>NC_064619.1:103080504-103705504 GCF_023898315.1 Schistocerca nitens
TCCATTTGTTCGGGACGGACGTCACATGACGTTTGGGCAAGTTCATCGTCGTTCCATTAACTCAGTTTTTTATTACGTGGGTTGGCTAACCCTCTGACCGAACACTCTGAGGTACCGTGCCATCAAATTAAAGCAGCGGCGGGATTCGAACACGACTCAGCTAAGCAGGCGTACACTACTTCAACAAGTGGGGCACCACAAATATTTCCATAAAAAATTCTCGATTTACTTGCCGCTTCAGATTGGGATAAAATTCCAAACTTTTGATGACTACCTCCATCGTCATCGTCAGGGTCTAAAAGTGACTGTTGTGAACTGGCAAGGCTTCCACTTACTAGATTTTGTTTGCGCTCTGTCGAAGTAGCTTGGTTAGTTTACTGCCTGATGCAAGGTATGGCGCAACGAGCAATGTTGAATAGAGAGCACAAAAAATCGATGGACGTAAATGGCGACGCCTCAGTATGCGCCAACTTCATGTTGTCACGATAATAGACCCAATCAGACGCCGTCGGTGAGTGTAAAAGTGGAAGATAAGAATGGAGGTAATCATGGTCAGCTTGGAAATTTTTCCGAATTTAACGTGGCAAGTACACCGAGAACTTTTCAAATAAGGACTCCGCCGCAAAAAATTTCGTGGTGATCGAAAATATTTAACTAAAGTGAGGAAGGATTTATATGTCACACTTAAAGGGCGTCAAGTAAAGCAAAGGAAAAGCCTATAAAGAGTAACATTGTCTGTCAATGATGTAGTTTCATTCGGTATATGTTTAGTCGACAGTGTTAGATGGTGGACACACACACACACACACACACACACACACACACACACATACACACACGCGCGCGACGCACACGCACGCGCACACATTACAAAGGTGGCTGTACGCAGTGATTTGCTTTAGGAAAAACAGTACTGAGAAGAGATTTCAGATTTAAAAAATTAAGTTCAAGAAATATGTGAGGAATTAGGGTGGTGGAATACTTGTTTCGACGGCTACGTTATCGTTAGGTCTCATTATTCATGATTTATGTATATCATTACAAATTGTGTTTAAGGTTACTGCGAGAAAAGTAGAAATGTCCAAGGTACTAAGAGTCAAATCTCAAATTCATCAGGAGAATAAAAAAATATTGTATCACTTTTTGTACACAACTAATCCGCACACAAAAACTTAGAAAGTATTACAGTACCATAGTATTACGCTGCTTACCTCATCACGGCAGAACATAAGTGACTTCTTAAGAGCGTTGCAAGGGCCATGCCACGAAACTGACTGGTTATAAGCGACGATCAGACAGAATGATAATTTCACTCTGCAGCGGAGTGTGCGCTGATATGAAACTTCCTGACAGATTGTGTGCCGGACCGAGACTCGAACTCGGGACCTTTGCCTTTCGCGGGGAAGTGCTCTACCATCTGAGCTACCCAAGCACGACTCACGCCCCGTCCTCACAGCTTTACTTCTGCCAGTACCTCGTCTCCAACCATCCAAATTTAACAGAGGCTCTCCTGCAGACCTTGCAGAACTAGCACTCCTGAAAGACAGGATATGGCGGAGACATGGCTTAGCCACAGCCTGGGGAATGTTTCCAGAACGAGTGTGCTAGTTCTGTAAGGTCTGCAGGAGAGCTTCTATTAAGTTTGGAAGGTAGGAGACGAGGTACTGCCAGAAATAAAGCTGTGAGGACGGGGCGTGAGTCGTGCTTGGGTAGTTCGGTTGGTAGAGTTCCTGCCCGCGAAAGGCTAAGGTCCCGAGTTCGAGTCTCGGTCCGCCACACAGTTTTAATGTGTCAGGAAGTTTCATATCAGCGACAATAAGACAGTTTCTGTTTCTACTGCCATTAATACTTAGGCACAAGTTTTGTATCTGATAATACAACCACAGAAATGCTGCAATTATGTTTAAACTAGTACATCTGCAGTGAACAAAAACAGTTTCTCATCTCTTTCAAATTCTTTACAAGAGAGGAACGAAATTTAATTCAAGAATAAAAAAGTTATATACCGACTTCTTTTGTTACACAGTTTCATTGTTGGGATCAAATTATGGAAGGTTACCTATACAACTGCTTGTGGTGTTGAGAAAGAACTGAATTTTCCGTAACATTTTCCAGAGGAGCATTGTATTGTTTCTCAACTTATCCGACTTCTTTTCTATTTTTGAAGCGAAATTATCTCTTCCTATTATAAACATATTTCATAGAGACGAACAAAAGCTTAAATTTACTACCACAGAAACCGTGTCATAACTAAAAGGAAGACTCCTGGGAATCGAAACTCCAGAGGGAAAAACTACTTAGCACAATGTCCATGCGCCATCTGGTAACGAATGTTTTAAATATTTTCTTTGCGGTTTTGCACTCTGATCTATTCTAAGGACCTGCAACAGTGTACCTAAAACACAAAGCACTGTAGTCGCTTCTTGTAAAAGAAAAAGAGAATAAGGCGCTTAGAACTTCTGACATTAACATTCTTCGTGTGTTAAAACTGCATCTGTTCGTAGTCGCTAAACTTCCTAACTTCATCCCCAGAACACTGAGCAGAAGGAGCGAAACAAGTGATGTCGCTTTTAGTTGCTCACAAGCACTTCCGTAACCGAGATAATTTGTGAAGACCTCTGCTGTAAACAATGGTAATCGTCGATGAGAAAGGGAATTTATCGCACGTAAACCGAGATACGTGATCTGCTTCATATCAGTTGGCAGTTCCACGATAAACTGAGAAATATCAGCTCTATATCTAATTACAGACTCTCACCAATGGCAACTTGGTCAGGCTGCGTGTACGCAGATAATGGTAAATGCCATTACGTGGCTTCTATTAGTAGAAACGAGGACGGTGTTTCGGCCAGAAAAAAAGTATTTCAGATCCGAGTATCTACGACTCAGATACAGACCCTCAATATCTTCCTGAACGCAAATGCACTTAAAAAGCTTTTGCTAATCAATGTAATTCTAAAAAGGGTTTTACTAATTTAGTAATGTGAAATGATATTCATTGCGTAGTTTAATACTATTTGCAGCTGCGGGCTTTTACACACGAAGTATCGACTGTTTATGCCCGCGATGTTGTAAAAGAGATAGAATTACACCTCTATTATATGAATCCGTAATGTAATATTGTTCCTCCCACTGTAAGGAGGATTTGTTAAAGAAAGACTAACAATGACCTAAGAGAGATGTTCTTTTCACGTTAGAGCAGTTCGTCAGTCAAGAGTATGACATTCTCTTATTTAGAAGAAAAATAATGTTTCCAATATAATGTAGCTTTTTCTTAAACCTCAAGACAACATTTAATACTTTTGAGTGAAGATAGGAGTGTCAGCTGCGTCAATGCTGGAATATACTCGGCAGCCTGCAGTCTGGTGCACCTGAAATTTTCTGTAATTCCGGAAAATATTAGTAGTAATATTTACATAATAACTCGTCGTGAGTAGCGACATAGCATGTCTCTGAATAGGATGGCCACTGCAGCTGTATTTAAACAAATTAGTAATCCAGGCAGTAATGGCTGCCAACAATGAAAAAACTCTGTCTGAAATAAATTCTGCCAATAGTCAGAGAGAGAAGGCTATTTTTACGTAAATAAAATTACTAACACTTTACCAAACATAAGTTGTATTGCAAAGCTAACGAATACACAATTTCCGGTAACAGAACTTTAATCAGTGTCTCTCAATCCTCCTCCAAAACTCTTTTTCCTCCTGCTATTTTTCAAACCCGGTGTAAAGTCGCAGTTATAGTGTCAGTTCTTTGTGCAATCTTAACACAAATCGATAACCATCTGTACGTCCTGCAAGTTCAATGATACACAACCTGAAAACACGTGATAGGCACACAGCTCCTTACCTTTTGTAGACACGGAATATATTCTTCTCGCATACTTATTACGACTGTTGTTTCTGGATAATTCTCGTATATTAAGTTTCTCCCCGAGAATATTTTTCATTGGTACATGAAAGAAAAATCACACTTGTGTTAATGTACAGACAAGAAATTTATACACACATACATTTTACTTAACTAAACACATATATTATAAATCTGTCACCACGTTCTGTGAGGCAATGTAATTCTAAAAAGGGTTACACTAATGCAATAATATGAAATGATAGTGATCGTGTAGTTTAATGTTATTTGCTATTGTGGGCTTTTGTATAGGCAGAGCCGACAGTTTATGCCCGCGTTGTTATAAGAGAGAGAGAATTACACCTCTGTTATAGGAATCCCTAATGTAACACTGTTCGTCTCACAGTACAGAGGATTTCCAAAGAATGGCTACCAGTGACCTAAGTGAGATGTTGTCCTTTTCACATAACAGCAGTTCTTCTGTCAAGATTATGATGTTCTCATGTTTATAGGGAAAATATGGAACTTCATATGTGTCGCCAATGTAATGTAGCTTACCTTTAAAGCTGAAAAGATTTCATACTTTTGACAGAAGATAAAAGTGTTTGCTACATCCATGTTAGAACACACTTCACAGTCTAGAATCTGGTTCATCTAAAATTTGCTCAAATTCTGGAAAATATTAATAGTAATACTTGTGTAAGAGATCGTCGTGAATAACGACATTGTTTGTCACTGAATAAGCTTGCCACTGTGGCCTTATCCAAACAGAGTAAATAATTCTTTAACCAAGTAAACAATGTTCAGCTTTGTCCATCACCTTTGTTCTCTTACATTTACGTGACAGAGTCATAGCAGGCTTATTAAGGACCATTCTGGTCTGATAGTGCTATACTTCGTTATTTCAAAAATTTGTTAATACAAAAAATTTTAAAACTGTATTTATGAGAGGTTTTAAAAATAATGCTCCGTTAACACATATAGAAAATACGTATGTCCAGCAAACATATGTCTAGATAAGTGAACTCAGTTTAAGAGTGAATAATATAAACTATATATTGCTGTACATAAAAGTTATTACCTACACGCTGCCAGTCAGAAAATTTGCTAACATGCATTATTTATTTATTGTGCTTCATGGTTCGAGGGTATACCTCATCGTCAGGCTATATGGTAACACAAAAAAATTTCACAATGGGATCATATAGATGTTAAACCGTCTTTTTATAAAAGCTATGGTTATCATATGGAAGAAGAGAAAACCTGGTGAGAGGCGCTGTCACTTTGTAAGCTGGACTGATGTTTGCATGAAATTGGTTTGTAACAGTCACTCACTTTGTTCTTATGGCGTGGCAGTCTCCTTGTGATGAGCTGAGATGTTTCCATTTCTGTGGCTCTCTTGGCTTTCTTGATCTCTGATCACAAGTTTTCACAGACGTACCAAAACCTTGGAAACACGCTCACAAAATCAAATCTGTAGTATAGTGGACAAGATGGCTGTAAAAAAACAGCTCATTTCGATTTGACTATCGATCTGTCGATCTATGTGGTGTCAGATGCTTACAATGTCTTTTGCACGTCTTGTTATCGTATTGCAGTTGTAGGTCAACAAAATAAATTACGAATTGAGCACCTGCTTTAATATTATTGTACAAATGATTATATAAGAACTATTTATCTCACACATTTCTAAGCTATTGATGGGGCTAGAGACAAATGACTGTGATGTTATATATCTTCTATTCTAAGACTACTGTAGTGGAATTGGAAAAGGAATGTGAATTTTTGAGGTCTGTCATTTCATTCAGTATATCGTTATTCCCCTTGCGTGGATATTTCCATTTCTTCCAAGATGTCCATATTCCAGCTCTTTTCTACATTTAGATCGTTTTCTATTCTAAAAATGTGTCCTGTTTCATTTATATGTTCTGCTGTATCTGATTTATTCGGTTTGACAAGTCTCAATCAGACTTTTCTTTAAAATGGGTTTTAAATTTTCTTCCTATTTTGTCAATATAATACTTGTTGCAATGCCGGCATAGAATTTTATAAATTCCCGATTTGTTCAGTTTTTCAGTTGGATGTGAGATGTCATGTATCAGTCTCTTTTTTAAGTTGTTGCTGGTGCCAAGGCGATCCTGATATCTGCTTTTTAATTTGCTTCACTATTTTGTGTGATTTTATACCTGAATATGGTAACGTTATCTACTTGGGTTTTTTGATGTTGTGTGAGGAAGCTTTATCACATTGTTTCTTGTCATTTATATTGTGTGTTGTGAAAGTATGTCTATTTCAAGTTCATGAAAGCCATTATTATGTACCATGTTTGGATGGTATCCATTTCTGTCTCATAGTCAGCAGCATGAAGAGGGAATATCAGTTATCTGTTTAAGAAGGATCAGAATGCAGCTTGTTAACGTGACTTGGGATGTGTACAAGATTTATTAATGACCGTGTCTGTGTGTGTTGGTTTTCTGTATATATCGATTTTTAGGCTCTTGTCTGTGTTAGTTATTGTCACGTCTAGGGAATTAGTTTAGTCATCTTTTTTATGTTCTGTGGTGTACTAGATGTTATTGTGTAAATTATTGAACCTGTTTAATAGAGTTTCGATTTGTTCATCAGTTCCATTGTATACAAATAATGTGTCATCAACATATGTGCACCAATGTACAACTTTTTGGGTTATTATGAGTTTGTTGCTGAGACGTTTATTTTCAAGTCGGTTAAAGATAATTTCTGCTATGATGCCACTTAGAGGGATTCCCAGTGCTTGTACTACATCTTGTTTTTACATTTTACACTTAAATGTGAAATAATTGTGTGAAAGAACAGGTTCTGGTAATTCTATTAATTCAATTACTTCAGCTGAGGACATGGTCTGACCTTTTAATAAATTATAGTTGGTTATATCTATGGATTCTTTGATGGGTATGCTGCTATATAAGTTTACTGTGTTAAGGGGGATGAGATTTGCATTGTATGGGATATGAGGATCTTAAATACTTTGAATTGAAAAAGAGGTTTTGTATTTGTACTGATTTTGTAAAATTGAATGCAGCTTATGCGAAAATTTGAAGCCTACATGATTTACAGCATTGACGATTGGTCTGACAGGGATATTTGGTTTATGGATCTTTGGCTGGGCCCCATACCTTTGGAGCTGTTTGGTTCATAATAGATAATCTCTGTGTTTCTTCTCTTGTTAATAAGAAGCATGTTTCATTGAACTGTTTCTTTAGTTTCTGCTGAATTTCTGTCTGTGGTCATGAGAGATTTCTGGTATACGATTATTCTGAAAGAACCCAAATATTTTATTTATGTATTCATGTTTGTCCATGATGACTCCTGTATTGGCATTGTCAGATTCAACTGCTAGTGCATTGCCCTCAATGAGCTAGATCTTGATATTTTAAGTAACATTTTACCTTCTTTAGCTTCTTTTAGTGGATTATTGTTAAGGAGTTTCTCTATTAGTAAGATAGTTTTAGGTCCTCTTACTGTGTGGTCATTTTTGTGTAGTTTGGATACATGTTTTGCTATTCTGACTGAGCAAATAATGTCTTTAAAGTCCTGCTGATTGAGTTCTGGCTTTAGGTTATGTTTCAGGCCTTTCTTTAGTAGATATTTGCAGAATTGTCTACTCTTGAGAAAAATATTTGAGAGGTCTGACTTTTAGTGTTGTAAGTGAAATAAGTGTTTGATTCTCTGAGTTGACCTAGTTTCTTCACATGTGTTACTTTAATTCCGTTACAATTATCTTTTGGAGCTTTATTTATGACATCTTGGGAGAAACTTAACTAAGATGGATGTGTGAGTAGTAGTTAGTCTAAGTGTAATTAATATGCTTACACATTTAAGTGGTTTTTCATTTTGTACTGTAGTTTCACTTCAGTTTCCAACCAGATTTCTTAATCTTGCGTTTGTGCCCACTTGGCAGAGACAGAGCTGTTGGTTGTTTTTAGTTTTACACATTTGAGGGTCAAGTCTTCTTTCAAATAGAATTCATAAAAGTTCATTCTTAGGTTAGTTTTCAGTACTTCCGTTTTAACGTTTTTGTATCCCTGAAATACTCGAACAACTTGGCCTGTTGGTACAAAAGAATTTGAAGCCTTTTGACTATTTTTCGGCCATGACTGACTGAAAAAATATATATAGGTTTCTAACTACTGCTGCCAGTCACAAATTTGTTAACAAATCTATTATTTATTTGTCCTGTGACAATATTCGATCATATACCTCATCATCATGTGGGGCGGCGGGTGGAATTATATGCTGTTATATAATGTTTGGTTTGTAATGTAATGTAGATGCATTTCCCCGCCGATTAACCATATGTGGGGCGGCGGGTGGAATTAATTGTTATATAAATGGTCCTCTTATTTCTGCTATCTTTTGCCATTTTCAACACTGGCTCTCTAACTGCAATATTGGCAACCAGAAAGTGATTAGCAAAACGTGAAGCCTGTAATTAGAATTCCTAGTGCCCACTTCATCTGAGAAATACATTTATAGTTACAGCTTACAGCTCTGAGGAATTAGGAGATTGTCTGGGATTCATAATCAAAAACGATCGTGTAAAAACGATCGCTATATTCTGAAAGTCACAGATGAAAAAAAAAGTATCCACACAATCCAACTACCAGAGCAGTTCAGAGTCTAATGCGCTGATACAACTATAACTGTTCAAATTAAATGTTAAAATGAATGCTCGCCATAATTTGATGATAATGTTCATCAAACGCCACGCTAAATAATGTAGAATGTCTGTCCCGCAGCGGCACGTGAAAATACGACATACGCAAACTGAAGACAGATCATTCCACAATTAGCACTTCACTCGAAAATGATTTAATGGTTACGCGTATCCCGAGTAACTTAATACGGCATCCGAGGCTGTTTATAGCAATGATACCGACGCGACGCGACTCCCGACACAGATGGTGTGCTATTCGGCGTCTGGAGAGAAGTGGGGCCTTGATTCCTCGCGCAACGTTCTTATATATAAAACCGCGGTGCAGACAGCTAAGGGAACGCCTCATCAAATCGGCTCTCCCAACTAGCTGCTGGGCTAGTAATGCATCAATTTAAGTTATTGAATAAATAATCTCTTCCTTTGCTGATGGCCGATGAAGCTCTCACTTTAAATGTGCATTCAGCACACAGGTAAGTAATCATAATAAAAGTCTGAGGTGGCTAAGTCAAATATTTTGGGCAAGAGAATTAATTTAATTACATTACACGCAGTAGACGAGCTCTGAACTTGCCTTTTGGAGGTACGCTATCGCTATAGTTTTATAGTTATTCAATTGAAACTTCTCACATCTTTATGATTATAGCGGATATTCCTTTCTACTTAAATTTAAACATCCTAGCCTTGTGTATTCGCCTACTTAATCTACCTTGCTTCCTTAATTTTTAAGACAAAAACCAGAAAATCATGATTTTCTATTAAAATATTAATTTTTGAGATCCAGAAGACTGTTTCTACTAAATTATTATGAAAAAGGAATCTAAATATAAATTTTTAAGTCTCTAGCTCTTCTCTGTTGCGCCAATGATTTTTACAGAAAAAGTCCAAATTTCAAAAATGGTTAAAGTTATTGAACTGACATTCAACACATATTGATTTAGTATTACTCCTGACATGCTAGAAACGTTTCAGGTTATTTACTTGATTTTTAAAGTATTGCGCAACATTTATGACGTCAGAGCTAGTTACAGCAGACTAGGCTGGCACACAATGGAAAGACTGATGTGAATTTTATACGGCGTGAGTAGGCTGCTTTCCTACAGTCAGGCTATATGGTATTACAAAAACAGTTTGGCAATAGGATCCTGCAGGTGTTAAACCCGTATTTAATGCTGTGGTTATCCTATGGAAGAAGAGAAAACCTAGTGAGTGATGGTATCACTTCGTAAGCTGGCGTGATGTTTGCATGAAAATGTTTTGTAACAGTCAATCACTCTGTTGTTAAGCCAAAGCAGTCTCGTTGTGATGAGCTAAGGTGTATCAGTTTATGTGGCTCTCTTGGCTATCTCTTATCACAGGTCACAAATTTTCTCAGACGTACCACTAACTTGGAAACACGAATACAAAAACAAATCTGTAGTGCAGTGGACAAGATGGCGGTCAAAATTAGAGTTGGTTTCGATTACGACTATCGATCTGTCGATCTATGTGGTGCCAGATGTTTACAATGTCTTCTGCACGTCTTGTTATCGTATTAAAATGTAGGTTGACAAAATGTATTAGAAATTGAGCATGTGCTACAATATTATTGTACAAATAATGATATAAAAACTGTTTCTTTACACGTTTTCAAGCTATTGCTCGGGCCAGAGTCAATTAGTGTGATGTAATGTACCTTGTATTCTAGTACTGTAGTGAAATGGGAATGTGAATTTTTGAAGTCTGTCATTTCATTCAGGATCTCATTGTTCACCACATGGCCATTGACAAATATTTCCATTTCTCCTAAGATTCAGATTTTCCAGCTCTTTTCTAAATTATGTACTACTTTGAGATGGTTGTCTGTTGTAACACTGTTTCCTGTTTCATTTATATATTTCACAATAGCTGATTTATTAAGTTTGTGAAAACTGAAAAGTAAATGTGTTCTCTAAAGTGGGTTTTATAATATTTTTTTCATTTGGCCATTATAATAATTGTTCCAATGACTGCATAGAATTTTATAAATTTCTGATTATTTCAATTTCTCTGTTAGATGTCAGATGTCATGTATCAGTTTCTTTTTTAAGTTTTTGTTGGTGGCAAAGGTGATCCTGACATTTGTTTTTATTAAACAGCTTGTCTGTTTTGTCTGATATGACACCATAATATGGTAATGTTATGTGTTTGGGTATACAGATGTTGAGTGAGGAAGCTGTGGCACACTGTTTGATTCATTTTTAGTTGTACATTCTGGAAGTGTGTCTATTTCATGTCTGTGATAACTGTTATTATTTGCAAATGTTTTTCTGTCTCATAGTCAGCTGCATTTGGTTTGAATTTCTGTGATATGTTTAATATCGATCTGAATGCAGCTTTTTTATGTGAGCTGGGATAAGTAGAAGATTTATTAATGACTTTGTCTGTTAATGTTGGTTTTCTGTATACATTGACATTTATTGTTTCTTCTGTGTTAGTTATTGTCATGTCTAGAAAATAAATTTGTTATCTTTCTCATGTTGTATGGTGAATGGGATATTATTGTGTAAATGATTAAATCTGTTTAACAGAGTGTCTATTTCTTCGTCTTTCCATTGTATACAATGAATGTGTCATCAACATATCTCCAGTAGTGAACAGTTTCCTGGGTTATTATGTCTTTGTTGTTGAGAAGTTTACTTTGAGGGTGGTTAATGAAAATATCTGCAGTGATTACACTCAGAGGATTTCCCATTGGTAGGCCTACATATTGTTTGTATATTATACCATTAAAAGTGAAATAATGGTTAATAGTGTTGAATTTCTGTATGGAGTCATGAGACTTACTTGTATATGATTATTCTGAAAGAACTCAATTTTTTATTAATATATTTATGTTTGTCCATGATAACTATGAATTGCATTTGTCCGATTTTACTGCAAGTGTATTGCACTCAATGAGCTTCTTGTTGATATTTGTAAGTAAATGGTTCTCTTCTTTAGGTATAGTAAACTAAAGAGAAAGTTAAATGAAACATGCTTCTTATTAAAAACGTTAGAAACACCGATATTAACAATTATGAACCAAGAAGTCCCAAAATTAAAGGCCTAGCCAAAGATCCATAAACCGAATATCCTTATCAGGCCAATTGTCAATGCTGTAAATCATCCAGGTTGCCAAGTTACGCATAAGCTTCATTAAGTTTTACAAAATCAATACAAATATAAAACCTCTTTTTCAATGAAAAATTGCTGTGAAGCAATTCACAGTATTTAAGATCTTCATATCCCACCCAACACAAATCTCATCCCCATTCACCTGGTAAGCTTATATAGCAGCATAGCCATCAAAGAATCCATAGATATCACAAAATATAATTCATTAAAAGGTCAGACTACGACTTCAGCTGAAGTTATTGTATTAATGGAATTGCAGGAACATGTCCTTTTACGCGATTGTCTCACATTTAATTTTAAAATGTAAAAACAAGATGTAGGTGTAGCAATGGGAAGTCCTCTAAGTGGCATAGTTGAAGACATTTTCATTAACCACCTTGAAAATAAATGCCTCAGCAACAAACACATAATAACCCAAAGGATTGTACACCACTGCAGATATGTTGATGATACATTCATTGTACGTAATGGAACTGATGAAGAAATAAAATCACTATTGAAAACATTCAATAATTTACACAGTAACATCCAGTTCACCATAGAACATTAGAAAGATAACTAAATTAATTCCCTAGACATGACAATCACTAACACAGACAAAACCCTAAAAATCAATATATGCAGAAAACCTACACACACAGACACAGTCATTAATAAATCTTCCACACATCCCAAGCCGGCCAGGGTGGCCGAGCGGTTCTAGGTGCTACAGTTTGGAACTGCGCGACCGCTACGGTCACAGGTTCGAATCTTGTCTCGGGCATGGATATGTGTGATGTCCTTAGGTTAGTTAGGTTTAAGTAGATCTAAGTTGTAGGGGACTGATGACCTTAGAAGTTAAGTCCCATAGTACTCAGAGCCATTTTTGAACACATCCGAAGTCACATAAATAAGCTGCATACAGATCCTTCTTAAACAGAGCTCAAAAATTCCTACTTAATGCTGCCAAATATGAGACAGAAATGAACACTGTCGAATTTATTGGACATAATAATGGCTATTACAAACATGAAATAGACACAAATTAACAAGGCACGACTAAAATTGGCAACAATCAATGTAACACAGCTTCCTCACATGACATGCAAAAGCCCAAGTATATAACGTTACCATATTTAGGTGTCATACCAGTGAAATTAGACAACCTTTATAAAAAGATCAGAAATAAGGATCACCTTTGCCACAAACAACTTAAAAAGAAACTGATACATGGCATCTCAAATCCAACTGAGAAACTTAGCAAATCAGGAATTTATAAGATTCTATACAGTCATTGCAACAAATATTATATTGGCCAAATAGTGAAAATTTGAATACCCACTTTAAAGAACGCATTCAATTTTTCAGACCTGGTAAACTGAATAAATCAGCTATCGCGAAACATATAAATGAAACAGGACACAGTGTTTCAATAGACAAAGATCTCAACGTACCACATAATTTAGAAAAATGCTGGGATATGGACATCTTGGAAGAAATAAATATATTCGTCCATGACCACATGGGGAATATCGAGATCCTGAATGAAATGACAGACTTGAAAAATACACATTTCATTTCTAATTTCATTAAGATACTCTTAGAAAAGAAGATACATAACATAGTAGTCATTGGACTCTAGCCCCAGCATTGACTTAGAAAACGTGTATAGTTCTTATATCATTATTTGTACAATAATATTAAATCAGGTGCTCAATTTGTAATGTATTTTGTTGACCTACGACTGCAATACGTTAACAAGACGTACAGAAGACATTGTAAACATCTGACACCACACAGATCGACATATTGATAGTCAAATCGAAACCCGCTGTATTTTGACAAACATCTTGTCCACTGCACTACAGATTTGTACTTGTGATCGGGTTTCCCAGTTACTAGTACGTTTCTGATAATTTGTGAACAGTGTTCAGGAAAGCCAAGAGAGCCACAGAAATGCAAAAACCTCAGCTCATCACTACGAGACTGCCACGCCGTAAGAACAAAGTGAGTGACTGTTACAAAACATTTTCATGCAAACGTAAGTCCAGCTTTCAAAGTGACATCGCCACTTACTAGGTTGTCTCTTCTCCCACAGGATAACCACAGCATTTGTGGAAAGACTGTTTAACATATATATGATCCTATTGTGACATTGTTTTTATAATATCATATAGCCTGACGATGAGGTACACTATCGAACCATCACGCGCAATAAGTAAATAATACATTAGTTAAAAATTTTGTGGCTGGTAGCGGTAGTTAAACCCTTTACAATATTTTTTCAGACAGTCACAGTCGAAAAATAGTGAAAATGGCGTCAAATTCTAAAGTTCACTGCTGTATTCTTAAGAGTAAAGCTTAGGATAAAATTAACTAGTGTACATTAAAAGTTTACATTTAATACAGACATATTCGAAAACTGATTATTCCATTTAAAAATGATGAGAGATGTACTTATTTATGTGATCTTGTTGAAAATTTACAGTGTAATTTCTGAAAAGTAGCAAATTTTTCCTCCTCACTGTTTACAGCGAGATTATCATATTACATATGCCGATAGACCGGTGATGTGCTGAATGCCGCAGTACAAATGAAGTTGGCCACCTCTATAGCAGGTGAAAAGTGACACGAAAGTGAGCTTCGAAGACAGACTTCGTCGAGTTATCCGCGTCGCAAGTGCTTGCTGTAAGAAAACAGTGTGTGTAACATATAAGTGTAGGCGATTCACAGTGCTGTCATCATGTATTATACAATGGATATTTTATACAGCTGTGCCCTTGAACAAGCAGTTAAGTTATCGCTAATTCCCAGGCATCTTCTAAGACATCTAGTGATACGGTTTAGTGCCTCCAAAGTCAGATGTGGATGAGTATATAATCCTCGCAAACACAGCTGTCAGTGATGAAACTATATTGTGAACAAAAGTAACTAATATAACTGAGTAGTCCTCCGCGGTCAGAGTCAGTCGACATAAAAGTTTTCTGAGTGTTGTTCCGCGTCATAATGAATAAAATTACAGCTGGTAGAGAAAAATTGACGTTTTGGCCACTGTTGCAGCTGACTTTTTCTGGGTGTGGGTCTACCTACAAGAAGGCCGCTGCAACCGTGGCCGAAACTTTAGGTTTTCTCTAGTAGCAGTAGTTTAATACACTATGACGCGGTACCACACCAAGAAAACTTTTATGTCCAAAAATAACTAATGTATTACGTGCAAGAAGACAACTCTAAAAGAAAGTATTGCACCATCCTACTTAGCTTCACAACTTTTTTTTTATACGTTCTGCTCAGTACCCCTTTTCCACAGGAAATCGGTACGTAAAATGGCATGTCTAATGGAGGTAAGAATAAACAAGAAATATCGGTGCAGATGAGCAGAGAACGCTGTCTCTCCTCAGTCTTGGAAGTCTCAACACAGTTTGTGTAAAGACGTCCTTCGAAGGGTCGTTTCAAGTTGATGTAAAGTGCATACTGTCAGTCTGCGGTGAGAAGTGATTTCAGCACAGAAAGCACCTCTGCAAATCGTCGTACACCACAGTGACGTCATTCTAACAACCAACCGTTCTCATGATAACAGTTTATTGATCTGCATCGCTGGAGTCACCAGCAGTCAAGCTGATGACCGCTACCCACTAACTGTGGCTCGTAGGTATCAAGAGGAAGTGTAACAGAAATTCCCACTCCCTTACGAGAGGCAACTGAGAGAGATGAATCGACCGACCCACATAGCACGCAAACGTCATTGAACAATGTAGCCTTTATGTGTCCATGAACAATGTAGCCTTTATGTGTCCATGAACAATGTAGCCTTTATGTGTCCATTACCAACCAAAGTATCAAAACTCCTACCTCTCACTTTCACCGCTCTCCCCCTCTGCTCCCCCCCCCCCCCCCCCCCCAAATCTGACCACACCCAGTGCGAATAGAATGTGAGAAATATCTGCAATGCAACCACGATCAGTTCCGTCTTCACTCAGTGCAGGATTTCTTTGACGCTTGATGATCGCCTTACAAAAGTGTGGTGGCGGCTAGGTACCAATGCCGTCACATACATGCTGACCCATGAGTTGAGCGGCAGGTGGCCGAGTCCTCTTGCGGGCTACTATCAAGCACGGACGTCGGAAGCTTCATTACTGCCGATGGTAATTTTTGTGATATCTGGTTTGGATCTTCCGAGTTACTAGCCTATATTGCTGTCGACTTTTCGAGAATGGATTGCATATTGAAGAGGACAGGGCATGAGTTATGCTACCCACATCTAGTTATGGGCCTCTCACAGACACGAATCAGTTGTATGGAATACCAAAGGGGATAAAAGCGTTCCCAGTGCACAAGGTGGGAAAAACTTTGAATGTTACCCAGCAGGTAAGATTCATTTCAAAGAGGCGCGAACCTTTATGGAACTACTTTTATGTAGTGCGCCTATTTCGTTAATTTCTTACAGCGTATTCATTCAGTTCCTGAACCACTGGCAGCTAGGCCCATTCCCGTTAGCAGAGATGGGCGTACGTACTATGCATCATTTTATGGGCTGTTCATGTGAAGTATTATTTCTGTTTTTTGAGCGTCAATTGCTGAAAACTAGCCGAGCGGTCTAAGGCGCTTAAGTCATGGACTGTACGGCTGGTCCCAGTGGAGTTTCGAGTTTATGTTGGTCCTTAGGATAATTTAGGTTACTTAGTGTGTAAGCTTAAGGGCTGATGACCTTAGCAGTTAAGTCCCATAAGATATCACACACATTTGAACATTTTTTTTTTTGACCGCAAGTGCGCAACTTCTCATTGCATCCTTCATCCTATTAGTTTGCACATTAATCGACGACAGCATCAGTAAATCAGCAGACGAAGACAATGCTGGTTAAGCCTTTGCCTGTCATAAATGTGTTGAACGTTGAAGGCGGCAGGTTTTTCTTCGACCTACCCAGAAAAGGGTGCACGTCCCGACGCGGGCTGCGCTCGGTGGTTAATAGAGAGCAGCAGCCGCCAGGGCGTGGTGTGATGTTTGCGCTGCTTTGATGCTGGCACAAAGCCGGCCGCGCGACAATGAGCCCCTCATTACTGCCATCAAACCAGCCGCCGTCCCCGCCAGGGGGCTGAGCCCACGGCTTACACCCCGTCGTAGCCTCTCCGGCGTCTCACCGTGCTCCCGGAAGCCTACGATCGCAGCGAGTTTTCCCCGTGGTGTACGCCGAACAAACATTTACGTGCCGTTTATACGGACCGCAGGAAACCGTGCTACATCTAAAATCTGTCTGTTTGATTAAATTGCAACTACAGCTACATTAAACAAGCAGGACAACGTGCTGAATCTAAACTGCGTTACGTGATTAAAATACAGTTGTACTAAACATTATTTAATTTCGTAATAGGTTCCAACCTGCAGGCAATTTATCACAATATGAGTCGGAAAATGATGAGTAGGGCCTGGATATAAACGAAAAGTCATAATGTTTTTTCCCCAACTTCGGAGTGAATCGTACAACAAATTATACATGAACCCGGGTATTCTTGTGCACAAAAACGTACTTTTATTGTGCGTATAAAGTCACATTGACAACGTTTCCAGTAATAGGTCATATTTCGTTCAACTTTAGTCAAAGATAAATGTATTTTTCGTATCTGTAAGGACAAAGAAATAAAAACATAATAATATTCACATGACAGTGTTTCATGCGATATTGTCATCAGTAAACCCAACAATTACTAACAGGTTATATATGACGACTGTAGTACACGAGCTGTGTAATACATGAGTCGGTTCGCTTACGCAAGACGTTGTCCCGACGGATAGACCAAACCCTCTCGAACCCAACTGTTGTGGGTTGGCAGGAGAGCCAACACCGGTTTACTAGAGGAAGCCGAAAGGCACGCGTTTTAGCTCACGCAGGCTGGCGTGAGGTCTGGAACAGGTCAAGGAAATTAGAATTTAGAAAAACGGACGTAGGTGGTGGAATACTTAACTTTAATCCATTAATGATGAGCGTCGCTCTTGACTGTACATAATATCAATAGTAACTGGTAATGGCGCCTTCCTAGGTCGTAGCAAATGACGTAGCTGAAGGCTATGCTAACTATCGTCTCGGCAAATGAGAGCGTATTTTGTCAGTGAACCATCGCTAGCAAAGTCGGTTGTACAACTGGGGCGAGTGCTAGGAAGTCTCTCTGGACCTACCGTGTGGCGGCGCTCGGTCTGCAATCACTGATAGAGGCGACACGCGGGTCCGACGTATACTAATGGACCCGCGACCGATTTAAGGGCTACCACCGAGCAAGTGTGGTGTCTGGCGGTGACACCACACCAACAAGGTGTTGCTTGCGACGTAATAAACACAGCACACGTGGTTGGTTGGTTTGGGGTATAAAAGGACCGCTGGCCGGTGTGGCCGAGCGGTTCTAGGCGCTTCAGTCTGGAACCGCTCGACCGCTACGGTCGCAGGTCCGAATCCTGCTTCGGGCATGGATGTGTGTGATGTCCTTAGGTTAGTTAGGTTTAAGTAATTCTAAGTTCCAAGGGACTGATGACCTCAGATGTTAAGTCCCATACTGCTCAGAGCCATTTGAACCATATAAAAGGACCAAATGACGGGGGTCATCAGTCCCCAGCACTCGTGATCACACTATACAGTATGAATATGAAAACAGTGTCGTTCAACATGCTTAAGGTAAAATACTCCAACAGCATGAAGTGGCGAGATCTCGGTCGAGATTTTGCAGAGAAGTTCCTCAACAGTGACAGGGAAACATTACTTTTAGGACTACGTGAAGTTGAAGTTAGTCCAGAAAAGCGGTTTCAAGTGAAACAACGCAGTATTACCGCCGACCATAGCAGCTATGTTAAGAGAAGTGCTGAAAACGGCCGCTGACAAACGAAACTATTTGAGCAGACAGACCCATCTTTAACAGTGCAATCAGTATTCCAGGACTTGTGATGATGATGCCTTGCTACATGCTGCTGGAAAAGCTGAATAAGCCTCTTCAGCCAGTTCTTGGAGAAGTACAGTTCCAGACTGAAGTACATTGGGAAAGACCAGTCATTTGTGCGCTACGAGGAAGTACTCAACAAATATCTCGGTGTTCACTGATGAAACCACTGGTGTGACTGAGGGCTATGTAGTTGCAAATCTTGCTGTTGATGTTCCAATCAGTTAAGAGACTGGAGAAGAGCAATGTTCGTCCCCCAGAGGGAGCAAACTACTCGATAATTGCTTTACTTTTTCTTAATGACTCTGTTGTGAAGCTGCAGTGGATGATGTGAACAAAGACAACGTTTGCTGCTATTAACAGGTGGTGGTTAATACATGGCTGAAGCAGCCAAGGAGGTCCACATTCTCTACCCCAGTGTGGTCTACGTCACTTGCCTTGCACATACGTTTCACAGAGTTCTCGTAGAGGTTGTATCAAATTACCCTTACGAGGACAAATTAACGTCCTGTGCAAGGAAATATATGTGAAAGCTCCGCTACAGGTCCGGAAATTCAAGGAAAACTCTCCGTCACCGCCTCTCACCCATCCCCTCTCAACCTATTCTTGCACTATGAGGTTCTTGGCTTAATGTTGCTGAATATAACTGTACCACATAAACCAAAATGAAAGTCTCTTGTGAGACTGAAGGCGATAAATCGGGTATTATCAAAACTATGAAGTCGTCAAAGATAACTTGTCTGGAAACCTAACACACATCTATGCCAACTTTCCAGTTTCACATATTGGAAACTGCTGGTACTAAACTGTGTGACGTCCTTCAAATTGTGGAACACGTGCAGAGCAAGTTTGGTCGGGCTCGTGGTCACGTGACTGACAAATTCAGCAATAAATTGTGTAACGTTCTCCAACGGAATCGTGGATATTCTAGAATATGACAAAATTTGTAACAGTCGTTTTGGGAATGTCACGATATTAGAAGACAATGAGCCAGAGTTGGCCTGCCGTGACCCTGAAGCCTTCAAACGCGCCCTTGTGACGTCTTGTGGTGTGGAGACAAGCTTTTCCAAGAACAAAGTATCCCCAGCGACAGTCGCATATCTTTGAAAATGGAAAACTAGAAAATGCACCTTCAACGTCCCTGGAGTGTTAATGTTTGATGCGGTGTATTAGGTGACCGGTTATATTCATAAGGGTAATGTGAATGGTCGAATGTATGGAGACTTTTTAGATAATATTTTGTCAATCCTACTGGAAGATGTCCCACCTCAAACGATAATGGATACGTGATTTGAATATGATGACTATCTAGCGCATTATTTATGGATATCTGTTGAAGTTACGAATCGGCAATATTGTAGTCAATGTATTGGTTGAGAAGTTCCTTTTGAATGGCCAGCTTGTTAGACGCCTTCCCATTATTTCTCGTGGGGAACGCTAAACGTGAAATGTATATTGATGTACCAACAAACCCTGCAAATATTCGGCATCGAATTATGACTGAATATGCAAACACTAGCGAAGAGACACTTAGAGATCTAGGATTGTCTTTCAGAGATAGGAATGCAATGTGTATTGCACCAAAGAGGTACCATTTCGAACATTTGCTTTAGTAAAACACGAATATTAGTGACAGGAAAGGTGACGTACCCAAGATAAGCACACCGATGGTGAGAGACAAGAGCTCTCACCTAAAATAAGCACCCTGGTGGTGGCAGGCAAGTGGACTCACCTAAAACAAGCAGCACGATGGTTAAAGGCAAGAGAACTCCCATTAAAAAAGCACCCCGAACAGAACAACAGACTACTATGTCCACACCATTGTTCATGGGTAGCGTTAAACATAGTTATTACTTCATTGATAAACAAACCAACGACGTGTTCCAACCGCTTTCCACTTCGGCGCCATCTGTGCAGGTAATTACACCAATAGCGTGGACACGGCAGTGTGTTATGGTTTCGAGAATCATATCAGTTTGCTACAAAACACCACTGTCGCATTACAGAATTTAAGAATATCGCCCTTCTACCCTCCTGCGGTCCTACTCTGTTGGGTAATTTTCAGAGATACTGTCATGTTTAATCGGATTGTAACCAAGTTTGATTTGTGCCGATTGCAACGCCATCTTTCACGCGACGAAAAAAATTGTTACGTATAAAAGGTACACATCTTCTCATGGAGAACCCCAATCCACAGTAAACACTGGGGAGTTCCTACCGAAGATATCAAAGTTAACCTCCCTCCCACTCCATGGGGTTAGGGCAGGGCGGTCGAGTGGATGTCCCCTTCCGATACGAACAATTGTTAGTAACAACTTTTTTGTAATCCGATGTGTAGTTTCCCTGTATATTTGACCACTTGGCTGTAGTCAAAGGACCGAAACTTGTTATTAAAATAAAAACTTACGTAATGCAAAACACAATTTGATCAAATGAATAATAACAATATTGCTGCTTGTTCGAGAGGAGAACTATATTGGACAAAATGTGTAGGACAGTCCAAAAAAATCTGACAAAAATTACCATGACCGCAAAGCCGTTTTTGGATCTGGTATTATAGTGAGCGAAAATTTATGTTCTTCTCTGCTGCGACATCCGAACAAGAAACAGTGAGGGCAAAAGGATAGATTAAATAAAGTAGGAAGTGTTGTGTTTGTGTCTGTTCATAATAGTTAATCTTGTAGTGAAATTGAAATAGATAGTTCCTGCGAATTACTATGGGTAGAGGTTATACCCAACATCAATACCAAAATAATAATTGGCTCTTTCTACCGCCCCCCCCCCTCCCTGCTCGGATGATATGCGAGGGTCACTCCAAAAGAAATGCACACTATTTTTGTAAAAATGCAGTTTTCATTCTGCATGTGTGAAAGTTTTACAGTGTGTAGATACATCCTTCCCGCTTGTTTTCAAACTTAGTTCAACCTCTTCCCGTGAGTGGCGCCGTCACAGCCTGTCTTCAAGATGGCTGCTACACTTGACGTTCGTCAGAACCAACGCGTTGTCATAGAATTCCTGTGCTGTGAAAACGAGACAGTGGGAAACATTCACAAGAGGTTGAAAAAGGTGTATGGAGATGCTGCTGTCGATTACAGTACACTTAGTCGGTGGGCAAGCAGGTTACGTAATGAAAGCAGGCACAGCAATATTGAGGATTGTCCTCGCAGCGGCAGGCCTCGTACTGCACACACTCCAGACAATGTGCAGAGAGTTAACGAATTGGTGACTGCTGACAGACGCCTCACAGTGAACTAAATGTACCGCTACGTTGGGATAGGGGAAGGAAGTGTTTGCAGAATACTGAAAGTGTTGCCGTTAAAGAAGGTTTGTACCAGGTGGGTTCCCAGAATGTTGACAGTGGCTCACAAAGAAACAGGAAAAACGGTATGCCGCGAACTTTTGGAACAGTACAAGAACGGTGGAGATGAATTTATTGGAAGAATTGTGACAGGTGATGGAACATGGCTCCATCATTTTTCACCAGAGACGAAGAGGCAATCAATGGAGTGGCATCATGCAAATTCAACCAAGAAAAAAAAAGTTGAAACCACACTTTCTACTGGTAAAGTTATGGCTACGGTGTTTTTCGATTCTGAAGGACTCTTGCTTGTGGACATCATGCCAAGTGGAATCACCATAAATAAAAGCATATGTGACGACACTGAAGAAACTTCACGCTCGATTGAGTCGTGTTCGACCACATCGGCAAAAGCAGGATGTTTTGCTGTTGCACGACAATGCACGGCCTCATGTGAGTCAGAAAACCATGGAAGCGATCACAAAACTAGGCTGGACAAGACTGAAACACCCGCCTTACAGTCCTGATCCGGCTCCATGTGACTATTATCTCTTTGGGAAACTGAAAGACTCTCTTCGTGGAACATGGTTTGAAGATGATGACTCCCTTGTGCACGCTGCCAAACAGTGGCTCCAACATGTTGGTCCACAATTTTACCGTGCGGGTATACTGGCGCTGGTTCCAAGATGGCGTAAGGCAGTTGAGAGGGATGGAAATTATGTGAAGAAATGAAAATATTGTTCCTAAGTTCCTATAGGATGTATCTACACACTATAAAATTTTCAAACATGTAGAATAAAACATGGATTTAAAAAAAAAAGTTGTGTGCATTACTTTTGGAGTGACCCTCGTAATAGCCGAATGGTTCAAAGAAAACTTGAATCTCATTGCAAATAAGTACCATACTCATACAGTTGTAATTGGTGGAGACTTCCATCTACCCTCGATTTATTGGAGAAAATACATGTTCAAAGCCGGTGGAAGACAGAAAACTTCTTCCGTAACTGTACTAAATGCTTTCTCTGATAATTACTTTGAACAATTAGTTCATGACCCCACACTAATTGTAAATGGTTGTGAAAACACTTGACTTCTTAACCACAAATAAGCCTGATCTAATAGCGTCTTGACTGATAGAGCGATTAGTGAACAGAAGGTCATTGCAGGGAGCCTTAAAACCATATAAATCAAAACCACTAAAAATAAACGTGGAATAATTCTATTTAAAACAGCATATAAAAATTCCCTTGATGCCCTCCTAAGAGAGAGTCTCCGTTCCTTCCAAGCTAATTATGGAAGTGTAGACCAGTTATGGCGCAAACTCAACGATATAGTATCGACATGTATAGATAGATTCAGACCGCATAAGGTAGTAAGAGACAGGGCTGACCCACCATGTTACACAAAACATGTCACAACAATGTTGTAGAAGCAACGAGAAAAGCATGCCAAATTCAGAAGAACGCAAAATCCCCAAGACTGGCTAATTCACGGAAGCTCGAAATTTTGTGCGGACGTCAATGCGAGATGCCCTTAAAAGTTTCCACAATGAAATACTGTCTCAAAATACGGTAGAAAACCCAAACAGATTCTGGTCGTATGTAAAGTACACCAGTGGCAGAAAATAGTCAATACCGTCACAGTGCTATAGCGATGGAAATGTTACTGATGATGGTGCCACTAAAGCGGAGTTACTAAATACAATTTTCCGTAATTCCTTCACGAAAGAAACAGAAGAAATTATTCCAGAATTCGAACCCAGAACAGCTTTTAGCATGAGTGACATAAAAGTAAATATTTTAGTTGTAGCAAAACAAATCACTTAAGAAATGCAAGACTTTCGGTCCAGATGGTATACTGATCGGGTTCCTCTCAGAGTATGCAGACGCAATAGCGCCTTTCTTAGCAATCATATACAACTGCTCCTTTGATGAAAGGTATGTTCCTAAAGACTGGAAAGTAGCACAGGTAACACCAATATTCAAGAAAGGAAATAGAAGTAATCCATTGAATTACAGACCCATATCACAGACCTCAATTTGCAGTAGGATTTTGGAGCATATACTGTAGTTTAACGTTATGAATCACCTTCAAGAAAATGGCTTATTGATTCATAACCAACACGGATTCAGAAAATATCGTTCTTGTGCAACACATTAGATCTTTATTCCCATGAAGTAATGAGTGCCGTCGACACGGGATCTCAGATCGTCTCCAGAAGGTTTTTGATACCTGTCCTCAGAAGCGACTATTAATCAAATTGAATCCATATGCAGTATCGTCTCAGTTGTGTCACTGGATTCGTGATTTCCTCTCGGAAATGTCTCAGTTCGTATTGACAGACGGTAAATCATCGAGTAAAACAGAAGTGATATTTGGCGTTCCGCAAGGTAGTGTCATAGGCCCTCTGCTGTTCCTGATTTACATAAATGATCTAGGTGATAATCTGAGCAGCCCCCTTAGACTGTTTGCAGATGACCCTGTAACTTGCCGTATAGTAAAATCATCAGACGATCATTTCCAATTACAAAATGATCTGGAGAGAATTTGTGTATGGTGCGAAAAGTGGCAATTGGCACGAAACGGAGAGAAGTGCGAGGTCATCCACATGGGTACTAAAAGAAATCCGATAAATTTAGGGTATACAATAAATCGCACAAATCTAAGGGCTGCCAGTTCGTCTATATACCTAGGAATTACAATTACGAGCAACTTAAATAGCAAAGACCACATAGATAATATTGCGAGGAAGGCAAAATAAAGACTGCGCTTTGTTGGCAGGACACTTAGAAGATGCGACAAACCCACTAAAGAGACAGCCTACATTACAACTGTCCACGGCATGGGATCTTACCGGGTAGGATTGACGGATGACATCGAGAAAGTGCAAAAAGGGCAGCTTGTTTCGTGTTTTCGCGCAATAGGGGTAAGAGTGTTACTGACATGATATGCGAGTTGGGTTGGCAGTCACTGAAACAGAGTCGTTTTTCTTTGCGGTGAGATCTATTTACGAAATTTCAATCACCTACTTTCTCATCCGAATGCGAAAATATTTTGTTGACACCCACCTACGTAGGGAGAAATAATCATCGTAATAAAATAAGAGACCGAGCGAGGTGGCGCAGTGGCTAGCACACTGGACTCGCATTCGGGAGGACGACGGTTCAATCCCGCGTCCGGCCATCCTGATTTAGGTTTCCCGTGATTTCCCTAATCGCTCCAGGCACATGCCGGGATGGTTCCTGTGAAAGGGCACGGCCGACTTCCTTCCCCGTCCTTCCTTAATCCGATGAGACCGATGACCTCGCTGTCTGGTCTCCTTCCCAAACAACCAACCAACCAACCAATAAAATAAGAGAAATCAGAGCTCGAACGGAAAGATTATGTGTTCCCTTTCCCCAAGCGCCATTAAAGAGTTTGAATGTTAGAGAAGCAGTATGAAAATGGTTCGATGAACACTCTGCCAGGCACTTGTGTGTGAAATGCAAACCGTATAGATGTAGATGTAGATTTAGATGTAGAATGCACCACAGGCTCAAAGATGCGAGCTGGTGCCTGTGAAATAGAGAATCGCAACTTGCGAGAGTTCCTGATCGGCGCTAACGATGAAGATATCCACTTCGCCTCGGCCAATCTCCACCCGAGTACAATCCGCCATGACAGGATGACAACGGACAGAAGAGATAGAAGAGCAGCGCTCTCGCCCACTTGGTTATAGATCATCGTCAAGGGCTCACTTAGACAAGGAACGTCGTTTTGTGTAGTGTGCCTGAGCCGTAATTGATTCAGATTCAGCTAAGTTCCTCTTCAACAGAAGCGGGATTTTGCACCTGTTACTGATCCATATAGTCACAGTTTCTGAGAGACTACTGTACCAAGTGGCATAATTACACTAAAAAATTGGAACACTGTCAGCAAAGGACTCAGACACGTGTGCACAGTTGTCAAAATAATAATAAGCAATTTCTGGATCACAGTTTATTTTACTACTTACTACCAGTGTCGATCTGGCTGCAGATCCTCTTCAGGTCTGACGCTATAATCCTCATTTTATCAACAGTGCTAGGAGTGACAAAAGACCCCATTCATACCGCTGGTGACAACTTGCTCCTTACGGCACCAGACACGAAGACCATTAGCGGGGCAGACAGGATCCGGTTGTTGGTATCAAAAGAAATCGTGATACACTCGGTGTTTTTCTAATCTATTGACACACTTAATCGGTAGATCTGAGTCACCTCTCTGCATTGTTATATTACTGATAGAACTTCGATAGAAGCCGCCAGTATCCTTCGAAGGCCTGAGACTAGGCTAAAAATACACAGCTCAATTAGAAGTGATAAGTTCCTGTAGCACTCTTTTTGCACTTACATTATATTTGCATACATTTGCTATTAGCTCCAACAGGTTTTCTGCAACATCTTGGGGAATTCAGTAAAGAATAATTACTTTCAGGATATATATGGTTTGTTGAAGATGAAATTGGTTGTCCCCCTTAGCAAGCCATTAAGGTTTATTTCCACGTCGAGAGTAGGCTGGTCAGCCTGCTGCACGCTAATGATACAGGTCAGCGGAACAAGAATTTATTACGTTCAAGTATCCGTTCTTCTGTTCGTCTCTACTTTGGTGCCCAGGCTGGGGACAGTGCAGCGTATGGCCCCAAGTTGGTGTCGCTGCTTCAGCAGTCTCTGGCGGATGTCACCCGCCGGCCGGAGTGGCCAAGCGGTTCTAGGCGCTACAGTCTGGAACCGCGTGACTGCTACGGTAGCAGTTTCGAATCCTGCCACGGGCATGGATGTGTGTGATGTCCTTAGTTAGGTTTAAGTAGTTCTAAGTTCTAGGGGACTGATGACCTCAGCAGTTAAGTCGCATAGTGCTCAGAGCCATTTGAACCATTTTTTTGATGTCACCCTGCGACACCCGGCTCACGAAACCATGGTGTCGGACTGACGGTAGACCGCATTGGCGATCAGCGTAGCCCACACGACAGGCCTTGCTGCCCAGGAAGGAGAGCGCGTTTTTGCCAGGGAACTCTAGTCGACATCGAAGGGATGTGTTTGCGTAATATCTCAGCCGCTCTGATCGTCATGAGGATGAGCAATAGCGTATCCCTTCCAACAAGGAGAATCCGGGATATATATGCCTGCGCAACAGATACTAGTTGTGTGGGCGGGGGGGGGGGGGGGAGGGGGAGTGGTGGATGGCAGCTGTTAGCGCGCCTCCTGATTACTGCGACAGGTTGAGAGTGAGCCATACCGTTTGGTTTCAGCAAGCCGGAGGTAGATGTCTCCAAGTCTGCTCATTGCTGCTAGGTCGGCAACTCAGAGTGATCGAGTGCAGTAGACCGCAGTCTCGAAGGCGTAGGCCATCTTGGCATAACCACCTCGGCTTACACTCTGATGCATGGATGCACGCGTGTGCATGCGCGCGCAACCTCACCGCCACCCGCCCGCGCGCTCGCCCCCGTTCGCACTACACGAGGTATAAAAGGGCAGTCCATTGGCGGAGGTAGGTCATTAATATGAAAACGTTTCTAAAGGGATTATGGCTGCACGACAGGAATGAACATAATTTGAAAGCTGAATAGTGGTTGGACATAGAAGTGTAGGACGGTTTCATTTCAGGTTAGTTAATTTGTATCAGGCCGGGTTGACAGAGGAGATAGAGAAGATCCAAAGAAGAGCGGCGCGTTTCGTCACAGGATTATTGGTAAGCGTGAAAGCGTTACGGAGATGTTAAACGAAGTCAAATGGCAGACTTTGCGAGAGAGGCGCTCTCCATCGCGGTGTAGCATGCTGTCCAGGTTTCTAGAGGGTGCGTTTCTGGATGAGGTATTGAATGTATTGCTTCCCCCTACTTATGCCTCCCGAGGAGATAACGAATGTAAAATTAGAGAGATTCGTGCGAGCACGGAGGCTTTCCGGCAGTCGTTCTTCCCGCGAACCATACGCGACTGGTACAGGAAAGGGAGGTAATGACAGTGGCACGTTAAGTGCCCTCCGCCACACACCGTTGGGTGGCTTGCAGAGTATAAATGTAGATGTAGATGTAGATCGGCGGCAGCACATCTTGGGTTTGGCCTCGTAGCTGGCGTAGTGTAACGTAAAGACCATGGCTCAGAAGTCGAGTACTTATTGAAACTTCATGCCAGTTTAAAGCGGTGTTTCAGGCTGGTACTTGAACTCGAGACCTTTGCACTTCGCGGGAAGTGATCTGCCGACTGAGCTACCTAATAACGACTGACTCCCGTCCCCACGCTTTACTTCTGCCATTATCTCATGTAATTTACAAATTTCAGAGAAAGTCATCTGTAAACCTTACACGGCTAGCAGTCCTGGAAGAAATGGTAAAGCAGAGACGTAGCCACAGCCTGGGGGGATCTTTCCATAATGAATGTTTTACTCCACAAGTCATCTGTAAACCTTACACGGCTAGCAGTCCTGGAAGAAATGGTAAAGCAGAGACGTAGCCACAGCCTGGGGGGATCTTTCCATAATGAATGTTTTACTCCACAGCGGGTTGTACGCTGGTATGAAACATACTGGCATATTAAAACTGTATGCCGGACTCAGACTCGAACTTGCGACTTCTGACTTTCGCAGGCAAATGCTCTATCGATTGAGCCATCGTCACAGCTTCAGTTCAGCTTTCGCAAGAGAGCTTCTGAGATATCTGTAAAGTGGGGGTTGAAGTACTGGTGAAGATGGGGCGTCAGTCATGCTTGAATTCTTCAGTCGGAAGAGCAGTTGCCCGCGAAAGGTAAAGGTTCCGAGTTCGAGTCACGGTGTGACATACAGTTTTAGTCTCTCAGCGATTTTCGTATCAGTTCACACTCCGATGCGGAGTGAACAGTTCATCCTGAATATTCATTACTGCTTGTCTGAGGCAATGACGTTATGTTGGGTCGCCAATGACCGAACGTGGCCTACTTTCTCGGGCTTATCAGCTATCTTCACCATGCGTCTCTTTCGCAAGAAAGTCTTTCAGGAGTCAGCTTCTTGTTTCTCCACCATATCAGCAGCCTGACAGATGTTCTTGAGAAACTTTAAGGGTTTCCCGAAAACAGGTTGTCCGGTTAAAAAGACGTGATGTATTCTCGCCGATGAGGTCATGTTGTAGAGTATGTGCTTCAGGCCTTTCCCTCGGACGAGGTAAGGCAATATCTTCTGGATTTGTTCTGCTTTCTGCAATATCGGCGTTCTGCCTTTTTCTCATTTAAATTGCGATGTGGGACATAGGCCTGGATCACCTTGACTTGGTGCTGATAGACAGCATTTTGAGAAAATTTGACATCGCCCGGTAATTCATTTCTGCTGTGTGACACTTGAACGTGCTGAGAGTCTCAGTTCGTCGTTCTCTCAGCAGCTGAACTAAAGTATGTCAAATATTTTGAACGAAGCGGCATGTGTAGTTGAAGATTCATTTAAGAGAACTCGGGAAATTATTGAAGAAGACTCCACTAACTGCAATATCCTACGAAAATGTAGTTTCCCAAATTTAGTAACAAAATACCATTTTACTGAAGGTATCGGTAATTCCTAGCGTAAACGTGCGCCCACATTTAGAACTCTGGAAACTGCTGCAAACAATCAGCAGACGACGACTTACAGCCTCAAAAATAACTGACAGGCGGTTTTCGTAATATATACGTGTTACAGGCGCACCTTGTCATACTATACTGCAGTCATTACTCTAAAAACTATAACGAGTTGCACTGGCTCAGACTGTAGTTAACGGGTGATAAAGAATAAAAGGTTAAGTACTATATTTGCTTAAAGAGATTGCGGATGCGAACTTGACATGACAATCATAAGAGACCAATCGGAATTGTTAAACTAATAGCAACTGTTTCCCTGAAAAGTCTCACGTTGTGCATCAAATACCTCCTCCAAAAAAAAAAAAAATAAATATATATATATATATATATATATATATATATATATATATATATATATATATATATATATATATATATTAAGAAAAGTTTGCATGATATCTATTTGCAGAATTATTGACTCTACGTTCTTTGAATCCGCATCCGATATAAAAGTTATCTTATAATCCTGGAGGTCTTCTAAGAGAAACACATAACGTCTTTTTCTAGCAAGACGGAATGTCTTGTATTCGTCGTGCCTTTACAGAATGACGCACAATATGCTAAATGTACGTCCCGGATGACGGCCTTATAAGCTAATGTTTTTTAATCAATGCGGACGTTTAGAAGGAAAAAGTGTATGAAAGTACTCTAAAGCGATAGACGAACTGGAGGACGAAGTATGTCGCAGTATTGGAAGAATCGATGTTACGATTTTCCGTAAAATCGGTGTGAATGTGATTGTGTGTGAGGATAACGCCATTGGACATAGCTCGGCAAGAAGATGGTTTTCTCGTTTCAAGAAGAGTCGTTTTGACATTAGTGACTCTCCACGTCCAGGAAGACATCTGGGGTTTCATCAAGATCGTATAAAACGCATCAATTCACAATGATCCATGTCAGTGTACTCGAGAACTGGGAAATGTGGTTAACTGTGATCGTTAGACCATTGTGTGACACTGCATGCAATGAGGAAGGTCCAAAAATCGAGTCGATTTGTACCGCATGCTCTAAGCCAAAATCACAAAATAAATGGGTGGCCATATGTGCATCTCTGCTCGCTCATCATCAATTGGCTCAAGAAAAACACCGACCATTTCTATCCTACATCGTTCCTGGTGACGATAACTGGTTTTTTATGTGTTGCATCTTCATCGCCACTGTACAATCTTGTACCATAGGAATCAAGAGAGAGGATGGTTTGGTGGCCAGTATTCTCTTTCTATAGCACGACTGCACAGATGTATGAACAGGGTTCTTTATGGACATGAACAGGAAGCTACTACTTAACTTTAAGAGTCCGTGTGTTGTGGTACAAGCACTTCGATAATAGTCCACGTTTGCCTCAATGCTAGCGAAGTTTGAGTCCAGCTATGTGATGAATGAGAGACGCCAGACTGGAATGAGAATTGTTTTGACAGTGACTGAGTTAGCGAAAAAGCGACTGCCTAGTGACTGAGATCGAGACTGAGCCCTCTGTTATGCGGCGGCGATCTAAATACTTGTGGCCGAGATGGCGTAGGCGGCGTGTTGATTGCCAGTCTGTCTTTGGCCTCCCTCATGAAGGGCGCAATTGACCCAGCGCCAACTATCGATCTTATTGCTATATCTTCGCCGACCAGTGTGCTGGCGACAGCATACGCCAGGACATTATGCTAACAAAAAGATAGGATAAGAAAAATTGAGCAACTCCCCATTCAAAGACCTGGGCGCATCCAGAAAAGAATATGTTATATACCTGGTGAAACAGCGACGATACGGTGTACTCCGAACTCCTTCCACGTGGTACAGACATCACTACCGACATTTACTGCAAACAACTGAGACATCTTGCAGACGCAGTCCAATAATAATGACCAGGAACACTTTGTAAAGTGACGCCACTCCACGATAACGCTGCTAGACTAACATCGCTATACATTAGTTGAGTTGGGGAGTCATCCCGCATCCTATTTATTCACGTGCTCTTGCGCTCTTAGATTTTCACCTTTCCCCTCTCTATCGATTAACCTTCAAGTAACTCGCTCCGAACATGACTCGACGAATTCTTTGCCTCAAAACCACGTGGTTTCTACAGTCGCGGAAACGAAAAGCTACCCCAGCGTTGGGAGACTGTCGTAAGTGGTGAAGGTGAATCGATTGAAGTCTCTGTTATGTGTATCTATTGAGTTTATTAGACTTAGGGAAAAATATTACTAACTTACGCCCCAGCTGAATACAATCGGTGGTCGGTTATTACTATATCACACGAAGAAAATATTCTTTTATTTATTTTTTATCCACTTTACACTTAAAATTATAAAACTCTCGAAAGTCTTTGTATCCTCGGAAACCGATTTCTTGCCAGTATTAATGTGGTTAACAGGCAGATACCTTCCATATTCTCGACTCTAACTGTGGATGAATTGTAAAAATAGACAGTTTGTACGGAAACCTTAGAGCACGAGTATTACTCGCACCTGGCCATTATTTATACATGTAGAAAATTATGGTGCCCGTGTGTCGAAGTTGCCACTGCGAAATCAACAACGTGAACTGGATATGAGTGTAATCGTTTCTAGGGCAGATGATGAAGTCGCTGGGGAGCGGAATGTTTTCACTGTTAGTCGATGCTCCGTCAGCTCGCTGGATCCCTTCAGCATCCCCCTGTCTGAGCAGCGGAAGGCGCAGATGGCAAGAAATCGTTCGGATGACATATCGACGGGCTGTGTCAGGAAACTAATTGAGCGAAATATAGAGGCGGGATGTGTAGCGCAATAATCAATCAGCCTGCCAATCAATCACGAGAGAGCCGCTCCTCCCCCCTTCCCCCCACCTCGACCTGCCGCTTTCCCGCGTTTGCCCGACGGAGGCGCCATCGGTCTTCATCACTCTTTGTCGCCGCGCTCGCCGTAAGTCAAACAGCTCGCGCCGGACGTTGCGCCCGACCGCCGCCACTTGTCAAACTGGGCCGCAGAACTACGAGCAGCAATTGCTCACAGCTTAAGCGTGTGACACCCGTCACCTGTAAGGAATATCTTCAAATACACTTCCATTTCAGTTAACCTCAAGGTAAAGATTTAAAGGAGACTTCGACATAACAGTTGATGCAGTAGTCCAGCTATTTTACAATATTATCAGGTAATATTCGTTCTTGCAGAAGCTGGATGTAGAGAACTAGTAATTGATATAATATTTTCATGGAAAGGATCCTCTACTTGCAGCAAACAAAAGATCGTAACTCGGACAGTTTACAGGGGTTAGCAATGAGCAATCCTCCGAAGTGGAATATATGCCGACAAACTACTATCAGGACATGCTGGTGGAATAGGGGAAGCTGCTGCAGCTGTAGGGGGTAATCAAATAAAAACTGAACACACGCTACAATGGGAACATGGAATGCTTCCTTTCAAATGTAATCACCACACGCGTTAAACATTTATTCCAATACGATACGAGAGGATTAATTCCTGTTTAAGAGAACGCAGTCGGCCGCTAACGGATTCCTACTGGCACCCATTCTAGCACTTACCCGTCCGACTGAAACCGACGTCCACATACGAGGTGTGGCTAGAAAAAAACCGGACTAGTACTGGTGAAACAATAACACGAATGCAATAAGGCTGAAAGTCGCGTGGCCTGTCACGTGACTCTCGCTCCGCCTACTGCTCGAGTTTCATCTGCCTGCTGCACTCAGTCTGCCCGTGGCGTCTGTTTTAAGTAGTTGACGTTTTGTCTGTGCGTCGGAAAATGTTGAGTGTACAGAAAGAACAGCGTGTTAACATCAAATTTTGTTTCAAACTAGGAAAATCTGCAAGTGAAACGTTTGTAATGTTACAACAAGTGTACGGCGATGATTGTTTATCGCGAACACAAGTGTTTGAGTGGTTTAAACGATTTAAAGATGGCCGCGAAGACACCAGTGATGACACTCGCACTGGCAGACCACTGTCAGCAAAAACTGATGCAAACATTGAAAAAATCGGTAAACTTGTTCGACAAGATCGCCGTTTAACAATCAGAGCAGTGTCTGAGTTAATAGGAGTTGAAAAGGAAAGAGTTAGGCAGATTCTTCATGAAAGTTTCAACATGAACAAAGTGTGTTCAAAAATGGTTCCAAAGTGTCTCACAATTGAACAGAAGGAACGCCGAAGAATGATTTGTTCTGACATCCTGGAAAACATTGAAAGTGATCCCACCTTCTTACAAAATGTTATTACTTGCGATGAATCGTGGTTTTTTACTTACGATCCCGAAACTAAACGCCAATCGATGCATTGGAAAACTCCTGGTTCTCCACGACAAAAAAAAGCACGAATGTCAAAATCGAAATTCAAGGCAATGATGATTGTTTTTTTTTTTTTTTGACATCAAAGGGATTGTGCACATTGATTGGGTACCAGAGGGACAAACAGTGAATCAGCATTACTACATTAGCGTCCTGGCTACCCTACGTGACCGAGTACGGAGAAAACGGAAGGATTTGTGGAGAACAAAGTCATGGATCCTTCACCAAGACAATGCCCCAGCTCACAGTGCGTTGTCAGTGAAGACGTTTTTGGCAAAACACAACATTCCCATCTTAGATCATCCACCCTACTCACCTGATTTGGCCCCCTGTGACTTTTTTCTTTTCCCTAAAGTCAAGTCAGCTTTGAAAGGAACTAGATTTGAGACTGTTGAAGCAGTAAAAGAAAAAGCGACGGAAGTAATGTATGGACTTACCGAAAATGATCTGCAGCATTGCTATGAACAGTGGAAAATTCGTATGGAGCGGTGTAGAGACCGAGGAGGAGAGTACATTGAAGGAGATAACATGAAATTGTAAATAATTGTAAATAAATGTTTTTTCCAGCATCAGTCCGGTTTTTTTCTAGCCGCACCTCGTATACAGGGTGGTCCATTGATAGTGACCGGGCCAAATATCTCACGAAAGGAGCAACAAACGAAGAAACTACAAAGAACGAAACTCGTCTAGCTTCAAGGGGGAAACCACATGACGCTATGGTTGGCCCGCTAGATGGCGCTGTCAAAGGTCAAACGGATATCAACTGCGTTTTTTAAAACAGGAACCCCCATTTTTATTATATATTCGTGTAGTATGTAAAGAAATAAGAATGTTTTAGTTGGACCACTTTTTTCGCTTTGTGATAGATGGCGCTGTATTAGTCACAAACATATAAGTACGTGGTAGCACGTAACATTACGCAAGTGCAGACGGTATTTGCATCGTGATACATTACCCGTGTTAAACAGCACCGTTTACCAGTTGCGGAAAAGGTCGATATCGTGTTGATGTATGGCTGATGTGATCAAAATGCCCAACGTACGTGTGCTATGTATGCTTCTCGGTATTCTGGACGACATCATCCAAGTGTCCGGACCACTCGCCGGATAGTTACGTTATTCAAGGAAACAGGAAGTGTTCAGCCACATGTGAAACGTCAGCCACGACCTACAAGAAATGATGATGCCCAAGTAGGTGTTTTAGATGCTGTCGCGGCTAATCCGCACATCTGTAGCAAACTAATTGCATGAGAATCGAGAATCTCAATAACGTCGGTGTTGAGAATGCTACATCAACATCGATTGCACCCGTACCGTATTTCTATGCACCAGGAATTTCATAGTGACGACTTTGAACGTCATGTACAGTTCTACCACTGGTCACAAGAGAAATTACGGGACGATGACAGATTTTTTGCACCCGTTCTATTTAGCGACGAAGCGTCATTCACCAACAGCGGTAACGTAAACCGGCATAATATGCACTACTGGGCAACGGAAATTCCACGATGGCTGCAACAAGTGGAACATCAGCGAACTTGGCGGGTTAATGTATGGTGCGGCATTATTGGAGGAAGGATAAAAGGATAACTGGCCCCCATTTTATCGATGGCAATCTAAATGGTGCAATGTATGCTGATTTCCTACGTGATGTTCTACCGTTGTTACTACAAGATGTTTCACTGCATGACAGAGTGGCAATGTACTTCCAACATGATGGATGTCCGACAGATAGCTCGCGGGCGGTTGAAGCGGTATTGAATAGCATAGTTCATGACAGGTGGATTTGTCGTCGAAGTACCATACCATGGCCCGCAAGTTCACCGGATCTGACGTCCCCGGATTTCTTTCTTTGGGGAAAGTTGAAGGATATTTGCCATCGTGATCCACCGACAACGCCTGACAACATGCGTCAGCGCATTGGCAATGCATGTGCGAGCATTACGGAAGGCGAACTACCCACTGTTGAGAGGAATGTCGTTACACGTATTGACAAATGCATTGAGGTTGACGGACATAATTTTGAGCATTTATTGCTTTAATGTGGTATATACAGGTAATTACGCTGTAACACCATGCCTTCTCAGAAATGATAAGTTCACAAAGGTACATCTATCACATTGGAACAACCGAAATAAAATGTTGAAACGTACCTACGTTCTGTATTTTAATTTAAAAATCCTATCTGCTACCAACTGTTCGTCTAAAAATGTGAGCCATATGTTTGTGATTATTACAGCGCCATCTATCACAAAGCGAAAACAGTGGTCCAAGTAAATCACTCATATTTCTTTACGGACTACACGAATATGTAATAAAAATGGGGGTTCCTATTATAAAAAAACGCAGTTGACCTATGTCAGCGACATCTAGCGGGCCAGCCGTAGCGCCATCTGGTTTCCCCCTTGAAACTAGACAAGTTTCGTTCTGTGTAGTTTTTTCGTTTGACCCTTAACGCGTGAGATATTTGGCCCGGTCACATTCAATGGACCACCCTGTATATTTCTTCGTGTCCCCAAATGTGCGAAAAGCAAGGGGTGAAAAATAAGAATTTTTACATGGTGCAGCCCCATCAGCAACTGTGATAATTAAACATATATAACACGTCAGCTTCAGTTGCAAATAGAAACGAATCTTCACCTAGGTTTCAGCCAAGATAATGTGGCGTTCTTCTGAAGCTATTGACACTAAACTATTGCCAAATTATTTTGGCTGAAACCTAGGTAAAGATTGGTGTCTATTTGCAACTGACGCTGACGTGTTATAGGTTTAAGGGGTGAAATATCCTGTCTGAACAGGTCGCTGAAGCGTATCCTTCGTGATTGGCAGTGTAGAGGAGGGCGGTATCGTACAATGGGCTGATTCACCCTGATAGCATTCCTGGCCGTTTGGCTTTAGAGTGCATGTCAGTTTCTGTCAAGTGTGTTTTGATTGTGGTACAACGCTAGAGGAACTCGACCAACAGAGGGCCTCTGTAGTCGAAGAAGGTCATCTTGACCTTCCCAGAACCTGTGTCAACAGTTTTGGTTTTCCTTGGCAAGAAAAATGTGGGATGAAAAGACAAAGTCCCGAGTTCGAGTCTCGGTTCGGCACGCAGTTTTAATCTGCCAGGAAGTTTCATATCAGCGCACACCCCCGCTACAGAGTGAAAATCTCATTCTGCAAGATGTGGAATGCTTCCACGTTTAGCTTTGCCGTTTGCCCTCGAAATGTCAGAATGCCATCGGACTGAATCATCATGCTTCACAACCCCCACCCTCACACTGACATTCAGACAAAGGTTACAATTCAGCGATTTGGTTGGGAAACATTGTTACATATTCCATACAGTGGGGGTCTTACACAGTTGGATAAATGATGATGGCGTCCTCTTGGGTGAAATATTCCGGAGGTAAAATAGTCCCCCGTTCGGATCTCCTGGCGGGGACTACTCACGAGGACGTCGTTATCAGGATAAAGAAAACTGGCGTTCTACGGATCGGAGCGTGGAATGTCAAATCCCTTAATCGGGCAGGTAGGTTAGAAATTTAAAAAGGGAAATGGATAGGTTAAGGTTAGATATAGTGGGAATTAGTGAAGTTCGGTGGCAGGAGGAACAAGACTTTTGGTCAGGTGAACGAGGGTTACAAACACAAAATCAAATTGGGGTAATGCAGGAGTAGGTTTAACAATGAGTAAGACACTAGGAATGCGGGTAAGCTACTACAAACAGCACAGCGAACGCATTGTTGTGACCACGATAGACATGAAGCCCACGCCTACGACAGTAGTACAAGTCTATATGCCAACTAGCTCTGCAGATGACGAAGAAATTGAAGAAATGTATGATGAGATAAACGAAATTATTCAGATAGTGAAGGGAGACGAAAATTTAATAGTCATGGGTGACTGGAATTCGATAGTAGGGAAAGGAAGAGAAGGAAACGTAGTAGGTGAATATGAATTGGGGGTAAGAAATGTAAGAGGAAGCCGCCCGGTGGAATTTTGCACAGAGCACAACTTAATCATAGCTAACACTTGGTTCAAGAATCATAAAATAATATTGTATACATGGATGTAGCCTGGAGGTACTGACAGGTTTCAGATAGATTATATAATGGTAACACAGTTGTGGACTCTGGCCATAATTGCCCCCATCTCGTGGTCGTGCGGTAACGTTCTCGCTTCCCACGCCCGGGTTCCCGGGTTCGATTCCCGGCGGGGTCAGGCATTTTTTCTGCCTCGTGATGGCTGGGTGTTGTGTGCTGTCCTTAGATTAGTTGGGTTTAAGTAGTTCTAAGTTCTAGGGGACTGATGACCATAGCTGTTAAGTCCCATAGTGCTCAGAGCCATTTGAACCATTTTTGAGCCATAATCTATTGGTTATGAACTGTAGATTAAAACTGAAGAAACTGCAAAAACGTGGGAATTTAAAGAAGTGGGACCTGGATAAACTGACTAAACCAGAGGTTGTAAAGATTTTCAGGGAGAGCATAAGGGAACAATTGACAAGCATGGTGGGAAGAAATACAGTGGAAGAAGAATGGGTAGCTTTGCGGGATGAAGTAGTGAAGTCAGCGGAGCATCAAGTAGGTAAAAAGACGAGGGCTAGTAAAAATCCTTGGGTGACAGAAGAAATATTGAATTTAATTGACGAAAGGAGAAAATATAAAAATGCAGTAAATGAAGCAGGCAAAAAGGAATACAAACGTCTCAAAAATGAGATCGACAGGAAGTGCTAAATGGCTAAGCAGGCATGGCTAGAGGACAAATGTAAGGATGTAGAGGCTTATCTCACGAGGGAGGAGATAGATACTGCCTACAGGAAAGTTAAAGAGACCTTTAGGGAAAAGAGAACCACTTGTATGAATATCAAGAGCTCAGATAGAAAGCCAGTTCTAACCAAAGAAGGGAAAGCAGAAAGGTGGAAAGAGTATTTTGAGGGTCTATACAAGGGTGATGGTGATGTACTTGAGGGCAATGTTATAGAAATGGAAGAGGATGTAGATGAAGATGAAATGGGAGATATGATACTGCGTGAAGAGTTTGACAGAGCACTGAAAGACCTAAGCCGAAACAAGACGCCAGGAGTAGACAACATTCCATTAGAACTATCGACAGCCTTGGGAGACCCAGTCCTGACAAAACTCTACCTTCTGGTGAGCAAAATGTATGAGACAGGCGAAACACCCTCAGACTTCAAGAAGAATATAATAATTCCAATCCCAAAGAAAGCAGGTGTCGACAGATGTGAAAATTACCGAACTATCAGTTTAATAAGTCACAGCTGCGAAATACTAATGCGAATTCTTTACAGATGAATGGAAAAACTGGTAGAGGCCGCCCTCGGGGAAGATCAGTTTGGATTCCGTACAAATATGGGAGGCAATACTGATCCTACCACTTATTTTAGAAGCTAGATTGAGAAAAGGCAAACCTACGTTTCTAGCATTTCTAGACTTAGAGAAAGCTTTTGACAATGCTGACTGGAATACTCTCTTTCAAATTCTGAAGGTAGCAGCGGTAAAATACAGGGAGCGAAAGGCTCTTTACAATTTGTACAGAGACCAGATGGCAGTTATAAGAGTCGACGTACATGAAAGGGAAGCAGTGGTTGGGAAGGGAGTGAGACAGGGTTGTAGCCTCTCCCCGATATTGTTCAATCTGTATAATGAGCAAGCAGTAAAGGAAACAAAAGAAAAATTCGGAGTAGGTATTAAAATCCATGGAGAAGAAATAAAAAATTTGAGGTTCGCCGATGACACTGTAATTCTGTCAGAGACAGCAAAGGACTTGGAAGAGCAGTTGAATGGAATGGACAGTGTCTTGAAAGGAGGATATAAGATGAACATTAACAAAAGCAAAACGAGGATAATGGAATGTAGTCGAATTAAGTCGGGTGATTCTGAGGGGATTAGATTAGGAAATGAGACACTTAAAGTAGTAAAGGAATTTTCCTATTTGGGGAGCAAAGTAACTGATGCTGTTCGAAGTAGAGAGGATATAAAATGGAGACTGGCAATGGGAAGGAAAGCGTTTCTGAAGAAGAGAAATTTGTTAACATCGAGTATAGGTTTAAGTGTCAGGGAGTCGTTTCTGAAAGTATTTGTATGGAGTGTAGGCATGTATGGAAGTGAAACATGGACGATAAATAGTTTGGACAAGAAGAGAATGTAAGCTTCCGAAATGTGGTGCTACAGAAGAATGCTGAAAATTAGATGGTAGATCACATAACTAATGAGCAGGTACTGAATAGGATTGGGGAGAAGAGGAGTTTGTGGCACATCTTGAGTAGAAGACGGGATCGGTTGGTAGGACATGTTCTGAGGCATCAGAGCATCACCAATTTAGTACTGGAGGGCAGCGTGGAGGGTAAAAATCGTGGACAGAGACCAAGAGATGAATACACGAAGTAGATTCAGAAGGATGTAGGCTGCAGTACGTTCTGGGAGATGAAGAAGCTTGCACAGGATAGAGTAGCATGGAGAGATGCATCAAACCAGTCTCAGGACTGAAGACCACAACAACAACAACAATCTTTGGTCATTTGAGGAAAGACATGCATAGACGTGGGTTTCAGTTGTCTGTTGAGGAAGTGCAGGACTGGGTGCTGTTGTGGATCGTCAGCGGCCAGCTACGAACTCCTCTCATGTGACAATCTCTTCATCTCAGAGCAGCACTTGCAACCAACGTCCTCCATTATTGCTGAATTTATTCCAAATTCTCTCTTCCTCTACAGTTTTAGCCCTTTGCAGCTCCCTCTAGTTCCATTGAATTCATTCTTTGATAGCTTAACAAATGTCGTATCAAATTGTCCTTATCAGAGTTTTCCACTTATTCCTGATCTCTATGATTCTCCCCAAAACCTCCTCATCCCTCACCTTATCGGTCCTACTAATTTTCAACATTCATCTGTAGAACCATATCTGAAATGCTTCGACTCTCTTCTGTTCTGGTTTTCCCACAGTCTATGTTTCACTACCAAACAATGCTGTACTCGAAATGTATATTCTCAGAAATAGGAGGTGGAAGATGGTTAGCTCAGCAACCAGCCTCAGGCTTCACCCAGCATGCAATATCTGTAAATCTGTAAGACAGCATTGGTGACAAAGTTAACATAGTACATTTGTTCATCTATACAGCATAACAACCCTACTGCAGCCAACATGTTTTCACAGAGGTGGGTCTTTGTCAGTGGAGAAAATTTTCTCAGCGTGCAACATCCACTGTAAGTCAGTGTAAAAATCGTATAAGGCAGGTGATAGCCATGGCGAACTTATGATAGTACGTTTATTCAGGCATACAGCAAACCATTCTTTATGCAGTCATCTTACTATCATACAGGCTGACCCTTGATGGCAGAATGTGCTTAGCTCATCATGTAGATTCATTTGGTTAGGCATGCAATGTTTCCACATAGGGCATGATCAGCGTTTTGGAAGTTTTGATACTATTTTGATTCATTTATACTGTGTAACTGCCTTTCTGTGGTCACTGCCAAGACACAGAGCCAGGACACGTATGGTGGAGAGCATGTAGCTCAGTATGGGTCCTAATGAGTTCACTGTCATACAATGTCACCACATCAGGCATGCAGTGGTGGTGACAAAATTACAGTACTACATGTATTCATGCATATAGTGTGAAAACTAGCCATGTTCAGTGTCCAGGCTCACTGGAGGACCCTGTATGGTGGAGAGTTCTTATCGTATCAAGCAGCCTCAGGATTCGACCAGCATACAAGTGGTAGGATTGACAAAGTTATGATGGTACATTTGCTCTAGCATACAGTGCAACAGCCTTGCTGTAGTCAGCACCACACACAAACAGGTGGCACTAAATGGTGGATAGTGCTTAGCTGAGACTACAGACCCAGGTGTCACTAGCATGAAAGTTGCCATACCAGGCAGGTGGCTATGGGGGTAAGATTACAATAGTGTATGCATTCATGCACACATATGGCAGCTCTGCTGTGATCAGTGCTGCCTGGATGAAGGAGAGTGCTTAACCGAGTATTTAGGCTCAGGATTCGGCCAATGTGCAATGTCGCCATTTCAGGCATGATTTATCATTGGTGTATACCATATAATAGCTTTACTGCAAGCAGCACAGAGACACACAGGTTAGTCATGGATGGTGGATAGTGCTCAGCTCAGCATATAGCCTCTGGTCTTGTAGTGTGTACGTCACCACATCAGGCAGATTGCAGTAGTGGTATACCTAGAATAACACATATATTAAAGCATAGATTACAACATTTATTTTGTGGCCAGTGATCTGGCACACAAGCAGGTCCTGAATGAGGGAGAGTGTTTAGCTCAGCAGTCAGTCTGAGGATTTGGCTAGCACACAATGTTGCCCCATCGAAGCAGGCAACAGTGATAGGTAAGTTATGGCAGTACATTTATTCATGCTTACAGAGTAGTACCACTGATTCAGTCAGTGCCCACAGACACTGATTGGCCCTGGATGGTGGAGAAGGATTAGGTCAGCATGCTGGATTAGGATTTGACCAACATGCAATGGCGCCACATCCAGCAAGTGACAGTAGTGAGGAAGTTATGATGGTTCATTTGATCTTGCATATAGTACGACAGGCTTGCTGGGGACAACACGGAGACATTCAGGCAGGCCCCAGACATTGGGCAGTACTTATCTCATCATGCAGCCTCAGGTATCACATGGAAAATGTCACCACATCAGGTAGGTGGCAGTGGTGGCAAAGTTATGATAGCATATTTACTCACAATCCAGTAAAGCATCTCTGATGCAGTTAGTGCACAGGTACACAGGTGGGCCCCAATGGTGAGGAGTGCCTAGCCCATCAAGCTCCTCAGGAATTGGCCATAAAAAGGCGCCACAACAGGCTGGTGGCAATTGTAATGAGCATACAGTCAAGAGTGCTTCGTTCAGCATGCAGCCTCAGTTTTCAGTCATCGTACAGTGTCATCACATCAGGCAGTAAGGAAACTAAGCTCAAGCTCGCGGGCAGCACAAAAACTTAGTTGGTGAATAATGCATTCAAGAATTGTTAAATTGGCTTTCTCAATAGTTAAGTCAGTCAGTATATTATTTCAAATGCTAATGAAAACTTTTGGTGAACCGCCCGCCACAGGTGCTCCAGCAGAACAAACTCCAGCGAGTTGACTCCACTACAGATTGAACGAGTAAATGATTTTTTTTCGGATATTAAAGAATGTGCTCACTGACAATGGTTTCTTTTAACGACTAACGCCAGAAATTCTTCTGTTGCACTCCACATATTCAATCAAAAGTTGCCAACAATTTTGTCTGGAAAATCAGTCATCTTGTCCAAGTGATCACAGATCCTTCGATTGAGGTAGCCAACGACTAAAACTCTTTTCAGTGTCGCCAGATATCGTAATAATTCAATGAACATCTTGTCCAAGTGATCACAGATCCTTCGATTGAGATAGCCAACGACTAAAACTCTTTTCAGTGTCACCAGCTATCGTAATAATTCGATGAACAGTTGGCCGTCTCGATAAACTTATTTGTTTTGATCCTTTTTGTTTGTCGGAATATAGAATATCTGCAATGTCCGGCAAGCACTCCTTCATGATCTCACCTTCAGTAAAAGGCTTTAACGATCTGACAGTTTATCTACTTATTATAAAACTAGCTTTAACTGCATTTTCTCACTGTGTCCTCCGTTTGGCAGACATTAGCTGTTGCTTGTCCAAATTGGAAAAGAATATTTCACTTTTGTCATTCTGCAATTGCCTTGAAAACGGTCGCAAAGTGTTTCATAGAAAAGTATCTTTTCTTTGTTATACTTCTTCGCAATAGATATGGCCGTGCGGTTAAAGGCGCTGCAGTCTGGAACCGCAAGACCGCTACGGTCGCAGGTTCGAATCCTGCCTCGGGCATGGATGTTTGTGATGTCCTTAGGTTTGTTACGTTTAACTAGTTCTAAGTTCTAGGGGACTAATGACCTCAGAAGTTGAGTCCCATAGTGCTCAGAGCCATTTGAACCATTTCGCAATAGATAGTGATTCACTACACAACAAGCAGACAGGCCTATCTTTGGACGTCTTAAACAAATAATCTTCCTTCCATTTCTCCTGGAATTGACAACATTCAGCATGTATTTATCTCATCTTAATGGCAAAGAATTTGCGAATGAACACAGAAAAGACTCACGGAAACAGTTACAGGAAATTAACAAACAACTAGCACGGGATTATATGTGTGATTAATAACACATGGCTAATTTGTACATCAAGTTATTGCCCTGCTGCTGTTGTTAAAATCAGCACATTTCGCGAGCGGTAGGTAATTTTAGAACCATTGTCACCCACTACCAGTTACTGTGATCTATCAATGTGCAGTACGGACATAGACAATAAGCAGTAAATAGCGCGCGCGGTTGTGTGTGTGTGTGTGTGTGTGTGTGTGTGTGTGTGTGTGTGTGTGTGTGTGTCTTAGTGCTCTCAGAAATGGTCCAGAGGCGAAAATTCTAGTCCCATCAGTCCCTCAAGGAGGTGATGTGAGGGTAAGTCACATAAATATTGACATTTTTATCGGTTGTAAACAGTGAACAATACTGTGAAGTGTTAAGGGTGGACCCAAAATTATTTGTAAACATTTACATATTTTATGAACGATACAGTTAATGTTCTTTAAACAACTTATATGCAGCGATAATTTAAAAGTAGCATCTTTATTTAAAACATGTCTATGAAAATAAAAAAGGATTGCTAAGAGACGCGATTGTACGGCCGAGGAGGAAGGACGTACTTTATGGTACTGCCACTGTTTTGTTTCGCGATACGGAAGGCAGCCATTGAGCGGCTGCACATATTTTATGTAAATTGTTCGGTATTCTGCTAAAATAAACTAATTATTGCTATGACAAAATTAATTTTTTTGTAATAGTGGTCACCTCAAATGGTCACAGCGGCTAATTATTTTTAATAACCATTATTTCAGTAATTTGCGCTGCGCGAAGCTCATCTTCCGATGCAGCCTCTGCTCGGCCATTACGCCCCGAAGTATTAATTTATTTTTCAAAGTGTTAACAGTAACTATAAATGCGAGAGATTTCGTTGTAAGAACCATTCTAAATTGCAACAGATAATTAATTTACGTTAAAGTTCGTTTTTTAAATTATACAGATTCCATGAGTTCAGTAAGTTTTATCTTGGCCACTCCAAGGCCACAATCGAAATTCTCTCAAGCCTTGCTTTGCAATCAATAAATAGAAATTAATAAAATTACATTCAATTCAGTTAACGGCAACTATATTTTAGTCATCACGTTCTAAATCTAAAGTTGGTACAGGAATAACAGCTGCCCTTCAAGAACCCGTTTCATATTTACTTATGCACGTAAGAAACAGTGATAAAAGATAGTATCCCTGAAAGAAAGAGGAAAGAATAATGCTCTAACAAAAGAAAAATTCATGCTGATAAATTATATAACGTAACAGTGAGCTGTTTCCCCCACTCCTCGCTTGCATATGAGCGCGTGACCCATAACTTTGCGCTCGGGCTAGGAAACTGTTTCCGTTTTTTATTACAATACAACGACGGTGGACTGACACTGCACATTCGCTGAGTAAGTAAAGTTTTCGCTGTTCTGCGCCATGAGCTGCAAACCATAGGATAGCCCAGATCGGCGAAAATATTCGAAAATCAGTCCTGGGGGGAGTACGACGCAAGTGCCTCACTCGATCCAACGCGTATTTCTCCCCGAGGCCGGATTAAAGCAAATCACGGACCGGATCAGGCACGCGGGCCACCGGTTGCCCACTAGTGCCGCAGTTCAAACATTATATACGTTGTACAATTCATTTGCACCAGCCCTGTAAAAACGAACGTGCAGGACACTGGATCCCTCTTAGTTCGGTATCTTCTTTTATTTTTCAAGTGAATCTAAGAAATATACGAGAGCCGTTCAATAAGTACTGCGACGCATTCTGTTTCTCTGCCGTTTTCGGTTGAAAAATTTCGGAGATTATTGTGGGACATCGGAAAATATTCCTGCTTCAGCCCCTGTAGTTCGATTAAATTGCAATCAGTGGCAGCGCTATACGTCACCTTCAAAATCACCTGAGCTGTAATGGAGGGGCGTTCCAAGCAGAGAGCTGTCACAGAGTTTGTTGTGGCGGAAAAATCAATCGTCGCAGATATTTATAGGCGTTTGCAGATTGTCTACGTAGACCTGGCAGTGAACAAAAGCACGGTGTGTCGTTGGGAGAGGCGTCTGTCATCATCATCATCGTGACAAGTTCGAACACACCTGTCCGATCTCCCACGTGCCGGCCGATGGCACGCAGCGGTGACTCCTGCACTCTCATTCGGAGTAACCGGCGAATCACAATCAAACGCCTGATGCACAGTTGGACGTCTCTGTTGGTGATACTGCACACACACGTTCACCAGCTGGGGTACTCAAACTTGTTTACGCCCTGGGTTCCTCGCTACCTAAACAGAAGACCATAAACAACAACGAACGACAATCTGTATGGAATATTTTGCCCGTTAATGTGTTTACCATGCCAGTTCTTTGTCTCAAAGAGGTAATTCAGGGTAAGCAAAATGAGTTACACAGCCTACAAGTTTTTCTGTTAGGGAACGTTTAACTATTAGGTAAATGCCAACATTTTAGATTCAAGTACAAATAAAACACTGTGGTGGCCATAAGTCACCAGCCTCGCGGTGCTGGAGCGGGTTCCTAGGAGTTCTGCAGTTTTATATCACTCCTGTGTAAGATTCCAATAAGATGGAAAGGGTAAGCTTTTCCCGCCGCACTGGACGACCACTCTTCATTTAATTCCTTGCTTCTGCTTTTGCCACCCTCATCTTTTCCTCCACCCTCCGTCTGTTAGTCATGGGAATGCCCCGAAGTTCTTCCGACTTAGTCGAGGGCGCGGGGTAGGGGAGAGTTCGATTGCTGATCGCGTATTGCTCCATTGCAGTTCAACCGCGGAAGATTAATGGGAGTGACTTCGCGAACCACGAAATTTCCGTGAATGTGAGAGATGAGTCACATTTATTAGACTGTGGACGCAGATAGCGTCCTGCCACACATCAGATGCCTTACCCCGGAGTCCGTATTTTTTCCAGAATTGCCCTTTTCTTCCTCTATCAGTCTGTGTCTCCTCATGTGTATCTTTCGAACTCTGTTCTGTTCATTCTCTTATTCTCACGTCTTTTCTTTCTTCTGCCGTCTCATTTTTTCCCCTAGGCAACTGTTCTCCTTGCACCTTCATCTCCTTTCACTCTCTCTCTCTCTCTCTCTCTCTCTCTCTGCATGCATGGGTACGCGGGCGGAATATTCTCTTCCAGACTGTGATCCATGGAGGCCAGGAAGTGGTAATAGTCTGGGAGCTGCTTTTGCCACTGATTAAAAGGACTTCAGGGTTTTCACACTTCATTTCTTTCTAAAATGTTAGTTCGCGACCTACTGCTACAGCGTAGTAATAAGATGCACCTAATTTCACATCTTGAAGGTGAAGGGAATCTGACCGGTAACGGTGAAATATTTCCATTCAGTTCCGGCTTAGCATACCTCACACCAATGCCCACTTTCCTACCGCATCGTAGAGTAACTCAAGAGACACTGCTAGTGGAAATTGTGCGTGGAGTGAAGACGTTATTATCAAAATCGGATGCTCCCTACATAGCACTGTACTCAGAATATATTATCACAGTTAACGTTTAAATATCCGAGGAAACACTGTGTGTTTATTATGTAAGTCTGTTCATGATATAGGAGGCGTTTGGCCAATTAATCACATCCGCTGAAGTTCGATATTATTCTTATACACACCTAAGAAGCCCATTTACAAATGTTTCATATAAAACGAAATAGGCTACATATCACACGTCCTAATGAACCAAGCTCTCCAACAACGTAGCTGCGTACAACAAAGCCGTACCGTAAGTAAAAGATGATCCTATTCCATGTCCTGTAATAACATTTATATCTTTTCAATAACGTATTATTGTATGGAAACTTAATTTATATCGAAACAGCCATCATTATCCTACACGTTGGTTTTCAACTAATCTGAGAGTTCGCGGCTCATCTTCGAATCTCACAAAGGAAACTTTGTTGACTAATTGTGAAGAAATATAAGAGTCACTGCTGTAAAAGACCTTCTAGATAGCATATGATTTATGCGCGAGTTGTGCGTGTAAACAACACAACCGATCTCATAAAGACGCGCAGAAGTAATTGTGCAAGACAGTGCCAATACAGTTTCATAAATATACTATATTTTAATAATCTTAAGTCTAACGTTTCATGGTTCTGATGGAGAGATATGTCAACTCCAATTTCATCCATCGCAGTCTGACTTCACATACGAATTAATAATAACACTTTCTTTCTTTCTTTCACTGGTACCATGTCCCGCACTGATGCAGGGTCGGCATTGTGAGAACGGATTTGCCAAGGTTAGTGTAAAGGGGTGTCTGAATGGACTTCCTGCCGCCACCCCATACCTCCCAGGATGGAATTTGTGTACCCCTGCTGTCTGTGTCTAGTGTAATTCATGGAATAGTGCGAACGTGTTCAGATGTCCGCGGGTCGTGTAACTGAGGCGGAACGTGGGGACCAGCCCGGTATTCACCTAGCGGGATGTGGAGAACCGCCTAAAAACCACATCCAGGCTGGCCAGCACACCGACTGACGTAGGTAATCCGCCGGGCGGATTCGAGCCGGGGCCAGTGCGCCTACCCGACTCCAGAAAGCAGCGCGTTAGCGCTCTCGGCTAACCTGGCGGCTGAATTAACAATAACACTATAGGGAACAAATTGTTTCTGGAATCAATTACATTCTCCTTATTCCAGCACACAATTACACTTCTCACCTCGCAATTCTTGTAATCGGCCTCCATTATTACTGAAAAACCCGAGTGTCAGAATTGTGACCTTGATTGTACTTAAAGCGCAGTCTCACAATTCTTCAGATCAGTAGGGGTATTGGGATGACTTTTTGAGTTACGGTACATTCTATTAGTTACCGTACTGAGATCACTGGCTAAACTGGCTAGATTATGCTTTTCGAGTCTCTTGTTGTAAGAGATCGGATACATTTTACCAACTAGACATATGTATTTCTGCACGTCTCGTGAAAGGATCAATATAGAGTTATGGAAGAGTAACGAACTAATTTGATCTTAGTGGATGGAACAATTGTACACATATTTTAAAATCTAACATCATTTGTTCAGTGCTAAACCGCTCCCTCCTTGGATGCAGTACTAAGAAATTTACAGGCGTGACGTACTTAAGAAAAACACACATTTGCACACATAACTCACCTAATGCCCATAAATTTCAGGGAGGGGGATGGAAGGGTTGAGGGCGATGAGCTCTAACACCACGTTTAGTCACCTCTCAGACGTGTTCGATCGGATCCATATCTGGCGAGCTGGGGGTCCAGCAAATCAATTTCAGCTCGCCCCTGAGTTGTTCGAACCACTCCGACACAATTCTAGCCTTGTAACATGGAGCAATATGTTGTTGAAAAAAGACACTGCTTCCGGTAAAATGATCGCCATGAAGGGGTGTACGTGATCTGCAACCAGTGCATAATACTCATTGGCGGTCTTTGTGCGTTGTACGAGCCTCACTGGACCCATGAATTCCCACTTGAATGTTCCCCAGAGAATAATGGAGCCGCCGTCAGCTTGTCTCCGTCCCGCAATACAGGTGTCAAGGAGCTGTTCCTCCGGAAGACGACGGACGCCGAATTCGCGCCTTTCCATCGACGTGATGAAGAATAAATCGGTATTCATCAGTCAATGCAACGCACTGCCACTGCAATAACGGCCAGTGCCGACGATCACGTGCCCATTTCAGTCATAGTTGCCGATGTAATTGTGTGAACTTTGGCGCATTCTTAGGTCGTTGGATACGAAGGCCCATCGTTAGGAGTATTGGGAGCACTGCGTGTTCAGACACACTTCATTCTGCCCAGCGGTTAGTTCCACCACAGTTCGATTCCTGACCTGTCTTACAAGTCTACTTAACCTCCACCCAGCCTACTAGGTCCGACATCTGTAATGAGGGGTAGCCGCCCAACCCCAAGACGTGGTTTTACGTTGGTTTCGTCACGTGTTGAAGACACTCAGCACAGCACTCCTCGAAAACGGACAGGTCGTGGATTTCCGAATTGCTCGTGCCGAGCCTCCGGGCGATAAAAATCTGTCCTCGGTAAAATTGTCATAGGGTGGACGCCTTACCCATTCTACACACTGACAACAGGCTCACAGATTCTACGTGCATTTGTGTGTGTCTGACTAGCAGTCATTCCTCGCCCGGCTCTAGGCGCTACAGTCTGGAACCGCGCGGCCGCTACGGTCGCTGTTTCGAATCCTGCCTCGGGCATGGATGTGTGTGATGTCCTTAGGTTAGTTAGGTTTAAGTAGTTCTAAGTTGTAGGGGACTGATGACCTCATAAGTTAAGTCCCATAGTGCTCAGAGCCATTTGAATCATTCCTCGCCAGGTGATGCTGCTACCGGCTGGACAAATTTGTATCGATAGTAGGTCGGTAATCAGATCGTTCTAGCTGATCGGTTGAGAGGTTAAGGTAGGGAGACTAGAGAGAGCACTAACTTCTGTTAAGGCTATAATCTCTTGTAAGGCTGTAATCTCTTATATTGATATACGACATCAGTCAATTATGCCATTAGTAATGTTTTCAGCATGCCGCAGCCAGTGCATTTTAGCTACACACTGTTCACACGTACACTCAGTTCTAGGCTATGCAGTTCATTTATGAGGAACATGCCGCGATTATCAAAATATAGAGGAGGATCGTAGCAAAAATAGTAACTGGGCTCATTGTAACGATCTGTTCGAAACAATGGAGGTTTTAGCCACACCACGTCAGAATACACACCTATCAGTTATGAACATCAAAGATAAACATAGTAATTTCTTCACAAACAGCTCTGTCCATGATAGTATAAAGAAAGCTATCATGAACGTCCGTTTGGCCAAGAAGGAGTAAACACAAATCTCAAAACAGCGTTTTCGACCAAGTAATGAAACTGTGCAAATAAATGGCCGATTTCAAAACACAGTTAAAAATACGCAATACAGTGTATGCAGTGAATGATAATTAAAAAAAAAAAACTTAGCAGAAAGCTTTGCAATGAATAGTACTGATATGTTAATTCTGAGGTCATCATCTCACTCATTATGGAAAGACGCTGATCAATGTTTCCAGGTGAATAGATCGGAAAATGCGATACACATTAACCAAAATATCGTGGCCGTGAACCTGGTGTTAGCTGATGGCATGTGAGAAATACCGTAGCCGGCCGCGGTGGTCTAGCGGTTCTGGGCGCTCAGTCAGGAACCGCGCGACTGCTACGGTCGCAGGTTCGAATCCTGCCTCGGGCATGGATGTGTGTGATGTCCTTAGGTTAGTTAGGTTTACGTAGTTCTAAGTTCTAGGGGACTTATGACCACAGATGTTGAGTCCCATAGTGCTCAGAGCCATTTGAACAATTTTTTTGAGAAATACCGTAATGTTTTTATAGTGTAAGTGGTGGGTGCGATGACCAGAATGACTGGAGCTTTTTACTTTATTAGGTAACTTCTTAGCAAAACGGTGTTGTAGACTTGGGATAAACCAAATTGTGCAGTGCTGTTTTAAACAGACTGGCCCCGAGATCGGAAATTTAGTGACCCCTTTATCCACCAGGCGATCTTTATTTATGTTTTCAGTGGTTTCCTTAAATGAATTTAGGTAAATAGCGGGATAGTTTCTTTTTTGAGTCCCTGGCCGGATACCTGTTGTACCCTTGTCAAATCAGACGTGAGTAGATGTTAATGCCCGTATGTATGAATTAATGTTTTTTAATTAAACTATAATATCGTGACATGGTAAGTATCCTTATAAAAGTGATACAAGTATGAATGAAACTACTGCTGCTTAGATAGTACATTACTTACAACGACGTATAAAAACCATATAACCACCTCTTAATAGCTTCTTTGCCCGTCTTTAGAACGAAATTCATCACTGGTTCTGCGTATCAGGAATCCGACAGTTTGTTGATCGGTTTGTGGAGGTGTGTGCCATTAGATATCTAGGCGGAGGTCATGTAATTCGCATAAATAACGGATCCCTGATTTGTGTATACGATTATGGTGCACGACAGAGACCCAGATGGGTTCCATACGATTTCCATCAGGTGAATATGATCGCCGAGACATTCAAAGTGAGGTCGCTATAATACTCTTCAAACCGCTGTAGCACTATCTTGACTCTGAGAAGACATAAAGCAGGAAAGAATACAGATGATTCGCAGGTGTCAGATTGTTTCCGATTACTACCACGTGTCACATGGAAGCTCAGGAGAATGGTTCCCATAGCATAAAACTGCTCCTACTAGCATGCGTTGGCAGCGCGCTGCTAGTTTCGAGCCGCCGTTCACCTCGATCACAGCGTTTGTGGAAATGACCATCGACCTAGTGTAGCAATAACGTGATTCACTCGACGAGCCGACACGTTTCCATTTATCTACGGTCGAATGCCGGTGGTCTCGAGCCCACTGCAGTCTTAATTGACTGTGTCGTTGGATCAACATGGGAAAACGTGTCGGGCGGTCTGCTGCGGACCTCCATGTACGATGAAAGGTGTGCTCCGAAGCACTTCTGCGTGTATCAGCATTCGTGCTCTTTCGGCAGCGATACCACACATGACCATCTATCCTAGTTTACAGAGCATAGAAGCCTCCTCACCCCACGTTCTATGAAGAGTAGTGGACGTCCGACCATTTAGCGACTAGTAGTAGTTTCACTGTCGTTAAATGCTCATGAGAGTATCACGTGAACATTCGAACAGGTTCGCAGTTTTCGAGACACTCGTCACAGTCTCTGCGTACTAATAATCTGCCCGTTGTCAAAGACGTTTATCTCAATGGATTTTAAATTTGCATCCCATATCTTTCATAGGGTGATTCCCTGTCCGTGTCTGTTTCGCTTATAACGTCACCAGGCGGCAGTCAACTTCGTGTGGGCAGTGGTCATAATGTTCTGGCTTAGAAGTTTAAGTTACGCGTCACCAAATATCGCTAGCTCCAGAAGTCAGACCACGACAGATAAGATGATGTGTATGCTTTTGGTCAAACATGTGAAACTCTTGGTCTAAAAATAAGAAATAGATATAAATAAACAAATACGATACACCTCATGCTCGATTTAAAGTAGTATATCTTATCATTGCTGCCATTCTATGTATTTCACCTGCACAAAATCCCAAGTCCGCATTGCTTTGTTTCTGAACAGAATTCAAGTCCTGTCAAAATGCGAATGCTAAAGCAAGAGTGAATAAAGTACAATGGTAGAAAAAAATGCGGCTTTCGGATACCTTGAATGAATATATTTGACGAACAGAGATGCTCTCACCTTTCAGGCCAAGGGTAATGGACGTGAGAAGATGATAAATGAAGACAGAGAGAGAAGGGGAATTTTGACGGATCCGACGACGCTGGGTTTACTGCTCCATAAGATATTTATCACACAATATGCTGGTGATGCTCTCACGTCTGTGTGTATCATGCGGACATCAACAGAAATGAAACACGTTGGTAGCGCTAGGTAGAGGTGGAGATGGTGTGGTGGCAGATACACGAGGAGTGCGAGAGAAGCAGCTGCAAGTTAGGACTGCTATAAACACAGCCCCGTAGACAGGGATGCGCAGCTACGCAATTTACGGACTGACAGGCCGCGACGCTGAGGGATTTGCGATATGGCAACGCCAGCTCCGACAGATGTAGCTCGGTCTGGCACGGTGTGAGTCCCTTCGTTAAAACCAGGGATGCCACAGCACAGGCTTCGTAACACCAACACCCAGTGTGTTTACAGTCCACGGTGCCAAAAGGCGAGATGAGACATGCATTTTCTTCGCTTGCGAACTGGTTCTCAAAATAATCTTTTACGTGCAGTTTATTATGAGAGAGCGGCGGCAATTGCAGGAGGTATAATATAAAATTTACATAAGATTTATGTTTGCTAACAGCACGTTATAAACAAATTTTGCCCTATGAATATTTATTGACTTTGTATATGAAAATGTAAGGTTAACTGTGATTAACTTTTGTCCTACCATTTAGGGCCATGGGTTACACTTCGGAAGGAGTTACACTAGACACCGACTTTTTAAATGATCACAAACATGTGTAAAATGATCACACACATGGTGAAAATTCCAACCACCAGGAACTGTTCGAGACAGGCTTCCCATTCTTGTAATGTATTATGACCTCCACCTCTAGCAATGGTTTACAATGTAGTAAAATCCGTAGCGGTCATAAATGTGACACAACGAACAGGATTATCTGCTTTTTATATATATGTAAACTGTTGAAGATCCTCCCAACAACGCAACGAAAAAGTTAGTTGATTGTGCTGGTGACTAACGAAAATTCGTTAGAAACAATGCTAATTATTATTACTCTGTAGGCCAATCTCTACTTACACAAAAACTGCAAGGTGACTACATCTACATCTACATCCATACTCCGCAAGCCACCTGACGGTGTGTGGCGGAGGGTACCTTGAGTACCTCTATCGGTTTTTCCTTCTATTCCAGTCTCGTATCGTTCGTGGAAAGAAGGATTGTCGGTATGCCTCTGTGTGGGCTCTAATCTCTCTGATTTTATCCTCATGGTCTCTTCGCGAGATATACGTAGGAGGGAGAAAATATACTGCTTGACACTTCGATGAAGGTGTGTTCTCGAAACTTCAACAAAAGCCCGTAGCGAGCTACCGAGCGTCTCTCCTGTAGAGTACTCCACTGGAGTTTATCTATCATCTCCGTAACACTTTCGCGATTACTAAATGATCCTGTAACGAAGCGCGCTGCTCTCCGTTGGATCGTTTCTATCTCTTCTATCAACCCTATCTGGTACGGATCCCACACTGCTGAGCAGTATTCAAGCAGCGGGCGAACAAGCGTACTGTAACCTACTTCCTTTGTTTTCGGATTGCATTTGCTTAGGATTCTTCCAATGAATCTCAGTCTGGCATCTGCTTTACCGACGATCAACTTTATATATTCATTCCATTTTAAATCACTCCTAATGCGTACTCCCAGACAGTTTATGGCATTAACTGCTTCCAGTTGCTGACCTGCTGTATAAAATATCACCTAAGAAACAAGTGAATTACTGAAGCAGTGTTATCTAGTTTCATAGAGAAAAATAATAAATTTATCGTGGGAACGAAGTTCAGTCTATTATAATTTTAAGACATGTTATGAAAGAGGTGTGAAACCGATAGTTTACGGGCTAAAGGTTTTGCGATCTTGGTCGGAAATAAAAGGAATGCCCATTATAAACATTTCAAAAAGCGAGAAATAATGGACGCCATTAAACAAACTGTATGTAGTGGAATGAATCAGTAAGCACCAAAAATGTCGTTTCTAATACATATAATCACATCCAAGCCCTTGGTCTTTTCTGTTATTGGAGCCATAAAGATCCGGAAGCCATTGCAGTTTTCTTTCTGATCTTAATATGTGGACTATCTCATATAGGTGGAAGATTTCATAATTACTCTTTCTGCATATGCTAAGATGTCCTTTCCCATTAAGTTATTAAATAATAAAAACGCACTTAGAGTAAATAAGGTCAAAGATGAAAAAGGGTTGAAGATTAAGGGGGAGTGTGATCAACATTGTGACTGGTATAGAAGTACAAGTTCTCAAGTAATTAAAAATATGCTCACAGTGAAAAAGAAAAGATTAAGACAGGCCTTAAAGGAAGCTAGGTGTAAAAAAAATTAATATATAATACTAACATCTGAAAATATGACACTTGCAATGTGCAAGATCATTAATAGTCAGTGCAATAGGAAAATTACTTCACAGGCCGAAAGAAGTAATCTGAATGATCAAAGATAATACATTCTTCACTGAGAAGTTGCAAGAAATAATAAAGGTGATTGGCACTTCCAATACAGCCCCTGACCATAATTATTACCTGAGAAACAGCAGAAAGCCTGAATGTATATTTAGCTTTAAACTGGTCAAGGTACAGGATGTTAGTAATATACTAAGAAAATGAAGAATAGTTTCAGTAACGAGGTTTATGTTTTAAGTTCGGCCATGTTAAAGTGTGATTCAGTTCAACTGCCAGAATTGATAACACTTGTAGTAAATACTTGTATATTGGTGGCTCAGCTCCCAAAGGCACTAAAGTTTGTTAAAGTCACTCCAACACACAAAAAGGCAGCCTCTCAAGTTGTGATAATTGTAGGCCTGTTTCAATTGTGCCAATCTTGTCTAAAGTAATAGAAGCTATACTAAATAATCTAACAGTAAAATACTTTGATGCAAACAAAATTTTCACTGGTAGTAAATTTGGCTTAAGATCAGGTTTAGTGTGGGGCAGCGAGTAAGTTACTTCACTGGTTTAAAGTTTTGATGCCGTCTTTAATCACCTGAGCCTGGCAACTAATTTGGTGGTCAGCCAGATAGCGAAGGGAAACATACTGACCTTAGTTTCCAGTTTGCACGGCCACATTCCGGTCCAGCCTACTGAAAGAAAAGTGTCTACCTCCCATTTCTTTGAAGTATCAGGACTATGACTTCAGTAAAAGTTTTAAGTCCCAATCAAAATTTAATTTAATTAAAGTTTCTCACAAACAACACTTAACATTGCGTTATGTGCAGTTGAAAACAAGTCTTTCTAATCTAACAGCACCTTTAGCAGTTCAGAGGCGACCTCTACGGTAACTTCCTACCAGATTGTTTTTCGCCCAGACTAACATCACTCAATTGGAAGTTCTCAATAAATGTTCAAGAATTAATGCTCGCCATAAAAGTGGAAATAAATTCACCACTTGCCATGCGGAATTGAATTTCACTTGCGCTGCACACTAACAGTTATTTTACCGAATTCTAAACGATCCAGGACGCTGTACAGTCCTCGCGAGTTCGCTATCCGTTTTCACTCCAAATACGATCTTGTCACAGCTCAGCTCTGACGTCATCGGAGGCAGAGGGCGACCAGACGTTTAACTGGCATGTACCTCACAGTGTATGAGAGCGAAGTGAACCTTCCTGCTGCTTCAGGGGCTATATTTATAAGGTGCCGGTGCGGAATGCCGAGAAAACATCTGTTGTCTCTGTCTATCTGCATACGGCGGCAGTCTACAACAAACGACCGCTATCTCAGGCACATTATCTTTAGTAATATGGTTACCACTTACTTCAGAAACTTCTTAATTTTTGCTGGTATGCAGATAAGCAGTTTGAAAGCACGTAGAAAGTCTCAGCTGGGTAGAATGAAAACTTTTCTTAATAGAATTTATTTAGTGGAACTAACGGTAGATTGTTACCTCCAAACCATACCTTTGCTAAGACTTATATCAGTTGTTATTTATGTTACAAGTCTTAAACTTGGTGTAGCTCTATTATTTGATATATTTGATCATCTGGTTTAACCAGAATCCTCTATCAACAAATTTCGAGTACTTAATCTACAACACTTATGGACATTTTAGTTAGAAAATTAGTTTTTATTTAACTACTCAAAAACTATAAGGGGTAGATTAACGTGGACTCTCTGTTATTATTTTTGGGGTGTACTGAAGCATAAAACAAATTTTCAACTTTCAAAGTCCATTATTTAGTGCCTCAGATTTTTACGAAAAATGTGGATTCTGGTGTTAATTTTTGTTTCATGGTTTTGGAAATCAGCATCACTTATTTATAACTTCTAACTGCAGCTTCTGACCAAATTCTGGCTTCCTAAAGTCATTATTTAGCACCTCTGATTTTTCTCTTAAAACGGCATTTTTCCGTAAACTATTAAGTTTAGAACATCAAGACTTTGTATTTGGAACATTATTACATTAAACTATAATTTAACAAAGTTTTAAATATAAATTTTGATTTTTAATTTCATACTAAATTGTGGGGCAATACCTCGCGTTACATGCAGACGCGTTAAGGTGACGTGACGTTACTAGCAGTGAAGTGGGGTAAGTCCCGACGCACTCGCTCCCCTCTTTATATCACACATGATATAGCGCTTGGTTTGCTTCATTAGGAACTGTTAAATCTGCCTCATCACTTTTAACACAGTGTGTGAAGCCACTAGAAAGCAAGGTAGTGGTTCGGAAAAAACACTGATTTATCAAAAGCTTTCGACACTGTGTCTCATGAAATGGTGCAGAATCACATTACTTACCTGTGGCCTGGGTGTCCCACAAGGTCCTGTACTGGGGCCAATTCTATTCATTATTTATATAAATGACTTACCATGTAACATAGTTTGGGCCATCAAGTAGGACTTACTTATTTCCAGATGACCTTTCACTTTGTAGAGCTGCAGAAACAGCACCGAAGGTGAAATATGAAGCAGACCAGTGCACTGTCAAAGTTGAAAATTGGTGTAAAGCTAATTCACTTTGTGTCCACCGAAAAAAAATACAAGACCTGTATCTATCGTGGAATAATAACACTGAATTTGAGCAAAGCTTAAATGCTGTTCATTTCCTTGGAAACCCAATTGATTCAAAATTATCCTGGGGCAGCCATATAGAAAAAGTGGGAAGCAACATTAGCAAAGGATATATTTGCTCTAAGGAAGCTTCATCTTTGTCTAAACGTGCCAGTACTTAGAGTGGTTTTCTTTGCTTTAATACACAGTCGCATTTCCTATGGCACAATGTTGTGGGGAGCAAGGCAGCTAATGTCTTCACTCTGTAGAAGAAGGTAATAAGACTGATATGTAGCTTGGCACCCAGGGCTCACTGTAGGTCAAGCTTTAAAAAATTACAGAATATGACCCTTCCATCGATATTTATACAGCCGTGTGTAAAGCATATTAAGGAAAACTATTCCAGTTATCAACAGGATGACATGCGACATATTTATAACACAAGAAACAAGCAGGACATAGTTTCTTTCCAACGTAACTGTAAAAATACACAAAAGTGCTTCCTATACAAGCCCAAAAAATTTTTTAATGCCATGCCCCAACGTATCAGGGATCTTCCAATTCAACAATTCAAAAGAAGTAAAAGAATTTCTTCTTGAGCTCAGCGTTTATGAAACTAATGTATTTTTAAGAGAGGCAAATGATATGGTATGACTATTCTTCATGTGATCAGTTTGTATATGCTATTATATCTGAGTAAGTCTGTAATTGGCTATATTTACTATGCAATTTCAATTTGTACCTGAAGTTTCTCTGTTTTGTATGTGTGTGAAGGTGCTATAATTATTTGTGTAATATTTATATTGTGTAATATTTTCCTTGTTTTTGTAATCATTTGTGTAACATTTATACTGTGTAATATTGACTTCCGTAATGTCTCAGATGATCTCTGAGGTCTCTACAACAATAAAAATGAAATCAAATCAAATATACACAATTTTCTGTTCATAGTGGTGAAGACTAATTTCACATGAAGTATTTATGTTGTGGAAAAAAGTTTATCTTTCATATTCGTAACGCCAAAAAATTTTTCTGTCTACTTATAAGTCTGTCGAATTATGTTTCAGGCATGAACATTTCTGAGACCCACGAATTCTCCGGCGGTCAACTCATTTCAGTGTGTTAAGTCGCACAGTCTTGTGAAATACCGATTACGTCAATGTTTCTCTGCTGAGTGCTACATTCATTCGCTCTCGTACTGTGATGCTCAATGGTTCTCGAGTCATGTCGTCCAACTCTTTGTTAGTCACTCAGTATCATTGTCCCATTTCCGTCAGGCTTATATCAGGTTACGTAGTGCTGCACAATCATAACGTCAAAAGAGCCTTTATCATCGACTTCTTTCATACCTTGCTGAATTTAAAATGGAGCAGTATCAACTGCCATTGCGCGCTCGAAGGCAGGGCGATATTTCAATCTATGTGAACGATTTCCCATGACACGATTCTTTTACGGCAGTAGTAATCAAGGAACTGTGTGCAGCAGTAACCTGACGTTGTACACTGAGGTATGAAAGTCATCGGATAGCGATATACACACATATAGATAGCGTTACAATCGCTTATACAAGGTATAGAAGAGCAGTGCATTGGCAGAGCCGTCATTTGCACTCAGGTGAGTCATGTGAAATGGTTTCCGATGTGATTGTAGCAACACCACGGGAATCAAGAAGCTTTGAACTCGGAATGATGGTTGGAGTTAGAAGCACGACAGATTTAATTTCTAAAATCGTTAGGGAATTCGGTGGTCCGAGATCAACACTGCCAAGAGAATGCCGAGAATACAATATTTCAGGCCTTATCTCTCACCACGGACAGCGTAGTAGCCTTCGCTTAACAACTGAGAGAAGCGGCGTTCGCATACAACAATGCGTGAAACAACCACAGACATCACTGTGGAAGGACGACGAAGATACCCGTTAGGGTAGAGCAGTGAAATAAATCGTTAGTGGCTACTGAAGCAGACGACCGACACGAGTGGCTCTGCTAACGGCTCATCACCTGTGGCGCTTCTCCTAGGCTCATGTCAATATCGATTGACCGTGAGACGACTGAGAGACCGTGGCTTCAGTTGAAAAGAGTTGAAGGTAGTATTCGAGTGTGGCACGGACCCCACGAAGTCATTTTTGTGATAAAAGTTGAAAGTTGTCTGTTTTACTGGGAGATTTTCCAACTTCCGTGGATTCAGTTCCTTCCGTACCTGGTATCTGGAAGTAACCTTTGCTCTTACATTTGGACCTACTGACCGACCTCATTATTGTATCTACTACAGTAGGGTATCTTCTGAGGTACATTGGCGTGTGAACTACCTGGTCGATGAGATACATAGGCGTGTAGTGTCTGGACTTGCTTTTGCAAATATCGAAGGTCAACAGGAGGTGTGGCTTCTCCCATTCCATTCGTGACTGTGATAATATTTATTTTCCTCTGATGTGAAGTGGTATGATATTGGAAGTGGCTGCATTTGTACACAATGAGGGAGAAAGAGACAGAGAGGGAGGGAAAATTTTATAAGCATCTTTATGAGTGCAGCAATGCTTTGTATGAGTGAGGTATTTTATGAAAACAAAGCTTCTCTCATGTGACGAACCTGGACAAAAGTAATAATTTGGCTTTTACTAAACGCAGGCGATCCCTTTCGGCTTTTCGAAATCTGTCTGGATTAAATATTAACCGCTGTGGCACACTGGCCTTCCCGAATGCGGTTGAGTGGTGTAGTTACAGTTCTGTTCATGAATTCTATATATCTCTCGATCGAATATAGCAATTTGATGCTTTCATTCATCCGATTTTTCATAGTACATTGCAGAACTGATCCACGTACGGAAGTGCGAAAGACAGATAGTGTTTCAAGTCACTGTAAACGTTGTGGGCTACGCAGTTCCTGTACATACGTTGTGAAACCTCCCCTCAGAAAAATTTATGAATTACTGTGCTGATAAACCTCTTACGTTATTTGATTTTCAAACAGCTGAGCAAAACTGAACGTACTCAGACATTTCTCTCTTTACTTATTCTGATCATCACTAAACTGACACACAATATTTTTAGGCAACGCAATCTGACTTTCAATAATCCCTACAAAAGAATGGCCTTGACTAACAATAACCTATACCTTTCATGAATCACTTACCTCACAAAAATCATCGTTACTCGAAATACTGCAACACAGCGAGCGCCATCTTAATAGTGTTCAAAAGTCATTATATATATATATATATATATATATATATATATATATATATATATATATATATACTTTCAAGAAACATTCCTCACACACAAATAAAGAAAAGATGTTATCAGGACATGTGTCTGGAAACGCTTAATTTCCATGTTAGAGCTCATTTTAGTTTCGTCAATATGTACTGTACTTCCTCGCTTCACCGCCAGTTGGCCCAACTGAAGGAAGATAATGTTGACTTCGGTGCTTGTGTTGACATGCGACTCATTGCTCTACAGTACTAGCATCAAGCACATCATTACGTAGCATCAACAGGTTAGTGTTCATCATGAACGTAGTTTTGCAGTCAGTGCAATGTTTACAAATCCGGAGTTGGCAGATGCCCATTTGATGTATGGATTAACACGGGGCAATAGTCGTGGCGCAGTACGTTTGTATCGAGACAGATTTCCAGAACGAATGTGTCCCGACAGGAAGAGGTTCGAAGCAATTGATAGGCGTCTTAGGGAGCACGGAACATTCCAGCCTGTGACTCGCGACTGGGGAAGACCTTGAACGACGAGGACACCTGCAATGGACGAGGAAATTCTTCGTGCAGTTGACGATAACCCTAATGTCAATGTCGGCGTCAGAGAAGTTGCTGCTGTACAAGGTAACGTTGACCACGTCACTGTATGGAGAGTGCTACGGGAGAACCAGTTGTTTCCGTACCATGTACAGCGTGTGCAGGCACTATTAGCAGCTGATTGGCCTCAATGGGTACACTTCTGCGAATGGTTCGTCCAACAATGTGTCCATCCTCATTTCAGTGCAAATGTCCTCTTTACGGATGAGGGTTCATTCCAACGTGATCAAATTGTAAATTTTCACAATCAACATCTGTGGGCTGACGAGAATCCGCACGCAATTGTGCAATCACGTCATCAACACATATTTTCTGTGAACATTTGGGCAGGCATTGTTGGTGATATTTGATTGGGCCCACGTTCTTCTACCTACGCTCGATGGAGCACGTTATCATGATTTCATACGGGAAACTTTACCTATGCTGCTAGTTCATATGCCTTTACAAGTACGACACAATATGTGGTTCATGCACGATGGAGCTCCTGCATATTTCAGTCGAAGTGTTCGTACGCTTCTCAACAACAGATTCGGTGACCGATGGATTGATAGAGGCGGATCAATTCCATGGCCTCTGCGCTCGCCTGACCTCAACCCTCTTGACTTTCATTTATGGGGGCATTTGAAAGCTCTTGTCTACGCAACCCCGGTACCAAATGTAGAGACTCTTCGTGCTCGTATTGTGGACGGCTGTGATACAATACGCCATTCTCCAGGGTTGCATCAGCGCATCAGGGATTCCATGCGACGGAGGGTGGATGCATGTATCCTCGCTAACGGAGGACTTTTTGAACATTTCCTGTAACAAAGTGTTTGAAGTCACGCTGGTACGTTCTGTTGCTGTGTGTTTCCATTCCATGATTAATGTGATGTCAAGAGAAGTAATAAAATGAGCTCTAACATGGAAAGTAAGCGTTTCCGGAAACATGTCCACATAACATATATTCTTTCTTTGTGTGTGAGGAATGTTTCGTGAAAGTTTGGCCGTACCTTTTTGTAACACCCTGTATATCACTTCATGACATCCAGTCTTATAAATTTCGTATTTCTGACGGACACTCGTCCAAATCGTCCACTCTCAAAACTCTGCCATTTCTCTTCCCACATCCACCACTGCTGGCGGCTCACCTCCAACTGCGCAACGCTACGCCCTGTTCACATCTAACTGCCCACCACTACTATAGCAAAAATTCCAACAAGCAAACCAGCCACAGACTTCACAAAAGCACAGTCAGTGATTTTCATATAGAGCGCTACGTGGCGTTACCAACATAAAAACCTAAAGAGCCTACTTACAGTTGACGTAAATCTTACATTTTTCATTTTACATCAGTCCGCCGGCCGGTGTGGCCGAGCGGTTCTAGGCGCTTCAGTCTGGAGCCGCGCGACCGCTACGGTCACAGGTTCGAGTCCTGCCTCGGGCATGGATGTGTGTGATGTCCTTATGTTGGTTAGGTTTAAGTAGTTCTAAGTTCTAGGGGACTGATGGCCTCAGATTTTAAGTCCCATAGTGCTCAGAGCCATTGAATGTTTTACGTCCGTCCAATTCACATATTCAGTTAAATGAGGTACCATTCTTGTGCGATAATACTCATGATCATATATAATACCTTGCACGAATGCTTTGCGTGGAAGTATTTACACTAAATGTTAATGGCCGGTTAAAATCATGTTTCATTCGATATCACTTTTGCTCATGACGAGTCTTCAAGAATAAGCAATTCTTTCTATTAATCTGTTCGCAGATGGCAAGATATGTTACGTCGAGAACTTAGAAAAGGCAGCTACATTACATTCTGACTACATGTTTTGTGTTACGATGGTATTACAAGCTCGTCATATGAAAGATAATCAGATTACACGCGACAGCACGAACTTGGAATCTTACCATAATGACGAGAAAAGAACTAAAGTTGCTTGGAAGATATATTCAACTTTCAGTAAAAGGAAGTGAACCATTGGTCCCATTTTCAATTGTTTCAGATATCGAATGTAATGTCCGTTGAAATATTGAAGTAACGGTGTCTGAGAACCATCACTGTGTATATCCGAGTGCGTTACATTAATCTGAGACTTATTCCTTTTTCAAGAAAGGTAGCTCCCGTGTGGGATTAAATCACAAACAAGTGTTACTCTTTATAACATAACCAAGTAACGGGTCATCATCATACAGACATCATACAAGATTAGCTCAAAATGTTTCAGTGTAACGATATTATAAGAACCAGCCACTAAACATTTGTGAACGCGGCCACATGTACTGGCTAGAAACGGCTGGTATCGTAGGCACTGTCATTATTTAGGCATTCTAAAAGTTGGTGCCCGTGGACTCCCGAATAAGGCGAGGCACTGAACCCTTCCACTCTAGCACCGAGCAAGAGCAGACGACAGCCATTTTCTTTGGCTGAATACCGTGATGAGAGTACTGAAACAGCTCGTTCGTCTATTAACGGTGTCCAGAGCGATACAGGCTCACGTACAATGTATTTAAGTGAGCGTTGTTTTTCTACTACGTCAGTTAAAGCCAAACTGGGTCATGAAGCTGAATCACTCAACCGTTTCCGAATGATACAAAGGACGTTCAGTTAAAACTATGTGTATCATCTTCTTACTATTTCCCTGTTGTTAAAACACAGTTCCTGTGTACTGTGTAATAAAGTAATCACATTCGTCATTCAGAACTCATAGAAGTTTAATTCGATAGATTGTGAATATTTGGTAGCCTTATTATGCCACGAAAAGCCGTTTGACGAAATATTGCTTCACCACACAATGCACTGAAGGGCTTACATAAATTATCTAATGTGAAATTATTGGCCACCACCTACAAAATCGTTACCGAGCTATCACATGTTTGCAGTTATTATTATACACTCCTGGAAATGGAAAAAAGAACACATTGACACCGGTGTGTCAGACCCACCATACTTGCTCCGGACACTGCGAGAGGGCTGTACAAGCAATGATCACACGCACGGCACAGCGGACACACCAGGAACCGCGGTGTTGGCCGTCGAATGGCGCTAGCTGCGCAGCATTTGTGCACCGCCGCCGTCAGTGTCAGCCAGTTTGCCGTGGCATACGGAGCTCCATCGCAGTCTTTAACACTGGTAGCATGCCGCGACAGCGTGCACGTGAACCGTATGTGCAGTTGACGGACTTTGAGCGAGGGCGTATAGTGGGCATGCGGGAGGCCGGGTGGACATACCGCCGAATTGCTCAACACGTGGGGCGTGAGGTCTCCACAGTACATCGATGTTATCGCCTGTGGTCGGCGGAAGGTGCACGTTCCCGTCGACCTGGGACCGGACCGCAGCGATGCACGGATGCACGCCAAGACCGTAGGATCCTACGCAGTGCCGTAGGGGACCGCACCGCCACTTCCCAGCAAATTAGGGACACTGTTGCTCCTGGGGTATCGGCGAGGACCATTCGCAACCGTCTCCATGAAGCTGGGTTACGGTCCCGCACACCGTTAGGACGTCTTCCGCTCACGCCCCAACATCGTGCAGCCCGCCTCCAGAGGTGTCGCGACAGGCGTAAATGGAGGGACGAATGGAAACGTGTCGTCTTCAGCGATGAGAGTCGCTTCTGCCTTGGTGCCAATGATGGTCGTATGCGTGTTTGGCGCCGTGCAGGTGAGCGCCACAATCAGGACTGCATACGACCGAGGCACACAGGGCCAACACCCGGCATCATGGTGTGGGGAGCGATCTCCTACACTGGCCGTACACCACTGGTGATCGTCGAGGGGACACTGAATAGTGCACGGTACATCCAAACCGTCATCGAACCCATCGTTCTACCATTCCTAGACCGGCAAGGGAACTTGCTGTTCCAACAGGACAATGCACGTCCGCATGTATCCCGTGCCACCCAACGTGCTCTAGAAGGTGTAAGTCAACTACTCTGGCCAGCAAGATCTCCGGATCTGTCCCCCATTGAGCATGTTTGGGACTGGATGAAGCGTCGTCTCACGCGGTCTGCACGTCCAGCACGAACGCTGGTCCAACTGAGGCGCCAGGTGGAAATGGCATGGCAAGCCGTTCCACAGGACTACATCCAGCATCTCTACGATCGTCTCCATGGGAGAATAGCAGCCTGCATCGCTGCGAAAGGTGGATATACACTGTACTAGTGCCGACATTGTGCATGCTCTGTTACCTGTGTCTATGTGCCTGTGGTTCTGTCAATGTGATCATGTGATGTATCTGACCCCAGGAATGTGTCAATAAAGTTTCCCCTTCCTGGGACAATGAATTCACGGTGTTCTTATTTCAATTTCCAGGAGTGTAATTATGACTTTTAACTTCTATATACACGAATGCAGTATTGGTTCCCCATTGAGCTTATGTGAGTGAATGGTTTCTCCCCCTCTACATTCGTTGCATTGTAGGTGATATGATTCAGCTGCGTTAAATACACACATCAAAAAAACCTTTGCGTCACTCCGCTTTCCAAGACTCCCGAAGATAGACGCAGACTGTGTATATTGTATCACAGACCAAGTCCCTTTGACCGTTCAGAGATGTCACTAAACCCGCCGAGAGATGTAAACATCCATGCATGAGTAGCGCTTATTAGAAGGTGGGGGTCCGACAGCCGATCAGTTCCAGTCGTTGCACCAGGACCGCGCTCGCATTGTTACTTTGTGCCATGAAGGGCTCTCAACAACGGAAGTGCCCAGGCGTCTCGGAGTGAAACAAAGTGATGCTGTTCGGACTCGGCGAGACAAGAACTATAGATGAGTCGTGCCCTGAGGAAGGCCGTGGCAACTCTGCCGAAACGTCGGTTTCAGTTTATTATTGTTGTTAGTTTTTAGCAATGACGCGGCATAAGACCCAGAAGAATTTTAATCACTATAACACCGACCGCGAAAATCTACGTTCTTATATAGATGACATGCCTCGCTCAGTCTGCCCAAGCACTACAGTGGATGATCGCTACCTACGGATTATGACTAGGAGGAATCCTGAATCAACGCCACCATGTTTAATAATGCTTGTCGTGCAGGCACAGGACGTCGTGTTACGACTCAAACTGTGCGCTATAGGCTGCATGATGCCAAACTTCAATCCCGACGTCCATGGTGAGGTCCATCTTTGCATCCACGACACCATACAGAGCGGTACAGATAGGCCCAGCAACATACCGAATTGACCTCTTAGAACTGGCATCATGTTCTCTTCACCGATGAGTTTCGTATATGCCTTCAACCACACAATCGTCGGAGACATGTTTGGAGGCAAGCCGGTCAGGCTGAACGCCTTAGACACACTGTCCAGCGTGTGCAGCAAGGTGGAGGTTATCTACTGTTCTGGGGTGGCATTATGTGGGGCCCACGTACGCCGCTGGTGGTCATGGAAGGCGCAGTAACAGCTGTATAATACGTGAATGCCATCCTCCGACCGATAGTGCAGCCATATCGGCAGCAAATTGGCGAGGCATTCGTCTTCATGGACGACAATTTGCGCCCTCATCGTGCACATCTTGGGAAAGACTTCCTTCAGGATAACGACATTGCCGTTGAGGACCAACAGTGCCTTGATGAACTTGTGGATGGTATGCCACGACGAATATAGGCATGCATCAATGCAAGAGTACGTGCTATTGGGTACCAGAGCAATCTGGACCATCAACTCTGAAGTTTTCGCTGTATGGTGCTACAAAATGCAGTGTGTGGTTTTCATGAGCAGTAAAAATTACGTAAGTGACTTTTATGTTGATCTCTATTGCAATTTTCAGTACAGGTTCCGGAACTCTCGGAACCGAGGTGATGAAAACTTTTTCTATTTGATGTGTGTATATTGCTGCATCGCAACTAGACGCCGATTTTCAGTGTTCAATAATTTGTTATTGGTTACCGCTGTATTTAATTTTTTCTTCTTATATAATTTATACTTATTTTTGAGAAAACGTTTACGTGTCTTATTGCGTTCTACATCTACAGCAACATAACTAATCTTCAGTGCACACTTGAGTACCTGGCAGAGCGTTCATCGAATAACCTTTAGATTATTTCTCTACCGTTTCACTCTTGAGCAGCACGAGCGAGAGACGATTATTTGAATCTTTCCAGGCGAACTCTGATTTCGCTCATTTTGCTACGTCGGTCGATTCTACCCATTCAGATTGTTGTCAAAATAAAATATTTACGCATTTGGAGGAGGGAGTTGATGCCTGATATTTCGTGAAAACATATCCCTCAACGAAAATGGCCTTCGTTATCATGAGTGCCACCCAAACTTGCCTATCGTATCCGTGACATCCTTTCCGCAGTCTCTCGATAATACAAAGCAAACTGCCATTATTTAAAGTTTTTCGGTGTCCTCCGTCAGTCTTATTGATTACGGATCCCCACACCACTCAGCAGTACTCTAGAAGGACGGACAAGCGTGGTGTAGGCAGTATTTTTACTATACGAAGTGTCCTCCTGAACAAGAAGCCACTTAATCTCGCCCATATCTCAGACTGAGGTTAGAAGTGATACATAGGCTAGCTCCTCCTCGATGATATCTTAATAACATCTCTACTCCCATCAGACGACTTTTTGATATATTTTATGATCTAAAGTCATATTCGGCAGACGCATTGCTAACGATACGTAAGTTTACATAGCCGACGATATGTAGTGTAGTGCTAGTGATGTTCATAGCGTGTGCCTACTGTAATTCCTAAATGCAAAACTCGCTCTGAGTATATGGGACTTAACTTCTAAGGTCATCAGTCACCTAGTACTTAGAACCACTTAAACCTAACTAACCTAAGAACATCACACAATCCATGCCCGAGGCAGGATTCGAACCTGCGACCGTAGCGGTCGCGCGGCTCCAGACTGTAGCGCCTAGAACCGCTCGGCCACCACGGCCGACTCCTAAATGCAAACGAATTTTCAGCAGGCAAACGAGCAAATAGTGTTTTCAGTTCAAATGGGATACAATGGGGAACAAGGTGTTGGTGTCAATTACCCTCCGCATTTCATGGGAAATGACTCCCTCATTGCGCCACAAATCACCATCAACAGCGAAGCTGCAGCTCCCGTGCGATAGTCCGGATTATTAAATAGAAAACATTGTTTTGAATCGTGCTTGAATTTTTATTACTTGGGCTACGTTACTTCTAGATGACAATCAAACTCCGATATCAAATGTTCAATAAATAAGCAGGCTGATCGGGCTCTGAAATAATAATTTTCACAGTTCACAGTATTTTCATGAAAGTCCATCATTGCAGTGGCCGTAGAACAGTGGCTGACAGTATAAGTAATGGAACACCACAGCCGTTTCTTTAAAATATTTGTTACTCAGATGACTAGTTGCAGCACTATATTCGCGTTATCTTCAGGTCTCGTTTACCAAAAAAAAAAAAAAAAAACTTACGTGTCTGTGCATAATAACCTAAGCGATGTGAAACCAAGATACCACAACTGCTTTTTAAAAGTTATGAACACCAACCATGTATTGGTTTGTAGGCATTGCAACTATATAAGTTATTTTTTTTTGATGAACAGGACTAGAATATGACGCCAGTGCAGCATTGAATCTAGTCGTATGAATAATAAACACTTCGAAAATACGGCTGCGGTGGTCCACTTCCATTACCCACAGTTCTTTTGACTGAAATACAACCGAGTTTGTTATCGTCTTATTAACACGGAATTAAATTGACAGCTTTTAAAAACTAAATAAAATTAATGAATGTGTGAGACGTTACCGAATATCATAGCAATATCTCATGCGAATTAAAGCGTAAATTCTGGTAAAATCTCGAAAATACTTCAATGTTCATTCAGCGTTTATTTTAAAATTAAAGGTCCCCATTGAGTAACCAAATAAACCCACAATTTCAAAACACTCTCTAAATTAATCTCTGAAGTGCTTCTGCGTTCTGTTCTTGTCACTTAACGTGAATTATGAGTGAGCAGGAGAAAGCTACATTTAAATAATTCCGTTCGAGCTCAGACTTCTGTTACTTTATTACGATCATCAAAGCAGTGTTAGTGATGTTCATACCGTGTGCCTACTGTAATTCCTAATTTCAAGTGAATTCTCAGACGAACTCGCGAATTTGGTTTTAGTCCCAAATGAGATACAGACGAGGAACACGTGCTTGGAGTCAGTTACCCTCCGGCTTTCATGGGAAATGACCCCCTGATTGCGCGAGCAATCATCATCACCGGCGACGCTCCTGCTTCCCGTTTACATACCGGGCTCCGCATTTGCACTCTCGGTGTCACTACGCGCGCGTTAGCGATGCCACCGTTTCACTAACGACCTACTGCGGAAGGACTGCGGAAATCGAACGGTTGTCACGGTGACGTCCGCAGCAGCAGCCGCCGTGGCGTGCGCTCGAGCTGCCGATGCTAATGCCGCACCCAGCTTCGACATCAGCGGCAAGAATGCGCCTGCCTAAAGGGAACGCTGTGGCAGCGGCTGCACGGCACTGTAGCAAGCCGAAACCGCCAGAGCAGCGACCACGGGGAGGCTCCCCCTTAAATGGGGCGGTCGTTAGCCGCTCGAATTGCGCCTCGAATTAAATATCGGCCGCAGCCTCCCCCCTTCATTCCAACCCCCCTTCCCCCCTCCACCAAACACACACCCTCTCTGTGCTCGCTACGCAACACGCAAAACAAATCCGCTCTGCCTGCCTGCGCATGCATATTCCGCGCTGAGCGATCCTGTATCAATAAGCGGCATTCATTTCCTCGCCTCTCATTTAGAGGAATACGCTTTCATTGTCCAATCATACCTATTGTGCGGATTCCGTTTCGTACCGAAAATACACCGTTGCCAGAAATACGTGTATTCCTCCAGCAAACCCACTACGTCTGATGGTCATGTAAGGATTGATCGAATATGAAATTCATGATTCACAAAAAAAGATAAAGCCCAATCCTCACAAAAAAAGAAATGTTTATTACATACCTGTAATATGAGACCACGAAACAGAGAAAGTAAACTTTCCGTCGACCATTAGGACATTATAGAAAAAGAGATTTCTTTCAAACTAAGTTGGCAATTCTAGATCTACATTTATACTCCACAAGCCACCCAACGGTGTGTGGCGGAGGGCACTTTACGTGCCACTGTCATTACCTCCCTTTCCTGTTCCAGTCGCGTAGGTTCGCGGGAAGAACGACTGCCGGAAAGCCTCCGTGCGCGCTCTAATCTCTCTAATTTTACATTCGTGATCTCCTCGGGAGGTATAAGTAGGGGGAAACAATATATTCGATACCTCATCCAGAAACGCACCCTCTCGAAACCTGGACAGCAAGCTAAACCGCGATGCAGAACGCCCCTCTTGCAGAGTCTGCCACTTGAGTTTGCTATGCATCTTCGTAACCCTATGACGGTTACCAAATAACCCTGTGACGAAACGCGCCGCTCTTCTTCGGATCTCTTCTATCTCCTCTGTCAACCCGACCTGGTACGGATCCCACACTGATGAGCAATACTCAAGTGTAGGTCGAATGAGTGTTTTGTAAGTCACCTCCTTTGTTGATGGACTAAGTTTTCTAAGGACTCGAGCAATGAATCTCAACCTGGCAACCGCCTTACCAACAATTAATTTTATGTGATCATTCCACTTCAAATTGTTTCGTGCACATACTCCCAGATATTTTACAGAAGTTACTGCTACCAGTGTTTGTTCTGCTGTCATATTATCATAAAATAAAGGATCAATTTCTGTAATCGATGTAGCAAAGCAACGAAAATTCTGAACTTGGACGGCTTCAAGAGGGTCTGATGCATCAAATGGCTCTGAGCACTATGGGAGTTAACATCGGAGGTCATCAGTCCCCTAGAACTTAGAGATACTTAAACCTAACCAACCTAAGGACATCACACACATCCATGCCCGAGCAGGATTCGAACCTGGGACCGTAGCGGTCGCGTGGTTCCAGACTGAAGTGTCTAGAACCGCTCGGCCACTTCGGCCGGCGAAGAGGGTCTGAAGTCCAATCTTGCTGAACGGGGATTCGGGATAAGCACCAAGTCGTTGGGCAAGAATGAGCTTACAACAAGCTGCTTGGGAAAATTGTTGAACAAGAAAACGGAAAAACTAACTCAGTGTTTTAAAGTAATTACTAGACATTTATGTCTACCAGTTGTAATGGATCTGCTCAGATTATCTCGTGTTTACTACTGTAGATCACCATGCTTCTAATGGTAAGGTATTTACCTTCTTGTGACTACGTAGCCGTTCCCGGCGAAGTAAGTGGTAATATTCTCCTCGTCTCTGCAGCAGGCTCATCTAGTTATCTTCACACAATATTTTCGCTATCCATCTGACCAACATCTTCAGGTGAGTGAGCTATTGAACGAACTCGCCGGAAATGGATTGGCCCCCAGCTTCAGGTAAGTAAAGTATTGCACGAAGTCGCCGGAAATGAATTCAGACTGGTGCAAGCAGTCGGAATTCAGTTTTGTCGACTTAGTACAACAGCTTACTGGTCTGAAGATGGTGGCCTGGTGGACTGCGGAAACATTGTGTCAAGATGACTTCATGATCCGGCTGCAGACATGAGGAGATCATTATATACGACCTTGGTACACTACTAATATATCACATCGTTTCCAGTAATCATTGCTTGTAACAAATGTTGATTATATTTGTGTCATTTTGGAAATAATTTTGAAGATCTCGATAGTGTACACGTATCTTTGCAACATGAAAGGTCGATGTATTTCATAATATCTGAACTGTGACTTTGTGCATCGCCACACTACTTCATTAGTGTGTGTAATAAGCTCTCGTCATTTTGTGTCTGATCTAGTTTTGAGTTAGTAGTAGTGGTGTGGCGCCGTAATTGGTTCGACTCTGCCATTGTACAGTTATGAAAGGGTGAGATAACAGCAGGCAGGGTGAACAGTTTGAATGTTGGTTCTTGTAAGTGCTTTCTTCGAATTACGCAGAGTGGCTGGTGTTACGAAGTGGAAAAATCGACACACATTAAAAAACGTGGAATTGAAAACAGTGTTGTTGCTTCGTTACTATTTTTCACTGTACTTATATGAAAGCAAGAACCAACCCCTCTCTAGCAAGCGAGATCATTGAACTAGACAGCCTGCCAAAGAAGAATCCGACGTCAACGAGACTAAAGTAACTTTCACAGTTTTTAACAACCACTTGCTCAATTTGTACTGTCACGCAAAAAGTCGAATAGTTCATAAATGTCCAACTTCGCTCTCTTTCTGAAAGCACATTTTACAAAACGAGACCATAGGTAACTTAGGGTCCTAACAGAAGCATTTCTTGAAACCTGTTGCTTATTTGTTTAAGACGTAACTGCAATAATCTACTGACTTTCATGCAAAATAAATTGATTGTATAGAAAACATCGATCAGATCGGGATATTATTGACCCGTAACCTTTATCTGCGTAATACTGTAATCAGCTGAATCCCATATGCAGACAACAAAGTTCAGATAAAACCTTAATTTAACCCAAAGTCTTCTGCTGGATTTGATACCAGACACATTAAAATTTACAGTAGTGAGGATACCTTTTGAGTGAAGGAACAACCACGTACATTTCTCTGTTTTATATATAAGCAGCGAGAGAATTATACCTCTATAAAAATACCGAATTACATGTAGTTAATAGCGACAATGTAATATTTGCAGTGTACTGTGTCACTGATTCACAACACCTAATATGTGGTGATGCATAGGTCATATTTTATAATTTTGATTACATCAATTATCAGAATGATTGTGTCCTACAAGACAATGACGGATGTCAAAATACCATCAAATGTCAGTAAAAAGGTGAACTCTGATTAATAACGAAAGGAATTAAAACATTATCATTGTGTCATTCACTACCTCGATAACTTCATCAACGGAGGAGTCTAATGTTCCATGCAAAACGTTCAAGGGAAGCAAATGATTCATATGTGTAATTGAATACTACCGTTACTTACTGTAATTCTGGATACGCAATGCCATCTATATACAAACAACAACCGGTAAATCGCGAACTGGAGGGCACACGAGGACTAGAGCAAATGATAGTGCACAGACCGAACTGTAGAAAATCGTCAATAAATGGTAGTACGCAAACGAGTACGTACAATCATGGCTGATTAAAGCTCGCATATTTTTATCTATAAAACCACTGAGGCATCTGCTGCCTCTTAACTAGAACGTACTTTTTAGTGCCAAAGCGTAGCCCTGAACATAGCTGAGACCTAGTATTAAGCACCTTTATGTTGCTAGCAAAATGTAACGTAAAAAGAGTGCGGAAAACACGATAGATTTAAAGTCCAAGCCTCTCCTTTCATCGCAGTTTGCCACTGCGAAACTTCGTTGCTCGTGCCCTCTAGCTCTTCACATTTAGTCGTTTATCATGACGTTTTCCGGAAAAAGGTCCCTAAAATTATATTTATAGACGGAACTCAGTATTTATGCAAATTATTTGCCATCGCTCATTTGTAATACATCATACAGATTAATTCTTACAGTAAGTAAAACAGCAACCAGTCACTATTGAAAATTCTATGAACAAATGGTGTTACTACCAATTCCGAACGGCAGGTTCAAAATCAGACGTCTGTTGTTTAAAGTCACACAGAGTCTACGCTGTACTTGCAGTGTTAGCAGAGTTTTGTTGTGACGAAATTTTGTTTCAGTCTTTGTGGCCTACAGGAAAAAAGATCTAACAAAAATGACTATTTAAGTAAAAAAGATGAAGGCAAAAAATATGGAAGAAGAGGGACTAACAAAGGAAGGAACTTTCGTTACAACAGGAATTAGCCGATGCCACGTGTTCAGCATCATCTAGGTGAAATTTTGAACATGATCAACCATTTGATGGTCAAACTGCCTGTTCTAAATCGATAACGGCGTTATTAGTTATTAGTAAGCAGCATCATAAACAACGTTTTGTTTTCTTTTTACTTCTTGTTGATAATGTACCTGTGTTTTTAAATGGCCACTGACTATAATACCAATTTCCGATAAAGTAATAACGTAAATAATTTTTACTTCAAAATGTCTGACGGTGAAACTCAATGGCAGTATTGATGCTATAGTGTTGTATCCCATGTTGATATACTATCATGAGCTTTAGTATTTTCAATTGTTTAAATTGTATATAAGAGTAGAGAAAGTTCTGGGGGATGTGTTTATGTCGTATTTAGGTTTAAGACAGTCGTGAGCGTGTAATGATTAATATTATAATCTATCACGCTTGTGGAATTCGTAATTGTGAACGAAGACGTGATTCAACGATTATGTTCTTACTTTATTATAAGAGTGAATTGAGTAAGTACGATAATAAGAAATCACTTGCAGGTAGTTGTCACTGCAACGTTTTTCTTTTGGAATGTAGAGTGCTACAACATAAACTATCGATAAAAAGCTCTAAGGCTTATAACCGGTGGGAACGTTGATAAACCGCAACGTTTCTCCGAGAATCATACATCATCTTCTGGCTAAGTGTCAGAAGATAATTAATATGAAGCTCATAGAAACGTCAAAGTATCCCAGCACTCTCACACGACTGGAATATCCTACAGAGCTTTTTATCAAGGTTTTCTTTTAATTGTCATCCTAAGCGTCGCATTTTGTTTAGGTATAGTGCCGGAAACCGCCGACACTATTAGTTATGCAAATAGGTATTCTGTACGTTCTTTCACAATCCCAAGCATGTCCCTGTTATCACGTGAGTAATCATTTTTTGAAACATCATTTCTGTAGAGAGTAACATTTACAGCTTAAACTTATTTACATAATTTGCATATACTGGCCTGTAGTGTAGTCATGTTACGAATTCTTGCTTCTCTACGTTTACGGTGAATCTATGTATTTTGCGCGTAATTAAATGGAAGTGGTGTATGTGCTATGTATGCTATTGATGTTTTGTTGTTTTTTTGTGGGTATATTAACGCGTGATTATTTCTTGTCAATGAGATGCATAGGGCTAAAAACTATTCGGTGTGAAGGTGGTAGCTCCAACTGTACATTTTTTTATAAGTGATTGTGTTACACATCCAGGTATCAGTAGTAATAGTAATGCTTATAGTAATAACAGGCGTTCTTGAAGGAAATGCTATAGGCGCTCTCACTTCTCTAATACGTATAAATGATTTAGCTGACAATCTGAACAGCCACCTTACCTTATCTGCACATTATACTGTCATTTGCCATGTAGTAAAGTCATCAGGACATCAGAGATGACTACTTAGAAATTAATTGTCAGTGGTCAGTAAATATATAGGCTCTGATGTTATGATGAGACTGATGAATTCCTTTCATGGGACGAAAATTGCAATACTGTCATAAGTGTCAACACGTTTTGGCAAATGTTTATTTCACAATAAATTCAGTCATATAGTTACGTCCACTGCCTCCAGTTTCTGTGCCAACCTAATCTTATTATGATCTGAGCTATGTTGGTAGATGCTTTTTAACATTTTATAGTGAAATGATGTTTGATGAACTGTAGGATGCATAACACACACACATGTATGCTGCAGCTAAATTTATTACTCTCTGAAATAAATAATTTTCTGGCATTGTTATGTTTTCAGTGTGTGTTCTATCTGATGTACTACTATGCTATGATGAGTAATTTAAACCAGTAATGAAAGAGGACATTTTAACTTTAGAGTGAGGGTTTTCAAAATAATAAACATGATATAATAACGCTATTTTACAAAATAAAACAGCAATTCTGCTACTTAAGTATAAATATATGCAAAATATAGATAATTTTCACCCACCTCAACACATGGTGGGGAGATTTAGATAAAAAAAAAATTCCAGAAAAATAAAATTTAAACGACAACATTGAGTCATTAGGTAAACTCTTGCTAAAAAGGGAAAAATAATTAAATATATTACAATAATTTTGCTGAGGAGTAAATCTGGAACATATTTGACGAACCCAGAAACACTCCAAACACACTTAAATGTCCCGTCAAAGAAAATGACAGAATGTCTTAAAGAGACACCTAATAAGAAAATCACACAGAAACAAGAGTACTGTGGCTGAGTAATTACCAGAATAAGGTGGATTATACAGCATTTTTAAAAAAACACTAATACAATTCTGTTAATCATTACAAATGTTCTAAAATAATAATCAAAAATTAGAAACGAATATTTGCAAGAGTTGAACCGTTGAAAATATTCATAAACTCTCCTTATCTTCTTTAAGTATGCTCCTTGTATGAGCCTGTGAACAGTCAGCCTACTGCTCCAGGTTCCAGAATTGCAGACATTATTCCACCAAGCCAATGGACACCTCTCTGCTAATCCCAATTGTTGGGGATGAATGTGTGAGCAGCTTTGTGGAACATGGAAGCAATGACATCCGTATAATCTTGCATGCCTTCATAATGCTTAAAGACTGCCAAATGGGTGTCTAGTTCCTAGTTACCCATTTTGGGCATTTCCTCTCTCAGGTCTACTTTATCTGATGTGTGGGTTCAGATGGAGTAGGACTCACTTCGAGGAGGCAGAGCGAGAAAAGGTCTATGGCAATAATTCAGCCATTGGCAGTGTTGAAGTGTATTGTGTACACTAGAATGATATCTTCAGTTTGTGTGACACCCTCAATTTCGCAAACCCTTATTCAGGTGCCACTCAAGTTCATACTACACTGTTTGCATAAAAATCTTCTAGTAGGAGAAATATCTCGGAGAACTGCGCAAGAATCTCTTATAGGCTCTCACTATCAGTGCTCATGTGATGGAAGACACTGTCGTGTAAAATAGGCAATATCACAGCGAGGTGCCAGGGTGGAGAAGAGTTTGTACCACTTTCATTTTGACAAATTTTGCATGAAAAATAGACATGCACTCGACCCCCTTCTTACCTACCACCTAATTAATTTTGCATTCAATGGTAACGAAAGGAACTGATTGTGAACCGTGCTAGTTGGTAAAATACCGAGTGCACACTCACAATAATTTTATAAGAATCATTATCTACTAAGAGAAAAAAATATAACATTACCATAATAAACAACAGGAAATGGGATTCTGCATCTTTCTACCAAATGATACGTGGATTAAGTATTACAATGAGATTTATTATACAACAGAACATAAAGGCCCTTGATTGTCGACACAAGCAGTAGGCTAAAGGAAAGGGTATACTGTACTATTATGAGAATAACAATTGGCTCGGGAACAAGGGGCTCCTACTCCCTGTGATTTAATAGACTGATGATAATGACTGGAGGTCCTAACAAATCAAATATTACTCCCCCAACTATAATACGGTATCGCAAGTAGTAGTGATAGTTCAAATGGGATCACATGGAGAAACAAGCAAGGTGAAGATTAAATTGCAAATCGATGAAAAAACAAGGAGCTGGAATTCTTCTTATGACATTGGCAACATTTTACTCACATTGACGTATAATCTCACTCAACACAGACTTATCCTCAGGGAACCCATTGTCGTTCATGGACACACTTGCACCGCCATACAGATGTTCAACACATGCCAGAAGGCCAAGTTCGGAGCAACAGTAAAATGTTGACCTACTGGCCTTGCAAGCTACTCAGTAAGGTAACATTTAAGAATTAGTGACTGGTGCCCAACTCAAACACACACCTACTTCTGCATGAAGCCAAAAAGCCAACAATATTTCTATGATTCATGGTTGAAAAATTTAACCACACTCACGCCGTCTGCCTGAACAGGAAGGATGAATACTTTTCAGTGTTTGATTGAGAGATGGTCCATTCACCACTAACCTAATTGTAACCACTGCTATCCCACTCACATAAACAAAAAAACTAAATTACTCTTGTGTAACTGTGGCATAATATTGTGTATAACATTTTGTAACTTTTGGTACATACACAAGAGATTTTTATACGTTGTGACAACTGACAGGCATCAACATAAGTGAGATGGAAAGATATAGTGTGCACAAAAAACATAGAAATTTTGTAAGTATATCTATGTGAACGAGGATTATGTAACATAGTGTGTATCACAAAAAAACTAGTTCGAAACTGACATGACGACAGGAAACCAGGACATCTTGAACATGAACATGTATAAAAAAAGAAAGACTGGAAACTATAAAACAAAAGAATATAGATGTAGCTGACATTGTATTTCCAGTTTCCAGTCTCTCAAATTCATCTTGTGGAGAAAAAAAAACAGTGTTTTCACTATGGGCACGAATTTTACTTCGTTTGAGCGAAAACGACAATGAACCATAACAGCCTTCACACACCAACATCACACGAGGAATCACTCAACACAGAGAAATTTCCGCACTCGTCTGTGAAGCGGGGTTGAGGTTCCTGGCATGGAGAAAGGGGTGCTGCTCGGAGGAGCGCGACTAGTGGTGTGAGCCACCAGTCTAATGTTACTCGGAACCAGGCGCGGAAATGGCATCCGGAAGTATCTCCAGTCATCCTTTCCTCTCTGTAGTTGTGTTTTCAGTCGACACAAAGCTCATATGGTGATAGGACGGCCTATTGTTGATCTGCAGTACTGTGCGGTACAACGGCAAGCACAAGAACTGGCTCTGATTGTCACTGGGGACCGCAAGATTCAGGACAGATACATAGGACAAGTAGTTGGCTGTCCGTGGCCTTATCTAAACTGAAAATTTGCAATACAGGATACTACTCATAGAGTGACTCCAACACTCGTGGAGTCATCCAGTGGAGGTTGAAACGAGGATAGCAGATCGATCAATGTGGCCGATTGCTCGGAACTTCTTTCTGTAGGAGTAAGTGCGGTCCAGCAACACCCAGCACGGAACTACTTTGGGCATGCAGTCCGGCCTGTTACAATGAGTTATGCGAACTCGTGCAGGAACTGAAAACGGTATTCACCATAAGTGCAACTGAAGAACGTGACATAGCGTCTGCAATAAGATTTTGACTACCAGGAATAAACTCTATAGTGAAGTCACCTTGCTGCAGATATGTCGCCCACCTTATCGATCTTCTGTTGCTGAGTTTGGAAGTAAGTAGAAATTTCAGTGCTTTGTGGTCCTTGCCGACCCTGGTTCTCCTGCCGCACAAGAATAACTTAAATTTCTCAAAAGCCCACACTATTCTCAATGCCTCCAAATCTGTCACAGAATAGTTCCTCTCACTTTTGGAAAGTATTCTGCTCCTTAACGCAATAGTTTTTCATATTCGGTTCCCTTCTTCGACATAATCCTGGAAAATCAGTACACCCAACCCCAAGTACGAAATGTCAGTGACCATGTAGAAGTCTTGGACTGTGTTTCAGTGCGAGGGGATCGGAACTTGCAGCAGTGCCGCCTTCAGTGACAGAAACTCGCAGTTCGCGGTTTCGTCCCAGTCTCAGGCAACCTTTTTTCCTGTTCATTCATTTTCGGGAGACAGCTCTGTCTTTTCACGTGAATGATGCGGCTGCAGCAATGTATGATTCTGAGGAATCCTCTCAGTTTTCCTTTGCTCCCTGGTCGCGGAAATTTCGCAATGGCTTCTATTATCTCGGGGTTCAGTGCGATCCTGTCACCTGTCATAATGGGTCCCAGGAATTTCACTTAGGACGTTCCAAAGTTCGATGTCTCAATATTCACCGTAACCCCAAACCCGTTGAAGGTTTGCGGCAGTTCTTTGAGGACTATATTGTGCTGCCCGCAAGATATTTCCGCTATTTATAGGTCATCAACATAATTGCGACGTGTCGTTTTAGATTTTCACTGAGACTCCCATCTAAATTCGGTAGATGACATGTGTAGACCGAACGGCAGTCGACGAAATTGGTAACACTTCCCAAATTCCAGGAATGCTGTGTATTTCGTACAGGTGGGATGTAATTTAATTTGCCAAAAGCTGGAGCTCAGATCAACAGAGATGAATACTGATACCCCATCAAAGTTTTCTAGTAGTTCCTCTAGTCTTTCAGGATCAATGATTGTGTTTATTTGCTGAGAATCTAGCACGAGATGAATTCCCCCAACTGCCTTGTCGACAGTTCTCAAAAGATTGTTGTATGTCGACCTTGCTGTCTTAATTAATCCCTCTCTTAACATGTAGGTAATTTCTTTTCTTACTCTCTCCCTATACATCATCAGGTGGCACAAACAGGTTCTTGTGTGGGTGTAGCTTGAACTCACACAGAAAATTCTTTATGGATCCAGCCTTTGGTAGGAATACTTACTTATTTTCTAATAAGATAACTCGGTCGGGCCAGCCGCGGTGGCCGCGCGGTTCTGGCGCTGCAGTCCGGAACAACGGGACTGCAACGGTCGCAGGTTCGAATCCTGCCTCGGGCATGGGTGTGTGTGATGTCCTTAGGTTAGTTAGGTTTAAGTAGTTCTAAGTTCTAGGGGACTGATGACCTAAGATGTTGAGTCCCATAGTGCTCAGAGCCATTTGACCCATTTTGAACTCGGTCGGCTTAGACATTTTTCTCCGTGACTGTTTTGATTTCTTGGGTCGCCACTTCAGTCTTGTCCTCTTTCTCCTCTCACTCAGGTTGATCAGATCACGTTTCCTACCTTCATAACTATTGTTCATGTAACTGAGTCTAACACAATTGGTGGGAAGTTGTGCTTGGATCGCGTGTTCTTCAAATTTGATAGCGCCGATCTTGTCCTTCTGTAGCACAACCTCTCCCCTTTCTAAGTCAGGGACAGCTTGGTGTTCAAAAATGGTTCAAATGGCTCTGAGCACTATGGGACTCAACTGCTGTGGTCATAAGTCCCCTAGAACTTAGAACTACTTAAACCTAACTAACCTAAGGACATCACACACATCCATGCCCGAGGCAGGATTCGAACCTGCGACCGTAGCAGTCGCACGGTTCCGGACTGCGCGCCTAGAACCGCGAGACCACCGCGGCCAGCAGCTTGGTGTTCATTTAGAAAGTCCATGCCTATTATCAGGTCGTTGGATGGATTCAGCACGATTAGGAAATTTGTCTCTAGTGTGTTCCCCTCATATGTAAACCCTAACCTCGTTTGCTTGTTGACCTCAGTGCATTTTTCTGCTAGCGCTCCCTTGATCTTCGTCTTTTTCATGGGCAAGGTGGGCCATCTTTCCTTCTACAAGCATCTATGGAATGCTGCATCAGATATCGCAGTTATGTGACTGCCACTGCCTAGAATTTCGTGCACTCGAACGCCCCCTACTGTAACTGTAACCATAGGATAGAGATCTTTTCTGGTGAGTCTCTTGCTCCTCATATTTCTAAATATGTAGAAAGCTCAATCCGAGCATTTGTGCGTATTTTCCGCCAGCCGAATCCTTACGGTCCTGGCGTCAATCTCCCCCTCCATTCCTGTTTCGACGATTGGAGCTCGGACTAGGACAACGTATTTCGATTGACTCATCCCGCTGTTCATCTGCATCTCTGCGCCTCCCGTTCGTGTCATACTGGCGGGTATCATTTTGCCTCTGCCAGTTACTCTGCCGTCCTGAATTTTGTCTCCTATAGTCCTGCCTCTCGGATGTTCCACCACACTGCTTGCTCCTGCCACAGATATTGTTATGCACTGTGCTCCACGAAAGTCGGCGTTGTAATAGTTATGGTGCCCTCTCCTTCGATCCTGCGCTGCTCTTTTTCAAACTTCAACTCCTAAAGAAGGTCTTTGAATGTTTCACTATTCAATCCGTACTCTCCTACAAGCGCTTGCTGCGTAGTTGCTTGGCAGTTTCGCGAAACAGAACTTAATTATTTCACCATCACTTTGTGGCACACCAAGAAACTAATTCTGTTTCATTTAAGTCTCAAAGAGTTTCGTGGGGCTCTTGTATCCTGACGCCTCCAGATCTGGACACAAAATGATATCCTGTTTTATTTGGCCTTGCATTTCGCGCGACCAATACGTTCCCGGAATCGCTTCGGTGAGTTCTTGGTACATTCGTCATATACCCGCAACACCATGCATTTTCACAGCTGTCGTGCCCTCAATGTGCCCGCAGATAAATTCTAATTTTGATAGTAATCGCCAAGATATTAGTAACGTGTTGGAAAACTGTGACAGCCAAATATTTGGGTGAAGTGACCCTCCATTTTCCCGGAAATTTTGGAATTTGAGAACCGATAAAATGTATTTACAATTAAACTCTGGTCCCTCTTGCACATTTCCATTGCTTCTAGCATCAAATGCACATGTCGGTTCGATGCGAGCTGACATCTCCAGGTACGTGCTGTGACCACACAGTCCTGCCCCACAGTGATATGAGTGTTAGTTGTTCCGATTGGGCTGTAATTTTGCGTCCGTACGCTCCCTGGCCTGCTTTACATGCTTGGTAGTCCACTACGTAAAGCCGAGCCGGTGCACGGTGGTCCGCCGTCCGTCGCCAGCATCCATGTCCGCCAGTCGTCGCCTCTGGACGCGATGTACCAATTTGTACTTGGCGTTCCAGGCGTGCTACACGTTCTTCTACGCTTTCGTATCTTTGGGTGTATCCGCAACGCGTCCTTCAACGCTTTCCATTCTTTTCGTTGTACTCTCAGGTGCTTTCTTCCCCAGGGCTTTTATTACAGCAATTCCCAACGCATTGACATGTCCAATATACGTAGCGATTCTTGCACGATTATTTGGGATTTTTGCGAATTTTTTGACGCCAGCAGCCTCTACCCTTGCCAACTCGGCATGTCTCTTGACTATGATGGCCATTTTCTTGACTTCAACACTCATCTTACCGACCTCCGCTATTTCACTCTTGACTTCATTCACAATTACAAGTACATTATTCTCTACTTCAGCCATTTTCTTTTCTGGGTTCTGCTTTGTGTTCTTTACCACCCCCAACATCTATAATAACAAATCCTTCGGCTGACTAGGCCCGTCTTCACAAGTTGGTGATGTTAATCTTGACATTTGAGCACTGTCATACTGTTGTGGCCGAATTTTGCTCAATGTGTTCTCATCTGAGATCTTATTCATATAAAGAAGAGCCTCTGCATGCCTATTCACTTCTATCTCCCCTTATTTCTCACTGATTTCACTGCTCATATCCTGCTCTTGGTCTGCCTCTGATTTTCATCTATCGTCTGTGTTCCACACCTCCTGTCCTGTAGGAAAACGCAACACTTTTTCATCTGGCTCAACCCTGTTACTACCCTCATCCTGCTCCACTGTAAGCAGTCTATTAATTTGAGCTGCATCATGCCCTGCTACAAGTGAACGTCCAATCACAGAACACCAACATATATATATATATATATATATATATATATATATATATACAGCAAAAACCCCATATAAAACCTGACGGAAAAACTGCACTAATCTACTCGCATAAAAAAATTTTAACGCACAAGTAAAAATGTCAGTAAGACAATTCCTCCAAAATAAGTTTAACACTGAAGGAATGCTGTCAGTTTCACCAGAATGTGATGGGGTACAGAACCCACACACTTCAACCAAAACACACATGAAATTACTAAATAAATGAACAAAATTAATGCTTATTACAGCCACAACACAAAATATTTCTACTATAAAATCTAATTACAGCAACGAGATTTAATTATGATGTTTTCTTTTAATCAGAAAATGTTATCGATCAAGTCCTGACAGCGTCTCAGCAGTCACAGGAAAGATCCTGGCAGGGTCGCCATATTACATGAGGTGCTGTGGTGCTGAACAGTTCGCACCTCTTTAATTCTGACGAATTTTGCATTAGAAATAGACATGCACTCGACACCCTCCTTAACTACCACCTAATTAATTATGTGCACAATGGTAATGAAAGGAATCAATGGTGGAACTTGCTAAGCGGTAAAATAAGGAGTGCACACTTAAAATAATTTTATAAAATTCGTAATGTACTTCGAAAAAGGAAATATAACTTAATGATAATAAACAACCGGAAATGGGATTCTGCATCTATCTATGACACGACAAGCGGATTAAATACACTCCTGGAAATTGAAATAAGAACACCGTGAATTCATTGTCCCAGGAAGGGGAAACTTTATTGACACATTCCTGGGGTCAGATACATCACATGATCACACTGACAGAACCACAGGCACAAAGACACAGGCAACAGAGCATGCACAATGTCGGCACTAGTACAGTGTATATCCACCTTTCGCAGCAATGCAGGCTGCTATTCTCCCATGGAGACGATCGTAGAGATGCTGGAAGTAGTCCTGTGGAACGGCTTGCCATGCCATTTCCACCTGGCGCCTCAGTTGGACCAGCGTTCGTGCTGGACATGCAGACCGCGTGAGACGACGCTTCATCCAGTCCCAAACATGCTCAATGGGGGACAGATCCGGAGATCTTGCTGGCCAGGGTAGTTGACTTACACCTTCTAGAGCACGTTGGGTGGCACGGGATACATGCGGACGTGCATTGTCCTGTTGGAACAGCAAGTTCCCTTGCCGGTCTAGGAATGGTAGAACGATGGGTTCGATGACGGTTTGGATGTACCGTGCACTATTCAGTGTCCCCTCGACGATCACCAGTGGTGTACGGCCAGTGTAGGAGATCGCTCCCCACACCATGATGCCTGGTGTTGGCCCTGTGTGCCTCGGTCGTATGCAGTCCTGATTGTGGCGCTCACCTGCACGGCGCCAAACACGCATACGACCATCATTGGCACCAAGGCAGAAGCGACTCTCTTCGCTGAAGACGACACGTCTCCATTCGTCCCTCCATTCACGCCTGTCGCGACACCACTGGAGGCGGGCTGCACGATGTTGGGGCGTGAGCGGAAGACGGCCTAACGGTGTGCGGGACCGTAGCCCAGCTTCATCGAGACGGTTGCGAATGGTCCTCGCCGATACCCCAGGAGCAACAGTGTCCCTAATTTGCTGGGAAGTGGCGGTGCGGTCCCCTACGGCACTGCGTAGGAACCTACGGTCTTGGCGTGCATCCGTGCGTCGCTGCGGTCCGGTCCCAGGTCGACGGGCACGTGCACCTTCCGCCGACCACTGGCTACAACATCGATGTACTGTGGAGACCTCACGCCCCACGTGTTGAGCAATTCGGCGGTACGTCCACCCGGCCTCCCGCATGCCCACTATACGCCCTCGCTCAAAGTCCGTCATCTGCACATACGGTTCACGTGCACGCTGTCGCGGCATGCTACCAGTGTTAAAGACTGCGATGGAGCTCCGAATGCCACGGCAAACTGGCTGACACTGACGGCGGCGGTGCACAAATGCTGCGCAGCTAGCGCCATTCGACGGCCAACACCGCGGTTCCTGGTGTGTCCGCTGTGCCGTGCGTGTGATCATTGCTTGTACAGCCCTCTCGCAGTGTCCGGAGCAAGTATGGTGGGTCTGACACACCGGTGTCAATGTGTTCTTTTTTCCATTTCCAGGAGTGTATTACAATAAGATTTATTATGCACCTGAACAGAAAGGCACTTGATTGTCGATACAAACAGTAAGCTAAAGGGTAGGGTACACTGAACTCTTATGAGAATAAGAGTTGGGTGGGAACAAGGGGCTCTTAGTCTCTGTGATTTGACAGATTGGTGAGAAAGACTGGAGATCTTAACGAATCAAATATTACTCCCCCAACTATAATGCAGTATGACGATTAGTAGTGAAAGCTCAAATGGGATCACATTGAGAAACAAGCAAGGTGAACTTGTAGCAAAGTGAGCTCGTGTGCTGCTTAGGATTTCAGTATAAAAATGATAGGGCCTACACGCTGGAGCCACAAAATACTTTACCTGTCCTGAAACCTGCAGCACGTTGTCGGTAGGCAGCGTTCTGATGATGTAGGTGCTGACTTATGCTGTGCAGTAGCTCTGTTTCAACCTGACCTCGAAGGCTGTCCGAGAATTCTTAGTTCTGCTCGTGTGACCAAGGCAGGGAAACTCTTAGATGCTCGAGGATGTATCTCTAGGAAGGGACATGGCAAAAACTTCCTAAACTCGCCCTTTTGGCGCTGATGCGAAAAAACAATGTAAGAATATGCGTCTTAGGTCGCAGAATGAAACTGGAGTATAATTGAAGTCCGGCGACTGAATCATTCCGAAAAAATTCGTTTAAGTCGCAAGACCGTCTGACTCTGATGAAGATCAGATCCCTAATTCCATGCCCCATGCTACCCAAGAGCGAAGCTAGTATTACTCAACTCCCCACGACCCACGAAAAGCTGGAAATCCTCATTCTGCGCCCATTCCAAAATTGCCCCACTCTATTTCGATTCCCCCACTCTATCTGGGAACATCGTCCGCACCAACAGCGATCACTGCCTCGAATTTCGTGCAGCACTTTATGATGTCAACTGGCCTCAGTTTAAGGTGACCAATGATGCCTGTCTCATTTAGGTGGGGGCATTGAACTTGCTATTTGACCGCCTTCGAAAACAAAATGCCTAGACCACATTCCATCTGGCCCCAGACGGTCGTGCACAGCAGGGCATGGTCCACTAGCATTCTCCAAATCATGAGGACAATAGTCAGTCGGTGACAGCAGTCTTCATTCCTGATGCGCCAGTATGCTAAACACATAAACTGCTGTGGCACTTAGAGGGCTCGCAGGTCATTTCACCCTCCTTACAATATGCGGAGCTCGACCTGCCAGTCACTCAAGCCCATTGATATACGACCCTCTCCGTATTCACAGAAGTGCAGCCCCCCATCGAAGCGCAGTGTGCCCATTCCCATCGGTGCTCACCTCACAACAGGCCACCCAGGGAAGTAATAGAGAGAACTAAAAGCATGACCACATACAGATCCTAATATGCATAGCAACCAAGTGAAAAGTAATTTGAGCTCTCAGTACAAATACTCACATCAGAATAACCTTATTCAGCCCAATCCCATCGTGGAATGATATAAAACATTAATAAAACTGAATAAAATCAGAGGCGACATGAAAAAGTTTCATGGAACCTCTCACCATGATAAGAACTGCCCATGCCGATGTAATGAAGGGCACAATACAGACCGATATGTGGCACTGAAGAATACAGTGACCACACCTTTTGCTCTATCACCGTTAAAGTCTTCTCTTCAGTGGCAGCTGTATCCTGCCATCTTAGAAGTGTCACTAGGTTCAAAACTTTTCCATGCAAAGGGAGACATAATGATCTTTCCAACACTAGAAGTTTCAGTTCCTCCATGCGAATTCTGTAACCTATTACTTGGATGCAATTTTATCTACTTTGTTTCTTGTGCCCTCCTGTTGTAACAGTGAGCAACTGATCAGTGGGGTAGGACAAGCAAGACATACAGAGGCGGATGTAATGCTTCAGTTCTTGGCTAGCATGCCTATCACTAGATTAAGATACTGAGGCATTTTCTTCCATAGTCTTCCAGCTACCACGGCCACTGTTGTTATGTTCTTATGACAGGATCATTTACAGATATAGGATTTTGACCGTTTCTTGAGAGTTGGCAAGTGCATATGTTTCTTTTGAAGCATAACAGGCCACAGATGCTGTGGTTTGATGGCTGTGGTTTGATGGCCTATAGTTACTTTCAGAGTCCACTGAATTGGACTCTTTTCATTGCTTTTCCTTATTACATTTCTTCTTCTCTTTGAAAAATAGGGTAATTACTTCTCCAGTCTAGAGGAATCTGAAGTAGTTAATGATGTACACCAATGGAGTACTAGGCGACTGCTTCATGAGTCTCTCAACATATTAGCTGCAAGATGGCTCACCCTTGCAGATCATTAACATACGATCAAACTAGTGACATTTAAAAATCACATGGTACTGATGATGAATGCCATAAAGGCTGGACAAATGAAAATCTGACTTTACAAACTGTAGTAAGTGGGAATGTTAAGTCATAATAAATGTAGCAGTTTTTACAGGTCTTAATTGTTCCTACTGGTGACCTGTTCTGCATCCATGTTCCAATGTTAGCTGCTTCAGATTTTAAAACCAGGTCCATGGGGCCTCTACTTGTTACAGTTCCTTTACTTGAACTGAGGGAGTTTACATCTCAGCCTCAATCCCAAATTCTCCCAGCGTTTCTACTGTTTGGAGCATAGAAGCCAGCCTCACTGTTTAGTTTCCTACAAGCAGTACGCCATTAAAGAGACCCATTATTAAGATATTGGTGAAAACCGAACAATGGAAACTCCATGTAGGAATATGAACAAAGTAGGAAACGACAGACTGCTACTTACCATAAAGATTACATGTTAAGTCGCAGACAGGCACAATTAAAAGTCACTTACACATAAACTTCATCAGAAAAAGAGAAATACACACCATTCATTCACACAAGCAAGCACACCTCACACACACAACTCTGGCAGCTCAGGCTAGAATGGGGGATTTGGGGAAAAGATCCCTCCCTCCCCTCATATTCAAAGATAGATAATTGGGTACTCGACCTATGATACATTTATCACAACTTTCAAGATAACTATTTAAGAAATCTGAGTCAATATGCCTGAGGTACTTAATGGTTCAGGAGAACTTCTTAGTACCTGCTGTTATCCATTTGTTTTTGTGAGATAGTGATGTGAGTACTTTTGGAATCGTCTTTTATAAACTCAATTTAAATAATGTAGACAAATTAGAGATTTTCACATTTACATCAGTTTCCCTGAGTAATTCATCCCAAATTTGGCTTCCTTGTTATTTCGAAATATCTTGAATTTTTGTTTCTGACAGAAGACTTTTGTAAGCTTGCAGTTTAGGGGATTCTCCATGTCAAATTCTATTGCTATTATTTGCCAGAAATGGCCATACAGTTAGAGATATTTTACACCAACATCAAGCTTTTCCCTGTCCATACTTGCAGGCAAATTGTCAGTCACTGATGGAGTCACTACAGTAATATTTGTTTCACTACTGACCAACAGTGACATTCCGAAATTCTTGTTTTGTTTTGATATTTGTGTTTATGTCTCCACAAAGAGGGATGTTTACTCTTGCGTTTGAGACTTTACTTAGAACTTCCGTTAATTTACTGAAAAAATACTACCACCAGGAATTCGATACACACACAGTATGATTAATTTCTTGGTTGTACCAAACCCTGTTAATTCAATAGCTGATTTTTCAAAGTGTTTGTCTTCACTTATTGTCCCAAGAACATACCTTAATTTGAACTGTATTCCTTTTCTTATATAAATGCACAGTCCTCAACCATTGGAAACAGTCAGAGTAAGAGTCGGTCCTTTCATACAGTGATAATAATTCATGTTCGAGTTCTGTGTCTTTACACCAGTGCTCAGTAACAGAAACTACTATGCAGTTCAAACACTGGATCTCAGCTTCAGAGTGTTGTATTTCCTGTTTTATTCGTTGTATGATTTGATGAAGGGTAGTTACGTCTCTCTTATGTCACACCATACTTTTTCTGATGGTTTCTTCTTTTTATGACATGTAGCATCCATACTGTGAATTATTGTTTCAGAACTTTCTATCTGCTGCAGATACTCTTTATTCAGGGGAATCTGTTATATGGAATTAGCATAAAGAGACCCACTTCGGCTATGTATGACACCAGGCATTTCACCGTGCTTGACCTGAGCTCCAACCCATGTACTTTGGTGAATATGCTGTATCAACCTTCTATTCCCAGTCATGTTTAGGTCTAGACCATGTCTAGTGACACGCATCTGTTGGTAGCACCAACTGGCATCATAGCAACATGTGTGAAGTTAGTTGCCATCAGTGCTGTATGTAAACCCACATTTATCTGCCTCAGAAATCCATATAGGTGTGGCTGATCATGACACTGCATTGGTGCCATGAGTCAGGGTAGCTGTCTTCTCCAAGTCACCAAGTATGTATGTCACATGCCTCATCTCTGTCGAAACTATTTCCCAACCCATTCACTATCACTGCATGGTCATCTTTTGAGAAATCCTTAACTAAAGACCCTTAGTCTTCCATCATAGCCCTGTATTTGATTCAAAAATGCTCATGACCTGGTATGCTGCCTTACGTTTTTCTGTAACTGAGGGTCTAGGCCTTGCACAAGGCTACTAACTGGAATCAGCGCTTGTTTTCTTCTGAACACTTCGTTTATACCAAGGCTTCCTGAGTTCAGTTGAAGTGTGTTGTACATTTCATGCTCTTAGTCATACCGGAAACTCATCTCCACTTAACTCTGGCAGTGGTAGATACTTGTTTTCCGTGTTGATAATGAAACTATTACATCACATTCTCTTTCTTACTATTAGCTGCCAATTCCCAATCACTGTCCTCCAAGCACTGTCCTGTCTCTTTTGATCCTAGTTAGTTCCTCCTTACTTCCTTGTCTATTCTTCAATGAAAATGTTCCTACTGCATACTCTGCAGTTCCAGGACAGAGCCTCTTCTGTTTTCCCAATGTTCTCCTCACTGCATCCGACCCATCCCCTCCCCATTGAAAATATTTCATGCAAGACTGGCAAGAGCTGCTATATGTCTAACTAATCGTCACATTCGAAACAAGAAGAAAGTTTAACTATAAAAAATGTATCAGATTTGTCAATAATGTGAGACTGGCTATAAGTACACAAATACCACGATAAATGGTTTTGTGCTGTTGGCACTGATTTTGTACTGATTTAGAGATATAGTGGCAGACGAATTAATTAATAGTTAGTTTGGTTTTTATAATGAATGTTTCGACATTTTTTAAACGTTTACAACGTAGAAATTGTATGCATACATCGCGCCTGTCTAACTAGTAAACAATACGAACTTTATTGATAAATACACTCCTGGAAATGGAAAAAAAGAACACATTGACACCGGTGTGTCAGACCCACCATACTTACTCCGGACACTGCGAGAGGGCTGTACAAGCAATGATCACACGCACGGCGCAGCGGACACACCAGGAACCGCGGTGTTGGCCGTCGAATGGCGCTAGCTGCGCAGCATTTGTGCACCGCCGCCGTCAGTGTCAGCCAGTTTGCCGTGGCATACGGAGCTCCATCGCAGTCTTTAACACTGGTAGCATGCCGCGACAGCGTGCACGTGAACCGTATGTGCAGTTGACGGACTTTGAGCGAGGGCGTATAGTGGGCATGCGGGAGGCCGGGTGGACGTACCGCCGAATTGCTCAACACGTGGGGCGTGAGGTCTCCACAGTACATCGATGTTGTCGCCAGTGGTCGGCGGAAGGTGCACGTGCCCGTCGACCTGGGACCGGACCGCAGCGACGCACGGATGCACGCCAAGACCGTAGGATCCTACACAGTGCCGTAGGGGACCGCACCGCCACTTCCCAGCAAATTAGGGACACTGTTGCTCCTGGGGTATCGGCGAGGACCATTCGCAACCGTCTCGATGAAGCTGGGCTACGGTCCCACACACCGTTAGGCCGTCTTCCGCTCACGCCCCAACATCGTGCAGCCCACCTCCAGTGGTGTCGCGACAGGCGTGAATGGAGGGACGAATGGAGACGTGTCGTCTTCAGCGATGAGAGTCGCTTCTGCCTTGGTGCCAATGATGGTCGTATGCGTGTTTGGCGCCGTGCACGTGAGCGCCACAATCAGGACTGCATACGACCGAGGCACACAGGGCTAACACCCGGCATCATGGTGTGGGGAGCGATCTCCTACACTGGCCGTACACCACTGGTGATCGTCGAGGGGACACTGATTAGTGCACGGTACACCCAAACCGTCATCGAACCCATCGTTCTACCATTCCTACACCGGCAAGGGAACTTGCTGTTCCAACAGGACAATGCACGTCCGCATGTATCCTGTGCCACCCAACGTGCTCTAGAAGGTGTAAGTCAACTACCCTGGCCAGCAAGATCTCCGGATCTGTCCCCCATTGAGCATGTTTGGGACTGGATGAAGCGTCGTCTCACGCGGTCTGCACGTGCAGCACGAACGCTGGTCCAACTGAGGCGCCAGGTGGAAATGGCATGGCAAGCCGTTCCACAGGACTACATCCAGCATCTCTACGATCGTCTCCATGGGAGAATAGCAGCCTGCATTGCTGCGAAAGGTGGATATACACTGTACTAGTGCCGACATTGTGCATGCTGTGTTGCCTGTGTCTATGTGCCTGTGGTTCTGTCAGTGTGATCATGTGATGTATCTGACCCCAGGAATGTGTCAATAAAGTTTCCCCTTCCTGGGACAATGAATTCACGGTGTTCTTATTTCAATTTCCAGGAGTGTATGAATCGAAACGTTTAATTACACTGTTCTGATAAGAAAAGACACGAATGAAACCAACAGCTGCCTTCTTTTAATGAAATTTATGTTATTAACAAAACTTGAGCAGATATTTTAATGTTTACATAACTATGTGGCAAGTACTGGGATTTCTAATAAAATGGTTGCTTTTGAGATAAAGCACTTCTGTGAGCGCCAAATATTCACTTGTGTAACAAGAACAAACTGTACAACAACATGCAAAACAAAAGCTCCTACTTCTTTAAGGTACTCCTACAACCATAATACATTAAAGTCACTATAGGTTGAAAGTTTACCGTCTTACCTCTACATCTACATCTACATCTACATCCATACTCCGCAAGCCACATGACGGTGTGTGGCGGAGGTTACCCTGAGTACCTCTATCGGTTCTCCCTTCTATTCCAGTCTCGTATTGTTCGTGGAAAGAAGGATTGTCGGTATGCTTCTGTGTGGGCTCTAATCTCTCTGATTTTATCCTCCTTGCCTAGCGACGCCAGATGAAAGTTGATGTCGTCAAGCCCTGAATCAAAATTGCGCAACGGATAACTGGGGAGAGGAGCTTGAGAGCGCTACCTAGAGAGCGTGTCCTTTCTGTGCGATACTAGGCAAGGGGCTGGAGGGCTCACACGCTGATGTATGGGTCCCTGCATTCTATAGCTTTTATTTTAAATAAATTCCTTTAACTTGACTTCTTTGTGATTTTTAAGGTATGTGAAAGATTGATGACAGTTGATTACCTATTTAGTTTGAACATTATCACTCGACTTTACAGCGATAGCACCAATTGTTTCAGTTTACAGATATTACAATTTTACATCTTATAGCTCGGGTATATTATATACTAATCTGCACGCACATTTCTACAGGGAAGACGGAATTGTATTGGCCAAATGTATATCAGCAGTCTCCCAATATTTTACATAGGACGTCCACTATGTGAGGAGGATAACGGGCAAACTGGGGACCAGATACATTAACACAGGGAGTCAAATTTCCTAAATTAACGAGGTCATTCATTTCCTTACACAGTCCGAAGCTGTAAATAAAAGAATTAGTACAAATATTCAAGACGCTCTGAGGACACGTCTGCTCACTTACCCGTCTTCTGTAACACTCCTAGAATATGGCGGGCACCCGGAGGTCTTCCTGGGCACCGGTGGAGGGGGTGGTCGAACCCCTTGGCCGTGATCAACCTCTCCACCCCAAATCTTGTGACACTGGAAAGTCTTTGACTTTTACCTGCCAGTGCTATCTCTCTGATCCCCTAGCCAGGAGTAAGGTTGGCACTACTATACTACAGAACTACTTCCCAACAAAGATTTGGCCACGCTTTAGGGAAAGGTGTGAGGAGGATTAGGAAAGTTCATGTGCAGATTCACATTCACGTACAGGAAATGCATAATACACGACACATATAAATACATATGATGAAGCCTGACACATTTCTTTCCACCCGTCCACATGGGTCCTGTTGCACCCGCGGCCGGCCGCGTCGTGTAATAAAATTGGCTGCGGAGCCGCCTCTGTTTCTATTTCCCGGTGCGAGCGAGCAGCGAAACCTGCTGCTTATAGAGCGGAAACTACTGTACCGTTTCAAGGTTCACTGAAAGTAAATAAATAAATCGTACGTGATTTTGAACCGAATTACGCCTTCCATTGAAGGATTCCGTAACCATAACAATAATTCATAGGTTGCAATACACCTGCTTCTAACTTTACATATGGACAAAGGTACTACATAAATGAAATACCTATTACAATTGCCTAGGCTTCCGCGGCCAGTCAGTCGAAATAAAAGTTTTCTGGGTGTGGTATCGCGTCATAATGTATAAAACATTATACATTATGACGCGGTACCACACCCAGAAAACTTTTATGTCGATTGAAATACTTCATGTGTCATGCACGTTAAATATGACTGGCTTTTTAATGCATTTGTTTTCAATACCATTTTTATATTTTTTATTTCATTAGGTCTAATAAGGCAAGCAACATTTTATAAACATAAACATTTCGACTCAATTAAGAACATTGTAAAGAAGTAGGCTTGTCTACTCTTAGTACATCGTTGCTTCTATTCACTAGCAGAATTTATAAAATATTTGAGATACAAGAGACTTGAAACAAGACCATGCTGCAAATGCAAATATTGGTTCAAATGGCTCTGAGCACTATGGGACTTAACATCTTAGGTCATCAGTCCCCTAGAACTTAGAACTACTTAAACCTAACTAACCTAAAGGCAGCACATACCTCCATGCCCGAGGCAAGATTCAAACCTGCGACCGTAGCAGTCCCGCGGTTCTGGACTGTAGCGCCTAGAACCGCACGGCCACCGTGGCCGGCAATGCAAATATTGCAAGCTGTTTTGTGGATAAAGTTAACATTTATTTGTACTGCAACTGTTTTACCGTTTTGATTTATGTATGTTCTGTGTCCCATGATCCGGAAAGATTTTTTGGATAAATAAACAAATAAATGAATTCTGGTGCCAACTGCTGCATTGTAGGCTTTTTCTTACCAACATATGTAACATTTTCAACAGCATTTTTTTTAGGTATGAAGTTCTCCCAAAAGGTCACATTATATTAAGCGACTTATTTTTATGGTAATTGGCCCACATTTTAATTAACAGATATGGGCTTTCTTCTTCGTTTTCATTTATTACTTTAAATTGTTCGTGATTTTTTGTTCCGCTCACATATTCGCTATGGATACTTGCGTATTACCCATGTAAATAACATTAGGTACCAGCAATCCACTTTAAGTTATAGATACTTCTATGTCATTAATAATACACAGTTGTTATCAGAGTGGTTCCTCTAAACATTTACATTATTACAATGAAATGAATACCCTTAGCTGCACTCAGGTGCTGATATAAGTCAACGGGGACAGTTGAAAGTGTGTGCCCAGACCGTTACTCGAGCCCAGGATCTCCTGCTTACATGGCAGACGCTCTATCCATCAGAGCCACCAAGGACACAGAGGATAGTTCGACTGCATTGAATTATCTCTGGCACGCCTCCCGTGAGACCCCCATTCGCAACTTATTGTCCCGTAGTTTATTCATAGTGCCTCTGCCCAATATACTCTTTACTCGTTGCTTTACTGCCGATTACCGTAAGAGTTTGTGCACTGTTTGTGCACCCGCACAGAAGAAGATGGTCAAATGGCCGGTGAGCCTTAACTATATATATATGACGATGGTATCTGTTCTTTTTGACATGTCCGGCGAGCCGTAACTATATATATATATATATATATATATATATATATATATATATATATATATACAGGGTGTTTAAAAAATGACCGGTATATTTGAAACGGCAACAAAAACTAAACGAGCAGCGATAGAAATACACCGTTTGTTGCAATATGCTTGGGACAACAGTACATTTTCAGGCGGACAAACTTTCGAAATTACAGTAGTTACAATTTTCAACAACAGATGGCGCTGCAAGTGATGTGAAAGATATAGAAGACAACGCAGTCTGTGGGTGCGCCATTCTGTACGTCGTCTTTCTGCTGTAGGCGTGTGCTGTTCACAACGTGCAAGTGTGCTGTAGACAACATGGTTTATTCCTTAGAACAGAGGATTTTTCTGGTGTTGGAATTCCACCCCCTAGAACACAGTGTTGTTGCAACAAGACGAAGTTTTCAACGGAGGTTTAATGTAACCAAAGGACCGAAAAGCGATACAATAAAGGATCTGTTTGAAAAATTTCAACGGACTGGGAACGTGACGGATGAACGTGCTGGAAAGGTAGGGCGACCGCGTACGGCAACCACAGAGGACAACGCGCAGCTAGTGCAGCAGGTGATCCAACAGCGGCCTCGGGTTTCCGTTCGCCATGTTGCAGCTGCGGTCCAAATGACGCCAACGTCCACGTATCGTCTCATGCGCCTGAGTTTACACCTCTATCCATACAAAATTCAAACGCGGCAACCCCTCAGCGCCGCTACCATTGCTGCACGAGAGACATTCGCTAACGATATAGTGCACAGGATTGATGACGGCGATATGCATGTGGGCAGCATTTGGTTTACTGACGAAGCTTATTTTTACCTGGACGGCTTCGTCAATAAACAGAACTGGCGCATATGGGGAACCGAAAAGCCCCATGTTGCAGTCCCATCGTCCCTGCATCCTCAAAAAGTACTGGTCTGGGCCGCCATTTCTTCCAAAGGAATCATTGGCCCATTTTTCAGATCCGAAAAGATTACTGCATCACGCTATCTGGACATTCTTCGTGAATTTGTGGCGGTACAAACTACCTTAGACGACACTGCGAACACCTCGTGGTTTATGCAAGATGGTGCCCGGCCACATCGCACGGCCGACGTCTTTAATTTCCTGAATGAATATTTCGATGATCGTGTGATTGCTTTGGGCTATCCGAAACATACAGGAGGCGGCGTGGATTGGCCTCCCTATTAGCCAGACATGAACCCCTGTGACTTCTTTCTGTGGGGACACTTGAAAGACCAGGTGTACCGCCAGAATCCAGAAACAATTGAACAGCTGAAGCAGTACATCTCATCTGCATGTGAAGCCATTCCGCCAGACACGTTGTCAAAGGTTTCGGGTAATTTCATTCAGAGACTACGCCATATTATTGCTACGCATGGTGGATATGTGGAAAATATCGTACTATAGAGTTTCCCAGACCGCAGCGCCATCTGTTGTTGAAAATTGTAACTACTGTAATTTCGAAAGTTTGTCTGCCTGAAAATGTACTGTTGTCCCAAGCATATTGCAACAAACGGTGTATTTCTATCGCTGCTCGTTTAGTTTTTATTGCCGTTTCAAATATACCGGTCATTTTTGAAACACCCTGTATATATATATATATATATATATATATATATATATATATATATATATATGTATATATATATATATATATATATATATATATATATGGTATCTGTTCTTCCGGACATGTCCAAAAGAACAGATACCATCTTCATGTACTATATTTTCATTATTACCCGAAACTTAACGTCTGTGCATCATACGTTAGGGATCGTTCTTTTTATATTTCTAGGAGTAACATATTTGCCACGTTGATGTGTTTCGTATTTATTCCGGTTGGGTGGAGCATCTTACCGATCAGGGGTGGAGCCAAAGTACGGTGGGCGGGGATTAGATGGCGGGATCCTCGCCGGCTTTAAGCTCATTTGCTACCTGTAACGGCCGTTCGTTACAGCACGGGAATCCAGGACCTGTTAAACTAGAGGCTTTCTTCTTCTCTGTTGAAGCTATTCACGTGTTTCCGTATTTCTATAGCTTCTCTGAACAAGCGGGTGTGGTAGCTCTTGTCTACAGCCAGAACTTCCGTGTCGGCGAATTTTACTACGTGGTCGGGTCACACAGCGCTTGCTCTGCCACAGCCGGTTTCTCCACCTGCCCCGATCTGCAGTGTGGCTTATTTTGTGTGATCCTGGTGATGACTGATCGTCCAGCGATTCCTACATAAGGTTTTCCGAATGTGCGTGGTCTGCGGTATATTCCCGACATTGCATGTGACTCTCTTTTCTCCTTTGGCGATCCGAGGAGAGACGTGTTCATCCAGTTTGTCGGTTTATAAATAGTCTTTATTCCGTGTTCGAACAATATACGGCCGAGTCTCTCCATCATTCTTGGAATGTATGGCAGAGTGGCCATGTCTGACATTTTCTTTTTTCCATGTGCCACTTCGCCGACTTTTAGGCTGTGTTACACCTTTAGTATAACTAATGGAGTACCCACCGCTCCTCAGAACACTTTCAAGGTGTTGCATTTCGCGTCTGCGGTGACGCGGCTCACATTTTCGTATTGCTCGCTTTACGAGCGTTTCAGTCATGCCTCTTTTCTGGCTCGGATGGTGGTTTGACAGCTCCTGCAGGTATCAGTCCGTGTGTGTCAGTTTTCGAAATCGGACGTGGCAGTGCACGCGCTGTGGAGGCCGACCACATAGTAAAATTCGCTGACACGGATGTTCTGGCTGTAGAGAAGAGCAATCAGACCCTCTTGTCCAGAGAAGCTATAGAAACACGGAAAAACGAGAATAGCTTCAACAAGAAAGAAGAAAGCCTCAACTTGCGTGAGTCTTAAATTCCCTTCCTGCCACGAAAAAGCCCTATGACGTTGGCATGCCATGTACATACAACCTGCTGCCGTCCACCACCGGCAATGGAGGATGAAACTTTGACAATTCCAACCACTCGTGCTGGAGAACGTGAGAAAAACATCAGACAAGCGTCGGGCGAAGAACCCGAGATAGTGGCCAACAGGCAGTTTATTAATACGATACTTGTTTTCGAAGATGGTGCCTTTGAATTTCATAAGGGTCTTGAAACGTATGTAGTTCTACTCTAGTGAGCGTTTCCGTAATACTCTCCCTCTGACAGACCAAACATGCAGCTCTTCTATGAACCATTTTTATCTCTTCTGTAAGCGCAACTCATAAGACGCACAAAGTAACTTTATTTGAGAAATGTTCCAACACAGGTGCCGTAACTGATCTCATTTGTTAGAGAATTACGCTTTCCTAGGATTCTAGCAGTAATTCGGGTTTCACAACAGCCTGTTCAGCGGTTACATTTATTTCGTCATTCCACCTTAAATGGCTCTGTGTAGTGACTCTTTGACACCGGTAACTGAAGGCTGTGACCCATTACTGGTCAGGTAGCCAAACGACATCGTATCTTACCGTCTGTTATAGCATTACTTCACATATACGGATCTTTCGAATCAGTTGTCAATTAGTGCTTCAGCCACTTACAGCATACAAGTCCAGTAACTACATGTGACCTCCTTCCATACAACTGCATCGCTCGTGAACAGCTCCATACAGCTACGGATGTTGTGCTGCGTCGTTTATTTGCTAGATGTCACGAAATGCAGACCCGCCAGTATAAAAGGAGGGTGCGAGCACTGTACTGCCAGTAGAGAAGCAGTAAACAGCAGAATGATTCGGGCAGGAGAGCACAGTACTACGGACGTGGACTAGTCATTGGGTGTTCCCTGGGCAATAGATCTATCAGGGACAATTCAACTGTTGTAAAGCTGCCGTATTCGACCTTGGCGACGTGACTGTGGACTGGAAACACGAAAGACGAAGGAGCATCCTCAGCTCAAGCAAGGGAGATCTCTTGTACTGGCGGGCAACACCGGTTGAGCACTGAGGTGAATGGTTTTAAAACATCGCATGAAATCAGCGAAAACAAACACTCCTCAGTACCAACATGATACCAGCAGTTCTGTGAACAGAGTGACTGTCAGTAGGGAGTTAACCACCCTATAATCAGTGACAGGTCGTTGGCTGGGTTTGGTTTTGACGAATTGGCTATCATCACCTGCAATCATGTGTAGTTGGTATTACGAGGAGGAAGGGAGAGTGTGACAATATGGGATGTTTTCTGGGACTGGCTTACCTGGGAAATTATGTGAACATATTTCTGCTGTGTACTGCAGAGAAATAGACCAGATTCGATAATTCTTTGCGTCAGCATGACAACGCAATCTGTCACAAAGCCGTTTCTGTGAGACAATGGTATGTGTACAGTAACATGAAATGGACTGGCCTGCTGAGGGGACCTACGTACCCTTGGAACACCTTGGTAATTAGTTATAACCTCGACTTCGCTCCAGATTTCTTTGTCCAGCATCACTACCATCACTGGTTTCGGATCTTGTGGAATGCCATTCCTCCACAGATATTCGGACTCCTAACTGGAAGGATCACCAGCAGAACTGAAGCTGCCATAAAGGCAAGGGGATGACACACCCCATATTAACGTCCACTTGTAAGTGTCCGGTCCATTTGTAAGTGTCGCGATACTTTTGATCACACAGTGTACGTCGCGAACTGCGGCGGCCCTGTAATTTACATTGTAGTATGTGTTCACACCTTAGCTTCTCATCATAACTGCACTTTGAGAAGGAACCACTCTTTTTGAAAATTTGATATTTGCGAGCATTTGGCGTTAGTATGTATCGACTATTAACGTGTGTATTGACGATGAGGTACTGATAAGCGTTCCATTTATAAACGGTGGGTATTTATTTCGTGCGATTTTTTTGTACCGACGATTAAATGATAAAGAGAGTTAAAGCTGACCATCTCTATCATGCCGAGATCGCAGTGTACTGACAACTTCTGACACCATATTTAACAGCAACACCAAATGTGGCGAAAAGTGGTAGAAGCACCGTTTTAAGACTCGTCCGAGTTATTTACTGTTTCCTACAGTAGTGCCGCGTTCCCCTCGGTCTTCGTCACTGGGTTCCACAATGTTGAGGACACCACTTTGCTGACTGCGAAACACCATGACATGGGAGGGCTGCCTCAACGACCGGAGCACGCACTGCAGTGTGCCGGCCTTGTACGGCCGCGACATCAGGATGCGCCGACAGTCGACTCAGCGGTCTTCACCCCTGCTGCCTCAGTGCCGCTCGCTGGGAGCCGCAGGTGGCCCACTGTACGCTTCTTTGCTGTCGTGGTCCCGATTGTGGGCGACAACAAGTGCCTGCGATCCGATGTCCAAATCTGTGGCCCTCACCTCGGTTGGCTGCAGAGGGTCGAACCAGCGATCTGCTGTCAACCGGAACGATGGCGCCCCATCTGCTGCTGTGCGTAGCCATTGGTGTGACACACCCCACCGTCCAGGAGAGCTGTCACACTTGAATGCCTTGTTAGTGAAATGGCGCTTGTTTATACGTGGCTGTGCACTTCTGTTTTGCTAAAACACCGCTCCTAGTCATGTACTCATAACACCTAGGTAGGCCAGTGGGCCACTTCTGCCTGTAACTCGCGCCATGCTGACCACTGCGTTTTCTCTTTTCAGCGGGTCTACGGCCCTGTGGCATCTATTTTACTTCGCAACTGCTGGTGAGCGTAACTCACTGAAAACAGGTCCATGCCTCTCTGTCACTTGTGTGCTCAGAAATATTTCCCCAAACAGAATTTTTCTATCCCAAACGGTAGTGCCGCTACATTATTCCTCCTTTCAGAAAGACCAGGTCCCTGGATCAACCTTTAACTGACTCTTAACTTGTTTGCGTGAGCACCTATGGCACATTTCCTTACTTTTAGAAAACTTAAATGTGGTATAGTGCCCCTTAAAACACATGACATGAAACAAAACGTAAAAATTCCTTACTGGACGACCACGGCTTGATCAACCCCTTACCTACTTGTCTCACGCCCTCAGTATCCAGTCCACTGGGACTTGGACAACCCTTGGTTCCCTCTTGGCATTGGCTCTCTGCCTGATCAGTATGAAAACAACACACAACAAAGTTACGGCTGCGAAGACACTTGGCACAGAGGTGCTCAATATGATCGTTATTTGCCGGTACCTTCCCTATACTGAGCGACATGTTGCACAAGCTGTTAGGCTGATATGCACCCCTCTTGCTCTAAAATCAACTGGTTTACAGATCTCAACACACCTGGTTCCAGAGTTTGATTTAACAAGGTCAGATTCTGCCTTGGCAAAAACTCTAAAGTGGCTTCTGGCGAGTACAGCTATGGCTGCGTAAGGACGAAACTTGGTAGCATTAATATCAATGACGGGGGGGGGGGGGGGGGGGGGAAGAGGAATAATGCAGAATAATTTCAGTTGAAACTTTTTTAATGCGCTTCCACGGTACATCGTACTATTACATACCGGCATCATTACTGCTACAAAAGGTGCTAAATATGGCGCCCATCAGCATCCAGGGGAGTCTGACAACGCAGAACTGCATTATACACAGCAGAACGACATGTCCATAGGTATACTGGCTCCGTCTGTTAATGCTCTTCGCTTCAATCACAGATGTGTGAATGTTCCCCTGGTAAACCCTGTCCTTCAGGTAACCTTTCAATCAGAAATGAGATCAGATGATTGTGCCGCCCAAGCATTAGGAAACGATCGGTTGTTATTTCGATCATTTCCAAATGTGTTTCAGAGAAGTAAGTAAACTTCACGAGCGATGTGTGAAGGGGAATAATTTTGAATGAAAACTGTTGAGTTCGATTTGTCTCTCTGCTGTAGGGCGGCTATGACATGCTGGCGAAGCACATCATGATAACGCTTATTAGAATCACTACACGCCTTTGGTCCTTGAGCAACATCCTGTTCAAAAAATAATGAGCCAATGTTGAACGAAGCCGTGAAGCCACACCATATGGTGATGCGTACACCATACAGACGGAATTCATGCACAGTGACTGGAGTGAAGATCCCCATATTCGGCAATTCTGTATGTTCACCTCACTCGTCAGAGAAAAATGAGCTTCGTCTGTCCATAGGTTGGTCCAAAGGCACCCCTCGTCAACTTTAACCCCTGCGAGAAAGTGGAGAGCGAAGTGAACACGTCGTTGTTTGCCTGTTGTTCAAGTTGTTGTACGATATGGACCTTGTACGGACACCATTTCAGATTGGTTCGAAGCACTTTCCGTGCAGTGATCACGGGATGTTCAACTGTCGTGACACTGCACGCTCGCTACCTGACGATCGGGAATTGCGCGCTCGTTGTCTGCCATCAGCACCAGTGATTTCATCAACCACCTGTTGTGCAACCGGTAGTCGGTCTCTTGCCGGAGCGACGCCCAGTTTTCCCATTGATTTGAACTTTTCATCATGCTCCGCCAGTAGGTGGAGAAAGAGGATCCTTCCATTATCCTTTCAGCCGGCCATATTCTCGAAGTGCAGAGGCAAAATTACTGTGATTTTGATAACAGAGCACCAATAATGCCGCGCTCCTTTTGTCAAGAAGTTTACTGCGACTGGTCAGGTGTGTGAGACCACGAATCACGATGACTGGTCACGGCATCTGGTGGCCTTAGTTGGAATTGAACGGTGGAGCTATGACGCATGGAAATCATGCACCCCGTAATCTGGACCTTAATGCTATTAAGTTTGGTACTCGTACGGCAACTAGTTTTCGTGTTACAACGTGTTAAACAAGGAAAATCCAATTATAACCACGAGGCACTTGCAATAAGATGGTGAGATTAAACGATGATAACACAGATTTAAAAAAATTACATTTATTCCACTGAAGTCACAGGTAATATGTCCCTATGTATGTATTCTCACTCGTTATAGAGCCATAGTTATTCATTAAACACCTGTTCCTTTGAGTTTTCCATCATTGTTCCGTACTTTATCGTCTCCGTTGAATTAAATGTAATTTCCTTGTCTGGAAATTACAAAACGTTTCCGAACTTTTAAAAAAGCCACGTGAACGCGATTCGCATCGCATGGCTATTCTGTTCGGACTGTGAATATCCTGAAATACAAACATGATATTACGTCACCAGTATTAATTGGCCCACGAAGCTACTTCATTTTTAGGCGTCATCGTGTGGAACGCGAGCACCAGGAACCAGTTTGTTCAGTCTCGACTAACTGCCCTCAAATAGATGTGTAGGCGCCAGGCGATAGAACCTCAGTCTGCCTGTATAGTGGGGTATCCCCGTCAGAGACGCTACCTCGCTAGAAAAGGAATGCGAAAGGGTAGATTAGATCGATATCTGTGGCTCTACAAGTATCGAAGAATATCCAGCTATCAACATACGACACGCCACTGTACTCTGAGGCACTTCACACACTACCACATGGATGTATTTGGTTGGCAGTTTTTGTGTCGATGTTGTTTTCAGCGTATGGTGGGTCATTTATCTGTTGAACCCTTTATAGGAGCAGAATTTTAGCAATGGACAGATGTAAAAACTGCCAATCTTCTCGTTTACTGATGACATATTTGGAACAAAGTGAATAGTACATTCTCCCTAGCTGTATAAAAAGACCGATGATACAAAGAGGACATATACCTGCAGTAAGTTAAAAACTGATGTTTCAAAATGTAAGTGGCATCCTGAGAGGCCTTTAAGGTCTCTAAGAAGTTTTTACAAGTGATGCCTACAGGAACTCTGTTCAGTAAGCTCTTCAAGAATTGCTACAGGAAATAATTTGTAATAAGAGGACTACGGATTTTCGGACATGTGTTTACATGCCGTTTCTATCGTTTTAGTGTGAGAAGTACGTACACAAATTTGTAGTAGTACTACATATGTAACTACGTGCATCTTATTTCTTGTAATAAATTTGTATTACTTAATTCACTAAGAGATACGGTGGCTTAATTAAATGATCCATTGTTACCCGTTTATTTAGTTCTCCAGTATACCCTGAAAATTTGTTGACTGGTCAAAGTTTTGTCACAGTTGGGCTTCACATTTACTGTGGAAAGTGCGATACGGGAAATTTTCAGTGTTTATAACAGCGCTTCGAACAAATATAGGTATCATGGTTTGAAGAACATATTCTGAATTATTACACTCAGCTAATGAACGTTTAACTGTGTTGCATCTCTAAGAATTAGGTAGCAGATATAAGATACCATAAGTAATAAAAATGAGCACATATGTTTTCTATGTTTCGTCATAGACTGATATGCGGTTTAGTAATTGCTCACGATGTACATTTACTAATGTATATCATGTATACCATCTATGCAGAAATATGTTTATGTCGAAGGTTTCTGATTCCGTTTGTGTTATGCGAAACCTTACACTTCGACTTTCGACCAGTAATAAACCGGAACTGGAAGTTGCTAAATAAACCACTAATATAATATCAAGAATTTCAATACGAGGAGAAGTTACATATTAAGAACTCTCGGAAGCTTCAGTGACAAGAATGGCTTACACTTGACAAACACTTAAGAGTGAATTCCTGAGTGACAGACTTCTTCGCTTGTGAAAATATTCCACAACATGAAAAACATTATAGGCAACACTAATAAGGTAAATCTATCGGTAAGTGGTGAAGCTTTTTTGTTCTGTACGTAGACCCGTGGTCTACGGGTACCGTCTTTGATTCCTTACCAAAATGTCGTCGGTCCTGGGTTCGATCCCCGCCTCTGCCTATATTTTGATAAATAATCATCCTTGGCGGCCGAAGACTTCCGGCATAGGAAGTCAGCCTCATTCTGCCAACGGCCTTGTCAAAGAGGGCGGAGGAGCGGATAGAGGTTCAGGGCACTCTCTTGTCCTAGGAGTGGGAAATTGCCCCTAATGGCGGAAGAATCAGCGATGATCAACGACATGAGGATGCAGAAGGCAATGGAAACCACTGCATTAAAGACACGTAACGGGTATACACAGGACATGTGGCCTGTATTTGAAGAAGTGTCATGATAACCTCTCCATTGGCAAAAGATTCCGGAATAGCCCCCCATTCGGATCTCCGGGAGGTGACTGCCAAGGGGGAGGTTACCATGAGAAAAAGATTGAATAATCAACGAAAGGATAACGTTCTACGAGTCGGGGCGTGGAATGTCAGAAGCTTGAACGTGGTAGGGAAACTATAAAATCTGAAAAGGGAAATGCAAAGGCTCAATCTAGATATAGTACGGGTCAATGAAGTGAAGTGGAAGGAAGACAAGGATTTCTGGTCAGATGAGTATCGGGTAATATCAACAGCAGCAGAAAATGGTATAACAGGTGTAGGATTCGTTATGAATAGGAAGGTAGGGCAGAGGGTGTGTTACTGTGAACAGTTCAGTGACCGGGTTGTTCGAATCAGAATCGACAGCAGACCAACACCGACAACGATAGTTCAGGTATACATGCCGACGTCGCAAGCTGAAGACGAACAGATAGAGAAAGTGTATGAGGATATTGAAAGGGTAATGCAGTATGTAAAGGGGGACGAAAATCAAATAGTCATGGGCGACTGGAATGCAGTTGCAGGGGAAGGAGTGGGAAGAAAAGGTTACAGGAGAATATGGGCTTGGGACAAGGAATGAAAGAGGAGAAAGACTAATTGAGTTCTGTAACAAGTTTCAGCTAGTAATAGCGAATACCCTGTTCAAGAATCACAAGAGGAGGAGGTATAATTGGAAAAGGCCGGGAGATACGGGAAGACTTCAATTAGATTACATCATGGTCAGACAGAGATTCCGAAATCAGATACTAGATTGTAAGGCGTACCCAGGAGCAGATATAGACTCAGATCACAATATAGTAGTGATGAAGAGTAGGCTGAAGTTCAAGACATTAGTCAGGAAGAATCAATACGCAAAGAAGTGGGATACGGAAGTACCAAGGAATGAAGAGATACGTTTGAAGTTCTCTAACGCTATAGATACAGCAATTAGGAATAGCGCAGTAGGCAGTACAGTTGAAGAGGAATGGACATTTCTGAAAAGGGCCATCACAGAAGTTGGGAAGGAAAACATAGGTACAAAGAAGGTAGCTGCGAAGAAACCATGGGTAATAGAAGAAATACTTCAGTTAATTGATGAAAGGAGGGAAGTACAAACATGTTCCGGGAAAATCAGGAATACAGAAATACAAGTCGCTGAGGAATGAAATAAATAGGAAGTGCAGGGAAGCTAAGACGAAATGGCTGCAGGAAAAATGTGAAGACATCGAAAAAGATATGATTGTCGGAAGGACAGACTCAGCATACAGGAAAGTCAAAACAACCTTTGGTGACATTAAAAGCAACGGTGGTAACATTAAGAGTGCAACGGGAATTCCTCTGTTAAATACAGAGGAGAGAGCAGATAGGTGGAAAGAATACATTGAAAGCCTCTATGAGGGTGAACATTTGTCTGATGTGAAAGAAGAAGAAACAGGAGTCGATTTAGAAGAGATAGGGAATCCAGTATTAGAATCGTAATTTAAAAGAGCTTTGGAGGACTTACGGTCAAATAAGTCAGAAGGGATAGATAACATTCCATCAGAAATTCTAAAATCATTTGGGGAAGTGGCAACAAAACGACTATTCACGTTGGTGAGTAGAATATATGAGTCTGGCGATATACCATCTGACTTTCGGAAAAGCATCATCCACACAATTCCGAAGACGGCAAGAGCTGACAAGTGCGAGAATTATCGCACAATCAGCTTAACAGCTCATGCAACGAAGCTGCTTACAAGAATAATATACTGAAGAATGGAAAAGAAAATTGAGAATGCGCTAGGTGACGATCAGTTTGGCTTTAGGAAAAGTAAAGGGACGAGAGAGGCAATTCTGACGTTACGGCTAATAATGGAAGCAAGGCTAAAAAAAAAAAAAAAAAAAAAAAAAAACAAGACACTTTCATAGGATTTGTCGACCTGGAAAAACCGTTCGACAATATAAAATGGTGCAAACTGTTCGAGATTCTGAAAAAGGTAGGGGTAAGCTATAGGGAGAGACGGGTCATATACAATATGTATAACATCCAAGACGGAATAATAAGAGTGGACGATCAAGAACGAAGTGCTCGTATTAAGAAGGGTGTAAGACAAGGCTGTAGCCTTTCGCCCCTACTCTTCAATCTGTACATCGAGGAAGCAATGATGGAAATAAAAGAAAGATTCAGGAGTGGAATTAAAATACAAGGTGAAAGGATATCAATGATACGATTCGCTGATGACATTGCTATCCTGAGTGAAAGTGAAGAAGAATTCAATGATCTGCTGAACGGAATGAACAGTATAATGAGTACACAGTATGGTTTGAGAGTAAATCGGAGAAAGACGAAGGTAATGAGAAGTAGTAGAAATGAGAACAGCGAGAAACTTAACATCAGGATTGATGGTTACGAAGTCAATGAAGTTAAGGAATTCTGCTACCTTGGCAGTAAAATAACCAATGACGGACGGAGCAAGGAGGACATGAAAAGCAGACTCTCTATGGCAAAAAAGGCATTTCTGGCCAAGAGAAGTCTGCTAATATCAAATACCAGCCTTAATTTGAGGAAGACATTTCTGAGGATGTACGTCTGGAGTACAGCATTGTATGGTAGTGAAACATGGACTGTGGGAAAACCGGAACAGAAGAGAATCGAAGCATTTGATATGTGGTGCTATAGACGAATGTTGAAAATTAGGTGGACTGATAAGGTAAGGAATGAGGAGGTTCTATGCAGATTCGGAGAGGAAAGGAATATGTGGAAAACACTGATAAGAAGAAGGGACAGGATGATAGGACATCTGCTAAGGCATGAGGGAATGACTTCCATGGTACTAGAGGGAGCTGTACAGGGCAAAAACTGTAGAGGAAGACAGAGATTGGAAGACGTCAAGCAAATAATTGAGGACGTATGTTGCAAGTGCTACTCTGAGATGAAGAGGTTAGCACAGGAAAGGCATTCGTGGCGGGCCGCAATAGACTGACGACAAAAAAAAAAAAAAAAAAAGAAAAAAAACGACTGATGAAATTTAACGATAACACCAACATAATCAGCTACATTTGGTACATTTTGATAATTACTGCGGTAAAGATTTCTGTGAACGCTTTTTAATACCGTCAACAACGATAAATCAAATTCGGAGAAGAGAAAAACTTACTGCAGCAGACGGTAAGAGATTACTACAACTACAAATATACTACTTGTATTCATTACAGATGGGACATATACATATGCCACGTAAGGAATTGGAAACAGATGTGTTGTTTGGGGCGAGCAGTTTGACTCAACAGACGATAAAATAATACGACAAACGCATGTAAGTTTTGCAGACGGTAAAGCAGGAAATATCAAGGAAAAATTATACGATTTATGATAGTATCAACGGCGTAACGTAGTCTTTAATTTAGATAATAGGAATTATCCCGCGTCAGACATGTTGTGAATTTATTCTTTCGATAGAATAACGTGTTGTGCGTATCTAAAAACTTTGACCAAATAGATATTTAAGATTCTCGCGTGTTGCAAAGTTGCGTTAGTAGCTCGTAAGTTAACTGTAATAAATAACCTCTTAATAAGTATTCTTGTTATAGTAATCACTAGTCCAGTGTATTTGGCAGTTATATCTGTGTTTGTTGCTGTCGTTGCTGCTGTTGCTGCTGCTATAAATTTCAGTACGAGGACTGGTTTGATGCAACTCTTTCCGCTTGTCTATACTGTAAATGATTCCTCATATCTGCATAAATAGCGCAACCTACATAATGTGAACTGCGTACTGTCCTCGCGAAGCCTGTCAGCACGAAAACACGAAAGAGGCCCCATAAACAGTGATGTGCTGTGCTAGGGGGAAATTCGAAACCAGTTATGAGTGATGCAAATGCCCGTAACAGGAAAACATGCTGCCGAAGCCATGAACAATGGACTATGGAGCAATGGAAGACAGTCATTTGGTCGAGTGAGTCTTGAGTCTTGTTTCACATTGTTTGCAAGTTCTGGCTGAGTTTACATACACAAAAGGAAAACATGGCGAGGATTCGGTAACAATTTAGGCAGCCGAATCACGGTATTCCATAAGGCCCATAGTTAGTCTGCCAGCCGTCCGCTGTGGTCGAGTGGTTCTAGGCGCTTCAGTCAGAAACAGCGCGGCTGCTACGGTCGCCAGTTCGAATCCTGCCTCGGGCATGGATGTGTATGATGTCCTTAGGTTAGTTAGGTTTAAGTAGTTCTAAGTCTAGGGGACTGATGACCTCAGATGTGAGTCCCATAGTGCTCAGACCCATTTGAACCATTTAGTCTGCCACATCGCATTACTGTCAAGGATAATGGGAGCATTTTGACTCATCAGGTCCATCCCATGGTACAAACTTTGTTCCACATGCGTGATACTACGTTCCAAGACGACAGGTCCCTCTGTTCACACAACTCGCATCGTCCAGGAATGGTTTTATAACGACGATTGGTTGGTTGGTTGGTTGGTTTGTGGGATTGAAAGGACCAGACTGCTAGGGCCATCGGTCCCTTTTTCCAAAAACAAACACTCACAAAGAATAAAAACGGACAGTGGAGATGACAAGAGACGACACAGGACAAGAAAGTCTCAGAGACCAGACAAAAGGAACTAAAATCACAGAGAGTGTGACAGTGGCTGGCCGACCCTAGAGACAAAAAAGGAAAAGCCAACCACCAAGAAACACACTAAAAACCCAGTCTAAAATCGTAGGCCAAAGGCCAAACTCAACACAAAAAAATTACAAACAGATCAAGTGATAAAAGCCCCCTGCCCAAATAAAACGCAAAACTAAGCCTGCCATGGCAGTGTCATCTGTTAAAAGGACCGGAAGCGTACCAGGCAGCGCAAACGTCTGCCTGAGCACATTTAAAAGGGGCAGGGCAACAAAATGTGAACCACCGTCAAAGCCGCCCCGCAGTGACATAGAGGCAGGTCCTCAACGGCACAGTAAATAGCTGTGCGTCAACCGGGTATGGCCAATGCGGAGCTGACAAAGGACAACTGATTCCCTGCGAGTGGTTTGCATGAATGTCCGCCACACATTCGTCGTCTCCTTGACAGCAAAGAGTTTGTTTGGTGTGATCCGGTTGCGCCATTCAGTGTCCCAAATCGCGAAACCTTTGCGGCGGAAGACTGCTCGCAAATCGGTCTCTGGGAGGTCAATGTATAGAGATGGTTTACTGGTGGCCTGTTTGGCCAGGCGGTCAACATGTTCATTGCCCGGTATCCCATCATGGCCTGGGGTCCAAATGAAGGTCACTGTGCGTCCACTCCTGTAGAGGGCATAAAGAGACTCCTGGAAAGGCTGGTCCCAGCGGAGGTTCGAGTCCTCCCTAGGGCATGGGTGTGTGTGTTTGTCCTTAAGATAATTAAGGTTAAATAGTGTGTAAGCTTAGCGACTGATGACCCTAGCAGTTAAGTCCCATAAGATTTCATACATATTTGGTTTTTTTTTTTTTTTTTTTTTTTTTTTTTTTTTTTTTTTTTTTTTTACTCTTGGATTATCAACACCAAAGGATGCTTAGGGAAGCACTAGTCGAGAGCTTGTGGGGTGCTTAAGGAGTCACTACGACATAGGACTCGCCAGAGTGGATATGTTCAAGCGCGCGAGAGGGAGCAACCAGCTCTGCAGTGAATACACTGCAGCCAACCAGCAGGGAGTGTTGTTCTGTATGGTCAACGTGAGCGTAAGCAAAGCCAACAAGACCGTCGACCAGTGTGCCATCAGTGTAGATGATGCCTGAGCCCCCAAACTCGCCAAGAACAGAGAAAAAAGTCCGGCAGAGGACCTCGGGTGGGACTGCGGCTTTGGGGCCAAGCAATAGGTCCAGCCGAAGCTGTGGCCGAGGTATTGACCATGGAGGAGTAAGAAAACGTGTCTGCAGAAAGGTGGTAGAGGGGAAGCGTCAATGTCATGAAGAAGTGACTGGGCACGGACAGTGAAGGGATTTCCAATTCTGGGCCACCGTTGCGGGAGATGAACCGCCGTTTTGGGGACAAGTAGACGGTAATTTGGTTGGTGAGGTGAACTATTATAGTTTGCGAGCAGTAGTTGCCGCCGGAGCCGCAATGGAGGAACGTCCACTTCTACAGGGAGGTTGTTCACAGGGCTAGATCGAAAGGCTCCCGTAACAAGGCGAACTCCACATGGTGGACAGTGTCTAGCAGATGCAGTACAAAAGGAGCGGCTGAACCATACACCATGCTTCTGTAATGAACAGTGGACTGTACAACGGCCAACTTAAGCAGGCATCAAAGACCAGTCCCAGGAAGCGGTAAGCCTCCACTACATCTAGTAATTGGTCCTTGAGGCAAAGTTCGGTATGGGGGAGGACGGTATGACGGCGACAGAAGAGCATCACAAAAGTTTTGGGGCTGCAAACCGGAAGCCATTAGTGAGAGCCAATGACTGCGCCTTCTGTATTGCTCCCTGCAGATGGCGTTCAGCTACAGCAGTAGAAGAGGTGCAGAAAGAAATACAAACATCATCAGCATAGAGGAGGGGAGAGACTGATGATCCTACTGCAACCGCAAGACCATTGATGACAATTAGAAATAGTGGGACGCTCAGGAAAGAGCCCTGCGGTACCCCATTCTCTTGTGGGTAGGGTGCGCTATGGGAAGCACCAACGCGAAATCAGAAGGTGTGGTAGGATAAAAGTTCTGTATTAAAATCAGGAGTGGTCCCCGAAGACCCCACTCATGCAGAGTAGCGAGAATGTGGTGTCGACAAGTAGTATCATAGGCCTACGTGAGATCGTAAAACGCTGCGATGAGGTGTTGTCGTCGGGAAAAGGCTGACCGAATGTCACACTAGAGGTACACCAAGTTGTCGATCGTGGAGCGTCCTTGTCGAAAACCGCCCTTTCACAGATCCAGGAGGTCCCGAGACTCAAGGAGCCAACTCAACCGCCAGCTCACCATGCATTTGAGCAACTTGCAAAGAACGTTGGTGAGGCGGAAGCTGTCCACCTCCTGTGGGTTATTGCCAGGTTTCAGAACGGGTATTACGATGCTTTCCCGCCATTGCGACGGGAACTCAACCTGAACCCAGATGCAGTTGTAAAGGTCTAGGAGGCGCCACTGGCAGTCCACCGAGATGCGTTTGAGCATCTGACAGTGGATGCGATCTGGCCCGGGAGCCGTATCAGAAGCTGAACTCTGAGCCATATGCTCTGCTAAGCGGTTTGCAATGGTGTCGGATTCGGTACAGACTGCTCCATTCAGTGAAAGCGCAGGGATGTTGATGGGGGTCCAGTAGCCATAGAGTCACCTAATATTGGCCCAAACCTGTGATGGAGAGGTACGGAGGCCAATGGTGGAAACATACCTTTCCCAGCACTCCTGCTTGTGTTGGCGAATGATGCGGTGGGGCTGGCCAGTGTGGCCAAGCGGGTCTAGGTGCTTCAGTCTGGAACCGCACGACTGCTATGGTCACAGGTTCGAATCCTGCCTTGGGCATGGATGTGTGCGATGTAATTAGGTTAGTTAGGTTTAAGTAGGTCTAAGTTCTAAGCGACTGATAACATCAGCTGTTAAGTCCCATAGTGCTCAGAGCCAATTGAACCAGCCAAGAACAGGGAATGGCACATTCTGCTGCACTAACGACGCTGCTGGTGACCGAGTGAACCACCGCATCAATGGCGTCATTGGAAAGAGGCTCAATAGTGTCAAAGTCCCAGTCAGCCTTATTCATAGCCTATCTGCAGGGGGGCCCAGAAAAGTGACGCTGTGGCAGTGACAGAAAGATCAGAAAGTGGTCACTACCGCACAAGTCGTCATGCACACTCCATTGACAGGCGGTGAGAGGCTAGGGCTGCAGATCGAAAGGTCGATTGCTGAGTACGTGCCATGCGCCACACTGAAATATGTGAATGCACCATCATTTGAAATGGAAACGTCGAGCTGTGCCAATACATGCCCGTGGCCACCAATCCACCCCACAAAGGGTAATGGGCGTTGAAGTCACCCAGTAACAGAAAAGGTGGCGGCAGTTTGGCTATCAGCGCAGCCAGGACATGCTGCGGGACATCACCATCTGGTGGAGGATACAGACTGGAGACAGTAACAGCCTGAGGCGTCCACACCCGAACAGCGACAGCCTCTAAAGGTGTTTGTAGAGGGACAGGCCGTAAAGGCAGTGATGGATGTAGATGCAGACACCACCAGATACCCTTTCGTAAGCTGCCCAGTTCCTATAATAACCTCGATAGCCATGGAGGGCGGGGATTCGCATCGGCGGAAACCAAGTTTCTTGAAGAGCAGAGCAGAGCAGAGCAGAGCAGAGCAGAGCAAAGGGTGAAGGCTGAGAAGTTGTCGGATCTCAGCAAGATGGTGGAAAAAACTGCTGCAGGTCCACTGGATGAAGACACTGTCCATGACCGAGAAGGGCGTGAAGGGACCAAGGAGGTAAATTACGCTGCTGGGTCACCTGCCGCCACCGATTGAGTACCAACAGGAGTGACATCCATCACTTCTGAGAGACTGGCGAGATCGAGGTCCTCAGCGGACGCAAGAATCTCCACCTCATCCACAGATGCAGATCTTGTAGGTTGCGGTGGAGTGGGTGTCAACGCAGGTTCCTTGGTCTTAGGGGTCTTCAGTTTCGCTTTCTCACACCGGTCCCTCAATTGCCCTTGCTGGGAGGGCTTCTTAGTCTCTGGGACTGAAGAGGATCGTGAAGCTCGAAGACCAGCGACCTGTGGCTTCTTCAGCCACTGGTGGGTGCCTGCTGTGCAGCTGGTAGGAACCTGGGAAGGGAGTGACCCAAGGGATCCCTTCCTAGCGAGAGAAGTCTAAGAAGACTTGCGCTTCTCTGGCTTAGAAGTGGGGACCGGTGTCTCTGGTGGTGGAGGGGGTGCTGCTCCCGAGGCAGGTGTTGAGGGAGCAACAGGGAGGGAAGTATCCCACACCATCAAGGGGGCAGGTGGGGTCCTTAGGCTCTGTGAGCTGACTGTATGTGGTGCAGCTGATGGAACTGTGGCAGGAGTGACAGTGGTGGCGTAAGAGGACGTCATATGCACTCGATGAAGCTGTTCAAATTTCCGCTTAGCCTCAGTGTAGGTCAGTCGGTCCTGGGTCTTGTATGTCATTACTTTCCTTTCCTTCTGGAGAATCTTACAGTTTGGCGAGCAAGGGGGATGGTGCTCTTTGCAGTTGACACAGATGAGAGGCGGGGCACATGGAGTATCAGGATGGGGTGTACGAGCACAATCGCGACATATGAGGCTGGAAGCACAGTGGGAAGACATATGGCCAAACTTCCAACACTTGAAGCACTGCATTTGGGGAGGGATATATGACTTGACATCACAGTGGTAGACCATCACCTTGACCTTCTCAGGTAATGCGTCACCCTCGGAGGCCAAGATGAAGGCACCGATGGCAACTTGATGATCCCTCAGACCAAGGAGGACGCGCGGGAAGAAATGGACACCTCGTCGCTCTAAGTTGGCGCGCAGCTCGTCTTCAGACTGTAAAAGAAGATCCCTGTGGAAAATAATGCCCTGGACCATATTTAAGCTTTATGAGGCGTGATAGTAACTGAAACATCCCCCAGCTTCTTACAAGCGAGCAAGGCCCGTGACTGGGCAGAGGATGCTGTTTTTATCAAGACTGACCCGGATCGCATTTTAGACAAGCCCTCCACCTCCCCGAACTTGTCCTCTAAATGCTCTACAAAGAACTGAGGCTTCATCGATATAAAGGATTCCCCATCAGCTCTGGTATAGACGAGATAACGGGGCGAATACTTGTCGCTGTCATTCATAGCCTTACGTTCCTCCCATGGAGTGGCCTGGGAGGTGAACGATTTGTGGTCATACATTTTAGCTTTAAAGTGAGCCCTCGAACGCTTAGAGACTGCTGGTGGTTGGCCACCTGTAAGAGAAGATGTGCCATGCTTCAATGCGTGTCATCCACCCTGATGCCACCTACACCGACCAAGGGCCCTCCCCACAGGCGCCAACCAGCCACAGCAAGGGCCACCTGGCAGGATGGCCATTGCCAGGAGTCCTGATGCCCCAGGGAGATGGCATCTATTCCTTCGCGTAAGTGGGGAGTGAACGGCGCAGGCATCAGTAGAGCGATCCCTGCGAGGTCAGGGGGCTATATCCAACAGGGTACATGGCGGCCCCACCACAGTGGACTGGCTACCATGCAGGGTATTTGGTGACAATTAGTCCTTGGTCGAGGTCAGTGCAGATAGCGGCACTGCATATTGCATGGCGGAAAGTGCACACAGAAACGTTTCCATGCGCAAGAGATGGAGAGCGTGCAGGACTGCAATGCAACGACGAATAAGACGGCTAATGGTCTCAACGCACGATGAACACAATGCACCAAGTAAGGCGCCCTTCCCCAATCGGCTCGCTCTTCGGAATAATTATGAGATATGGTCAAATCCGACAGGGGACCATCACATAAGGACCGAAACGTGTGAGACTCCTTTTAGTAGCCTCTTACGACAGGAAGGAATACCGGGGGCCTATTCTCACCCCCGAACCCGCTTGGGTGATGACGACTAGGGTGAACTGTCTCATCTCCGTTTGTCCACAGTAGTCACTAGATCGAAATTATACAGCCTTTGTGGTCTAATTTGGACAGAAGGCACCGTGTTCGCTACCCGCATTCATCATCGTTACCGGAACTTGGCACTATTTTGCAGCAAGAATGGCGTACGATTCTGGTGGAAACCATACAAGAACTATTTTTATCGATTTCGAGACTACTGTAAGTTGTTTCGAACATCAACGGGCTTCGTGCACCGAATTAGACATGGTAACGTGTTGTGCTTCCGATGTTTCGATATTTTTGTCTAACTACTGTACTTTCTGATTTGGGAAAATTGGACTGATTGCTACATCCTCACATTCTGCTGACATAATTGTAAACTGCTGTCGCTGTTTTATTGTAGATCACCAGCTCTTTACAAGGGAATAATCTCTTTACTGATTATCTTGTTTTGTACCTTTACCAAGTCTCCAAACTGATGCAGTAAAATAGTGTTCCCACTGCGATCTTAGCACCTTTTTGCACAACATACGTGCTGACGGTGGGTGTAATAATACAAAATCGTATGCATCACCTGAAACAATAAGAGTTATGGAAAAATTTGCTTCTCCTCCTCCAGCTCCTCACCAGTTTACTAACATCAATAAGCATATCATTCCCTCGATTTGTCAAAAACATTTCTAACTTATTGATGACCTCTGTCCGTGCGCTAGCGTGATCGGAGTAGGTAATTTCAAAATAAAAATCTCATAAAACAGCCGAAGTTCGGAAAAACGATAGAGGATGGAGCTAGCAATATCGATTCAGGCCTAATACGTAAACGTGGCGACGAAAATCGTTTTCCGATATTCGACTTTCGTCTTCCATGACGACATAAATTCCGTTTAAGCTGAATCTTTCTCGAACGTGGAGCTACACGTACGCCTGAAGCAGACTCATACAAGACCATTAGCTTCACAAAGCCTACTTAACCTTGAACTGTGGTCTCAGACTTTGACGCTATAACAGCACTGGAAGGTCGACCAGATTTTAAACAGCGTCAGTGACTGTGTAATCATGTCGTGAACTAATCTTCTTACGTTAAGAATGTACCTAAGTGTGATAGTTAACAGTGCTTAATTTCACGTGCGAGATTATGAACGATATAATGAAATTAAAATTACTATCCAACTCAAAAGCAGTAAGGCTGTATTTATACGCTCGCTATGTGTCCTTACTGAAAATTGCGAAAAAACAGAATCAATAAAATTACATAAACATCTTCCGCTCTCACTATACATAACTGGCAAAATCATATAATGTCAGTGTTGTTGAATAATAAGTGTGCATGGACCCAGAAACGCGCACTGTTACTTGAAATTCAGTGAAGCTCCGAACGTGTGTAAATCTCTTGTATACAAACCATAGCCGAACACGTGTACACCAGCTGTCAGTTTGACATATCGTGCAGGCATACTTCACAACCAACCAGAACGAAGCACATTTATGGCAGATGCACACGCACACCGTGTAAAAATGGTTTGCGAACCGGTTCACTTCAGAAAAATATTTATTAGCAGCATGAGAAATCTCAATGTGCGAAATGTGGTTAACACAGCGAAAGAATGGGAGCATCTGTGAATATTATTTTATAAATAATGTGTGTAGGATGTATGAATGAAAAGCAAACAATACACTTACCTGATGGTACTGTTGCTGTGACGATGTTGATGTAGATGGACAAATTTTAAAAAGAAAATATATAATACATTAGTTTTTCAACTAAGGTCCTGGTTTTATGCAGCAGTCGTTTCTGGAGAACTCCTCTTAGGCTGCACTGCACCTTGTTGCAGAGGTCGGTGTTTGTGCGGATACGAAGACACGTTACGCTCACATTAGAGGATACTGCGTTTTCATCTACATCTACATGACTACTCTGCAATTCACATTCAAGTGACTTGCAAAGGGACCATCGACCACTTTCGTAACATTTCTCTATGGTTCCATTCTCGAAAAGCACGAAGGAAATATGAAGACTTTCCGAGCGAGCTCAGGAATCTATACGATGTTCATTTTGTAATGACACATTCCTATGCAGAGACATACAATATCTTAAAAGCTGCGCCAAAGATAAATTGAGAGGCATGTTATATTATAATCTTTGTAAAGTTCACATTGGATTCTCTTTTGTTTCATACTCCAAGGAGCTAAGGGACACACTTTCGATTGTTGCCTTGTGGAGGATGGACGTGATTTTTGGACTGTGCGGAAAGGCAGCCATGTAGTTAGTAATTATGGTTTGTGCGACGAGCACAGCAAGTCATATTGTGTTGTGATTAAAAAATAGTTAAAAGTATCGAAGTGTTACGAAAATTATTTAAAGCGACGTAGCATTGTATTCCTTGGTTTCCACCGTCTTCGTGAAGTGAACCGATGCCGACTTAGGAAGATACACACGGTCAACAAAGAGAAGAGCTTCGATGGCGACTGATGAATTAATATTGTGGCAGAAGGACTAATTCTACGTCTAAGGTGAGAACTCTGATTAAATCAACAATGACGTGGAATTTAAAATGTAAAATCTTTTTTATTTATTTCGCCACACTGGCGACTGTGACAGGACAGTGCTGGTGGAACAAAGAGTAAGTACTTCATTGTTGTACTACAAATGTACTTGTACTAATTACTGTTTCTCTGTTACATGACGCACATGGAAAATGACGAATAAGGTGAAACAATATTAACTGTATAAACGGATGGCACAATAACCAGAAGGAACAAGGACAAGGATTTACAAACCTAACGTAATCGTGAGTGACGCAGCTCAGCCGTAATTAAGGTAGGAAAGCGCAAACGCATGCAGTGGCTGCACCTGGCTTAGCTCCACTTAAAGCAGAACCTTTTCCTTTCCATATTAAAATTCTGGTAGTTTTTGTGGCAACACACAATTACACTTTGATAATTAGTTTTTTATGTTCAACAATCGCAGAATTAGAAGAAGTAGTGCGCCATCTGGTAAATTTCCGACGCGCTATAAATAACAATCGCGAGATATTTTTATTAATTCAACTGCGAGAGAGTTTAAAGATTTAGATTCAGTAAAGTACAGATAAAAACAATATCTTCACAATGGAATCGGAGAATTTTAATTTGACAAATGTTCATGGACACGTCACCGATTCTGACAATAGTGACGTAAATGATGACGCAATTAGTTTTTCAGCACAACATAATGTAGAAGTAAATACAATTCAATTGCACTCCACAGGGATTAACAATAACGAACCACCTGCAAATGAAACCTTGTACACAGTCGATGAAGCATCGATTACCAGATCAGATGAAAATATTTCGCGTGAAATCAGTGAACCTAGCCCGGTTTCGATTCAATCAGACCGTGACAGAGAAACAATGGCAACAAATAATGGCATAAATACAAACACACAAGCTTCGTCAGTTACGCTTGAGGTACTATATAGTCTGATGTCAAACGTGAGCGAGCAATTATCTGATTTAAACATCAGTCACAACACAACGAACACAAAACTGGCGAATCTAGAGATCAGTCACAACACAACGCACACAAAACTGGCGAATCTAGAAATCAGCCACAACACAACCAACACAAAACTGTCGAATCTAGAAATCAGCCACAACATGACAACCACAAAATTGTCAAACATGGAAATTGGGTTCCAACAGCAGTTTTCAAGTGTAAACACGCAATTTGAAAACATGCACAGACATTTCGATCAACGCTTAAATAAACTCACCAATGAAATCGATCAAAAGATCGAAGACAAAGTCATTAAAACAGTCAACAGTGTATACAATGCATTGGCAAATGATTTAGAAAAGAAATTCTCAGATCTTACAAACAAACAGGAACAGGAACTGTCAGAAATAGTAGAAACACACAATCAAACCCAAACTGTACAAAAAGAAATACATGAAAACGTACAGGCTATTCAATTAAATTTAACAAGAGTACAGTCCGCATGTGAAGAAATACCTGACCAAGTTAATAAGGTTAACGAAGAAGTCGGTTTTCTGAAACAGGAGACTCGACGTATCAATGCGGACATTATCAAAATAAATGAAACTTTAGAAAACGGTAATGTAAATGAATCAATAACTGACTGGGAAACAAAACTTTTTGAAAAATTAGGTAATGAAATCAAAGTAGCCGAGGACAGAATACGCAAGGAAATTGCTGGTAGACTGAATGTTTCAAATGACTTGCCTACGTCAAGCAATAGGCAGCGCGACACTTATTCGCCCGTGCCAGATTACGATGTCAATAACGCAAAACATCACGCGCCCAGTCCGGCGTATGTGCACGCACCGGCGCAGGCAAACAATGGATATTCGCCAAACGTGGTGCTGCAACAGGCAGTAGGCGTGTCGCCTTGCATCTCGACGATTCTAGTCGATGAGAGCCTGTTGAAACATAGTTTCCAGTTTTCTCCACAGAATCCAGAAAAACTCATCCAGTCGTATTTGTAAGAGCATTTAAAAATGTCTTACCAAGAAACTGGACTGAGGCACAGAAGATTAGATATGTAGTAGGCTTCACACAAGGCGACGCACTTTTGTGGGCCACAGACATGGCTGAACAGTGCGTCACCTACGAACAATTTGAACGGGCTTTCTTGGAGAAATATTGGTCTGCTGGAGTCCAAGAAAGACTGCGACGAGAGGTATTCAACCCACAACCGTTCAACCTCAAAAACGGCGGGTTGAGAAAGTATTTCGAAAAGTACTTGAATAAGACGCGCTATTGGAACAATCCAATACCGCACGTAGATGTTCTCAAAATTCTGAAAAACAGACTACCCGCGAACTTACGGGAAAAATTGGTAACCATACCGGAGAACGACCTTGAATACTTTCTTTCCGTGCTTGACTCAATTGATCTAACATACGAAGAAGAGCCGAGCACAAGTAATCGGAATGAATATTCCGGAACAAATCAAAACAACGGTAACGGATATCATTTTAATGGCAGTGGACAAAACCCACACAGTTGGCATCCGTATGCGACAAGGCCGAATAATGGAACCTGGAATTACGGAATTCGGAGGAATTCGGCGCCACAGAGACGTGAAGACCGAAGGTATAGTACAGATTACGGTCCACGCCGGTTTGGAAATGATATAAATCACGTGAATGATTGGTCAGGCCCGCGTGATGAAAGGCGGCACACAAATGAAAATTACAATAGTTACAGTAATAGGAATGACAGACCAAGGAGGAATAGCGACGGCCGGTCGCAAGAAAATGTTGCACGCAGCGCTCCGGAAACTAATTGGCGACAGAATAACCACTCAGTACACTTTGTAGAGGTAACGGACAGTACTGAAGCAACGCCGTTGTCTCCCCCGGTAAACAACAATCGGTCGTAATGAGCCCCCACCGGCCGACCGATTTGACAACAGGGGGCACAAACAAGCACACATTACATCTTAGACAATTATTTTTAAGATATGATCAGGATGCGACCGTAGAAGATGATCTATGTGAAGAAGAGATGAAAGCGCCGGACAAGGTAAGTGACCTCGTGCAGGCTGTAATAACAACAAAAAGATAGGAAACGTTACAGTATTTAACATTGGACAGGAAGTACTATTACGTACCCACCCAAAATCCTCTAAAATTAAGGCATTAAACAAAAAGTGGCAGTTGTTGTATGATGGCCCTTTCATTATAATAGACAAACCTCACCCAGGATGTTATCTGTTAGGTAACACACGAACGGGCAAGGTGAAAGGGTTATACCCCCACAAGGACATCAAGGAATTTTTTCATTAAAGGTTATATGTTATTTTAGTAAAATTGAAATTATACAACCTTGGATCACATAGTAAAATTGCTGTCATTAACCTAAGAAACTTGCGAACAACTGGGGGCATATGCCAGCTTAAAAACGCATATTTCACCAAACCTAATGAAACATGTGTTACTGTGAGTCTTAACACTATAAAATAAACCATACGGTACTTTTGTAGTCTAACTCAGTTATTTAAGAGAGGGGAACAAAGACAAATTAGCGCGAAGGTCAGAGTTTGTTCGCTTGAGACGAGCAACAAACCACACGTCGAAGTTGCAATCCAACGCTCAGCTAATGAGCACGTGATAGCTGCATGTCAAGACGAGGTCATTGGCCGCGCTGTAGGCAGCGAGCCGGGGAGAAATCTTCCCCCCTTCCCTGTCCGATAAGCTGAGCGTATACAAAGCGCGAAGGCGCATGAGCAGTCGAGTCCAGACGACACGTGACTCATATTACACGATGGCGGCTATCACGAATAATGTTCACCAACAATGCAGAGATTTCCCCGCGCCTACAGTCCAGTCGTGGTACGTAAGCGCGCATGCGCGGAACGTTTAAAAGTTTTGAGACCATGCTTACTATGAGACACAGAGGCGAAATCCATTCAAAAACAAGAAAGAAAACGGTACACAAGTCTTGTAAATAGTAACTTAGAAAATTTAATTATAAGCTGGTATTACGTAATAAAAGTGAACATCCAAGTACATACTGGTCATGGACGGTATTGTAATATAATATTATACTGAGTAAAATCTTAGCTTGTACAGAAGGAGAAAGAAAATAGAAAAAAATAAAAAATAAATAATGCAGATATATAACCGGAAGAAAGGCTATGTACACGAGAACAACACACAATTACATATAGGGAAAAAGCAGCAAAGAGGAAATCAAAGAGATAACGCATACATTTACATTACACAGTAGCTAGCGATTTTCAGAATGAACAACAAGGCAAACGCGTTAATTTTTGTGACTAAGGAAAAGAATGACAAGCTTTAAAATAGGAAAATAATAAACAGATCTATGCAGCGTGAGTAATGAACTGAATCGCTCTCAAAACAAATACCTAGGATTTATAGAGAGAGAAACACATTAACGTTAGGAAACACCTAAAGCACTCAGCAAACAACTTTGTAGAATATATAAGCTATACACGAGTAAGCTAAAGTGTAAAGGAGGAAAATATGGAATGATTGCGCATTAATGGACCGTAAGGCAGTTATGTATGTGAGAAGAAATATTTAGTTGTAAGTATTATTAGTATAAGGGACGATGCTCAGCACATCCTGAATTATTTTGGAATATTGAGGGAATGGTGCAGGGTACCGAAAAAGGGCCCCACCAGCAAAGTGTATATTGTAGTGGTAGACGTTTTTTGTGTGTATAAACGTATGTATGAATGTGTGAAAGGCGAAAGAAGCTCTGTACATGTACGGAACTTAAACAACGTAGAAGTGTATAAGGAAAATTAAACTGTTAGACAACCTCATATAAACAGGTATAGCCGGCCGCGGTGGTCTAGCGGTTCTGGCGCTGCAGTCCGGAACCGCGGGACTGCTACGGTCGCAGGTTCGAATCCTGCCTCGGGCATGGGTGTATGTGATGTCCTTAGGTTAGTTAGGTTTAAGTAGTTCTAAGTTCTAGGGGACTTATGACCTAAGATGTTGAGTCCCATAGTGCTCAGAGCCATTTGAACCATTTTTAAACAGGTATACCTAACGTCAAGAAACAACTTAATTGAAACCGTAAGACTCTACGAGTTTGCGAGAAAACACGAAAAACCTGATACAAAGTGTAACATTAGCGATGCTTCACTCATGTATGCAAAAGGAAGGTATGAATTACTTTACCCACTTGAAACATGAAAGGAAAAATCATGTCAAAATTATTTCACACCTATAACGATTTACAGTCACAAAGGATGAAAATGATATCGCCGCTATACGAGAAACAGGTAAGTAGTGTGATCGACGACCTGTAAGCAAGGGAATCGTCTATAAAATGAACTATGAACAGAAAACGTCATACAGAATATCATGCTGCACTGAATCTATGAAAGTCTGATTATTCGTGTACATAGATTTTCATCACAACCGATGCATTAAAATGTCTGTATTTTTTCTCCCATGATAACACAAGACGCCTATAAGCGCACTTTAATTGAAGATGATACACGCACACAAGGGCGGGCCGCTATTATGAAACACTGTACATATTAATAGTAGCTACACCCTGAACTTCAAGATTTTATGTTTATATGTCTATGTTAATGTAGGAAATTTTATTAGAGGTAATGATTTACAAGCACACCAGAACGTGCTTAAGCACAAAACACTGTACGTATTAGGTTTATGCTACATATAAATTATTATTTCGTGCATTTTCAGATTTTATAGGTAAAAACCGTAGCATACACGTAGTCGTTGCCATTACCCTAAGTAGAAGGTAGAAAATTCCCTTCCCAAGCTTCAGTGGAGCGGCTACAGGTGTATTCTCTGCATGCTGGTGCATGTCGTTGCGTATAAAGAATACGTACCGAAGGTAAACCTTAACATCTACTCGAGTTCAAGAAGGAAAACAAAGGACTTGTTCCTTCTAACTGATTAATGGAAAAAGGTGTGTGTGCCAGTAAAATCCAAGACGAAGAAGCCACTTCGAGTGGTCAAAAATTTTTCAACTTTCGTCGATAGTTTTTTCCTGTAATTAATGTAACCAATGTATTGTATGTGTTATTCGTTATTCAATTGTATGTGATGTATTTTGTATTTCATACTAAGTCCCGTGACTTACAATTTTGTGAATACTTATGTACATTGACCAGAAGTATTGAGGGAAATGAATCTCGGTACAATAGGTAAAAGGGGTTAATGCGAAGAAAAAAGTGAAGTGAAAAGAAAGTTTCGATCGCAATACTCGCGGTTAAAGTGGTGTGTGTAGAAATTAAAATAGTGCAAAGTAGTGCTACATTGCAAGTGTCAGCGAGCCTAAGCAAGTGACATCGAAAATTGAAGTTTGTATCGTCAAACGACCCATGGCGTCACAATAAGAAAAGACAATGCCAAACAAGTTTGACATGGTACGCTTCTTACCAGGAGCTGCATCGACGGGATCGTCCTCCGCCTCGCACATAGTGTGGTGTGTTCTTCGGGGCACATATTCCAATGTACCTCGTCGTATCCAGTCTAAGTACTCGAAGGAACTACAAAAAGCACACGCATACTGAGGTTCGGAAGTCTCGACGGTACCCGCACGTCGGTGTATATTCAGTGCACTGGCGCGCGCATTCAACCAACGTCGCCCGCTAACGGACGACCAAACAATCAGGCGCGCGTATCACCCGCCCATATTCAACACTGCGGATAGCGAACAAAGCTCGTCGTCCCAGAATAAATACAGAAAGCAATACAAGGACTTAATTTTCACCTCTGATGAGGAAGGAAACATTTGCATGTAACGTTGTATTCATTGTATATTTTATTGTACAAACTTTACTACATGATGTCATTTTCTCAGTTTTAACCAGAACTTTGTATATTAGGATTAAGGTTTGTAAATATTAGCATAAGTATACCAAAAAACTGACACACACTCAGAAATACCAAAGAATTCACAGTGCCATGAAAATGAGACAATAAAAATGAAGTTTGTAAATAAAAGACCCCCAAACCTATCAATTGCAAGGTCGACTACTGTATCCTGTCAATCAAATAAAATTTTCTAGTGACAGTATACAGTAGGGGGGCAGTTGTAATGACACATTCCTATGCAGAGACATACAATATCTTAAAAGCTGCGCCAAAGATAAATTGAGAGGCATGTTATATTATAATCTTTGTAAAGTTCACATTGGATTCTCTTTTGTTTCATACTCCAAGGAGCTAAGGGACACACTTTCGATTGTTGCCTTGTGGAGGATGGACGTGATTTTTGGACTGTGCGGAAAGGCAGCCATGTAGTTAGTAATTATGGTCTGTGCGACGAGCACAGCAAGTCTTATTGTGTTGTGAATAAAAAATAGTTAAAAGTATCGAAGTGTTACGAAAATTATTTAAAGCGACGTAGCATTGTATTCCTTGGTTTCCACCGTCTTCGTGAAGTGAACCGATGCCGACTTAGGAAGATACACACGGTCAACAAAGAGAAGAGCTTCGATGGCGACTGATGAATTAATATTGTGGCAGAAGGACTAATTCTACGTCTAAGATGAGAACTCTGATTAAATCAACAATGACGTGGAATTTAAAATGTAAAATGTTTTTTATTTATTTCGCCACAATTTCTTCCTGTCTAGGTGGGCGTCAACAAAATAATTTCGCTTTCGAAGGAGAAGTTTGGCGATTGAAATTTCGCGGAAAGATCGCGCCGCAACAAAAACCACCTATGCTTTCTTGATTGCCACCCCAATCCGAGTATCGTATCCGTGAATCTATCTCCCCTATCTCGCGATAAACAACACAAGCTACCATTCTTCGAAATTTTTCGAAATCATTCATCGATCCTGTTTGGCAAGGCTCCCATACCACGCAATAATACTCTAGCAGAGGATTGTCAACTGCTGTGTGGGCAGTGTTTTTTAGTGAATTTGTTACATCTTCTAAGCTATCTGCCAGTAAAATGTAGCAGTTCATTAGCATTTCCCGCAACATTAACTATACGATCGCAACAGTTTAAGTTGCTTGTAACTGTTATCCCTAGGTATTTTGTTGAACAGACAGTCTTTATAGATTTGTGTGGTTTATCGTGTTACCGTAATTTAACGGATTCGTTTTAGTATGCGTGTGGGTGACCTCACCCATTTCATTGTTTAGAGTCAGATACCAGTCATCGTCTAAACCATTTTGCGTTTGGTTTTTGTCATCTAATGACTTCACTTGACGGTAAATGACAGCACCATGTGCAAAGAATTTAAGATGGCTGCTGAGATTGTCTCCTAAACAATTTTTATAGATTAGGAACAGTAGTGAGCCCGTGACATTTCCTCTGCGACATCGCTTTTATTTCATTCCATGACTTTCCGTCAGTTACTACTAACTATGACGTTTCCGACAGGACTTCACAAATCCGCTCACACTTAGTAGGATCTCAACATGATTAGAAGCCGCTTGTGAGGAACGGTATCAAAAACATTCAGGAAGTCCAGATACATGGAATCGATGTTATCTCCCATTGTCAGCAGATGTTTTATTTGCCCAAGGCGCAATAAAAGCATACATAGACAAAAAGTTTCGGCAATTTAAAATGCCATGTTCAGGTCTGAAAAAGTGGTACAATTTCTTTAAAATTTAAACAGTCTAATAATCGATGTTGGTCATAAGAAAAAAATTTTTTCATAAGTTCCCATATAGCATACGATCTACATACATCAACAACTGTGGCTCTCAGTGAAGTGGACTGTCTTCTAGACACTAACCTACACTCTAAGAGACAGAGCGTCACGAACTGAGCAAGTCATAAACGCGTTAGTCCAGCTCTGGCCTTTACCAAGCGGTTATTCAGTTTGTCCTTTACCAATAAGTGTTGGAGACCCTTCTCAGGAATATCGCGTAAAATCATGTGCAATTGGCACGTTATATTGTCAAAATCCCGAGCTAATTTGTGGACCCTGTCCATAATGCTCAAAACTTTCTCAACTAGGGAGAGAGCCAGCGACATTGCTGGCTAAGGTAATGTTTGACAAGCAGGAAGGCAAGTTGTACAAACTCTTGCCGCGTGCGGCTGGTTATTATCTTGCTGAAAAGTGATCCCGAGATGGTTTACCATAAAGGGCAGCGAAACGGGAAGCAGAATACCAGCGACGTACCGCTTTGCTCTAAGGGTGCTGCGGGTAACCAACCAAAGGGGTCCTACAATGAATCGAAACGGCACCACGAACCATCTCTCCTGGTTTTCGGGTCATAAGGCGGGAATTGTTCAGGCTGGTATCCCACTGCTGTCTGGGCCGTTTTCTGACAGGTCTTCACTGGTTACAGGGGCTCAATTCGAAGCGGCACTCGTGAATGAAGACAATTCTACTCCAGTCAATGAGATTCCTGGCCGAAGCCGTGTCCACATCAAGCTGAATAACTGCTTGCCAGAGGTGTACCGACACGTTATCGGCTTCCTCAGCCTTGTGACGCTCCTTCTCCTGAATAAATCATCCTACTTTTCTGAAATTGTAATCATTATTTTGTGTGTACAAGTAAATGACGTCTACCGTTTTCCAATCCATTCGGATTATTCCTTCGTTGTCTGTCGTTTCCTTTTGTCTTAGAGTGTATTTCGGAGCAGTTGTAACGTAGGTAAAACAATCTACATCTACATTTATACTCCGCAAGCCACCCAACGGTGTGTGGCGGAGGGCACTTTACGTCCCACTCATTACCTCCCTTTTCTGTTCCAGTCGCGTATGGTTCGCGGGAAGAACGACTGTCTGAAAGCCTCCGTGCGCGCTCGAATCTCTCTAATTTTACATTCCTGATCTCATCGGGAGGTATAAGTAGGGGGAAGCAATATATTCGATACCTCATCCAGAAACGCACCCTCTCGAAACCTTGCGAGCAAGCTACACCGCGATGCAGACCGCCTGTCTTGCAGAGTCTGCCACTTGAGTTTGCTAAACATCTCCGTAACGCTATCACGGTTACCAAATAACCCTGTGACGAAACGCGCCGCTCTTCTTTGGATCTTCTCTATCTCCTCCGTCAACCCGATCTGGTACGGATCCCACACTGTTGAGCAATACTCAAGTGTAGGTCGAACGAGTGTTTTGTAAGCACCTCCTTTGTTGATGGACTACATTTTCTAAGGACTCTCCCAATGAATCTCAACCTGGTACCCGCCTTACCAACAATTAATTTTATATGATCATTCCACTTCAAATCGTTCCGCACGCATACTACCAGATATTTTACAGAAGTAACTGCTACCAGTGTTTGTTCCGCTATCATACAATCATACAATAAAGGATCCTTCTTTCTATGTATTCGCAATACATTAAATTTGTCTATGTTAAGGGTCAGTTGCCACTCCCTGCACCAAGTGCATATCCGCTGCAGATCTTCCTGCATTTCGCTACAATTTTCTAATGCTGCAACTTCTCTGTATACTACAGCATCATCTGCGAAAAGCCGCATGGAACTTCCGACACTATCTACTAGGTCATTTATACATATTGTGAAAAGCAATGGTCCCATAACACTTCCCTGTGGCACGTGAGAGGTTACTTTAACGTCTGTAGACGTCTCTCCATTGATAATAACATCCTGTGTTCTGTTTGCTAAAAACTCTTCAATCCAGCCACACAGCTGGTCTGATATTCCGTAGGCTCTTACTTTGTTTATCAGGCGACAGTGCGGAACTGTATCGAACGCCTTCCGGAAGTCAAGGAAAATAGCATCTACCTGGGAGCCTGTATCTAGCATTTTCTGAGTGTCATGAACAAATAAAGCGAGTTGGGTCTCACACGATCGCTGTTTCCGGAATCCATGTTGATTCCTACACAGTAGATTCTGGGTTTCCAAAAACGACATGATACTCGAGCAAAAAACATGTTCTAAAATTCTACAACAGATCGACGTCAGAGATATAGGTCTATAGTTTTGCGCATCTGCTCGACGACCCTTCTTGATGACTGGGACTACCTGTGCTCTTTTCCAATCATTTGGAACCTTCCGTTCCTCTAGAGACTTGCGGTACACGGCTGTTAGAAGGGGGGCAAGTTCTTTCGCGTACTCTGTGTAGAATCGAATTGGTATCCCGTCAGGTCCAGTGGACTTTCCTCTGTTGAATGATTCCAGTTGCTTTTCTATTCCTTGGACACTTACTTCGATGTCAGCCATTTTTTCGTTTGTGCGAGGATTTAGAAAAGGAACTGCAGTGCGGTCTTCCTCTGTGAAACAGCTTTGGAAAAAGGTGTTTAGTATTTCAGCTTTACGCGTGTCATCCTCTGTTTCAATGCCATCATCATCCCGGAGTGTCTGGATATGCTGTTTCGAGCCACTTACTGATTTAACGTAAGACCAGAACTTCCTAGGATTTTCTGTTAAGTCGGTACATAGAATTTAACATTCGAATTCACTGAACGCTTCAAGCATAGCCCTCCTTACGCTAACTTTGACATCGTTTAGGTTCTGTTTGTCTGAGAGGTTTTGGCTGCGTTTAAACTTGGAGTGAAGCTCTCTTTGCTTTCGCAGTAGCTTCCTAACTTTGTTGTTGAACTACGGTGGGTTTTTCCCGTCCCTCGCAGTTTTACTCGGCACGTACCCGTTTAAAACGCATTTTACAATTGCCTTACACTTTTTCCATAAACACTCAACATTGTCAGTTGTGGGGCGGCGAGTAAGTTAGAATTGGGAAATATCGTTGCTGTATAAAAGTTTGCAATGTTGAATCAGCTTCTGGCTATTAGAACATTGTTAAAGCTGTCTTTCGCCGTTCTCAACACTGGCTCTCTATTTACTTTATAGCCCCCAGAAAGCGATTTAACAAAACGTGAAGCCTGTACGTAGAGTTCCTAGTGCCCACTTTACCTGAGAAGAATATCATAGCTGCCGCTTATAACTCTGATGAATTAGGAGATAGTCCGGGATTTCCAATCAAACACGATTTTTCAAAATAGTTGAGTATATTCTCAAATTCACATATGAAAAAACACACGTATCCCTAGAACCTAACTAACAGAGCAGTTCAGAGTCTAATGCGCTGATGCAACTATAAATGTCCGAATTAAATGTTATAAAGAATGCTCGCCATAATTTGATGAGAGTATTTCATCAAACGCCACGCTAAATATTTGGTAGAATGTCTGTCCCGCGACGGCACGTGAAAAGACGACAAAACGCAAACTGAAGCTAGAAAATTAAAATCACTTGAAATGATTTCATGGTTACGCGCATCTCTAGTAACTTAGCACGGCACCCGAGGCTGTTCTTCGCAGTGATACCGATGCGGCGCGACAGCCGACACAGATGGCGTGTCATTCAGCGTCTGGAGAGAACTGGGGCCTTGCTTCCTCGCGCAGCGCTCCTTTATATAAATCCGCGGTGCGGACGGCAGAGGGAACGTCTGATCAAATCGGCTGTCCCGACTAGCCGCTGTGCTAGTAACGCACCACTTCAAGTCACATAATAAATCATAGCTTCTCTTGCTGATGGCCGATGAAGCTCTTAATTTAACTGTGCATTCAGCACGCAGGTAAGTATTGATAATAAAATTTTGACGTGGCTAACTTAAATATTCTGGGCGAGAGAATTAATTTAGTTGCACTGCACGCAGCATATGGGCTCTGAACTGTCCCTTTTGAGATCCGCTATTGCTAGAATTTTATAGGTATTCAAAAGAAAATTCACACATCTTTATAATCATAGCGGACCTCCAACCTATTTAAATGTAAACATCCTAGCCTAATTTCTTAGCCTACTTAATCTATCTTGCTTCCTTCAGTATTGAGACGAAAACCACAAAATCATGAATTTCCACTAAAATCTTAATCTGTGAAATCCAAAGTACTGTTTTTATTAAATCATTATGAAAGCTGAATCTAAATATAAATTTTGAAGTCTCTAGCTCTTTTCTGTTGCGCCAATTATTTTTGCAGAAAAACGTCCAAATTTCGGAAACGACTAAAGTTATCGAACTGATATTTAACATACATTAATTTATTATTACTAATGACCTGCTATAAACGTTTTAGGTCATTTGCTTGATTTTTAAGGTATTGCGCAACATTTATGACGTCAGAGCTAGTTACAGCAGACTGGCTGGCATACAATGATGTGAATTTACTACAGCGTGAGTAGGCTGCTTCCCTACATCACCCTCTACTTAAATTTTTTGTTTATGAATGTTAATGAATGAAAAAAAAATTTAATTACAAAAAGGGAAGCAAGAGTACAGTTCAACTCCCTATGAAAATTCTAAATTGAAATGTAAACATGTAGAACCATTAAAAGAAAACTGATTACCTACATTAATTATTTAAATTGTGGGCATGTTCACTGCCTTTTAAACAATGTCATTACTCAAAATTTTAAGCAAAGTCAACGAAATATTTTGGCATACATATTGCCTTAAACCAACAAACACATGCAAATTGAAAAATTATGAAAATCGTAGATCCATTAAATACATTTTTACGTACACAAATTCAAAGAAAATAACATGATACATAAACAGATGAATATCTCTTAGCAGTCTTTTCTAAACCTGAAAGAAAGTACACAAATAATTTTTACACACGTGGTTGTAGCCGCTTTGGCTGGCGTCCTACACTTCCAGTCACAAGGGTAGAGGAGGGGAAGTTGCTATGGTGTGCGTCCTTCACGTTCTCTCTATACTACATGGGGAAAGGGGAGGGGTCACTGTGAGTTGTGTCCAAGTCCCTCCACGCTTTCACGCAGCTACCAGGCTGCCATTATCTGGTTTGTCCTGTAGAACAAACAAAAAGAGTGCCTCAGACTCTGTTCACTTAATATCTAAGGGTGGGTCACAATGAAATGGGGATATATACATTTTATCCTTTAATATGTTGCTGGAACAAGTTAACAGAACTTTTTCAGTATTACTCTCGCGGTTACTTAATTGTCATAAAATCGGTAAACAAATGGCTCAAAACGCTGTTAGTCACGTATTAGAGAAAATTTATGCTCCTAAGGCATACAATTATAAATCATATTTAATTTGAATTTATTATTTATGGTCCGGAACACTCAACCAATGCTCGGTACATTCCTGATAAATCTGTATTTTACTCACTTAGCTGACTTATCCTTGATCATCTTATTCTTAGAGATAGTATGAGTATGATTAGTGGTTGTTTTCTTAGCTTCTTTGTACATGTGAGTAACTTTTGGTAACAGTACAGTTGTGAGTGTTCAAAACACACTACGTTTAGTTGTCTACTAAATCCACTTATTGGTCCTCTGCTGTTACCAGTTCTACATCTGCAATTAGGTACTTACTTACTTTGAAGTGTATTTATGCTGAGCTAAAATAATGTTTTACGTCTGTCAGTATGTTATTCAATTTACTTTGCTTAGTGTATGTACTTATTTAACACTCACTCTATTAATATTTACAGCATAGGATAGCACATTTATTTCATATCTTTAGCGTATTGCAGCTGATCAGTTTGCTCACGTGGCAATCCATTTCCACTCGATCGGACGCTGAAACCACAGGTAGTCTCTCTCAGACCTACCACTAAAATGCATCAATTAATTATGAACGAGCGTAATGCTAATTTCCTTAAACCTATAGGACACCATGAGCTGCTCTGTCTCATCTAACATAAGGGTACCTATGGTCGCATTCACGCCTCCAACTCATAACCTCAATACGTGTAGGTGTATCCTTTCACACACTACACCCAAAATAATGGCCAGCTCCAACCTTATAAATACTTCAGGGACGTGTCCTTCACGTCTCAACTACAAACACTGCTCAGATCTATTACACTGCCTTTCCTTGCTACACGAGGTGAGTTTATTCTTACAACTTATCTCCATATTTTACATAACACTAAGCACTCTCTTTTACTATTTCTTAGTTAGCTCTTATGCATACACTAGGTTTCACTACCACTTCAGATCCTGCATGTACATGCATTTGTACATCTTTTTTAAAATATTATTGTGGGACCATCTCCAAATAAAACAACACTTTGTACTTACTATTTTACCAGGGTTTTATACATAATTGTTACTCAGATACATTTTATATCTTAATTACGTCATACTTCTCTATTGTTTGTCACTATTAGGTTAGTCATATCAGGTATTTTGTTTCTCTAATCGGTGGATAGAATGGTTACATAATTCAGGGCTTGATAGCCATAACAGAAAATTTTGTTTTAAAGAAGAGGTCGAAATTTTTGTGGACAGGAAAGATGAAGAGTGAGTGAGACCGGAAATGGGAAAGAAGATCTCACACAGCTGGGACTGCGCAGCTGCCACACTGTGTAGAGGTTACAGAACAACCTCCTCCCTACAGCCTTCATTCACTGAATGCTGTTTTAATATTCATACCGGAAAATTTAATTTGTTGGAAAGAAAAGCCGAAATTTTTGTGGATAGGAAAGATGAAGAGTGAGTGAGACCTGAAATGGGAAAGAAGATCTCACACAGCTGGGACTGCACAGCTGCCACACTGTGTAGAGGTTACAGAACAACCTCCTCCCTACAGCATTCATTAGTTGAATGCTGGCTTGATAGTCATAACGGAAAATTTAGTATTGGAAAGACGGGATCGAAATTTTTGTAGATAGGAAAGATGAAGATTGAGTGAGACCTGAAAAGGAAAGAAGATCTCACACAGCTGGGACTGCACAGCTGCCACACTGTGTAGAGGTTACAGAACAACCTCCTCCCTACAGCATTCATTAGTTGCCTATGAACACGCCACGTCGATCTGAAAATACTTTATGGTGCCTTTTTAGAACCTGTCTCAGTTCTTCCTTCTGATCGTCTGAAATCTTATCGATTTCCTGCAATTTAGCTTCTATTTTGTCTAAAATAATTGCTTCTTCTTCTTCTGTGTTTAGCTTACTGTTACTAACATTAACACCTTCGTCCCAATATCTCCCATTTTTCAGAATTCGTATAGGCAGCTCCCAATTTTCCTCATCAGTTACTACATGTTTATCACTAAAAGGTACTGTAATTATTCCGGTTATTGGCAAGACCATTTTTAACTGGCTTCTTTCAAAGTCAACAACACTCTGATATTTTGACAAGAAATCTATGCCAATTAAAACTTCAATACTGAGATTGTTTACAACTAAACATGGATGATCAATTAAACTACCATTAATGTTAAAGGGCAGTAAAGCTTCTTGCTTTATTGTTTTTGACACCTTGCCAGTAGCACCAATTATTCTTAGTCCTGATACCCGCATTACTGTAAGCTTGTCTTTACCTGGTAATGCATCAAAGAAGGACTGTGATATTGCACTCACCTCTCTTCCACTGTCTAAGAGACAACGTACATTGATACCCGACATATTCACTGCTATTATAGGGTGGCTTATTCTAGGTTGTACAGGTGGTTTTTCAAATTCATCTAATAGTTCCTTTTGGATTTGTCTCCAACTAAAGTGATCAACATCTGTCTTCATTACATTTAGGTCACAATGTGTAGGGGTTTCCTGAATTACATTTTCAGCTGCCTTTTCCAGTCGGTCTATTAATTTTAAATCGAAACACCGCACGACTTCATTACATTTAGTTTGCTGAACATGACCCAAATTACTGTAGTCTGAGCGATTATGCGCCTCCAGACCGGGCATAACATTAGTTACAGCTAAACCATTTTCACCATTATCGTCGGTTTCCTTCTCAAGTGACAACTGGTCACAGCTACTGGGTTCATCGACCCTCAACAGCTTACCCTCTACATCCTCACTTATCTCCTGTCCTAAATCTATTAGTACATTATCAACATCCTACACAGGCACTTTAGATAAGAGCACATCATCTTCATCGTAAACATAAGCATGAATTTCTTCTGCTTCTTCACCTGACAATTCAATATTTTGTAGCTCCTCCCTATTATTACACTGCTGCGCCTTCTCTTTCTCTTCCCACTTAGAAAGCGTCTCTAACACGGTATCTATCAAATACTGTGAGTGATCTAATATTTCTGTTGTATCCTTAGGTGCTACCGACTCTTCATCCACATAGTCAGTTTGAGTATTTTGATCTGTCTTACCAATTCCCTTAACTACTGGCTTAGGAAAAGTAACCGCCTGGTGAGCGCCAGTGTCCTCATAGACGGGAACTAGTTTTCCTGCCTCGGCCTACTGCTGTTTCCTTTATTTTCATTATAGTTAACTTGCATAGCATTACTTTCTGTACTGTTGTTTACATGCATATTTCTGTTTGGAAAAAAACTACTGTCATTTGGACGCCATTGTTGGTTCTGATAATTATTTCCCCAATTCCTACTTCTCCTAGGATGGCGAACACCTACTGTTCTGATGTTTACATTGCCATTTTGCTCGTTCCTAAAATTACTATTATTGTTATTGGCATTTCTGTTATTACGTGCTTGCTCCTCATTGGCAGCAACACGTTCTACACGTTCCAGATATTCAATGAAACGATCCAGATTATCTCTAGGGGCAGATATAATTCTAGTTTGCCAATACCATGGCAGTTTGGCTTCAAGACCTAGTATAATCATTTCCGGTTTCAGCTTTTCGTCCAAATGTGACAAACGTGAAATCCATGACCTAGCAAACTCTTTAATGGATTCCTTGTCTGCATTGAAGCGTTTTCCACTCCAAAATTCTCTCAACACTTCATTTTGCTTGTTACTAGACCAATACTCATTAATGAAAGCAGTTTTAAACTCCGCTAATGTTTTACACTTTAACATAACATCAGCTGACCAACGCATGGCGTCACCTGCTAAATGGCTTCTAATAAATGAAATTTTCTCTCATTCAGACCAAGTTGGTGGAATCACATCTTCAAAATCGTTCCAGAAATCTAGCGGGTGGATATTTTTATCTGGATCGAACCGCAAGAACTGCCGACACCCGATAAAAGCGGCGTTTGCAGCTACAACTTGTTGTACACTACCATTACCAGAAACTACTGAAGCTACTTTACTCTCAAGGTTAGCAATGTTAGTACTTATACTTTCTACTTTCATTTCCACATTATCTACTCTTTGTACAATATGAGTAGTATCAGTTTTGATTGCATCTATGTCTGCTTGACATATGTTTACCTTTATATTAACATCTTTAAATCTATCTGAGCACAGTTCAGATTCTGCCTCGATCTTTTCTGTTAACTTGTGCTCCAGCTTCGCATCTTCCATTCGGAAGTCTTTGCGAACCTCAGCAACTTCGGATTTAACTGTTTTATACATTTCAGAAAACTGTTGAGCAACCTTTTTCTTAATATCCTCATGATTGTAATCAATTTTATAATTTAAACTATCTAGATCCTCTTTCAACTTATTGCAACCAACCTTGAAGGTATCGTCCATTATCTCCAATCGTTTATTTAAATTTATTTGGCTGGCCACAATTTCATTCTTTAATTCAGCATTACTACTTTTGACCTCAGATATTTCAGACTTTAATTCAGCTGTCAATTTTGCATTACTGGCTGACATTTCCGCATTACTGGCAGCTATTGCTTGTAATATAACATTTAAATCAACAGCCCCAGCATCTTTGGGTTGCTCACTAGCTGACTTTTTATCACACTCAGGTGACGAAAAATTAGCTCCAATACCAGAATCATCAAAACTAAATGAAACTTCTGGTTGATCAGTCATATCTAACTTCTCCTGTTTAAATTCTACTATCTCTGATGACTGTTTCATTTTTAATTCATCAGAGAAGCTATCATCAAATAAATTAACAATTTCTACTTTCTTCTTTACTACAGGGGTCTCTATTATTGAATCATTGCCCCTTCGCACACTACTGTCAGGAGACAATACTTCAGATTTCACTTTAACATTACTAATTTCATGCATGTTTACACTTGAAACGTAGTCTGAATTTACAGTTCCCTCAACAGACATAGGTTCTAATTTAACTTTAAACTCAGTTTCTTGTGGCGGTTCCATCGCCGACAGTTTTTTAGTGCAGGTTAGTAAAATTTTTAACAGCTTTTCACTTAACTTAGTTCCTTCTGCACGACGTTGTCGGCGCGGCGTACCAGTATGACTGAGACGACGCGGCACGTTGAACTGCAGACGGCACTCCGACGGCTGTTGTGTTTTCGCGTGGCCCGTAACTACAGGCTCGGCTCCGGCTGCTGCGGCTGACGACTGCGGTGCGGCGAAACTGGCTACTCGCGATGCCGGCAGCACCGCTAGACTCAGTGCCAGCTCCGTGAATCCAGATGCGTTGTTAATCCAATTGCGTCGTCCACATGCACACGTAACACTTTCACTGTTCTATTACTCAGCTGCGTGTCGCATTCCACTTGCGAATCCGAATAGTTACAAATCACTTTCACTTCAGTAATTCCCGGCCGATGCACCATATGTGGGGCGGCGATTAAGTTAGAATTGGGAAATATCGTTGCTGTATAAAAGTTTGCAATGTTGAATCAGCTTCTGGCTATTAGAATATTGTTAAAGCTGTCTTTCGCCGTTCTCAACACTGGCTCTCTATTTACTTTATAGGCCCCCAGAAAGCGATTTGACAAAACGTGAAGCCTGTACGTAGAGTTCCTAGTGCCCACTTCACCTGAGAAGAATATCATAGCTGCCGCTTATCACTCTGATGAATTAGGAGATTGTCCGGGATTTCCAATCAAACACGATTTTTCAAAATAGTTGAGTATATTCTCAAATTCACATATGAAAAAACACACGTATCCCTACAACCTAACTAACAGAGCAGTTCAGAGTCTAATGCGCTGATGCAACTACACTCCTGGAAATGGAAAAAAGAACACATTGACACCGGTGTGTCAGACCCACCATACTTGCTCCGGACACTGCGAGAGGGCTGTACAAGCAATGATCACACGCATGGCACAGCGGACACACCAGGAACCGCGGTGTTGGCCGTCGAATGGCGCTAGCTGCGCAGCATTTGTGCACCGCCGCCGTCAGTGCCAGCCAGTTTGCCGTGGCATACGGAGCTCCATCGCAGTCTTTAACACTGGTAGCATGCCGCGACAGCGTGGACGTGAACCGTATGTGCAGTTGACGGACTTTGAGCGAGGGCGTATAGTGGGCATGCGGGAGGCCGGGTGGACGTACCGCCGAATTGCTCAACACGTGGGGCGTGAGGTCTCCACAGTACATCGATGTTGTCGCCAGTGGTCGGCGGTAGGTGCACGTGCCCGTCGACCTGGGACCGGACCGCAGCGACGCACGGATGCACGCCAAGACCGTAGGATCCTACGCAGTGCCGTAGGGGACCGCACCGCCACTTCCCAGCAAATTAGGGACACTGTTGCTCCTGGGGTATCGGCGAGGTCCATTCGCAACCGTCTCCATGAAGCTGGGCTACGGTCCCGCACACCGTTAGGCCGTCTTCCGCTCATGCCCCAACATCGTGCAGCCCGCCTCCAGTGGTGTCGCGACAGGCGTGAATGGAGGGACGAATGGAGACGTGTCGTCTTCAGCGATGAGAGTCGCTTCTGCCTTGGTGCCAATGATGGCCGTATGCGTGGTTGGCGCCGTGCAGGTGAGCGCCACAATCAGGACTGCATACGACCGAGGCACACAGGGCCAACACCCGACATCATGGTGTGGGGAGCGATCTCCTACACTGGCCGTACACCACTGGTGATCGTTGAGGGGACACTGAATAGTGCACGGTACATCCAAACCGTCATCGAACCCATCGTTCTACCATTCCTAGACCGGCAAGGGAACTTGCTGTTCCAACAGGACAATGCACGTCCGCATGTATCCTGTGCCACCCAACGTGCTCTAGAAGGTGTAAGTCAACTACCCTGGCCAGCAAGATCTCCGGATCTTTTCCCCATTGAGCATGTTTGGGACTGGATGAAGCGTCGTCTCACGCGGTCTGCACGTCCAGCACGAACGCTGGTCCAACTGAGGCGCCAGGTGGAAATGGCATGGCAAGCCGTTCCACAGGACTACATCCAGCATCTCTACGATCGTCTCCATGGGAGAATAGCAGCCTTCATTGCTGCGAAAGGTGCATATACACTGTACTAGTGCCGACATTGTGCATGCTCTGTTGCCTGTGTCTATGTGCCTGTAGTTCTGTCAGTGTGATCATGTGATGTATCTGACCCCAGGAATGTGTCAATAAAGTTTCCCCTTCCTGGGACAATGAATTCACGGTGTTCTTATTTCAATTTCCAGGAGTGTATAAATGTCCGAATTAAATGTTATAAAGAATGCTCGCCATAATTTGATGAGAGTATTTCATCAAACGCCACGCTAAATATTTGGTAGAATGTCTGTCCCGCGACGGCACGTGAAAAGACGACAAAACGCAAACTGAAGCTAGAAAATTAAAATCACTTGAAATGATTTCATGGTTACGCGCTTCTCTAGTAACTTAGCACGGCACCCGAGGCTGTTCTTCGCAGTGATACCGATGCGGCGCGACAGCCGACACAGATGGCGTGTCATTCAGCGTCTGGAGAGAACTGGGGCCTTGCTTCCTCGCGCAGCGCTCCTTTATATAAATCCGCGGTGCGGACGGCAGAGGGAACGTCTGATCAAATCGGCTGTCCCGACTAGCCGCTGTGCTAGTAACGCACCACTTCAAGTCACATAATAAATCATAGCTTCTCTTGCTGATGGCCGATGAAGCTCTTAATTTAACTGTACATTCAGCACGCAGGTAAGTATTGATAATAAAATTTTGACGTGGCTAATTTAAATATTCTGGGCGAGAGAATTAATTTAGTTGCACTGCACGCAGCATATGAGCTCTGAACTGTCCCTTTTGAGATCCGCTATTGCTAGAATTTTATAGGTATTCAAAAGAAAATTCACACATCTTTATAATCATAGCGGACCTCCAACCTATTTAAATGTAAACATCCTAGCCTAATTTCTTAGCCTACTTAATCTATCTTGCTTCCTTCAGTATTGAGACGAAAACCACAAAATCATGAATTTCCACTAAAATCTTAATCTGTGAAATCCAAAGTACTGTTTTTATTAAATCATTATGAAAGCTGAATCTAAATATAAATTTTGAAGTCTCTAGCTCTTTTCTGTTGCGCCAATTATTTTTGCAGAAAAACGTCCAAATTTCGGAAACGACTAAAGTTATCGAACTGATATTTAACATACATTAATTTATTATTACTAATGACCTGCTATAAACATTTTAGGTCATTTGCTTGATTTTTAAGGTATTGCGCAACATTTATGACGTCAGAGCTAGTTACAGCAGACTGGCTGGCATACAATGATGTGAATTTACTACAGCGTGAGTAGGCTGCTTCCCTACACAGTGTCGGAACAGAAATTTTCATTTTGATCTGTTAGGTAGTCTGAAATCTGCCTTCTATTACTCTTGCTAAACAGATAAACCTTCCTCCCTTTTTTATATTCCTATTAACTTCCATATTCAGGGAAGCCAAGATTGTAACAGCTAGTTCCTGACTATTTTACAGCTTAGCATAGTCGTATTCTACGATAATCTGTAGTCCTTGGGTGGCTGGTACCGATCATTTTTGTGTTCCGTGTACAAAAATCATGAATTCTATTTGTAATTTACAGCTACACTGTTTTAGAGCTATACTGTTAATGTATCTACAGCCACTGTAAATTTTGTCGTTTGTTGTGGTCTAGTGTAAGACAATACTTTGTTAATGACTGAGGCTATCTGTCTACTGACAAGCTCCTAGCTGTAGCAGTTTAGTCCTCCTTATTTCTTCCTTTTAACCGTAGAATTTTCTGGAATGTTTTTAAGCTGTTCCCATAAATGTTCGCGCCTAAACCGTACGATTATCGCAGCTGATTGTTGTTGTTGTTGTGGTCTTCAGTCCAGAGACTGGTTTGACGCAGCTCTCGATGCTACTCAGTGCTGTACAACCTTCTTCATCTCCCAGTACCTACTGCAACCTACATCCTTCTGATTCTGTTTAGTGTATTCATCTCTTGGTCGCCCTCTACGATTTTTACCCTCCACGCTGCCTTCCAGTACTAAATTGGTGCTCCCTTGATGTCTCAGAACATGTCCTACCAAGAGATCCGTCTTTCTAATCAAGTTGTGCCACAAATTTCTCTTCTATTCAATACCTCCTCATTAGTTAAGTGATCTACCAATCTAATCTTCAGCATTCTTCTGTAGCACCACATTTCCAAAGCTTCTATTCTCTTCTTGCCCAAACTATTTATCGTCCATGTTTCACTTCCATACATGGCTACACTCCGTACAAATACTTTCAGAAATGACTTTCTGACACTTAAATCTGTACTCGATGTTAACAAATTTCTCTTCTTCAGAAACTATTTCCTTGCCATTGCAAGTCTACATTTTATATCCTCTCTGCTTCGACCATCCTCAGTTAATTTGCTCCCCAAATAGCAAAACTCATTTACTACTTTAAGTGTCTCGTTTCCTAATCTATTTCCCTCAGCATCACCCGACTTAATTGGACTACATTCCATCATCCTCGTTTTGTTTTGTTGATGTTCATCTTATATCCTCCTTTCAGGACAGTGTCCATTCATTTCAGCTGCTCTTCCTAGTCCTTTGCTGTCTCTGACAGAATTACAATGTCATAGGTGAACCTCAAAGTTTTTATTTCTTCTCGATGGAATTTAATTCCTACTACGTAACTTTCTTTTGTTCCCTTTACTGCTTGCTCAATATACAGATTGAATAACATCGGGGATAGGCTACAATTCTGTCTCACAACCTTCCCAACCACTGCTTCCATTTCATGCCCCTCGGCACTTATAACTGCCAACTGGTTTCTGTACAAATTGTAAATTGACGGATTACCTCAAAACTCATAACATCCATGACGAATATCAGTCAGGCTTTCGAAAGCACCTTAGTACAGCAACTGCATTAATCAATGTAATTGATGACATTAAACATGTTATGGACAGACGTTAAGCTACCATCCTAACACTGCTTGACTTTAGCAAGGCTTTTGACACAGTTGACTTTGATATATTACTAATTAAAATGAAACAGCTGAATTTCTCAAACAGCGCAATACACTGGTTCGACAGCTACCTCAAAAACAGAAGTCAGCAAGTGGTTTGTGGGTCGGAAAAGTCATCATGGAAAAACGTGCGCTCTGGAGTTCCCCAAGGCTCCGTCCTTGGTCCATTACTCTTCTCACTGTACGTTAATGATATTTCTTCAGTGATTCACTCCTGCGACTACCACCTATATGCCGACGACATCCAACTGTAGATAAGTGCAAGCCCCAAGAACATTGCTGTCGCAGTAGCGAGTATGAACGCAGATCTTTGCTCTGTTTCTCGATGGGCACAGAACCTAGGTCTGAAACTAAACCCCAAGAAATCCCAGGTCATACTTATATCTCATCCAAAGTTAATCAGCCGGTACTTTCGCGAAACAGTCCCTCAAATACTCCTCAATGGTACCCAACTACCATACCAAAAAACAGTAAAAGACCTTGGAATAATCTAGGATGAACACCTAAACTGGGAAGAACAAACAGTCACAGCTTGCCGGAAATCGCTCTCCTCCCTACATGCAATTCAAAAATTTAGAAAAATATTTCCAACCCATGTGAAACAAAAATTTGTCCAAACACTAGTCTTGCCTAATCTTTACTACTGTGATATAGTTCAACACGGCACAAATAGTGAAAATTCTAGATGCCTCGAGCTGGTGATGAATGCTTGCATTAGATACGTGTGCAATATTCGGTTGCATGATCATATCAGTCCTTCATACTCCCAGCTAGGGTGGATACGCCCACATAAGGCACGCGATCTCCACACGATGTGCTTACTTCATCGATTTCTTAGCCACTGGTGCCCCCAATACTTATCTTCTCACATTAAACATCTATCATCATTCCACAACCGCAATACCAGATCGGATACGTCTAGCATCTTGGCTGTACCTTTATATAACACAAAATCTTTCTCCGTGTCATTCCCCATCTCAGCCAAACGACTATGGAACGCGCTCCCCTGTGATCTGCGTCTTATCCAGAACCACTCAACATTCAAGAGGGAACTCAAACCTTACATATTAGGGACGGTATAGCCACCATTGTTGTGCCCCTCTCATCTCCTTCTTTCTCCTCTCCATCACAGCTTCGAATATTACCATTCTATTTCTCTTCCTCTAATCTATCTACCTCTTCTATATCTCTTTCACCCCATTCTATCGTCTTATGTCTCTGCTCGATGAGAATAACTCACAAGCTGCAAGAACATAACGAGAAAATTCCCAACTAACAATAGGACTGACATTCACAAAAGAAAAGTATGTTTACTTTCATATACATAGTCATTACTACTATTATTATTATTATTATCATTATTATTCTTGATTGTTGTAATTATTTTTTTATTGTTATAATTATCATTGTACTACTGTTATAGTCTCTAATTTTTTTTCTTTAACATCAATACTGTATAATACGTTACATGTCCTTAATGTTCTGTAGAAACTGTAACTCTTTCAATCTGAGTATGCCTGGTTAGGAGTAAGAGAGGGCCTGAAGGCCCTAATCTTGCCAGGTAAAATAAATGCATAAATAAATAAATAAATTGCCTTTCGCTCCCTGTATTTTACGCCTGCCGCCTTCAGAATTTGAAATAACTTATTCCAGTCAACAACGTCAAAAGCTTTCTCTAAAGTCTACAAATGCTAGAAACGCATCTTTGCCTTTCCTTAATCTTTTTCTAAAATAAGTCGCAGGGGCAGCATTGCGTCACGTGTTCCAACATTTATACGGAATCGAAACTGATCTTTCCCGAGGTTGGCCTCTACCAGTTTTTTCCATTCGTCTGTAAGGAATTCGTGTCAGTGTTTTGCAGCCGTGGCTTATTAAACTGATTTGGTAATTTTCACATCTGTCAACACCTGCTGATTAATACTGCTGTTTCCTATCTTATAATACAAGAAATGGTATTGAAATCATTTTAAATTTTAATTATAAATTGACGCCATCTTTGTATGATCATGCAAACATGAAAAACATATTTATTACATTCCTAAAGTATTATTAAAAAGAGCGCCCCGTAATAATACACAGTCAGTATGACCGTTTCCTGGCAGTGTGCCGTCAGCTGTCAGTACGGGTATTGCAAGCAAATGTATTTTATCACAGTCTTCTATGTTTAACACACGTGTGGTTTCATTGTACGATATATGACGTTACTCTAGTGTGTCTTCTTCAGTGAGGTATTTGCACCTCTGACACGTTCTGTTTATAATCTTGACGTTAGACTTCCTATAATTGTTTTTACTTATATTACAGTTGCACCGAATTATGATTAAGACTAGATGGCAATGTAGCACAGTCAGTGGCACAATGATGTATGCAGATAGTATGTAACAAGCCTACTGGAATATTTTTTTTTTTTGTAATAACGAATATAGGTTATTGAGCTATTTAAATATTAAGATAAAATTTTCTACCACTTCTTCATATCTGAATGTGGCAAATTATATTACCGAAGTTAGTTGTGTATATATGTGTTTATTGCAGCCTTAGATAGTGAAACTTCTCTAGATTACAGTTTTCAATATGGAATCAACTAAGAGTCCTGTCGATGGCAGTCATTACTTCATGAGAATAAAGAGCTAGTTGTGCTCCACAGGAAAGATACTTTCTGTATCGGTGCTGAACGTATGTCAATGGCTTAATTTCTTCGACCTTATCCGTCATGTTCGAACGCAATATAAGTTCCAAAATCCTACTGCAAATCGACGACAGTGATATGTAATTTAGCGGACTGACCCCGTACCCCATCTTGAGTATTGAGTGAGCTGCATAACTTTCCTATCATTGGGCACGGATCTTCCATCGAGCGAGCGGTTGTATATCAGTGGTAAGACTGGAGCTATTATGTCATCTGCATCTCTTATTAATTAAACTGATATTAATTTTTCAATTTATGCATATACTGTTTCATGAAATTTAAGTCACGTCTTGTCTACGCTCCCACAGTTAGTAGGGAAGGAATTCAGACTGTCTCTTAGGAAGGCATCAAGCGAATATTTATCTACTTATTAAAGAGATATATTTTGCGTTAATTTTTGGTGGGTCTGCAAGCTACTTTATTAATCTCGCTACAACCACCTTGTGGTCAATAATCGCTGTATCTGTCACAATGATTTCAATTTGTTAAGGAATGTTTGCTGCTAAGAGGTCAACCATGTTCCCGCAACGATTTGCCCTTCGATTGCGCTCCTGAAATAATTGTTAAAATAATTTTGGTGGACGGGTTTAGTACAATTTCAGACGATATTTTATACCTCTCGTCGGCTCTGAACGTCTATTATAGCCAGCACAACGAGGGTTGGTTTAGGTCACCACCAACGATAACTATAATAGTGGACTTTCACATTTTGAGAGTACTGAAAGCGAGATTTGTTTTACTCGCTGTAAAACGTTCAAGAGTCTAAATCACGTAAAATATTTCTTTATGTAAGACAACCGCTTTCGACAAACTTTCTTGCCATCAACAGGTACGTAGCAAAGGGTATGGAATAGTCTCATAACACGACCTAAAACATAATATTTGACATTAAATTTTGGTCTGGCATTACAAAAACCGAAGTGAACCTGTACATTTATAAACCTTAAAAATCTCTTAATTGTAGACATTTTCATTTTACGTTGAACTTCACCACAAGTTGTCAAGAGTATAAAAATCAGCGTATTACAGGAGATTTGTCATAACTAAAGCACCTGTGCAGAATGCCATATCCATATACTGTTCAGCCGGACATTGTGACCGAGTGGTTCTAGGCGCTTCGGTATTGTGCTGCTGCTACGGTCGCAGGTTCGAATCTTGCCTCGGGCATGGATGTGTGTGATGTCCTTAGGCTAGTTAGGTTTAAGTAGTTCTAAGTCTAGTGAACTGATGGCCTCAGATGTTAAGTCCCACAGTGCTTAGGGCCATTTGAACCATATACTGTTCAAGCTTGTGAAGGCTCTGTAATGATATGGGGCACGTGGAGTTTGAGTGATATGGGACCCCTGATAGTTTAGATACGTACATAAGCATCCTGTCTGATAACCTGCATCGATTCATGTCCATTGTGCATTCAGACGGACTTAGGCAACTCCATCAGAACAGCGCGACACCCCACACGTCCAGAATTGCTACGGAGTGGCTCGAGGAGGAACACTCTTCTGAGTTACTTACGCTAGCCACCAAACTCGCCAGACGTCAACATTATTTAGCATATCGCGAATGCCTTGCAACGATCTGTTCAGAAGATATCTCCGCCCCCTCGGACTCTAACGGATTTATGGAGAGCCCTGCAGGATTCATGGTGTCATTTCCCTCCAGCACTACTAAAGATATTAATCGAGTCCATGCTAAGGCGTGTTGCGGCACTTCAGCGTGCTCGCGAGGGCCCTATGCGGTAATAGGCACGTGTATCAGCTTTTTGGTTCTTCAGTGTAGCTCATTAAAACGTCACCGTCCATTGGTGACGCAACAGGAGGGTCGCAAATTGTTTATTTAGGATTCTGTCTGCTTTTATAGTTTGCTTCTTCAGTTAGTCTTACTACGATGGTTAGGACGTGCGCGTGCTGTTTGCGGACGCAGGAGGAGCTGGCAGCAGTTCGCAAACAGCTGAATGCGTTTTTGGCTACGGTCAGTCACCTCCATGCTCTTGCGTCGGGGAGCCGCGGCGGCGGAGAATCTGCGGATCTCAGGGGACACCTCAGGTGTCGTTTGTTTTGCCCACGGACCCTGTTTCCGAGGCACCTCCTAATGCACCTGACGCAGTGGATCCTCCTTTACACATGCCTGAGTGACAGGTGGTAAAGCGTTCCCGACGCTCGAGGCGGAGGACCAATGTGGAGACTGGCCGCCTAGCTTAGCCCATTCGGGCTGTGAGTGTACAGGTGGCCACTCCTTCTATAGGGTCCGAAAGCCACAGGGGGTGGGGGGGGGGGGTGGAGTGTTTTAATAGCTATTAGTAGCAACGGTGTTGTGCGCGCTATGGAGTCCCTTAGGCAGACACTGTTCAGGGCTGGAAAGAAAGCCATTGTGCAATCGTTAAGTCTGCTGGGGCCTCATCCGAGATGTGGAGGCAGCCTTGCATGCGGCTGTCGAAAGTGCAGAGTGCAGTTGTCTGCAAGTTGTGGATCACGTAGCCACCAACGATGCATGTCGCAAGGGTTCTGAGGCGATCCTCAATTCGTACAGGCGGCTGGCGGAGGCGGGGCGCATAGAGACCTAGCAGTGTGTAACATTGTTCCCGGAGTTGATCGGAGTCCTTTGATTTGCAGACTAGCCCAGGCTCTCAACAAAGGCTTCGTCGACTCTATGACCTTCTTGGCTGCGTTATCACCTTATCATCTTAATAGGTGAGGGGTGCACTACACAAAGGAAGCAGCTACTGGGATAAAAGAGTATTTGCGGGGTGCACGTGAGGTTTTTTTAAAGCTAGGCAGTTGTCTGAGGTGCCCTGATGAACGCTCGCCTGTCGACTTGCAGCAAAGGAAGTCAAACGCCTTTTAGAATAAAGACAATTGGACTGTCGTAATATTACACTCCTGGAAATGGAAAAAAGAACACATTGACACCGGTGTGTCAGACCCACCATACTTGCTCCGGACACTGCGAGAGGGCTGTACAAGCAATGATCACACGCACGGCACAGCGGACACACCAGGAACCGCGGTGTTGGCCGTCGAATGGCGCTAGCTGCGCAGCATTTGTGCACCGCCGCCGTCAGTGTCAGCCAGTTTGCCGTGGCATACGGAGCTCCATCGCAGTCTTTAACACTGGTAGCATGCCGCGACAGCGTGGACGTGAACCGTATGTGCAGTTGACGGACTTTGAGCGAGGGCGTATAGTGGGCATGCGGGAGGCCGGGTGGACGTACCGCCGAATTGCTCAACACGTGGGGCGTGAGGTCTCCACAGTACATCGATGTTGTCGCCAGTGGTCGTCGGAAGGTGCACGTGCCCGTAGACCTGGGACCGGACCGCAGCGACGCACGGATGCACGCCAAGACCGTAGGTTCCTACGCAGTGCCGTAGGGGACCGCACCGCCACTTCCCAGCAAATTAGGGACACTGTTGCTCCTGGGGTATCGGCGAGGACCATTCGCAACCGTCTCCATGAAGCTGGGCTACGGTCCCGCACACCGTTAGGCCGTCTTCCGCTCACGCCCCAACATCGTGCAGCCCGCCTCCAGTGGTGTCGCGACAGGCGTGAATGGAGGGACGAATGGAGACGTGTCGTCTTCAGCGATGAGAGTCGCTTCTGCCTTGGTGCCAATGATGGTCGTATGCGTGTTTGGCGCCGTGCAGGTGAGCGACACAATCAGGACTGCATACGACCGAGGCACACAGGGTCAACACCCGGCATCATGGTGTGGGGAGCGATCTCCTACACTGGCCGTACACCACTGGTGATCGTCGAGGGGACACTGAATAGTGCACGGTACATCCAAACCGTCATCGAACCCATCGTTCTACCATTCCTAGACCGGCAAGGGAACTTGCTGTTCCAACAGGACAATGCACGTCCGCATGTATCCCGTGCCACCCAACGTGCTCTAGAAGGTGTAAGTCAACTACCCTGGCCAGCAAGTTCTCCGGATCTGTCCCCCATTGAGCATGTTTGGGACTGGATGAAGCGTCGTCTCACGCGGTCTGCACGTCCAGCACGAACGCTGGTCCAACTGAGGCGCCAGGTGGAAATGACATGGCAAGCCGTTCCACAGGACTACATCCAGCATCTCTACGATCGTCTCCATGGGAGAATAGCAGCCTGCATTGCTGCGAAAGGTGGATATACACTGTACTAGTGGCGACATTGTGCATGCTCTGTTGCCTGTGTCTATGTGCCTGTGGTTCTGTCAGTGTGATCATGTGATGTATCTGACCCCAGGAATGTGTCAATAAAGTTTCCCCTTCCTGGGACAATGAATTCACGGTGTTCTTATTTCAATTTCCAGGAGTGTATTTGTAAACTGTGGAAGTATCCGTAATGAAGTTCAAGAATCTACAGCCCTCCAGGAAAGGTCTCGCCTCCGAATTATTCGTGGGACCGAGAAATGGTTGAAACCCTGAGTGGAAAGCTCTGAGATATTTACTGAGTAGTGGGACGTATATCGGAAAGATAGATTATTGGCCATAGGAGGGGGAGTGTTCATTGCACTTGACAAAAATGATGTCTCTATTGAGGACGAAGTTGAGGATGACAGTGAAGTTATCTGGTCGCAGGTGAAACCAATCAATTGCTAAATATATTTACCGCCAACCCAATACCCCTGTGGTAATTCTAAGATCATTCAAAGAAGGTGTACGGTCAATAACACGATACTATTTGGGGGCGAGATCAGCCTACCGAATATAGACTGGGATGTCTATGGATTCATTGTCTGGGGTACAGATAGACATCCATGCGATATACATTTTAACACCTTTCCTGAAAACCTTCTTGAGCAGCCATCTTGTTAGCGCGTAAGCAGTGGAAATATCTTAGACCTTGTAGCGACAAACAGGTCGGAGCTTATCGACAATGCCAGAATAGAAACGGGGATTAGCGATCACGATGTCATTGTAGCAACTATGATTACGAATGTTAATAAATCAGTCAAGAAGGCTTGGAGAATGTTTCTATTGGACAGAGCAGGTAAGCAGTTGTTAGCATCTCACTTAGTGAATTGACATCCCTTAGTTCCAGTAAGAATATAGAGGAATTTATGCAAAGGTTCAGTAGACCGTAAATCGTTATCGGGAGAGTTATGGGCCTAGTAAGTGGATAAATGGTGGGAGAGACCCATAATGGTTTAATAGTGACATTCAGGGGATGCTGAGGAAGTAGAGGCTGTTGCACTCTCAGTTCAAAAGAGAACTCACGAAGGACGACAAACGAAGGTCAGTAGAGATTCGATCGTGTGTAAAAGATCCATGCGCGAAGCATACAGCAATTACCACCGTCACATCTCAGCAAAAGATCTATCAGAGAACTCGATAAAATTCTGGTCTTATGTAAAATCTCTAAGCCGATCTAAGTCTTCCATTCAGTCCCTTTTTTAACACTCTGGCGTGGCAGATAACAAAACGAAAGCCGAAGTTTTATGGTTCACACGCAAGAAATCGTTCAGACGGGAGAATCGTACAAATGTACCGTCATTTGTGCATCCGACAGACTTCCGTATAGACGACATAATGGTAAGCAGCGCTGGAATGGAGAAAAAACTGAAAGATTTGAAAGGAAATAAATCGCGTGGCCCTGGTGGATTTTCAGTTCCATTCTTTAATACTCTATGGCATTGGCCCCTTCCCTAGCCTGCATTTATGATCAGCCTCTCGTTCAGCATAAAGTCCCATCATACTGGGAAAAGGAGCAATTGACTCCAGTATACAATCAGAATAAAAGAACGGACGCACAAAGTTATAGACCAATATCCCTAACTTCAGTTTGCTCCCGAATCTTTGAAAATATTTTCAGTTCAAATATAACATACTTTCTTTAGACTCTTTGGCTTATGTCCACGAATCAGCATGGTTTTAGAAAGCATCGCTCTTGTGAAACTAAGCTTTCCGATTTTTCTCATGATACACTGCGAACAATGGACCAAGGGGGACATGCAGATTCCATATTTCTAGATTTCAGGAATGAATTTGACTCGATGCTCTATTGCAAGCTATTGACGAAGGTACGAGCATATGGAAGAAGTGTACAGTTATGTGAGTGGCTCGAAGACTTCTTAAGTAATGGCACCCAATATATTGTCCTCCTTGGCGAGTGTTCATCAGAGATAAATGTACCGTCAGGACTGCCATAGGAAAGTGTGATAGGACATCTGTTGTCTTCCGTGTACATAAATGATTTGACGGACAGAGTTGCCAGCTATCTGTTGTTGTTTGATGATGCTGTGGTGTTCGGTAGTAAGTCGAAGTTGAGTCACTGTACGATGAAACAAGACGACTTAGACATAATTTCCAGTTGTATTTATGAATGGCCGCTAGCTGTAAATGGGGAAAAATGTAAGTTAGTGCGTATGAGTAGGAAGAAAAAACCGGTAATGTCTTGCTTGACACAGTTAGGTCATTTAGATAGCTGGGAATAACTTTTTAAAGCGGCCTGAAATGAAACTATCATGCGAGAACAGTGCTCGGGAAAGCAGATGGCCGACTTCCATATAGTGGGAGAATTTTAGGAAACGGTGGTTCACCTGTGAAGGAGACCACATATACGATACGGGTGAGACCCTTCCTTGAGTGCTACTAAAGTGGTTGGGATCGCAACAGGTTGCGTAGAGGGAAGACACCGAAGCAATTCAGAGGCGAAGGCGCCATTCTTTTAGAGAAACGCCATTTTGAAAATTTAGAGAAACGGCATTTGAAGCTGACTGCGAAACGGTTCTAATGGCGCCAACATATATTGCGCTTAAGGCCACGAAAATTAGATACGAGAAATTAGGGCTCGTACAGAGGGATATAGATGGTGATTTTTCCCTCGCTCTATTTGCATCTATGTAGGTCTAGATGTACAGCGAGTTACACCCACCTAATGGCTCTTACATCGGAACCATGTAACATTTAAATCTAACTACTTAAATGAACGGCCTTGAAGAATAGTAACGATTACAAAAGTGTATTTTACTTATAACTGAAACACACTTTTAATTCTCACAGTCCACTATACCCATTCTTATTACTGCATGGATGATAGGAAGATTAAGGTATTTAATTTGCAGTATCTTATTTCGTTGTTGTTGTGAACCTTACGTGACACATACAATTCCACAGTTCCATTGCCTGCAGGGGGAAGGGATCTGGAACATGCACCACAGCTATGTATAACAGCGTAGAAAGTAGATATTATGTAGTGAGCCTGATGAGACATGAAATTACCGCAGTTCCAGCATGACACGCATAGAACTGTACTTTCTTTCGACAGTGTTTTTCTACAAAAACCTGATATAGACAGTTGCAAGTCATACTCTGCTTTGTTGGGCTATGTGCGCATAGGTGCTGTATTACCACAAAGAAAAATATACAACTGGGTAAGACAGAGTAATTGTCACATAAATAGGAATATATAACCAACGACCACGAAAATTTGTAGTACATATTATTTATGTTATGCAGGTAGCAACATGGCTGCTTTTTCTTCTTTTTTCTTTTTTTAGGGCTAGAATACACAGGATTACAAATATTACTAAGAATAAAGGTGTCAGCGAAGTGACAGGTTGTAGTGAAAATTATGTCTGCATTGAATAACTCTAGGAGTGTAGTTAAAGGTCTAACCCAGAAGTACCATCATTTTTGTGCAAAAAATCTCAGACATTAAAAAACATAAAGAGTACAGTCATTTAAGGCAGAAAGTCACACTAAAATATTTCACTGGGTGAGATGTGAATTAGTCATACGTAATATCATAATGCTTATAATAATATTATGGATACAAAGGGGTGGTGCATACTCTAACATGCTGATATAACATGTCTGCCTGTATACAAACTGTATTTTTAACATAGCATTTGACAGTCAGAAATATACAATAATGTGATAACAAGACTATAGCCATATCTTACACTGGAAACCTATATTAATTATTTATTATATTGAAACACTAGTAAAGACTGGCTGAAAATGAGAACCACCCAGGTAGGTTATCATAAAGTGAGCCACAACAAGCACAGTTGTAAAACATGTAGTACTGTAGCATGGTAAAATAGTATAAACCAATGCACTTAGAACCATAGGTCACCTTTGGAGGTATTTGTGACAAAATAACCCAAGTACAAAGTTGTCCTTTCCTAGGACAGAGCTTGAACTCAGAACAATTTCTTTAGGTAGGTGCAATTAATAAGTTGCTATGGAACGTTGTGCATTCGTAGGTGTGACGCTAGGTTTTTCTATGCTTTGCCTACAACATCACAAACGTTGAGTACGTATTATTTATGCCAAATAGGCAGCAACAGGGCTCCTTTTTAAAGTAAGCCTATAGAGTAGCAAGAATTTTTTAGGAATAAGTTTCTCAGCAATGTGACATAGGATGCAAAATATTTTTCCAGTAGGTAACTGTATATTTTTTCATGTTGTAGTACAAAACCTATGTACACACGCCCCGACATAGCAGAGTATGACTTGCGCCTGCCACGGAGCGAGGTGCCACAGCGGTTAGCACACTGGACTCGCATTTGGTAGGACGACGGTTCAGTCCCGTGTCCAGCCATCCTGATTTAGGTTTACCTTGATTTACCTAAATCGCTTAATGCAAATGCCGAGATGGTTCCTTTGAATTGGCACGCCCGATTTCCTTCCCTAATCCAATGAGACCGATGACCTCGCTGTTTGATATCTTTCACCAAATCAACACAACCCAACTTGCACCTGTCTATAGTAAATTTTTGAGGTAAAATGCTTTTCAACCAAAGTACAGTTCTATATGTACCACGCCTGAACTGTGCTCATTTCATTGACTCATTAGGCTCGCTACATAAGATTTCATTTACACGCTATCATACGTAGCTGTTCGCCAACAATTATAATCCAAAACCCCTCTTCCCCCTCGCTACAAAATTGGGCCTGTGAGCAGAGTAAATACCTTAATTTTCCTATCATTCACGCAGTAATAACAACGTATAAAAGGGATAGTGAGAATTAACAGTGCGTTTTAGCTCAGTGGTAGAGTGTATGCTTCCCTTGCAGCGGGTTAGGGTTCGAATGCTGGCAGGGTTAAAGGTTATTTTCGCTAGTGGAATGGGGGTTGTGTGGTGCTTATCACCCATTCATCATCACCAACATGTAAGCCGCACACTGTGACGTCGCCTGAAGTGACTTGCCAGCCGGCGGTCGAAGATTCCCAGGTGGGGTCTCCTAGATATATTCCATTTATATGCATTTTGTTGCAGACCAGAAGATGACAGATAAGTCTATCGAAACCGGTTGTCTTAAATAAAGAAAACCTTAGCGCGATTTAGGCAGTTGAATGTTTTCAACAACTGTAGGAGTGGGGTACCTATTTGAGATGATACCTATGTTTCCTTTGAAACTTTTAGCAGCTCTATTATAATGTAAGGTACAACCCATACCCACATTATCCAACAGAAACCATCATTTGCAGTTTCTCAGCAAGATGAAGTACTTGTAACAGCAAGAAACACCCGAATTTTACTGATCCTTTCTGTGCATCGTTAGGTTATTTGTAGAAATTTCTGCTGAACGTATTTCCGGTTTAGCTATCCCTTAGTACGGATAAGGAGTCAGTGTTCTGTATGGACGGGGGCTCTGTTTCTTTCTCCAAACAGCTATGACAATTTAGTACTGTGATATTTTCTGTCTTTGAGCTGCACCATTTCAGACTTTACCCGGTTTTATCCTTTCCCTAGACCTTTTACTTTGAAAATAATGTCTCCAGATCCACTATAGTTTGGTTTCAGCTACTGCTAGGATGCCTGTACTGTCGCACCTTTTGTGACCTTTTTGTAGTGGTTTCATAGTGTGTAGAGACTGAAATACGCATTCTGACGCAATAACAGAGTATGTTTCTCTACACAAAGTCGTATTCAGTGGACCCTCTGAAACAATGTTACAGTATTGGCCCTTAGCTCGCCTGAAAGTATACTAGCGCTAGATTTTATTTTAAGTGGTAGGCTACCGCTGCACTGAGACGGCAGTAGCATGCAGGTAGGAGCGAAAGCAGCTGTGTGGAGATGGCTCAAGCAAGAAGCAGAGGTCAGCGTGATTTTCCCGTAGCGATGGAGCTGCAAGCAGCGTATTTGCCGAGTGAGCTACACGAGCTACAGTGGTGGCTCCGGTAAATTTCAGTGTGCATACATATGAGTAATATTTACTGAAAATAGAAAATACGACGAAAGAGAAATTTCTACATTTGCTGCAGCACATGTTAAATATGCCGAAGCAAAATCCAATGCAATACGAATGGAAATGGCACAAAGGCTGTAATTACAATTGTGAAATAAATAATTTATGCAGTCAAAGGCGCATATGATAGCCTTAAACAACTTCTACATAATTTGGGAGGCAATCTGAGCAGCCGTCTTCGGTTGTTAGCAGATGGCGGTATCGTTATTCGACTAATAAAGTCATCAGAAGATCAAAACAAACTGCAAAACGATTTAGAAAAAATATCTGAATGGTGCGAAAAGCGGCAGTTGACCCTAAATAACGAAACGTGTGAGGTCATTCACATAAGTGCTAAAAGGGACTCGTTAAACTTCGTGTGGTGTGCGTACTGTAAGACCTTCGGTACACACACCATCATATTATTTGACTTGTCGCTCTAACGAACAGGCGAGTGTCAGCAATATGTCTCGTGGTATTATCGTGGCGTGTTTATCTTCTGCCGTTAGGTCAGACGATAGAAATGATACTAGCACGCTTGGAGTAGCAGATTGACGGTGACCAACTTTAAACAGAACTTGATTAATTTTCACACACATTTATTAAAATAATAACAAGCATAAAAATTATTTAACTTGGTTCAGGATGCTATTTATAATTGACAATCAGAAGTTCCTTTGGTATTGGTACGTTAATATTATTCTCACATATATCTCTGATACTTGGCAAAAGTGTCTATACATTTGTCTTCATGGCTATGTACAGGAATATGGTAATCTTATTAGGTGCAGACTGCAACTTGACTATAGACTGGTAAAGACAAATGTAGAACTTGTACAGACTGGTACAGACTAATGCAGACTGGTACAGACTGGTGCAGACAAATGCAGACTGACTAATCGGACGTCTGTACACTCGTTATAATACCTCACGCATTCATGTATCACTGCGCAAGTCTGATCCGTGAGGAGAAAAGGTTCTACGATAGCAGCAATGTCATTGGCTTCGTTACATATTAATATGCGGATCGGCGGGAGCAGAATTTGGTCTGTCTCTATGGTAGCGCCATCTCGTAGTGCGGAGATGGACGAGCGCTATGCCTGCGCTGTTGTGCTTAGCGGGGCACGCTCTAATGGGAAAGTTGTGTACGCGCTGACTACATGGACTGTATACACAACACTTCGGTTACACGATAAATCAGTGTACTCTAAAAACCGTAAATTCAATTAAATACCTGTTATTAAAATTACGAGCAACTTAAATTGGAAGGAACACATAGAAAATGTTGTGGGGAAGGCTAACCAAAGATTGCGTTTTATTGGCAGGACACTTAGAAAATGTAACAGACCTACTAAGGAGACTGCCTACACTACACTTGTCAGTCCTCTTTTAGAATACTGCTGCGCGGTGTGGGATTTTTACCAGATAGGACTGACGGAGTACATCTAAAATGTTCAAAGAAAGGCAGCACGTTTTGTATTATCGCGAAATATAAGAGAGAGTGTCACAGAAGTGATACAGGATTTGGGCTGGAAATCACTAAAAGAAAGGAGTTTTTCGTTGCGACGGAATCTTCTCACGAAATTCCAATCACCAATTTTCTCCTCCGAATGAGAAAATATTTTGTTGACTCTGACCAGCATAGAACGGAACGATCACCACTATAAAATAAGGGAAATCAGAGCTCGTATGGAAAGATATAGGTGTTCATTCTTTGCGTGCGCTATACGAGATTGGAATAATAGAGAACTGTGAAGGTGGTTCGATGAAGCCTCTGCCAGACATTTAAATGTGATTTACAGACTATCCATGTAGATGCAGACGTAGATTACAGTGAACCCCGAACATGAGAAGTTAAGCTTTCGCTTGAGGCCACTAGATTTATTTCAGTGCCCGACTGCAGCTCGTGTCGAAATATCTCTTTCATCCTGCGTATACTCGGCTCCAGGATCATGAATGGTCTTTATTGCTTTGGACATGTCCTAAAGAAAAGACATCACACATTCAAATATATGCGCCTTGAGAACAAACAATCATAACTTCAAAGACAGATCAATGTGTCAACAGAAAAGGACAGTATGAACACTGCTTCGTTATAGATGGCAAAATGGCAACAAGGAGTTGTATATTGTTGGAAAAATATGCAATTAAATAAAAAATAAAGCCAATAATGTGTAAAGGACGGTATAACAACAATTTACTGGTATAAATGGAACCAAACAGCCGCCAAAGAATATATTATGAAGTAATAATTAGAGAAGCAATAATGAAATCCACCACTCTATGTTTAACAAATGGAACCTGATTCATAAAACCAGGAAGACTTTTACATGTCAAAAACAGCCTGTTTAACTTTGTCCTGTGCAACCTCAGACTAATATGCAGATAAGGACAGATCGCAAATCTTCTCACAAGAGCACAGTTCTTCTCTAGGGTTTGCATGTACATGGCCGGTTTACTTTCCAAATAAGTGTACGCAACTTCCAACTCGTCACGAACAGGTCTCCTTAGTGGGTGTGAGAAATCGAACTGTTATAAGGAGGCTTGAAAATCATTTGAAGCATTTCTGAACACTTGAAACTTTCTTACAGAGCAAAAGTTATTATGGTCAAAACCAGACGTGTTTGTAGTTTACATTCCCATAATTTAAATTATCACAATTGCAATGAGATCTCCTCTGTTTATAATGAGACACGAGATCTGGCACATTTTCATCCCTGAATCCACATCATCATCATCACCAGGAACATGACCTCCAATGCCACAATGACCTTCAGCAACATCTCGTAATATTTATTCAATCTTAGACACCGTCTGATTCATTTCCTACCCTAATTCCGTTATTCGCGTATCAGTTTCCTTAGATCTCAACAGTGATCTCACTTCAATAATTCTCCAACAGCCACATGTACAGTACCATTGTAACTCTGTTCTTCACAAACAAACAACTCTTCAACGTGAGTAGACACATCACTACACCCCTTAACTGTTTTCTGAATTACTTGAAAATTTCCTGTTACCTCTTTTTCTGATCTCCGTCTATTTATAAAATTAATTTCCAATCTCTGCAGCAATCTAGTATGGTTTTAAACGTATCTTGAACTTGAGTAAGAAGTTCCTGAATAAGCACTACCTCACAGTTCTCTGTAAAATCAGTCTTACTCTTTTCACTTGCTTACCATCAAGGTTGAAAATCATTTTGTAATTATCTATTAGATGCACTAACAACTTCCTGTAAGTTATTATTACCTTCCTCGACAGAAGCAAGTTCGTTTTAAACAGTGGAAATTGTCTCATTAAACTTTGAATAAAAGTGCTCCTCTTTACTGTGTAGTAAGTCAAATTACGGAATTACTTTCGGGTATTGAACTAACGTTCCGATCATCAGTTTCGATAGAGCAACCTGCAGAAACGTCTCCTGATATACCATGATTACTGACATAGTCAAGTGCCTGAACCACATCAAAGATTTCAGAACCTGATACATGACAACATCAATGCGTCTAGATTTTTATCGTTAACACCACTGCCTCCAGCTCTCCGTACCTGACTAGTCAATGTGCTGAATGAACCACTATTAGACACTCTTCCATCTCCTTGAATAGCACCACTACACAAGACGTCAGGCTCAGATGGTTCTATCAGCTGAGATTTGTTATTTACCTCTTGACTCCCCGCCAGAGGGCCATATCTCGTTTCCCTTTTTCTGAACTGTAAGCTTTTCCCTCAGACTCGAAGTAATATGATCGCCAGACAAGAAAGAACAATCTCAAGATGAAACCTCAGTATACAAAACCCTGCACTCCAACTGTAAGTCCTAATTCTATAAAAAAATTAAAAACCATGCAACAAATCTACATCTACTCTCCTAAAAGCACCTAATTATCAAGAAAAGGTGGACCACTGCTCACGCTCCACAGAACAGCGATTCATCCAAAGAAAAAATGCGTTAAGGAATTCATAGTCCCACAGAACCACTGAAAGCAAGATGTTTGCTTTCAATGATTCATCAAATGAATCGTCTGAATGACCACAAAAGCATAGATAATATGATCAGCACTACAAAGTATCAGTCACATAAATTTTCTTTGTTTCAAGTAAACCTCTCTCGTAACCAAACAAAAATATAAACGAGGTGAAATACAGTTTCCTCACTCTCTTACCCCTTTTAATCATCCAAAGATGTTCCTCAACGAACCCTGTGACACTACTCCTTCACCAGGAAATATATGCAAGAAGGTGGGGGGAGGGGATTTTCGCAAATCTCTATCTCAAGTTACAGAGAGAGTTTCACCAAAAAAATTTACTGTATTGGTTGTCCCATGCGATTCTGAACTTTGGAGAAGAACAAAAGAGTTCCTTTATGCTTTCCGTAACTAGCATTTGATTCACAAAGTTGCACAAAATAAACATGAATTTCACTAAAATACAGTTGTAATGGGCCAAAACTGACACATCAAAATATATATCGCATTTGACATGGTACATCAATGAAACTTAAAAATCAACTTTACAAGAGAAATCCAACTTTAAGATCACCAAAATGTTCTTTCAGCACACTGCACCATATCTATTAGTTTGTCATGAACAAATTCGATAGCAAAACGGCGCAAATTCGTACTTTAATGATCTGACAGTGATCCCTCACTCATAAAATTTTCTATCTCACACTCAGTTTCAAAACAAGGTATGTTTCCCCTGTATGTTTAAACTCGAACAAAAATATCTTAATTACACCCAAGTTCCAGAACTTTCCACTGTATCTCCATACTATACTGCTTCAGTTCTCAGTATAATTTCTGTTGTATATCGCACATGAAAACGAATTTTACTCCACAGCGCACCAGCAGAATAGCACCACCTAACCATAACACCTAAAGTATGCATGAAATATGAGATTGTTATCCTCAATCGGTGTGACTGACTATACTTCCCATAGCTTCATGCTAGATAAAACAAACCAATTAATACCTATAATACAATAAAAATATATAATAATAACAAATGTTAAGATATATAGATACAATGAGATTAATTTTTGGTGCCCGGAGAAGCACGATAAGGTGGGCTAGGTGCCTGTACATGGGTTCGTATTAGTTCATATTAGTTCTGCATGGACGTAATAATCTTTCTCTTGTAGATATATGCTTACCAACTAATAATATTACATCCGATCGCCGTATCCACCTATTAGGCTAAATATTTACCGTGTCCATGATATTGCAATCGGATCTTCCAAAGTACACAGGTTGTCTTCTTGGGTTTTTATATATTACAAGACAACCTAGAATAATAACTCCTACTATGTTTCAGTTAGTAAAATAATACTGTATTCGTCCTTAGATGCAAATCAGTAATACAGACTTTTTACTTATTCTCACAGCGAAAATGGCCGATTGCACTCTAAAATAAGGCGCGTCTACGTTCGTTCATTAACAGACTGTGAGTCCTTCCTTTTACCGAGGATCAGGAAAAACATCTTATGTTTTTTCAATATTTGAAAATCAAAAATAGATGACAGTAGGTGCAGGCACCAGGCTGGGCTATCGCTTCACCTTTTATCTGTGCCTTTAAACAAAATGAAAACATAAAAACGAGAAATGTAAAAGGTACGTCACACCATGAGCCATACAAATGTATCTTCAGAAACATCGTCACCATAAGTAGATTTATATATATGGCATTCAATTCGTATTAAGTACACAAGTAATTCCAGAATGAGATTTTCACTCTGCAGCGGAGTGTGCGCTGATATGAAACTTCCTGGCAGATTAAAACTGTGTGCCCGACCGAGACTCGAACTCGGGACCTTGGTAGAGCACTTGCCCGCGAAAGGCAAAGGTCCCGAGTTCGAGTCTCGGTCGGGCACACAGTTTTAATCTGCCAGGAAGTTTCACACAAGTAATTATTGATCAGTAAGTAGCAAAACATGAACGTAAAAGTACAGTTACATGTCCACATCTCAAGTAATGACATCACTTAGTGAAATATTTCTGCAAATCTAATAAACATGGCAACTTAATCAAAGAAATCAGGAGACGACAAGAACGTAATAATTCTGTGAAAGTAATCCGAAATTGTAAGATTTATCAAACAGGATTGAACATGAAACAGTCAAAGAGTCCAGTAAAGCTTGTTACCACCAGCTAATTTCATAAAATGTCTTGTCAGTGACATACGTCACTGCTGTCGTTTTGATGACGCTGACCAGATGAAAGTTTAACTGTAAGAAATTGTAGTTAATTACTGATATTTAAATTCATTGGAACGAAAATATTATAGGGGTTGTCCAATATTGTAAGGTGTATGTGGTATTGTAACACTTATATCGATTAGAAGTAGGTTTATATTATATAACTGTGTATCTGTAATTACGAAGTGTATATTCTTTGTTGATTAAGGTCATTGATTTGTTAGAGGAAATTTAAATTATTGTAATGTGTATATGGAAAAAGCTAAATCATGTTAAAAATAATGAAATTTCATAATATGTGTATATTTAGAAGAAGTTGGTTCATGCTTAGCGCACTTTTATTGTAAAATGGAATATATGTAGGGAAGTCCTTCCATAACGGAAGTGGTTTGGCGCGATGTAAAAGGTGGTTTTGGCGGTCGAACTGGGTAGTTACTTGGTTGGAATGGTACGCAGCCAGTGGCTAACGGTTCCATGGAACACATCAACAGTGCCGAGGGAGGCAATTGGATGCTGCTTTGCAAGAAATTTTGTGTCGGATGTGGATTTGGCTGTTGCATGGTACTCTCAGCAGTAAGGAATTGCTTCCAACACTTTAAAAATCCGTCTTCGAGAACAGATTCTAAAGAGCATTCAAACATCAAGAGCCGTGAGTGCAGTTAGCCGCCACGTCACTTGTCACAACTACTTCGCCACTGCTCCACCAACTTCATGCATACAGATATGTGTCAGATTATGGGCCAATTAATTTGTGTGAGTGAGCTTAATAATGATCCAAGTGCTATAAACCTGTGTTTAAAACCATATCTTCCATCCTGATCAGAAACCTGTGCACGGTCTTCTCCTAAGTGCTTATAAAGCCGAGTATCATACTTCAAACGAACTAGTGACTTAGTCATGTTTGTCAAATGAGGAAGGATTAGCAAAAGTAGAGGTTAGTTAGAATTTTCCTAAAGTACTGTCAGTTCATTGCAGAGTATCGCTTTGCAAAAATTCTGTGCCAGACTGTGTAAATGTTACTGTCTAAAATACCTGCTTCACAGGTGATGATAAAGGCACATAAGATAAACTTATTTGAAACATAATTTAGCCTGGATTACTATCATGAATGATTTATTTGGAGTTAATTGAGCTCAGGTTTGAACAATTTGCCTTGAAAAGTGAAACCATAAACTTTTAGAAGTGATTGTAAGAATTAACTTTAGTTGAATTAAATTTTGCTTCTGAAATAATCATAGACCTTGAATAGTGATACTACAGCAGTTCATGGGTCCCAACTATATTCTTCTCATATTAGAAAAATAATATCAATATTATTACTACTAAGGAAGTCTGATATATTTCTTTAAATGGGAGAGTAAACAGTGTAACTGTGAAATTATGTTTTCTGTTTTATTTTTATTACTGGTTGTTACATGTCAGTTAAGTTAGAAGCCCCTCCATGTCCATGTTTAGCTCGGTGCTTCCTGTGGTAACATCTCACTAATTAGTCACGTAATGATCGTGATCGTAGCTGTTATTATTATGATTTGGGCATAATTTAGCTTTCTATGATTACTGGTTTGTGCATTTTTGGTAACTACTGTTACAAACTGCTCAGTGTGTGCTGTGTCCATTTGTATCCTGTGTGCTATTCAAAGGTAATACTATTGAAAGTACCTTCTACAACTGATATTTAAATTTCTTAAACTTCTATTTCCCATTTAATGTGCCAAATTTGGGCTGGTGACAGTTCGCTTTTCATTCATATATGAATTTTGCTAATTTTCGTTAAACCCCAGAGTTAAAGCCTGTTTTGGTTTTCTGTTAATTGTAATATATTCAAAATTATATTCCAATACCTTCATCCATTAGATTCACGCACCGTCAAATTTCCCTAATCCTCTCAGAGGATGACATTAGCTCGTGTCACGGGAGGCTGGTGTTATAGTAGTACTAATAATTAAGACCTCAGCTTTCACGCCACGCGGTACGATTTCATCGAGAAAGTGAATAACAATTGAATATATGTTTATATCAGCTTATAGTGACCAGCAGTGCTCATGAAGTTATTTTCTCAGTTTTGTGGCCTCTGACTTTAAGCATAAAAGAAATTGAGCCATAAAACTAATTCTGAACATCATTTCAGTATAGTATTACCGCAAAGTGCAAGACCACTTAGCACCACACGTTCTAAACAGCGATCGTGTAAACAGCACTCGACGATCTACCTTTCTACATCTTTACCGAGATAGCATACAAAGAGATACTACTTATTCCTAATGTTTCGCGTCGGCAGTTCAGTATTTTGCCTCTAATACATTTTAATGTTCGTGGAATGTGATTAGAATCAACATTGCAGCAGTATAGCGATCAAGCAACACGGCATAGTATCTTGCTTAAATAACAAAGAAATGACTTGATTTGGACGGAAATAATTTAGAACGATTTTCTTTAATAAATGTTTCTATTGTTAACAAAAGAAGGTAACTAATCTACAATCCCACACGTGTTCTGAAAGTCACTAGAAGTAAGATCCCAATTCGCACCGAATGATCGGAATATTACATCCTTAGTAAGCGTCTTTAAACAAAGCACCTTTTCAAAAGAGGACGATGATTTTGACTTTACAACATTATGGATTGAAAATATATTTTAGCTTGGTTTTATCAAAGTTGAGAAACCTATGAGTGTCCGTTTTGTCACTCACAAGAACATTGTGGCATTCCTAAACGCACAATAAACTGTGCAGAAATTTTGCAAGTAGTCAAGAAGTAATTTAACCACTTCGCCTAGCGTCTGCACCACAAATAACTGGAATGACCTCGCCTTACTGTTTCATCACCATAGAACTGCACACCAGCACAGGTTGCGACCAGAGAAAGCGAGTCATATTCTCAAGTCGGAGCACAGAACTGAACTCATTCAAGTGTGGCACCCAGAACTGAAATGGTGATAGCTATATCTAACCGAGACGGCCTGATGGCCTGTAACTCTCGAAGGCATCCCGTTGGTTAAAGGACAAGCTTACCTGGCAAAGATACTAACAATCTTCAGTGTGCATCCAAAGAGTTTGCAGAGAGAGCCTATATCGATATGTCGGAGCTGAGTATAAGACAAACACGCAGAATGTTGCAACGAAAATGTCGTTGTCTTCTAAAAGCAAAATGTTGTGGGTATAAACAAACTGTAGAATGAACAGGCAATCTTCAGCAGCAGGTAGCTGCGTAATAACTCGGAGGGTCTTGTTTCTTTTATGTCAACGTAGTCATCTTGATAGTCGGCATATCACTTACTTTACCACGGAATACAAGGATCTGGAAATTAGGCAACGCTTCTTGAAGACATAGACTGTTAGCACCAACTGATTTCGAACCAGGGGTGCGAAACACCTCATTTCATTGTCATTTTATTCATAATCAGTTTCGGTCTGTTTGATATTAAACACGAAATGGTTTTGTTTTCGTAGTGTCATTGGTAAAAAGCAGTGATAAACATTGTTTCTTCACGTAATTCAAATGGTTCAAATGGCTCTGAGCACTATGGGACTCAACTGCTGAGGTCATTAGTCCCCTAGAACTTAGAACTAGTTAAACCTAACTAACCTAAGGACATCACAAACATCCATGCCCGAGGCAGGATTCGAACCTGCGACCGTAGCGGTCTTGCGGTTCCAGACTGCAGCGCCTTTAACCGCACGGCTACTTCGGCCGGCACGTAATTCAATTCGGAAAGAATGACTTTTTGATTGTAGTGGAGATATCTGCGATTGTCCATTTTGTGGTACAATCACATACAATTTCAATCAGAATTTTTCATGTTATAAGACGGATACGGTAGTTCACTCCAACCACTGACAGAATGATGCAAGAAAATGGATGTTGGCAGATTTCCTAAATTCATATGATCTGATGCAGGCTGTGATTTCTCCAACTAGGGTGCAGGGAAACAGTAGCACATCCATAGACAATATTTTTACTCATTATCCAGTACTAGATGGGCATTCTGTTAGTAAAAGTGTGAATGGTCTTTCAGACCATGATGCACAAATTTTAACACTTAAAGGCTTTTGTACTCAAACAAATGTCATATTTATTTACAAAATGTGTAGGACTGTTAATTCAAGAGCTACAGAGAGTTTTGTAAGCCTTGCAAAGGAGCTAGAGTGGCAGGATGTTTATAGTGACAGTAACATAGATGATAAATACAATGCTTTCCTTAACACATTTCTCACGGTCTTTGAGAGCTGCTTTCCATTAGAACGTTCTTAACAGGGCACTAACAGTAATACGCAGCCCGGGTGGCTGACTAGTGGGATAAGGGATATCTTGTAGAACAAAGCGGGAATTATATGAAAATGTTAGAAGTAGTCACAATCAAGCTACAGTAGCCCATTACAAACAGTACTATAAGGTGCTTAAAACGTTATTAGGAAGGCAAAGAGTATGTGGTATGCAAATAGAATAATTAATTCACAGGATAAAGTTAAAACCTTATCGTCAGTTTTGTAGGAAGTGTCTGGTCAGCAGCACAAGGTCGACGATATAAAGTAAGTTCGCAGTAAAAATATTTCTGTGACTGATAAATCAGATATATGTACGGTATTTAACAATCATGTTCTGAGCAATGCTGGTGAATTAAATGAAAATTTAGTTTCTACAGGAAATCATATAACTTTCTTGGCAAATGCCTTTGCGAGATTGATGTCTGAAATACTCCTATGTGATAAAGACAAGAGGAAGATTGACTCAATAATTAAATCACGGGAGACTAAGAACTCTCGTGGTTATGATGGAGTATCTAGCAGAATATTAAAGTACTGTGCTGCACATATTAGCCTCGTATTTAGCCATATTTGTAATTTTTCCTTCAGGAATTGTCAATCTCCTGAGCGATTAAAGTACTCAGTAGTAAAGAAGCTTTATAAAAAGATTGAAAGGGATAATGTGTATAATTTTAGACCTATTTCTATGCCATCAATGTTTGCAAATGTTACTGAGGAGACTGTGTATATAAGGATAATTGATCATTTTATATCACACTATTAGCTATCAAATGTACAGTTCGGCTTTAGAAGTCGTTTAACAACTTAAAATGCTATATTTTCTTTTCTCTGTGAGGCACTGGATGGGTTAAACAAAAGGTTTCGAACGCTTGGCATATTTTTTTTTTTTTTAACTAAGGCATCTGATTGTGTTGACCACAAAACATTGCTTCAGAAGTAGCACCATTAGGGTATACGGGGAGTAGCTCACAATTGGTTCACCTCTTACTTTAGCAAACAGGCAGCAAAAGATCGTAATTCACAACACTGATTACGGCTGTGACGTGGGGTCTGATTGGGGTACTGTCAAGTGGCGGGGTACCCCAGGGATCAGTGTGGGGGCCACTCGTCTTCCTTATTTATATATATGCCCTCTAGTATTACGAGTAACTAATATTTCTGTTTGCTGATGACACTAGCTTGGTATTAAAGATTGTTGTGTGCAACATTGCCTCGGTTTCAAATAGTGCAGTACATGACCAAGTTCATGGCTTGTAGAAAATAAACTAAAGTTAAATCACAGTAAGACTCAGTTTTTACAGTTTCTAACACAGAATTCAACAAAACATGTCGTTTTAATTTCACAGAACGGGCATGTGATTAGTGAAACTGAACAGTTCAGATTTCTAGGTGTTCAGATAGATAGTAAGCTGTCGTGGAAAGCCCACGTTCAGAATCTGGTTCAAAGACTTAATACTGTCATTTTTACTATTCAAACGGTATCTGAAGTAAGTGATCGTTAGACACAAAAATTAGTCTACTTCGCTTGTTTTCATTCGCTTATATCTTATGGTCTTATATTTTGGCGTAACTCTGCTCATTCTAAAAGCATATGTTTGGCTCAGAAACGGGCGGTTCAGGCAATAGGTGGTGCAAGTACACGAACCTCTTTTCGACGCCTGTTCACGAGTCTTAGTATTTTGACATTTGCCTCTCAATATATATATATATATATATATATATATATATATATATATATATATATATATATATATATATATATATATTCCTTACTATCATTTCTTGTTAACAATATTAGCTTATTCCCAAGAATAAGCAGCTTTCACTCGCTTAATACTTGGCAGAAATCAAACCTGCATTTGGATCGGACTTCCTTAACTCACGTGCAGAAAGGTGTGCAGTAAACTGCTGCATCTATTTTCAATAAGATATCACTCAAGCTCAAAAATCTCAGCAGTTATCCACGCGCTCTCAAATCGAAACTGAAGAGTTTCCTCATGGGTCACTCCTTTTATTCTGTCGAGGAGGTCCTTGAAAAATTAAGCTGAATCTTATTGTGTAGTTGACTGCGTTTACGCAAAATCATGGACTGACATTTTTCGGGTTCATAAATATTTATTTTTATCTGTTATTACCTATATTTTGTAATTTCATTTACTGACACGTTCTATGACCTTGGAGATTTGCTCCTCATTTGGGTCCAACGGAACTCAACGTGTAAATAAAATAAATAAATAGAAATTACATTGGTAAGAGAGCAAAATAATGCGGGTATTCCGAGCTGTGGCTGGCATACCATAGACACAAAAGCAAAACTAATATTATACGACATAAAAACAGAGACTACAGTAGAGTGTTATTTACAAGTAGAAAATTAATGTTGCCTTACAGATGCCTCCTGATTTGAGAATTTGTCTAGAACACAGTTTACTTAGTCCAAAAGAATGTCTGACGTTGCAAATTCATATTTATGAATTGGGATTTGACAAATTCATTTATTTCATTGAAGTGATGGAATCGAAAGGAACAGAACAGAAAAATGTATAACCAATAACATGAAAAATACGAAAATACCAAGAGTAAATAACATCCGGTATTTATGGATGGTTATTGCCCTATTTGTGTGTATATAAACAACTTGAAAATGTGTATTACCGGGTATTACCTAAAGCCTAACTTGTATCACTACTTTGTATTCGCTTTACAAGATTAAACAGTGCATTAAGTACTCACCGTTACACTGCATGTAGAAGGCGTAGATACTATGTGTTGATTCATCAATTAGTACCTTTAATAGTGCCACATCAACTCATCGGATTCTCGGAAATAACGAGTTGTTTCTCAGATCTATCAAAGTCTTACTCTCTGTCCTATGACCACTTCCGAAGAATGACCTTTGTTTGGTAAATTATCGCGGTATTTCATACCGAAATGTCGACGAGACGCTATCGGAATCGTACAGAGAAGTGAACGACACTGAAGCTACTTAACTTCAGTGATGAAGCGTGCATAGAAGCACAGGAAACGACGCTAGCCCAAGAATTTCAGTAGAAGAAGAAAAACGAAATTCATCAAGAAACAATATTTCATTTGCTCTGGATACATTTTCTAAATTTAATCGCGGACATCCGACACGCTGCGGACAGTCGGACACCTACCGAAGTTCCAGCGGCCAGGGCCACTAGTTCATTCAGTACTAAACAATACCGAACATTTCCGCATTCACGCACTCGTATACCTCGTAGATTTCCGGAACCAGGATACGCCTTTAAGCATTACATGGACAGACCAACGTAATTTTATGTAAATGTAGCTTCGCAAAGACGACGGAAAGCAAAAAATGCACACTAATCTAATTTTTACTGTAAATAACTTCATATCTAAATAACCTATTTACATTAATTTTGTGAAATGTAATTACGATTTCATAAATAACATTTCTAAGATATAGCGACAGCCATCTTGTGGGTGATGTTATCGGTTATAATACTTCTTTGTTAGCCTTTAGACTGACAGGCCACACTATAGCTGCATTCCTTGCGCATCAGTAATTAATCTTTCATTTGTGTAGACAAATATGGTCCAAGTGTCATGTATCAACCTTAGAACCTTTTGTAATTAAATTAATGTAAATTAGTTAAGTCTTATGAGTTCTCATTTTAACATAAAATGTTTTATTGCTGCAGCCTACGACCAATACGAGCTTAACGTATCGTGCCGTGGAGACGCAATGGTCGATTACAATTAGTATTCTGCCACTTATTCATTTGCAACCTACTACAGCGTCCCTGAGATTAGCTGCCGAGCATCACGAAGCGTTTTGCAAATTTGAATGCAAGTGCAGGACCTTAAACGATCTGGCCGCAGCCTCCAAGCTAGAAGTCCATTTCGCACGTAAATAACGGATACCGGCCACTCAAAATTGCTGGTGGTATTAAAAGATGTAATCTTCACTGAATTTTACAGCATCTCCCTAAAAGCTAATTTGGCCACTCACAAAACTGCACCCACCATCAACAATCGCCGTCTACTCTATTTAATTTTAACAGGGTTTTTTTTTTACAGTGATTAATTTCCATTTCTATTTAAAATAAAAATTTAGTAGTCTTGCGTGTGCAGACACGTCAGCTCACAACTGTTAAAAAGCGTGGAAGGACATCTTCACGTGAAATTTCTGTGCTCTGAGAAAAAAAAAATTGTTTCATTCCTACGGTGAGTTTGAAGAGAACTGTAAGTACGTTTCAATACTATTAATATTCTGCGTATTTTCCTTAAATGGGGATTTTGCTGTAATAAATAGCGATTTCTTTTTGAAGTTTAAAGTTATTAGCAAAACCGCGTTAATTTCATACTTTCTCCATATTAGGCTGCATTTCACGCAATGTTGGCCACCTCTTAAAATTATTGCAGGCGTCTGAGTGGAGTGGATGGGAATATGCGTGCTCACAGTGTGAACAGTGAAGATCTGTATAGACTGACAATAGAAAGATCACTTAAGAGCAGGTTTAGCTCTTTCAGTAATGAGGAAAAACTAAATATATTAGTAATTATAACTGACAAGCATAAAAAAACGTGGTAATAATGACATCAGCATGCAAAAAACTGTGTTAAAACGTTTAAGGGGCATTTAAATAAGGAAAATGTACAATTCCACGGTTATGTGACTGTCATAGGTTACGAAAATTGTTTCGCTGACAGTGCTAGCTTTTTCACAAGAAAAAAAAACACTTGGTGTTATGCAGGTTTTGACGACTTGCGTAGTTTATAAAAAGCTCAATAAGGGCATCAAGGAATGCAAAATCACATTATTTTTATCAAATAGCTTACGCAGTTAGGAACGACACGCATTGCATCTTGTTTAAGTGGGCAGTTTCGGCTCGCAGTGTGGATTTACAGTGAAAAGATAAAAAGAAAATGGAGAACCTTTCTCAAATGGAAAAGGTACGGCGCCTTTTTTACAATAAAATCACAATTATCTATCACAGTTGGGTATGTGACAAAAACTGGAAGTAATTAAGAAAAATTTCGGTTTTTCAGAGATGTCATTGCTGACAGAGCAGCTAATTCTTTAGTACATCATGTGTTGGGTATCTTGAAGGGGTGTAATTGTGAAAAAAAAGGGTGTCGCAAACATATGATGGGGCAGCTGTGATGTCAGGAGAACACGAGTGGCCTTCAGATGAGAACAAGTGTGCCGACAAGCTCTGTTTCTGCATTGTAATGCATTACGACTGAATTTAGTTTTGTTGAAAGCTGGGGGCGTTATTGATCAGAGTAAAGTATTTTCTTTGCTAAATGTGCAAAGTGAATGACAACTTTCCACTGTGAGAAACGAAAGGTTTCCAGATCGCATTATGTTAAAAGGTATTACAAACTGTGTACGAATACAATCAAGTACGGAAAATTAAACTCGATGGTCGAAAATGAGATCTGGATATAATACATGGTGCTCGTGGTCTTCTTTCAACATTCCGTATGTTTGATTTCAACAGTTTTCTTAATATAGTATACTGCATATTTCTCAGAGTGACGTGTGGTTTCAAGTATTCCCAAAAGAAGGCTTTTGACATTGAGTTCTGCCGTAAAGAAGTTGATAAATTGTCCCTGCATCTCACTAAACTCAGCGATGATTTTGAATCTACATGGTATAAAATATCTGAGGTATGTGGTAATTCTGGCCATAATAAAACACTTAGAGTAGTTAGTATACCAGGGGAAAATATATCAACTGCCTATAAGAGATTATTCTGGAAAGCCGGACGGTGTGGCCGAGCGGTTCCAGGCGCTACAGTCTGGAACCGCGCGACGGCTACGGTCACAGGTTCGTATCCTGCCTCGGGCTTGGATGTGTGTGATGTCCTTAGGTTAGTTAGGTTTAAGTAGTTCTAAGTTCTAGGGAACTGATGACCGCAGCAGTTAAGTCCCATAGTGCTCAGAGCCATCTGAACCATTTTTTTTATTCTGGAAAATTATTGACTTCATGAAGAGCAATGCTCGTTCCAGATTTACTGACTCAGAAAAATTCTAATTTCCAACATTTTAAACATAGAATTTGCAAAACAGTTTACAGAAGAATGGATTTCAGTTTTAAGCAGATCTTTGCAACATTCTTTGACTTTACAATCCTGAGTAAGGAATTGTGTGTTATTTAGAGACCATTAAATGCATAAGACATTGTTGTGACGTTGCGCCGGTACTTGGCGCAAGCTGGATTAGTGCCTGTGTTTCCAGAAATTCTTAAACTTGTCTTTCTGGTAATTTCCATCGCAGCATCTCGTTCCTGTGAGTGGTCATTCTCAGCAGTGAAAATGATTTAATCCTATCTTTGAAATACATCGTACTCAAGGTTAGGAAAGCCTTCTCCACTGGGTGTTCTCAGAAGGCCCCAACTTGCAACTATGTATCAAATCCCATCCTTCTACCGTGATGTAACTGATATCTTCTGGACGAAAACCAGAAGGACAGATTCGATGTACAAAAAAATAAGTTATGAAATTTAATTTAGTCTTATTTATGAAAATATATTATACGTTGTTTTCCCATTAGAATTTAAATCTATTTACTGGTTTCTTTTACAGTGATTAACAAAATATTATAGATACGACATTCGTTCAATGAAAATTGTTACTTGGAGCTTGCATCAGATTGAAAGCCACGCCTCACCACTGATTACTTTTCTCCTCTAAAGTGGACGGAAGAAATAATAATGTTACATGCATTTCTCCTGCAATGAGCAAAGTTATTGTCATGGACAGAAACGTGAAGGTTTCACTAAATTTTCTGTTTCACTGTTCATCAGGCAACGATGCTGCCAAATGGACATATTTTTAATAGAAAAGATTGAGCTTATTTTTTTATTTATGTGCCTTGGTTGCATTAATTCAATATCAGTCACTGGTTCTGTCGTCAAAATCGGAGTATATCATTGGATCTTCGGTTTGTTCCAACATCAGCGCGCCGAGACAAAAACTGCGTCGTAGAAAATGCAAACTTAATTTTTCACGGTTAGGATGATATTTTGAAGTGCAATCTTGTTAATGAACTGTTACACATCATCGCCCGTTGTAGTGTGCACAGAGAAGCTTTTATAGTGAAAAATAAGCCAGACATTACTATGAATGAAGAGATGCTATTGACTGTGACTAACGAGTACCTTAGTGTTTAGCTGCAGCGTTAAAGTTAACACATAATTTGTGTGATATAATAATGAAATTACAGGTATTAGTATCACCGCTATTTAAATACGCAAATTTCTCCTTATTTTACCTTTTTAACCTTACGGTAGCGATAATGGTGAATGTTAATTGTCAGGAACAGTAATGACAGTCCAGAAAGTCTCTAAATTTGAAACTGAAAGCTTTGTGACGCCTGACGTCGAGTGGTATGTAGTGCCGCGAAATGCAGAAAAGAAGAGTACGTGTTACCGCACGCGGCAGAAATGGCTTTGGCCCAGTTCTGCCAACGGCAGTATTTCGGTGTCGACTTGTTCACCCAATCTAACTTTGCGCCGTGTTTCCCTTGGCGGCCCCAGGGAGGCGAAGTATCACAGCAGCAGTGTCGGCTCAATCAGAGATCAGCACCGAAGCATTCGGCTCATGCCCGCAGAGCCCCCGTGGGGCCCCAACAGCGCCTCTCCTCTGCATGCCGCTGCGGTCCCTCACAGAGCGGGGCCCCTGCAAAACAGCCGACTGCTGCGTGCGCCGGCGCGGAGGATGGGCTCCCAACGGTCGTCCCACTACCCCTGCTGTACCTTTTACGATGTAAAGGATACGATATTTTACACACGTGTGCAAACTATAGGGGAAGACTTATATGCGCAGAATGAAACTAAAAGTGTTACACAAGACAGCATCAGTCCTATATTAATCTAACTTTGTGGTATATTCATAACATAACTGGTATTAAATATTTTTATACATCCAGTCCATCGCATATATCAGTATGAGGTGTTTCCCCTATGGACCCTGCGACAATTTTTAACATAAGAGTCTATTTAACTAGCACCCACAGCTAAAAAGCCTCAAGTTAAATAACTTAGCTCTGTTTAGACCTTTCGATTACGTTGCGGAGGGGTGTGGGTGGGGGTGGGATGTTTCTTTTACATTTGGTATTCATCGGAAACCTGCCACGACAGACTTAGTAATACATAGCCCGTCCAAGCATACTCTCCATTACAGACAGACTGCTTTTCGGGCTATGCTCTTGAGGTTATGAGTTTAACACTCCATTGCCGGTGGAAGCATTGAACCGGGATACACGGTTATCCAGACTGTGGTATTTTCTAATAGAGCTCACAGTGACTTTGTAAGGAGTATTAACAGAAGCATTGACTCGAATGAAAAATAGCCCACAATTGCACTAATTATGTTCATTCTAAACCTTGACCATGGTTTCTGCTGTAATAATATAGCCCTCTTCAGAAGTCCTAAGAAGTGATCAAAATAACATCTAGGCCAGTAATACAATGTTTACACGAAATTCTAAAACTACGTATGTGACAACATACACTACTGGCCATTAAAATTGCTACACCAAGAACAAATGCAGATGATAAACGAGTGTTCATTGGACAAATATATTATACTAGAACTGACACGTGATTACATTTTCACGCAATTTGGGGTCTTACATCCTGAGAAATCAGTACCCAGAACAACCACCTCTGCCCGTAATAACGGTCTTGATACTCCTGGACATTCAGTCAAACAGAGCTTGGATGGCGTGCACAGGTACAGCTGCCCATGCAGCTTCAACACGATACCACAGTTCATCAAGAGTAGTAACTGGCCTATTGTGACGAGCCAGTTGCTCGGCTACCATTGACCAGACGTTTTCAATTGGTGGGAGATCTGGAGAATATGCTGGCCAGAGCAGCAGTCGAACATTTTCTGTATCTGTACAGGTTCTGCAACATGCGGTCGTGCATTGTGCTGCTGAAATGTAGGGTTTCGCAGGGATCGAATGAAGGGTAGAGCCACGGGTCGTAGCACATCTGAAATGTAACGTCCACTGTTCAAAGTGCCGTCAATGCGAACAAGAGGTGACCGAGACGTGTAACCAATGGCACCCCATACCGTCACGTCGCGTGATACGCCAGTATGGCGATAACGAATACACGCTTCCAATATGCGTTCACCGCGATGTCGCCAAACACGGATGCAACCATCATGATGCTGTAAACAGAACCTGGATTCATCCGATAAAATGACGTTTTGCCATTTGTGCACCCAGATTCGTCGTTGAATACAACGTCGCAGGCGCTCCTGTCTGTGATGCAGCATCAAGGGTAACCGCAGCCATGGTCTCCGAGCTGATAGTCCATGCTGCTGCAAACGTCCTCGAACTGTTCGTGCAGATGATTGTTGTCTTGCAAACGTCCCCATCTGTTGACTCAGGCATCAAGACGAGGCTGCACGATCCGTTACAACCATGCCGATAATATGCCTGTCATCTCGACTGCTAGTGATACGAGGCCGTTGGGATCCAGCACGGCGTTCCGCATTACCCTTCTGAACCCACCGATTCCATATTCTGCTAATAGTCATTGGATCTCGACCAAAGCGAGCAGTAATGTCGCGATAGGATCAACTGCAATCGCGATAGGCTACAATCCGACCTTTATCAAAGCCGGAAACGTGATGATACGCATTTCTCCTCCTTACACGAGGCATCACAACAACGTTTCACCAGGCAAACTGCTGTTTGTGTATGAGAAGTCGGTTTGAAACTTTCCTCACGTCAGCACGTTGTAGGTGTCGCCACCGGCGTAAACCTTGTGTGAATGCTCTGAAAAGCTAATCATTTGCATATCACAGCATCTTCTTCCTGTAGGTTAATTTTAGCGTCTGCAGCACGTCATCTTCATGGTGTAGCAATTTTAATGGCCAGTAGGGTATTTCTTAGATAAGCTTTTAAAAATGAAAAATGCCCTAGCCCAGCGGCTGCGTCAAGGTCAATAAAATAAAATAACTTCATCGTGCATAAGCCTGTTCCGATCATAAGTAAGCCGGCCGAAGTGGTCGTGCGGTTAAAGGCGCTGCAGTCTGGAACCGCGAGACCGCTACGGTCGCAGGTTCGAATCCTGCCTCGGGCATGGATGTTTGTGATGTCCTTAGGTTAGTTAGGTTTAACTAGTTCTAAGTTCTAGGGGACAAATGACCTCAGCAGTTGAGTCCCATAGTGCTCAGAGCCATTTGAACCATTTGATCATAAGTAAAACTACATGTGGCACCGTATGTCCTCCGCCACTACATCTGTTATACTATGCCCACGGTCGTTAAATGTGCTACATCCTGCGCGCCATAGCTGGCGCTCACCACATTGATTTACATAGCACCGTTTATCAGGAATCTAGTTTATATCTACGATAAAGCCGGTCAGAGTGGCCGAGCGGTTCTAGGCGCTACAGTCTGGAACCGCGCGACCGCTAAGGTCGCAGGTTCGAATCCTGCCTCGGGCATGGATGTGTGTGATGTCCTTAGGTTAGTTAGGTTTAAGTAGTTCTAAGTTCTAGGGGACTGATAACCTCAGAAGTTAAGTCCCATAGTGCTCAGAGCCATTTGAACCATTCTACGATAAAATATTAATATCAAGCCTACAAGTGCAACGGAAGGACCATATACTTATTAACACGACTGTCCAACAGTTAAAATTCTGTTGCATACGATCATTAAGGTGGTCAAACATTAACAAATTCATGTGACAATGTTTTCTTCACTATTTAAAGCTACATTCATAAACGGGGCTATTATATGCAAGTACAACTACAACTTACATTATACGCTCTCACAGCTTACACAGGTAATTCTACCAGCCGACGTTAGTCATTGTTCACAGGCACACTACTAATGAATGACGATAGTTCTACGAATAGCAGTCTAGCGCTTAAGTGCGGTAACATGGCACAAGACAATGAAAGGCACATTAACATAACTGTTTCAACACAAACTACTCTTAACATAGTAACAGCTCATGGCTCTTTACGACAATTTGCTACAGGAGCATTGTCCTAAAACAGTAGTTTATCTCAAATAATCATATAATAACATGGTACAATCGAGTCATGACTAGTGCCTATCTGCTATGCCCAATACGGGCTAAAAACCTTAAACGAGGCTGGAACTTTTCAGATAACTCTGATCATTCAGTAACTTCCTATTGTCACACATTTTGTGGTTATGTATCGGCACCTCCTCCAGTAAATCTAATTTCATACCATTGCCTTCTTTACACAACAGCTCTGTGTCATTAACAGGTTGGGGCGTACGTCCTTCTTAAATGATGTGTAACGAAGCCAAGGGTATGAAATTAGACTGCTATTTAAATATGCAAATTTTTCCTTATTTAACTTTTTCAACTTTACAGTAGTGGAAATTATAAATGTTATTTGTCAGGAACAATAGTGACGGTCTAGAAAGTTTCTAAACTTGAAATTGAAAGCTTTGAAAGCTTTGTGACACCTGACGTCGAGTGGTACGGAGTGCCACGTTATACAGAAAAGAAGAGTACGTGTACCGCATACGTTATTTTAGAAGTTTATGTATAGATTGTATTACCGATTATTTTGATCACTTATTAGGACTTCTGAAGAAGGCTATATTATTATAGCAGAAACCATGGTCAAGGTTTAGGATAAACATAATTAGTGCAACTGTGGGCTGTTTTTCATTCGAGACAATTTCGTAACGGTTGCTAGTATTGCTGCCATGATGAAAATAATGAAACTTATGGGTTCCTCGGCTCCATCCTTACACCGACAAGAACATGAGTTCCTGTATGTAAGGTTATCATTAGGACGGTTTTGTATCCTACAGTTCCGTACTATGGCAGGATTTAAAGCAATGTTGTTAAACATCTTTCGGCTCACGAGATTATCCCGGCGCATTTCACTCCTAGGAATAACTAGGCGAGGTTCAGACGTAGTGGAACAATGAACGGTGATCCTTCAAAGTATCCGGATGTTTACAGAATTACATTTAATGACTGCCCGTTCAAATATATTGGCCAGACTGGAGTTCAACTGGCTAGAGGGTTCTAATTCAGCTTTGGGTGTCCATTTTTCTGAGACTGGTCCCTCTGTCATTAGTGTTTCACCCATCCAATGTTTCATTGTTGCATAGGTAACGAAAGGACAATGGTCTTAATATTCTAGAAGAACTAGAGATTTACCTGACTTAAAGCAGTTTCCTAGTCATACTCTCAACACGCAAGTTGAACCGAAATGTAAATCGTTTTCAACTAAATTTGACTATCGTAAAGGATAACCTGGCCCGTTTATCTGTTTGTGCATTGCCTCCTTCTACTAACGCCCCATCTCCCCCCCCCCCCCCCCCGTCCCAATGTTTGGGTAATTTTCTGGCTTCATATTTTACGGACCCCTCTCCTTTTAGTTCTCAAAGAATTTTAACATTTTTAATAGTTTCGCACAGTAGGCCATTTAGTCCCTCCTACAGCATTCAGTTTATATTTTCTGTTGTAGTTCTTGACATTGTAATATTGCGTGCACGCGATTCCTAGTAATTTTCTTACACCCAAAATCCACCTAGCGTTTCCGAGCAGACTACAGCGACACTAGCCACGTTAGTCTGTTTCCTTCCGCTCCCCCCATTCCACCGTTTTTAACCGTTTATTTACAATCATTTTAAGGTTCCAACTGTTTGTCCCACACATGTATATTTGTCTGTCGTCGGGGCGACTTAATTTTTAGAACGGAGTAATTCCTAGGAATCGAGGGAAAAGCCTGATATCAAATGTGTTCCAGCATCAAGTTGTAATTGTAGATATTGGACATTGCTCTCATTCATATTACTTGCGTTCAGTCATTTTTACCGAAAGATCTGACCACGTTGTGTCCAAGGTTGTCACTCTTGGAGTTAGTTCACGTTTTCTTCCTACTCCGGACTTCCCCTGATGATGCAACTAACATTATGAAAACCATTGTGCTTATGTATTAAAGTAACCACACAGCTGCAGTGGTATTTTTAGTCAACACTGTGCCATTTACCAACGCTTGGAATCTTTAATTTAAATCCCTAGTGGTCTAAAAAACAGCTTTTTCCAACTGGTCGCAACAAGTTTACGGAACCGGACTTCGTTTTAGTAATGCTATTTACTGACATTCAGTAGCGTAATTTCTGGACGTTCAAAGCAAAAGTTATAGACGACAAAAAGCGCGTTCTATGTAGTTGGTTTGTACCCTCTGTTCCTGCTGCACTGGGGCTGTAAAAGCTGCCTGAGGGAGTCTCCGTCCTTGGCAACAGCCTGGACTGTAACCTAATCCACTTTCACTCTAAAGAATGTCCCCTGCTCTTCCCACATTTCATTGCTGTTTGCCACTTCACATTCATCAGAGGTCTGAACATACTGCATTGGGCAAGAAACCTGAAAAATGACCTTGGCGCCGAGGAACAATGGTTCACATGTACAGCAACGAAATCAACAATGAAAGTGTCTTATTAATCTCACTTCTGAAATATTATTGAAGCAGTTAATGTTATTGCCAAAATTAATCAAGTGAAATTTACTTCGGGCAGCTAAATCGTTGTTTTTAATTATACTGGTCACAGCTCTAGGTAGTCGGGAAATTCATTTACTTGCAACATGTTCACAGAACTGGTGTTGGCGAGACTACACCCGGCCGCTTCATAGCTTCTCTGATATTGTTACCCTCCAAATTTCCCTGCAAAAGTTTGGAGTGAGTAGAGTCAGTAATTTACAATGACATACAGAGATGAAAGTCACTAGTTCAAATACATTTTATGAAATATGTATTCCCAGCTAATATGGTGGCTCATCCAAGTGCAATTCTCAACAGCCGCTACAAGGTTAAGGTCATTTTATAAATTTAATTTCGTAGGAACACTTTCTTATATTAAGTCAACCTGAAATAATACACTTGAATTTAATATAAGTGGAGGAACCCCGATATGTTCCCTTTGAAATGTACCCTGAAGCAGCTAAAACCAACGCATGGACTGCAAAGATGAGGAATGTTCTCCAAATAATTAACAAAGGCCTGACACTGGCTCAGAGTACCCCGGCATGACGAATATGTGACAAATTCTGCAGCCAGATGGCTTAATGGCAGACACTAACGCACGTATTTCTCCAACCCATGACAATAGATAACACGGAATTCAGCACAAAAACACGTTTCGACATCTTCCAAAATGAATGTATTGGAAGAAATCGAAATCTTTGTACACTCATGGACATACGTTGATAAAATATTGGATGAACAGACGGACACGAAACATAACAATTTTATAGACAGCTTTAGTGAAATGAAAGAGCTGTATTCCGGATAACCAAAAGATAATAAAATCGAAGATATACACACTACGAAAACGTAACGAAGATTGTACTACCACACCATAGACCATTATGATATATAGACAAATAATAATGGGGATGACTTCTCTGATGACGTGACATGAGAAGAGGCAGATGCCGATAGGGAAGAGATAGGGGATCCAGTGTTTATATCAGAATTTAAAAGGGCTTTGGAAGGCTTAATATCAAATAATGCAGAAGGGATGGATAACGTTCCATCGAAATTTATAAACTCGTTGGTGGAAGTGGCAACAAATGACTATTCATGTTAATGTACAGAATGTACGATGCTGGCAATGTACTGTTAGACTTCCGGAAAACGTCATGCACACAGTTCCGAAGATTGCATGAGGCGACAAATGTAACAATCGTCACACAGTCAGCTTCACCGCTCATGGGTCCATGTTGTTCACGATAAAAATGTACAGGAGAAAGGAAAAGAAAAGCATTCTGTGTGATTGTGATCAGTTAGGCTTTAGGAAATGGAAAATAACCACAGAGGCAGATCTGTCGTTCCCTTTGACAATGCAAGCAAGACTGAAGAAAAATAAAAAAATGTTCGTTGTATTTGTCGACAGTGAATAAGCCTTGGACAATGTAAAGCGGTGCAAGATGTTCGAAATTCTGAGAGAAATAGGCGTAAGCTTTAGGGGAAGGTGGGTGATATACAATAAGTACAAGAACCAGGAGGGAACCGTAAGAATGGAAGACCAAGTATGAAATGCTCGGTTAAAAGACGTGTACTACAGGAATGTAGTCTTTCGCCCCTACTGTTCAATCTATACATCGAAGAAGGAAAAATCAAGGCGGTAGAATACCAGTTCTAAGATTCGCTGAAGACAATGCTATCCTCTGAAAAGGTGAAGAAGAATTGAAGGAACTGTTGAATGGGTTGAACAGTCTACCGAATACAGCATTCGGACGGAGAGTAAATTGAAGAAAAACGAAAGTTATGAGAAGTAGCAGAACTGAGACCAGCGAGAAACTAAACATCAATCTTTGTAATCACGAAGTAGATGAAGTTAAGGAATTCTGCTACCTAGGCAACAAAATAGCAAATGGCGGACGGAGCAAGGATGATATAAAAAGCAGACTAACACATGCGAGAAGGGCATTCATAGCCAACAGAAGTCTACTAGCATCGAACATAGGCCTAAGTGTTGAGGAAGAAATGTATGAAATTGTACGTTTAGAGCACAGTTTTGTATAGCAGTAACGCATGGACTGTCGGAAAACCGGGTCGGAAGAGAGTCGAAGGGTTTGAAGCGTGATGCTACAGAGGAATGTGGAAAATTAGTACGACTGATAGGATAAAAAATGAGGAGGTTCTCCACAAAATCGTCGAGGAAAGGAATATATGAAAAATACTGCCACGAAGAAGGGGCAGGATCATGGAACATGTGTCAAGACGTAAGGAAATAACTTTAGTGATAAGAAAGAGTGCTGAAGAGGGTAAAAACTGTAGAGACTGGGGTACATGCAGCCACTAATTGAAGATGTAGGCTGCAAGTGCTACTCTGAGATAAAAAGTTTTGCGGCGAAAAGGAACGCACAAAGAAAGACAAATAAACATACAAATTGTAACCGCATGTACAAATTTATAATTATAGGTCGAGCTATTATCAACGCACTATGTTATAGTCTCGATACATGTCAGTTCCCTGTTGGGCGGCATCTGTCACATATCTTTGAATACCACTAGTAGGGGCTAGCCATTATCAACTCATTATTTTCTAGTCTCGATATATGTCAGTTCCCTGTTGTTCGGGCGTCAGTCACAGTGACTGTGACTGACGCCTGAACAACAGGGAACTGACATGTATCGAGACGAGGAAATAAGCCGGCCGGTGTGGCCGAGCGGTTCTAGGCGCTTCAGTCTGGAACCGCGCGACTGCTACGGTCGCAGGTTCGAATCCTGCTTCGGGCATGGATGCGTGTGATATCCTTTGGGTAGTTAGGTTTAAGCAGTTCTAAGTTCTAGGGGACTGATGACCTCAGATGATAAGTCCCATAGTGCTCAGAGATATTTGAACCATTTTTGAACTAGGAAATAGTGCACTGATAATGGCTAGCCGCTAGCCGAAATCTGGATTTGCCAAATAAAACCTACAAAGAAAGGAAGACTGACTGCTGCAATCAATAATTTATAAATAATATCACAGCCGCCGAGAGCACCAGCTTTCCTAATAGAAGGTAACCTGATGAAATTGTTTAACCTAACAGCATTCCTAGATTTTCTGTCACCTGTAGCTGTAAAAACTACAACAATGTATACCATCGATAAAAGACCTAATCTGACATTTTCCAACAGCGGCAGACTAAAATAACGTACATAATTAACAAAGAAAATGAGGCTGTTATTGAAGATCATCAGGCAGAGATACGATTATAAGACAGTGACAAAAACACGAAGCTATATTGATGTAAGTACCCACATACAATCGAACAAAATGGTTATTAGTGATATCAGCTTGGAGTCAGCGAGTTCATGTGAAACTCAGCTCGCCCTATTTGTCCAAGAAATTCACAGTGCCGTAGACACTGGCGAGCAGATTGATGCCGTATTCCTGGACTTCAGGAAGGCATTTGATACGGTTCCGCACTTACGTTTAGTGAAAAAAATACGAGCTTACGGAATATCGGACCAGGTTTGTGATTGGATTCAGGATTTACTAGAAGAAAGAACACAACATGTCATTCTTAACGGTTCAAAATCTGCAGATGTAGAGGTAATTTCGGGAGTACCGCAAGGAAGCGTGATAGGACCTTTATTGTTTACAATATACATAAATGACTTAGTTGACAACATCGGTAGCTCCGTGAGGCTATTTGCAGATGACACGGTTGTCTACAAGAAAGTAGAAACATCAGAAGACTCGTACGTACTCCAGGAAGACCTGCAGAGGATTAATGAATGGTGCGACAGCTGGCAGCTTTCCCTAAACGTAGATAAATGTAATATAATGCGCATACATAGGGGCAGAAATCCATTCCAGTACGATTATGCCATAGGTGGTAAATCATTGGAAGCGGTAACGACCGTAAAATACTTAGGAGTTACTATCCGGAGCGATCTGAAGTGGAATGATCACATAAAACAAATAGTGGGAAAAGCAGGCGCCAGGTTGAGATTCATAGGAAGAATTCTAAGAAAATGTGACTCATCGACGAAAGAAGTAGCTTACAAAACGCTTGTTCGTCCGATTCTTGAGTATTGCTCATCAGTATGGGACCCTTACCAGGTTGGATTAATAGAAGAGATAGACATGATCCAGCGAAAAGCAGCGCGAATCGTCATGGGGACATTTAGTCAGCGCGAGAGCGTTACGGAGATGCTGAACAAGCTCCAGTGGCGGACACTTCAAGAAAGGCGTTACGCAATACGGAGAGGTTTATTATCGAAATTACGAGAGAGCACATTCCGGGAAGAGATGGGCAACATATTACTACCGCCCACATATATCTCGCGTAATGATCACAACGAAAAGATCCGAGAAATTAGAGCAAATACGGAGACTTACAAGAAGTCGTTCTTCCCACGCACAATTCGTGAATGGAACAGGGAAGGGGGGATCAGATAGTGGTACAATAAGTACCCTCCGCCACACACCGTAAGGTGGCTCGCGGAGTATAGATGTAGATGTAGATGTAGATGTAGATTAGAGGCGCCATGTCACGGACTGCGCGGTCCTTCCCGCCGGAGATTCGAGTCTTCCCTCGGGCATGGGTGTGTGTGTTGTTCATAGCTTAAGTAGTTTACGTTAGTTTAACCCTTTGTTTCCTGACATAAGAAAAAATTTACGTTTTAACATTTTCTTTGCAGAATTTATGCTATAGTGGCCTCAAATGATGTAGGATTTTTTCTAAAATTTTATTTTATTTTCCACAACATTTTTCTCTCCAGGTACTCAGAAGTACCGTCAGACTCCATGGACAGAATCACAACATGCGCAGAAAAATGCTCCAATTTTTATAACTTGTACTTTATTCCACATAAATATTAAATTTTTTTACATTAGAAAATTAATTAACAGAAATATGATATTTCAATTTTTTTTTTAAAAATTTCGCATGAATTTATTCTAGAGCAACTTCACAATACATAGTAACTTAGCTACACATTTTTGACAGTATATACATATCACATATTCAGTGATACCTCATGAAATTGTAGGAAACAGTTCTTTTTCTCATTGCAACACAAATACACTCTACATGTACTACATTGTGAATGTGATCTCGACTGAATTTTATTTTTCGCACACATTTGCATCGTCCTCTTTTACAACTGAACACTACAAAATGGTTTCCTCGGTTGCCAAGACGTACATCCTGCGGAACAGAAAAGTTATCCTTCCTTCTCTTTGGGAGAGTTATTTCATCTTTACCAGAGTTTCTCTTTTTGAGATTTGGCACTTGCTGTTCATTCATTAGTGCCACAGCACGCCTGAATTCCAGCAGTGGCAGCGCCCCATGTATATCACTGAAAATGACGTAAGCATTGACTAAAGCAATTTGTATTGCTCCCCAGAAGAGACGGTGCCACCATTTCTTTGATCGCTTGTCAAGACCATAAGTTGAACGTAATCTGTCTGCATGATCGACACCACCCATGTTTTTATTGTAATCACATACAATAACTCGACATGGTACAGTCATACTAGTTCCATCTTTCTGTTTTCTTGTCACTACGCTCTGTTCAGTGCCATGGAAGTTTGACGCAAAATACACTACTTTATTTTCCTTCCATTGAAATACTGTTAGGTCTAAAGATGACTCTCTGTGATTTGATTTAGACATTTTTCTTCAGGTAAATTCCCTGGAAAACCTTTCCTGTTTGTTCTAATTGTTCCACAGGCAAATGTATTTACCGATTTCTGTTTGAGAAAAAGTGGACAGAACAACTAGTGAGAGGTAACGCATTGTTGCTACAATAAAGTGTTCGCACAACCTGACGGTACTAATAAGTCTGCCTTATATTTTCCACTTTATCTCATTCACTTGTGACGTAATGCTTCAAACTATTATAAAAAAACAAAGAAGGTAAGTACGTACAATGGAAAACTCAACGGTAGTTTCAATAAATTGCGCACAAATTCAGGGAACACCATGGAAACAAGCACATACAATCTTCTGTTTTCACAGCAGCGCGCGAAAAGCAATTTCAAGCTCTGACCGCCAGAGAGGTCTATGTATTCCACAGTAACATCTATGAAACAGTAGAGCAGAGTTACTGTTACGAACCGACAGGCTCTCAGATCACGAAACTGCACCACGAGAAAATAATGAGAGTCAAAACTTACTGGTACTTTTAAGTACCGTCAGGCAACAAAGGGTTAAGTAGTTTGTAAATCTAGGGATCGATGACCTCAGCAGTTTGGCCTCAAGAATTCACACACACCTCAACATTTTTTATTTGTGACAACTTTGGAGCTATTAACAAAACGTATTTACTGCTAACAGCCTGAAAATGGGCATAGAGTTAAAACAGGCATATTGCGACTATATAATCCACAGCGATTAAACAACGTCATTTATATCAGCATTCTGGTTCAGTACTATTGTTAGAATGTCATTATAAGACGTCTACCACGCTGCGAGACCAAGAGAAAATAAAGATTGATCTGCGGTTCGCAATATCTCTGAGGAATTCGTTATCCAAAAACGTCAAATTTCTTGAGGATAAAACATGTTCTATAATTCTATAACAAACTTACGTCAGTGACATATGTTTATAAATACGTGCAGCTGTCCAGAGACCCTTTTGGAAACTGGAGTGACCTGCGCTCTCTTCCAGTCGCTGGATATCCTTCGTTGGTCTAGCGGTCTACGATAAACTGCTGCTAGAAAGGGTTCAAATGCTTTAGCATAATCTTTATAGAATCTTATAGGGTATCTCATCTGGTGCTTATGTCTCTCCTCTGCGATGTGACAGTCGTTTCATTTCTATTCCGCGATCGGTTGTCTCAGCCTCTGCCATTTCGACGTTCGTACGATTGAAAGAATGGGCCGTGTTACGATTTTCCACGGTGAAACAATTTCGGAAGACCGAATTCAGTATTTCGGCCTTCTCTCTGTTATCTTCCGTTTCCGTGTCAGTATGGTAATTGAGTGAATGATTAGATGATTTTACTTAAGACCAAAGCCTCTTAGGAGTTTTACGCAGATTAGGCGACAAAATTATGCTTTCAAAGTCATTGAACGTTTCTCTTTGCTCCCATTGGGTTCATTTTCGATTCGTTCAGCATTTCTCACCTATGTTTTGACTTCTCTTGAATATGAAATGAGGCTCTGTTTGTGTAAGGAGTAATTATCTAGCTCTGCTATTAAATCGTGTTGGGTCTTTCCCATCCCTTAAGACCTTGCTCGGGACATACTTGTCTAAGGCACATTGAACAATACTTTTGGTGTTTTTAATCAATTATGAGGCTGAAAATGCATACAGCCCACTCCAGTGGGTACTCCTTACTGGAGCCGTGCTCTACCTGCATTTCAGTCTCATGTCTGATTAAAAACGTCAAAGAAGAGACAGTAACAGTTATCCACTGCAGTGTGGGATGCATCGCGGAAACGTATTGCAGCAAGTCTAGATGTACCAGTTACCACCCAGTGGTTGTCAACTGCACTTGTGGAGGAATGGAACCAACTATCGGAAGATTTCCTTACAAACCTTGTGGCTGGTTTGAGAAAAAGTTAGAGAACAATCGTGCTGATCACTCGCTCTACTAGGAACCATCCTCCCCCTTTTGTAGTGTTCAGGAATCCATAATGAATGCCTGCTACTTCTGTGTAATTATTGTCTTGGAATAAAAGTGTCATTTCTTTTCACCTCATTGCGTAATACTTCCAGTTACCTTCTGTATTACTCTGTAGCAGCTCTTTCTGTGCATGGTGCACAGTTAATCTTGACCATTAGTCGGTACTATAGGAAGCGGCCGTTTTCCACCTTCCGCCATCTCCACCGAGCTTTAGTTCCCCAGAGCATGTGACTAGGCGGCGACTCTGTTCTGGCTGCACACATCTTCATATTAACATCTGAATAACGGGATGGGATGGGGGACATAAAATAATTGTATAGGGAAGATTTGTTTTCATTCTACACTTATACACATTTTCAGTCAATACTATGGGCACTCGTTAAGTAATGAAACAGCTTTTTCTCGGCCATTATTGGTGGAAAAAACGTAGAATTTACTGTAGAACATTGTGCTGTTATTACAAGGGAGACACGGCAACCAAGAGTAGAGGATTATGGCATTACCAGCAAAGCGAATGTAATCTAGGCAAACAACAAGGCGGAAGTCGAAAACGTTTTGAATAATCATTTTCTAAGTATTGTAGAGAAAATAGAAGGAGCAAGGCAGTCAATGGAAGAGGCCTTACCCACTCCATTTGATACAATTGAAATTCTACCCACCTCTTCTTCTGAAATTAGGAACATAATAAACTCTGTCAAGAATAAAAGCTCACATGGAATTGATGGCATTTCCAGCAGGAAATAAAAGCTTGTTCCCAAGAGGTAAAAGGTATTCTTAGCCACATGTGTAATAGCTCTATGAAGCATTGTTTTTCCCAGATAGACTGAAGTATGCCATTGTTAAACCACTGCATAAAAAAGGAGATACGTCTCACGTCAACAACTACCGCCCAATCTCTCTTATGACTGCCTTATCCAAATTTCTTGAAAAAGTTATATATTGTAGAGCAGATTGACAACTTTGTAAAAATAAAGTTTTAACAAAATGTCGGTTTGGTTTCCAGAAAGGTTTTTCAACGGAAAATGCTATATATACTTTCAATAATGAAATATTAAATGCTCTGGGTAACCGGAAGCCACCCATTGGAATTTTTGTGATCTCTCAAAGGCTTTTGATTGTGTAAATCGTGGAATACTTCTAGGTAAGCTCAAGTATTGTGGTATGAATGGGACAGCCCTCAATTGGTTTAAACTGGAAGAGTGCAGAAAGCTGAAATAAGCAGTTCACATAATATGCAAAAAAAACCTGATGATTTCTCAACCTGGGTAACAATCAAGAATGGGGTGCTGCAAGCTTCTGTCTTGGGTCCTCTGCTGTTCTTGATATATATTAATGACTTACCATTCTATATTCAGGAAGATGCAAAGCTGGTACTTTTTGCTGATGATACAAGTGTAGCTATCACACTCAACAGACAAGAATTAACTAGTGAAATTGCAAACGATGTTCCTCAGAAAATCATTAAGTGGTTCTCTGCAAATGGGCTCTCATTAAACTTTGACAAAACACAGTATATACAGTTCCACACAGTAAATGGAATGACACCATTAATAAATATAGACTTCGATCAGAAATCGGTAGCTTAGGTAGAATATTCAAAAATTTCTAGGAGTATGCATTGATGAGGGGTTGAACTGGAAAAAACACACTGAAGATCTGCTGAAACGTTTGAGTTCAGCTACTTGTGCTATTATGGTCATTGCAAATTTTGGCGATATACATCTCAGTAAATTACTTTACCACGCCTATTTTCATTCTCTGCTTTCGTATGGCACCATATTCTGGGGTAGCTCATCATTGAGTAAAAGAGTGTTCATTACCAAAAAGCGTGTAATCAGAATAACTGCTGGAGCTCAACCAAGATCATCCTGCAGCCACTTATTTAAAGAGCTAGAGATCTTCACTGTATCCTCACAACAAATATATTCACTTATGAAATTTGTTATTAACAATCCGAACGAATTCAAAAGTAATAGCAGTGTACATGGCTACAACACTGGGAGAAAGAATGATCTTCACTACTCAAGGTTAAATCTAACTTTGGCTCAGAAGGGGGTAAATTATGCTGCCACAAAAGTCTTTGGTCACTTACCTAATAGCATCAAAAGTCTGACAGATAGCCATAAAACATTTAAAAAGAACTTAAAAGAATTTCTTAAGGGCAACTCCTTCTACTCATTAGATAAATTTTTGGATATAGTAAGTGCGTAATTTCCCCAATCCCCACAAAAAAATTAAAGATTTTGAGTGTCATGTAATATTTTCTGTAATGTAATATCTTGTATAGACACCTTTTATTAACCTGACACGTTCCACATCATTACAAACTGTCGTATTCATGATCTATGGAACAAGTACTAATCTAATCTAATCTGTAGAATTCAACACCCCTAGTTTGATGAAATTCCGATTGGTGGCAGCGTTATACCTAGCCTTCAAAATGGCGTCTGAAATGGAGGAGCGGTCCAGGTATAGAGCTGTCACTGGGTTTCTTTCTGCGGAAAATGAGTGCGTTACAAATATTCATAGGGACTTGCAGAATTTATACGGAGATCTGGTACTGAACAAAAGCACGGTGAGTCGTTGGGCGAGGCATCTGTCTTCATCGCAACAACATCGCGCAAACCTGTCAGATCTACCGGCCGCACACAACTGTGACTCCTGCATTGCTGGAATGTTCGGACACTCTCATTGGATGTAATCAATGGACTAGAATCAAACTCCCCGCAGCACAACTAGACGTCTCTGTCGGCAGTGCTGACACGTTCGTCCATGTGTTGAGGTACTCAAAGGTGTGTGGCCACTGGTTTCCTCGGCACGCAATAGGAATCTATAGACAGCACCGCAGAACCATTTGCGTGGAATTGCTTGAGCGTTACGAGGTTCATCGTAACAATATTTTGTCCAACACTGTCACGGGCTATAGAACGTTTGTTCATTATTTCGAACAAAAAAAAAGGCAATCCACGGAGTGCCGCCTTACCACGTGTCCTCAGAACAAAAAGTTAAAAGCCGCACCCTCAGACGTTAAAGTCGTGTCGACGATCATCTGGGACTCTGGAGGGGTTATTCCTTTCTAAATCCTCCCTCGTGGTGTACGATAACTTCGTACATATATCTTACTGCCATCAGGAAACAGGTGGAACGGCTTCAACGTGTTAGTCACCACAAAAATGCCAACGAACGCGATGGTTCTCACAAGTCTGCACACCCGTGAGGAGCTCACGGATCTTCAGTGGACTCTTCTTCCTCATCCACCATACACCCGGACCGCGCACTTCCCGACTGTCATCTCTTTGGCCCTAAGAAGGATGTACTTCGCAGCAAGTGGTACGTTGACGATGCGGAGGCTATCGCTGCAGCCAAACGCGGGCTGCGACTTCGACCAGGGGACTGGTACCAAGAGGGCACGCAGGTCTTTGCGGTAAGGTAGCGTAAGGCCGTCGCACTGAACGGAGACCATGGTGAAAAGTTGTATTTTGTAGCCAAAAGAGTGAGGAATAATACTGTGTATTTGAATCCTGAATAAAACCTACCTGCTTAGAAAACAAATGTTTTGTATTAAAAATACAGTCACGTTTGGCAACATTTAGGAAATAGTTGTTTTCTCTGTAGCTTATATTTGCCCTGTACCACATTCAGACTTACAGAAGAAGTTAAAAACTTGAGACTTTTATAAAAAAAACGATAATTCCTAAATTGCGATTTTTCAGGAATAAAAAAATATGCTTTCCGCAATTTAAACTTAAGGATGGAAAACGTTGACAAGATATTCGTAGCATGTTAAATAACAATATATTTTCTAATGATGTTCGTTTGTAAGTGTGCATCTACAGTTAATTGTTGAGGACCATATTGTTCTTTAGACTTGTTGGGCATTTGCAGAAACTTAAAGAAGGAAAGCAGAATTATATTTCACAGGACTAATGTGTTGTTTTCAAAATAATTTTTTGGAGTATGTAACAATGAGCACCATACTATATTTTCATTACAAAAAGTTGAAAGTAGAAGCTTAGGTACTCCAGCTGTGTCCCTTATTCATCCTCGCACCCATCACTTATCATCATCATCATCAACATCAGTTTCAATCTCCTCCTGTCCTTTATAATTTTTATCTGGGGAACCATAAAGGAGGTCCTCGTAGAAGGGTTTGCTTTATTCCAGGAACTGCACCAAATTACAAAGATCTCTTGCTTTACCTGGCTGAATATATGGGTTCTTGTCGTCCAACAACACAGGGCATTTCGGAGCCCAAGTACTATGTTCCACAGTAGGACTTATCTTAACAATAGTGTGCCTATTCCATGGGCCAATGTAAGACTTTCGCAATGAGGCACAGAATCATTCTGCGACAACACTTTGAAACATCTGTACCTGCTGTAGTTTGGCTGGAGGTTTAGGTTTTTTCATACAGAATGGCTAACTAGCACGTTTAATGTATACGAAGTCTTCATATTTCATTATTTTCAGCTGGAAATGACGACTTAATGTGCAAGCTTCAACAATATTCCTGATCCAACTATCAGGAATTTCTGCAGGCCTTGCCTTCTGCACCTTATGCTCCATCAATGACAAGTGTTCATCGTTTGGTAGATAGCTGTTTTCCTCACACTGGAAACAAATATGTGATCGTTTTGTACATTTTCTAGATATGCACTTGGCTGAAGAAGAACTGAACCATGCCATTATATCTCTTTTCCTCAGGACTCCCATCACTAAGTACACCAGGCTCATGTCTTTGATTTTCTAATGCAATGTTGTTTATGTAGTTGAAAATCATTGATGTGGCTACATTAGGAGCTTTCCTTAATGTATGATCAAGATAGTAGTAAACTGAAATTGAGTCATCTGCCAGTCTGCGAATCCCAAAAATATTGTACCATAACTGCATTGCATACTAAATAGAATTTCACTCCAAGCGCGCTAAGAACAAGTTTTGCACATAATGAAATGAAATACAGTAAATATACTCTTGTTTTGCTTTTAGAATATAGTTTCGTTCCAAGCATACAAAAACTTCTGTCGTCTTCAAGTGTAACGATTTTTTAACTTCTGATTGACTCCTCTCAAAATCTCTTTCCCCAGCTTTAACTTCGCTGTTCAGTGACTCACGTACGGTACATATATGAGACCTAGGCTGTCCAAACGTATGTTGAAAGTATTATTAGATGTCCAGTACCTTTTATAGGTAAGACTTACATGATACTTCTGTAAACAATGCATCTGCGTATCATTTGTAGTCATGCGTTTTGGTAGATATTTTTGATTGGTTCACTACACAGAGAGTAGGTGACTGCCTTGCTTTAAAGGACTTTGATATTTAATCAACTGAACAATCGGCTCTAGTTTCTCGTTTGGTTTTGTTTTTAGGGAAACCTCTTATGTTTTGAAGAGTGCCCATACGTTACAGTACTATTGTAGACTCTGTGCAGTCTGTGGTTGGTTATTCAATGAGAGGTGAGGAATATTATTTTACACATTGGAACATGCCTAGCTATGGGGCTCAACTTTTTGGGAATTGCAGTTGAATGATAACGATCTCCTTCTTTGTCTGCAATCCTGGGACGCTTCCTCTGAATGTGGTGCGTAGTAATCACTCCAGACTAATGAGAATAGGAAAACTACGAATCCTGGATTCGTCCGGCCTTTGTAGACTTAACAAGAGACTATCCTTTACGTATAAGGGCAAGATTTTCAATTGGATTTTGCTTTAGAGCTGTATGACTTTCGCCGCAACAAATTCCTACATCAAATAGACTTGGTGACAGGGAAGAACAAGGCGGTATTACCTCAAAAAGTCTGTTTCTGCACTTGTCCGATTTTGTAATAATCCCCTCCCTTAGACATTCCGTCTGTAAATTCTGCTTTTATGGATTTCATACTTAACGGTCAATAGTAGCGTACGTTGGTATTGTACGACCACTTAAGTTTATGTACTGTAGTATATACACTGTGCTGACGCAAACAGCTTAAAATTTCATAAAATAAAAGTCTGACGCATGACAGCGACTCAGTCTGTCTACCGTCATCTATAAAACATTATATAGGTAACGCAATTTCACAGCTCTTCAGTATTGAAAATAAATGCATGAGTCTTCTAAAGTAAATTCCAGCGTCCTTTCTCCATGTAGATCGATAGCGCTAAACGTATGGGCGTCGATACGAATATGAAACGGGTCGCACTCGGCCACCATATTACTCGTAAGTAGGCTGTTTAGGTTTTTGTATTGGCAATGCCACGTAGCGCTCTTTATGAAAATCACTGGCTGTGGCTGGTTTGCATTGTTGTTGGCTATTGTAGTGTTGGGCAGTTGGCTGTTAACAGCGCGTAGCGTTTCGCAGTTGGAGGTGAGCCGCCAGCAGTGGTGGATGTGGGGAGAGAAATGGCGGAGTTTTGAGAGTGGATGATTTGGACATGTGTCCATCAGAGACAGTAAATTTGTAAGACTGGATGTCATGAACTGCAATATATATTAGACTTTTGAACACTAGTAAGGTAAATGCATTCTTCGTTCTCTATCAAAACCTTTCTTTTGCTTAGTATGCCTGTCAGTAGTTAGTGCCTTCAGTAGTTAGCATCTTTTATTTAGCTGGCAGTATTGGCGCTCGCTGTTTGGCAGTAGTTCGAATGACGAAGATTTTTGTGAGGTAAGTGATTCATGATAGGTATAGGTTACTGTTAGTCAGGGCCATTCTTTTGTAGGGATTATTTAAAGTCAGGTTGCGTTGCGCTAAAAATATTGTGTGTCAGTTTAAGCACAGTCATGTATGATTTTTCTAAGGGGACGTTTCATATTTCGGCCCTTAGCCGAGGATACCTCACTGGAATCTTCTGATTTTTTCTTGTAGTTTGTGTAATTAGTGTAGTTTTGTTTATTGTTAGCGCGTAATTGTAGAGAGAATCTCCTTTGTAGTTGCAGTCTTTGATTGTTGTACAGTAAAACAGATGTGGCATGCAGGGAGATTTGCACCAAGTATTTCGCAGCTGCACTAGCAATTAACGAGATATTATTTTCAATGCTATGTTAAGATGTTTTCTTATTTTGCTCTTCAAATTGTGCTTTTCTGTGTGGTCGTGTGAAATATTGTGACAATAATGGCGTGTGAAAAACGTAATACTAGGCTCCAAAGTAAACTGAGAAATGACAGTGAAGACGAAAGCAGTGTGCTAGCGCCGCCGAGTAATGAATTAACTAATGTTCAAAGTAGTAATTTGGTAGTTTTGCATAGGGAAATGGAGTGGGCTGGAAATAATGGTGTAGGCAGTGAAACAATTAGTGATCAGGGAAGCATTATCGATTGATCGGTCGGCAACAGCTGGCCTCAGGAATCCGTAATGACAGGACACAATCTCGCAAATACTGTAGATTCAAGTTTTGGGTCCTCACCGTTTTCTCAAATAAATCAAAACACAGTTTCTGCTTGTCTAAATCTGAATGTAGCCGGTGCAAATGCACTGCCGAAAAGCACTGAGGAACATGTTTCAGACACCAGTGCTTTGTTATTACAGTTAATGCAACAAATGGAACAAAGGATCTCAAAAGTTAGACACAATGGAACAAAATCTTCAAAAGTTAGACACAATGGAACAAAATCTTCGAAAGTTAGACACAATGGAACAACACCAGAGACAAACACAACAACAGTTAGACGCTATGGAACAAAATCTTCAAAAGTTTGACACCACGCTTGAACAAACACGTGAAGATTTAACTACTGAGTTACATAAAATCGAATTGAAATGTGAATAAGTCTGTAATGACGTAAAAACACAAATTTGTGAGCATTTCCAACCTATTTTTTCGTGGCATTTAAATACATTACAGAATCACGAAGCAGCCATAAAAGAACTGCAAACTATTGTTCATGAAAATCATGAGACCTTGCAAGCTAAGACTTACTCAGTTGCATCTACCGATTCGGTTACGTAACTTACAAAAACTCAGGAAAACTTAAAGGACACATTACATACGATTTCAACACAAATGGACACTCTGAAACTTGTTTCAGAAAAACACACTGAGGAAATAAGTTCACTATCGGAGAAAGTAGCCGAACTTTCGGATCAGTTCACTTACTTATCTACAAAGGTGGATGATGATCTGAATGACACAAGACCTGTAGCCTTCACTGACACAGAAGAGTATGAACAAATTAAGAAATTCAAACAAAATCAGAATCAAATTAATACGCAACACAAAAGAGAAATCCGGGAAGTACAAGATCAGTTGGCACAAGTAATACAAGAATTACATATTTCAGAGGACACTCGTGCTCCAACACGGGAAGAGGGACTTAGAAATACGGAAAAGCCACAAAATAATAACACAGGGAATTTCGGAAATTATGAAAGAAATTGGCAAGGTGCACCGAATTTTGAGATGGAACCGCCGACACGACGTAACAATGACCGATATGCGACTCGCCGACACGATGATTTTGACTATAAGCTGTTCATTACTACACGTAAATTCAAAACATTTAAGAATTCTGGCAACGACATTCATCCACAAGAGTGGCTTCATCAATTCTCCCATTGTTTTCCTCCCAACTGGTCATTAGAGCACAGTTTAGAATTTATGTGTGGCTACTTAGAGAATGAACTAGCTGTAAGAATGCGATCGGTCATTCACGATTGCCACAGTGAAGGAGAATTTTTCATGCCTTCCTCCCAACTTATTGGTCTCAAGCCACACAAGACCGAGTAAAACATAGCATCATAATGATGAAACATTTCGAAAAATCTGAATTTTCCAGTCTTGTGAAATATTTTGAAGACATTTTGCACAGGAATCAGTACCTGTCAAACCCTTACAGCCCCTCAGAACTCATCCGCATTTCCTTAATCAAATCGCCTGAACTTTTACGACATACTATTTTGGCAGGACGTTGCCAAGACGACATTGAAGCTTTTCAGGGACTGTTACAAGAATTGGAAATTGACACTGACAATCGCGGAACGCGTAAACAGGAGCACAACGATTACAGGTCACATCCGTCACAATTCCGCGATGACAGAAATAATAAATGGACATGACAAGGCTATTCTTACAACGTAAATCGTGACCAAAACAGACACCACCCGTATGATAACCGTTGGCAGAGTAGTAATAATTACAGGGAAAGGTCACCTCTCCGCAGTAATGGCTATCACAGAGACAATCAGAGAAACAGACAATATGGGAGCCAAAATAAATATTATCAAGGGAGACAGAATAACTTTAGACGCAACGGACCAGCGCGCAATTACGATTCAGGGATAAGTTCTCCACCACGTGACCGACAAGAAAGTAACTATGGAATCTACCGACATGACGACAGACGATATGATCGTAACGACAGACCTGAATTGCATCAGAACTGGCGGGATTCAAACAGAGCAGAGCCCTCTCGACAAGGTGAATTTGTAGAAGTTAGGTCTCCAAATCCCAATAACGACGCGCGCCAACAAAGAGGCAATAGGCAGTGACTCATACCGCTGGCAGCCACAAAACGTACTTATGAAACTGGCGACACAGCTGCTGTAGCTAGTAATTACGTAAAAATGGAAGACATTAGGGATATCTTACTCCAGGAACACGACGTAAAACATAACAACATTGCATATCCTGTAATTCACATTATAGTAAATGACGTAAAATTTACGGCAGTACTTGACTCTGCCAGTCCCACTTCAGTAATTACTGAAGCAGCTTTTAGCAAATGCAACAAATTGAACGATTACCCCACACTTCCTTTACGTAAGATTAAATTACAAGGTGCAATTTTTGGAAAAAGTGTAGATGTACGCCAACAAACCATCTTAGAAATCTTTTGTCAAAGTCACAGCTTCTCTATGAGCTTTCTTATTGTTCCATTATTGTCGACGGAAATTATATTGCGAGTAGACTTTTTGAATGAATACAAAGCAATCTGAAATTTTCACGATGCTGAAATAAGTTTAGAGAAAGAAGGTAAGTCGATAGCTTTGAAATTTGAAGATAGGCTCTCAAACCATGACGAGGAAATTAATTGGCTTTACCTTCTGTTACACAACAGTTCGAAATTTTCTACGGAACTAGACACTAACAATCACTCTGCAAGTACTGACAGGGATGATATCGACGGCATATTTGATACTAATGAGTTAATTCAGAATAAAATTTAAACAATTGAGAATTGTAATGACACCGATAGGCAGGACCTTTTTGAGATTTTACAAGCACATTCCACAGTTTTTACTTACAAAACAGGAACAATCAATGGATTTGAATACCAATTTCGTGTTCGTGAGCATATTAAATTTTGTGTGAGACCATACGTAATTCCAGCACATTATAGGGACAGTGTTAGAACAGAAAGACAATCTATGCTTGACGAGGGCATTATTGAGCCTGCAGTAAGCTCATACAACAATCCATTACATGTTGCTGAAAAAAAATGGGTCGATCAGGCTTGTCTTAGATTCGAGACAAATCAATACTATCATCATTCCTGAAACAGACAGATCGCAAACGATGGAAGAACTACTTCAAAATTTTAATGGTGTAAAAGTGTTGTCTGCTATTGATCTCAGATCCAGCTTTTATCAGATTGAACTTCATCCAGAATGTAGAAAATACACAGCTTTTCTTTGTTTCGGCGTTTGTTATCAATTTCGGAAACTTCCTTTTGGTTTGAACATTTCTTCGGCAGCGTTCATTCGCGGGCTAAATTCCATATTACCTGATTTCTTAAAAAGTCACACCACCTTATATGTAGATGATATTCTAATAGGAGAAGCCTCATGGGAACAACATAATCGCATCCTCAACAGTTCGTTACGTATTTTTACAGAATATGGAATTACAGTTAACTTGGAAAAGTCTGAATTCGGTAGGTCAAAGGTGAGGTTTTTGGGACATATTATTTCTTCTGAAGGCATTCAGCCGTATTCTGAAAAGTTAGAAGCAATCAGACCCATTCCAGTTCCACCCACAAAAAAACAAGTCCGCAGTTTTCTAGGTCGAGTAAATTTTTACCGTCGTTTTCTGAATATGCAAATTCTAGTTACACCAAAACTTTGTCCTCGCACTGGAAAAAATACTATTTGGAACTGGGACGAACAAGCACAGTTGAAATTGAATTCTTTGAAAGAATCTCTACTTAACGTGGCAATACCAGCTTATCCAGATCTGTCGCAAGATTTCTGCCTTAGCACGGATTCTTCTAAAGTCGGTCTTGGTGCCCATTTATTTCAAGAAGAAATAGAAAATGACACTACTGTTCAGAAAACCATTGCTTTTGCTAGCCTAGTGCTTACAAAATCTGAAAAAAATTATTCCGTTACTGAATTAGAAGCTTTAGCTATCGTTTGGGCACTTAACAAATTCCGTTTCTCTCTTTCTGGCAAGCACGTAAAAGTATACAGTGATCATCGTGCATTACAATTTCTTATGACAGGTTAAAACGTTGGGCATTGTTTCTGCAAGAATTCCACTTCACAATAATCTACATTCCCGGCAAGGAGAACATTGTTGCGGACGCACTATCACGCGCACCGGCTGGGCTTAAGAAAAGTAACACAGACGGCAACCTAGAGAAAAATTTCAGTATTCTTTACATTCAGAAAGTCACCTTTGAAAACTTCATCACCACATCTTTAAAGGACATTGCTCATGAACAAGATAAAGATCCCATTTGGAAAGACATCAAAAGTATATCGCATGAAAAGACGCACACTCAGATTCGGCATTATTATCTGGTTAGAAACAACATACTGTTCAAACGCTTCAGTGTTGATGACAAGCTATGGGTACTTTGCATTCCAGACGATTTTGTTAATAAGCTCATTTGGTACATTCATTTCAGCTACGCACATTTTGGTCCACGAAAATGTTATCATATTCTTCGAGCGACTTGTTATTTTAACAATATGGAAAAGAGAACCCGAAGAGTCTTGCCTATTTGTAAACTTTGTCAAAAGGCGAAACCTTCTACTATCTCACATAGTGCTCCGTTGTTTCCTATCATTCCTTCTAAATTAAAAGAATTTGCTGCTGTTGATCTCTTGAGACCGCTTGTCAGAACATCGAATTGATTTTCGTACGTTCTAGTCGCTGTTGAACTTACTTCAAAATTTGTTTCTTTCACTCCGTTGCGTAAAGCCACTGGACGGTCTGTATCCAACGCCTTTGCCAAAAATTTCTTACGTGAAGTTGGACACGTTAGTAAAGTCATTTCAGATAACGGACCGCAATTCAGATCTGGTGTTTGGTCACGCATGCTTCGGAACCATAAAATCAAACCTGTTTTTATTTCATTGTACTCACCACATTGCAACCCGTCTGAACGGATTATGAAAGAAATCAATAAGCTTTGCAGACTTTATTGTCACAGAAAGCATCAGCATTGGGACAGATATTTACACTTATTTCAAAACGTGCTGAATGAAATGCCTCATGACTCCACTGCATTAACACCTATTCTTGTACTGAAGAATGAAGAACCACCGAACAGAATCAGAGATCTTGTTTCTTTTCCGAATACACGTAATTCAAGACTGCATGGAATTCCACTACTTCCGTATGAATTTTCTTTCACTGCTGAGACTTTGAGAAAAACACTGCAATTTTACTGTGATGAACGATCAGGACTGTCTTTGTGGACTGTGAACAAATTTTAGCTTTTGACCAACATTGTATCGATAAATGTGTGCATTTCATTTCTTTTTTATAGTAATTATGAAAAAATTTTTTCAAGTCTGTATTGGCCACTGCCCAAAACAATTTGAAATTTTTTTGTGGGGTGCATGGGGCTATTTAAGTAGGCTGTTTAGGTTTTTATATTGGTAACGCCACGTAGCGCTCTGTATGAAAATCACTGGCTGTGCTGTGTGCAGTCTGTGGCTGGTTTGCATTGTTGTTGACTATTGTAGTGTTGGGCAGTTGGCTGTTAACAGCACGTAGCGTTGCGCAGTTGGAGGTGAGTCGCCAGCGGTGGTGGATGTGGGGAGAGAAATGGCGGAGCTTTGAGAGCGGATGATCTGGACATGTGTCCATCAGAGACAGTAAATTTGTAAGACTGGATGTCATGAACAGCTATATATATTATGAATTTTGAACACTAGTAAGGTAAATACATTCTTTGTTCTCTATCAAAATCTTTCATTTGCTTAAAATGCCTATCAGTAGTTAGTGCCTTCAGTAGTTAGCATCTTTTATTTAGCTGGCAGTATTGGCGCTCGCTGTTTTGCAGTACTTCGAATGACGAAGATTTTTGTGAGGTAAGTGATTCATGATAGGTATAGGCTATTGTTAGTCAGGGCCATTCTTTTGTAGGGATTATTGAAAGTCAGATTGCGTTGCGCTAAAAATATTGTGTGTCAGTTTAAGCACAGTCGTGTATAAATTTTCTAAAGGGACGTTTCATACTCTCAATATACTCTACCAAGCTACGTAGACTTTCCAATCGAACTATGAATACTCCACTTCCGCATAAACACGTTGAACGTTCTCAGTTTCAGTTATTACACCAACGTCACTATTCACTGGTAAGGCTAAATTTACACATTTCGATAAGCCTGTGAAAATAGAATTAACCGTGATCACCAAGGAAAATGGCATGGTGCAAGAATGAATAACGGATAGTAAAAGAAGGTTTAGGGTTCCAGAATTCTGTCTGCAGGGTTCACAGGAAAGCCATATCTACATTACTCTTACCATACAAGTAATTACTAGGTTTTAATTACAATTGAAGCTGGATAAAATGTTTGTGGAAATTTTGTTTTGAATAATAAACTACAATAAATGTAAAGAACTGTATGCACAGCTTTCCATCTTCCTCCTTAACAGTGGCTGCAATGACGAAAAATCTGGCAGTATAATTAACAATAATATTGTGAAGTCACGTAAAACAGTCATAGTCACGAAGAAGTGTTCTCTTTTTATTTTTACTTTCACAAAATTTTAATTTTTATTTCTGTTGATTAAACAACTTGTTCTTTTTCAGTTATTATACTTCAGCAGAGATTACTCCTGGTATGTATTTTAGAAGAAAGAATTACAACTGAAGCAGGATGAAATGTTTGTGAAAAATTTGTTTTGCAAAATAAGCTAGAAAAAATTTAAATAAGTGTTTGCACAGCTTAACATCTTTCCCCTTAACAGTGGCTGCAATGACGAAAAATTTGGATGAATAATTTACAGTAATAATGAGAAGACACATAAAACAGTCATAGTCACGAAGAAATGATCTCTTTTTAATTTTACTTTCACAAAATTTTAATTTTTATTTCTGTTGATTAAACAACGAATTCTTTTTCATTTAGTGTATTCCGGCAGAGATTAAACCTGGTATGTATTTTAGAAGAAAGAGTGTTCGCTGGCGAAGCTATGCATACTTGGAGAACTATAAATTGAAGAGGACGTCAACTTAAGATTCCAAGTGTGGCGGATTTTAGTCATTCAAGAAATATGTTTTGCCTGTGGACTCCACCGCTGCTAGTATATTAAAAGACAGGGGAAATGTGCCGACCTACTTGCGTCTGTCGAGATAGACATGCAAATGAAAACTGCTTGCTATTCAACGAATATAAGGAAGACCTCCGTGGCAGAGAACAGGGGACGGATTAGTGTCACGACGGATTAGTACCCTGTGTGATTTACGACATCTGCCGATGCTGATGAGACACTGACTAGGGAGACCTCGATCCATTTTAACTTGTCGCGGCTGGAGCCGTTCGGTGTCCGACATCTGTTCGCCACGGCCTACTTCTGCTACGCGGCGCAGTGAGTTTCCGTCCACTTTGCTGCAACAGCGGACTGCTCGTGCCGACGAACGCTGTGCAATTATCCTCCGCTGGCTGCGGCGCTAATGTCAAGGGGACGGTAGCTGACCCGGAATTTCATACAGACTCCGGTACCGCGCGTAATGAGACGGCTGTGGCGGACGGTGACGTTGTGGGAGGCCATCCCTCGGACGCGACACGCGCGCCGCGAGAGTCACCACCAGAAGCAGCAGCAACAGCAGCAGCCGTCCCTCCCACCACCGGACGAACGTGTGTGTCACCGCGCGCTGCCCCGCTGATGAGCTCCCGGGAACCGCTCTGCGCCGCGCTACCTGAGTACCTCCCCGTGATGAGCGGCTAGGTGGAGGCGCTGCTCTGCTATATTCGCCGCTCCAATCTTCGTACGTTAACGGACTGAATTTCCCTACCCGGCAGAGGAATGAGATCTGACGCAAATGAGACACGCTTTACGACTCCCTACCAGTCGTATTTTGGAACAAGGTAACACTGTTTGGAAAAGTTTCTACAATTACCTCTCCCCTTCGACGAGATAAAGCAAACGACGTCAACATGTCACAGAGGCGGGACTGACGGCATCAAAATATTCTACCGATAAGGAATACCAGCAGTCGTACTTTTTTCTAAAATACAGAGGGGTCCAAAAAAATTTATCTACTGTTCAAAAGTCCATAACTTGCAAACTAACTGACGGAGTTGCCTAATTTTTGGTGAAAGTGTAGCTTAAAGTCCAACTTAAAGATATCACTGTAGGTCTTCTAAATGGTCAACATTAACATTCACACACAAACGATGCCGCCGAACTGCAGCACGAACTACTGACTGCAAGGTGTTCAGTTGGATATTTGCACATGAATGTACGATGGATTCTAGAAATTTATCCAATGTACGTGACTTTTGTCGTTATACCATGTCCTTTAGTGTTCCCCCCAGGCAAAAGTCCAGAGGAGTTAGGTCTGGGGTTAAAAATATGGTTCAAATGGCTCTGAGCACTATGGGACTTAACTTCTGAGGTCATCAGTCCCCTAGAGCTTAGAACTACTTAAACCTAACTAGCCTAAGGACATCACACACATCCATGCCCGAGGCAGGATTCGAACCTGCGACCGTAGTGGTCACACGGTTCCAGACTGTAGCGCCTAGAACCGCTCGGCCACCCCGGTCGGCTAGGTCTGGGGAACGTGGCGCATGCTCCACAGCACCTCTATGGCCTATCCATCTTCCTGGTAGATTTTCGTCGAGATACGCACTAACACGATTTTGGTAGTGGGCTGGGGCACCATCTTGTTGAAAGTAAACTCTTCCGTCCCCATACAAGTCTCGGATGGCAGGTAAAATGGATATGTGAAACTTCTGAAGGTACACATAACCGCTGTGCCGTCAAAGAAGAACGGCCAAATCAAGCTCCAGTAAGACAAGCCACACCACACCTTTAATCCTGGCAAATTCACGGCTTTGTCTGCATGGACGTTCGGATTTTCGGCAGCCCAGTGGATGCAATTGTGGCGATTTACTGTACCATTGAGTTTGAACTGTGCCTCATCAGACCACACAATCACATCTGCAAACTCTTCATAAAAAAAGGCTCTGAGCACTATGGGATTTAACATCTGAGGTCATCAGTCCCCTAAAACTTAGAACTACTTAAACCTAACTAATCTAAGGACATCACAGACATCCAAGCCCGAGGCAGGAAAACTCTCCATCGTTGTGCACCATGTTAGTAAACTAGTCCCAGTACTCCATTCTACGATCTGGGTCGTCCTCGTTCATTGCGTGTAGCAGTCTTGCGATGTAGCACATCCACTTTGCTGTCTTCAAAATTCGCCGCACACTTGAGCGACTCACTCTAGTTTCACGGGCACACAGACTTCGGTGGTGAGCGACTGAATTGTTGTAACACACGACGGGAGTTAGATGGACTTGTTACTGTTACAGGTCGTCCAGATCGTTGTTTGTGTACATCTTTAACACAGGCTTCAGTTCAAATTTGCCTCGAATGCGACAAATCGTTAAACGTGTCGGTGGCTCTGTTTGATACGCATTTCGCTACTGCCGTTGAACCTCATTAATGTTTTCGTACTTAAAATATCACTTCAAAACTGACTTCCTTTCATCGAATATAAGCCGTGCGGCAGCCATGTTTACTCGAGTAACTAGGTGCAACTAAGGAAAAAACACTGACTATCTGGCGACTGTCATCTGACAAAACAAAACAACGCAATACAATGCTTTTGTGGCGATTGCCCGAGCTACAAACTATTACACTACCAAACATGAGACAACTCCATCATTTAGTTTGCCAGTTATGGACTTTTTAACATTGGATACATATTTTTGGACCCCTCTGTATATTAATTACACGACCAAGTTCGAGAAGCTATAAATGTCATCTTCTGGCCCCTTTGCAAAATAAATTGAGTTTTGCATAGGGGCCTCAAGACGACAGGAAAGCATTGTCGAAACTGCTTGCGTAATTAATACATTTAATAAAAATTACGACTGCTAGTATTCCTTATTTCTACAAGTTTACGACCAGCCGCAAGCCCACGTTCACTTCAATGATTAATCATGTGAAACTCAACAAATTCTGTTTTTCTCTCGTTGACACAGAGTGGGAACAAAGGGGTACGGCCAAACTTCCAAAGCATCTACAGCTATAACCATACGTTGCAAAATACTGTTGATCTTCAGATCAGACGGTAACTCCAACTGTACCAAGTATTAGAGCTTCTTCCCGTTGCATCCACGTAAGGAGCATGGAGAATAATGATCACTGCATACCGTAATTAGTGTGAGCTTTGTACCTTCTACGGGAGAGATACATGGTAGGGGTGGGGGGGGGGGGGGGGGCGGTTACAGTATATTCCTAGACTCCTCACTGAGAACTTTACAAGAAGACTTTTACAAGATACATAAAATGTATTCGCAATTGCGAATGAGGACAACCATCAACTGTAGAACTGAATGAGGACAATGAAAATTTGTGCAGGACCGCGACACGAACCCGAATTTCCCACTCATCGCGAGTGGTCACCTTACCATTTGGCTATCCGTGCACGACTCACTGCCAGGCCCAAACTCCCATATGTCGTCGACCACGTGTCTGCGGCCTGTACTTGTACATCCGTTATGTATATTCCCGCACGTTGTATATGAAAGTTGCTTTCCCTGTATCGGAAGATACATACGATATTGCAGTGCCTGTGTTGTTCTGATTACGATGCAAGGTTCCTTTGGACATGCATATTTGTCCCTATTCGCAATTCCGATTATATTTCATGTGTTTCATAACGGCTGTAATCGCTGTGGTTCCTGTTTCTTCGGGCATGCGTGCATCTCCAAAAGGCATCGTAATCAGAATAACTCAGAGACTGCAATATCGTATTTTACAAGATAGTTTGGATCTATCTTCAAACGTCCCACGTGCTAACCAAACTTGAAACTATTCGTGCTGTAATCTCACATGTTAATCTCATTAGATGCCATAAACTTGAATAATTTTCTAAGGTGGAAGGCACCAGTGTCTTTCATGTAATCGTTTTTTCTAGATCAATTCCATTTTCCTAGTCACCTGCTAAAAAACCATTGTCTGCCAACTGCTTCACCTGGTTGATCCATCTTAGATCTCTAGAAAATGCTACACTGAGGCTTTTGTATCAGTTGACTGATGTTACAGTCTGAAGACAATATGTTTTTTCGATTCGTCAAGTGCGTAAGTTTACTTTTCTGTACATCTAAAGCGAGTCACCACTCTTCGCCCTACTCTGACATCTTATCACAACATGACCAAGTATTCGCCTTCCTTTTCTGAGACAGAACATCATTACAAATAGCTGCGTCATCTGCGAAAAATCCGCTGAAGAAATAAGCTGGCCTTATAACGATTAGTCACCCAGTTACAAGAGCACAATGGCCGATTTGAAGTGCAGTTGATGGTGTAGAATAGGCGGTCATAAGGCACTCCTCCTTAGACGCAAAAAGTGGAAGTGAACTGTTGTATGTGCAAGTCAGCTGAATAGAATAAGCAAAGTAAAACGGGTCGAGTTGGACAGGAATACAGTAGCGTAAAGAAGCTATCGTGTTTGGACATTCCCATGACTACACCGCAAGTGTATCAGTATGGACTGCGCAATGCAGCCATGCAACACGGCTTAAGAATGGTGGCCGTAAAAACGTCCTATCCTAAAATGTCGGAAGACGAGCGTAACGATTTATCAGTGACAGTCCGTTTCAAATCTGACAGTAAATGCTGCATATAGCGAATGCAGAATTGTCTCTAAGAGTTTTATAGGGGTCGTTGCGAATACTACTTGATACAACTGATATTTCGAGTCGCAGCAGACTGTTGCTCACAACGGCACGTAAAACTAATCATCATAATAATGCCCAGTATCTGTGTCAAACGACACATAAACTGGGCATTAACTGACTAGAGGTCTGAATTCAATTCCGATGAGTCAGAATTTCGCTTATTTTCAAGTAAAAGATGGAAATGTTTAACACTCCCTTCAAAGACTGAATGGTTCTGGCTAGAGACGGTTCTATCATATTTTGAAGGTATTTTTCGCACTACCATGACTTGGGTTCACCATTCTGGCTACCATGAACGCGAACCACGATTTTAATTTCAAAATTCTCGTTAATCATATGCTGACCTGTCTACTACATCTTTCTGAGAAGTGTGCTGTAGATACTGTCATCATTCAAGATGGCAACAGCTATGTTCATAGGGCTGCAGACACATAATTTTGATTCGACAAATACACATACATCCTACTGCACTCTGACTGCCCCGCTAAATCACCCGATTTTAATCCTGTAGACATTCCGCACTCATTTTCTGCAGCTCACAATATTACACTAATGATGGAAAGAGACAGGAACAGAATGTCTCAGAAAATCACATGAAATACTTTCTGACTCGAAATGAGTCAAATGCCTTATGCCAGTATTCATAATTGTTGAACAATCAGTCGCATTGAATCCACAATGCACTTTGGTATCTCTACAGTAACCTGGATTAATGCGTGTGTAGTCATTGCGACCACGGGCACAAATAGCACTCAATGTTGCGTGATGATTCGATACACAAATGCATTCTGATGTCTCCCCTCGCCCCAAAGTGAAAGAAAAAATGAAAATAGAAAGACCATTCAGTGGAACTAGAGATGCACAATGATAGATGTTTTGAAAATTATTTTTATAGATAAGTTTGACAAAGTGGTTTTCGTAGTGGTGGAATAGAATGGCGTAGTGAGTTTCATGTTTCGAGGATGTTTGACGACAGAAAATATCTTGAAATCTTTCTTATTGTACCGAACAAAAAATTATTTTCAAAATTCCATTAGTGTCTCGTCAGGACAGCGTGTAGACCAAGGAGGTGGTTCACCTGTTCTGGTCCGTTACGGAATATGTTCTGCAGTAACCGATAGATTCAAATGGCTCTAACCACTATGGAACTTAACATCTAAGGTCATCAGTCCCCTAGACTTAGAACTACTTAAACCTAACTAACCTGAGAACAGCACACACATCCATGCCTGAGGCAGGATCTTGAAACAGTGACATAAAAAAGACACAGTTCGGAGGTTTTTTGGGTCATCAGTGTCCTTTCCTGGTTTCAGAAGTGCAACCACTCGGGCTTTCCTCCACATCTTTGGAATATGGAGCCTTTCTACACATGCGTTTCTCAAATCTAGCAGTCACTGCCAAAAGTTTTTAATTTGCTTGACTCTAAGTTCATCGATACCAGGAGCTCTGTTAATCTTCAAACTGGAAATGGCTGCAGTAAGTTCTGACATTGTAAATGGTGCCTTGAGGTGATGATTTTCCTCTGCCGGATCACGTGCTAATGGTTCCTGGTACTTTCTGCCGTGGGCTTTGCCATTCATAAGGAGTGTAGTGGCGACTTGGTCTGCCGTGACGATAGTAAATTTATCATTTGACTTTGTGTCGTCACCGTTAAGGTTCTTTAACAGTTTCCAAGCCCTCCTACTGTTCACTTTCACGTCCAGGTTCTCCATGAGGTCACACCATTTGGCTTTGCGGTTCTCAGCTATGACTAACATGAGTTCATCGCCTGCTAGAAGTGTCTCATCATCAAATGGGTCGTTATCGAAGAGCTTCTGGTATCTTTCCAGTAGTGGCTTTGCGTCCTCAGACAGTCCCGTAATATACTGTGTTCTGCAACCTCACGCTATTGCTTTCCTAGACACGTTCTGAACGACTTTGACAAGAGAGTGGTACATCTCAGGTTGTGCGGGGATTTTTGTTATTTCTACATCAATGAGCTCTCTAAATTTCTTCCAATTGAGCTTTTTAAAATTGAACTTCCTTTTGAAAGGAACTTGTTCAGGCTTAACTGCATTGACCGTGCAAATTATGGGCCGATGCTGCGTATGGGGAATTGGCTCCCCAATCAGTTTTCCACATTGGCCAGCGAGTTTCTTGCTAACAAAGATGTTATCGGGATTTTACCCTTTCTTCCATCTGCCCTAAAGGAGCTTGGCAGTTTCGCTGTTTCGGGTCATGTATGAGCAGTAGATCGTGTACCTTAGCCCAGGTCTCTAGTTCCACTTCGCTGCTGTTAGTTTCTTTATAGCCCCATGTAGAGCTCTGACAGTTGAAATCGCCCAATACAAAATTAAAGTCTTGGTAACTGAAACTGCCAGGCTCAGTGAAGACAGAGGTACACAGAGGTAACGTTATACTGCTGAGTTCGAACGGTTAATATCTCGATGTCTTGCCTGTCAGTCAGTGATGCAGAAGTGACTCTAAAAATGGCCTGGCGAAGATGGCACTACAGTACCGTTCATGTGGTCTCTCCAAGATCATCTTCATTCCACCTATTTTGGGTGTGGGTCTTGTACTGCCACGATGAGTTTCTTGAATCAGGAGGAAGTCACATTGATATTCTTTACACAAGTCTTTCTGTCTCGATATTCCTTCAATGTTTATCGATATCATCACAAGTGGCCTTAGAAAAGACCGTTTGGGTAGGCTCTTATTGGTCCTCATTTCCTCAGAAGTCCGTTCCGGTTGTTGAAGGATTAGCCGCTGATAGATCAACGTTGCCCAGGGTGCGCCCGATTGCGGTTTTCGTTTGTATCTTGCTGTCGCAATCTTCGGGGAGGCTCCTTCATACATAAACAGGGAATTATCTGCGACATCGCCCAGGGTATCATTGATGAGGACATAGTAACTGATAAACAAGCCCCGCTTTCAGTGGTTAAAATGGAAAGATACTCCAAAAAACTTGTGTTAAAATGGAAAGATACTCCAAAAAACTTGTGGGCAATGGCGTAGAAGTCCACAGGCCTAGATTGGTAGTTCAGGTGAGTTTCAGGTGTCAGAGACTTCCAGATTATGTCTCAATTTGAGGCATGAGATTCAGGTCTCAACCACACAGACTGCGAGCTAGAAAATGTTACAACTATCTCCGGTTTAGTCACGTAAGGGGTTTCGCAGTAAGGCACGCTGCACAAGACATGGTGGTAAGCGTGGTCTCACTTATTGCATATTAATGCCTGCCTCTCTGCTTCTTGGTGCCTGTACCGCTCTGGTATTCTGATAATCATAATTTTTAACAACCACAGCTGTCCATTACACAGCCAAGTAAACCATCTCTGTAATGTTTTGGCCCTCAGGCTTCAAAAACATATGGTCCACTGTGCTTAGAAGTGACGCGTGCCGCCTAATTTCCGCCAAATGACGTCATTACTTCGATAGTTCACGGCAGATCTACTGTCACAACCCAGGAAAACGAGCGCTCTGAAATCATATCGTCCTTTTCTAAATTTTCTTTAATTTTTGTACCGAGATCATGGTCCTTCCTAAACAAACTTATTCATCGACCGTACAGTACCCCGAACGCTGCAGATATGCCATACCAATGTAGTGAACCCATCGGACTGTTCAGACGGAATCACTTACTGCTTGGTGACTTCTACAGAAACCATCAGGGAGCAAGTTGAATGATGCTGATTAATAATGCCAGATGGTGTTAAAAGTGATTAAGAGATTATATCAACAGTTTTTCGCCCACGTATTTCAGGCAGACGTCGGGGATGTTATTGTGGATATACTTGGAACAGAACACATCTTACAACAACTAGTGATTGCTCATTGGCATTAGTCAGGCAGCAGCCGCCGGCCAGACATAAACACGGAAGTCACAGATTTTGTGACATTTATCAAGTTCCTAACCAGAAGCGAATTATATAGTTTTATCTGTGTGCTTTGTTAGTTCAGTTTTTGAATTTCTGTGCGTTAATTTAATCAATATACATATTATTAAAGCAAGTGTAAGATGCGCGTGCCGCTATAAACAAGAAACGAGTCCCCTTACGATAAAAGGAGTTAGTTATATGGTGTGGTAGACCTCTATCCGCCGTCCATGAAAGACGTGCCCGTTTTTACCTGAACGCTGAAGGAAGTGCTTTCGAAGACATAAAGGCTGGAAAGTTACGCCCTCTAGAAATTTCTAGAGCATTCGAGAGTATTGAGAACATCCCAGAACATTCGAGAGTATCCGAGAGTGTTCCAGAACATCCAGAATGTTGCGGAATGTTCCGCGATGATCCGGAATGTTCGGGAACACCCCGGAACATCCCAGATAATTGTAGAACGTACCAGAACACTCTCGAATGTTGTGGAATGTTCGGAAGATTGTGGCCTATTCGTGGCCTTTTTGGAATGTTCTGGGATTCGTCACTGGTGGGACTACCCATTGGTAGGGCTTTATAACGCCAGACCCCTCGTGGGTTCGAACGTCAGTTTCTAACAATGACGAAGAGAGGAACCGAAAAAGAGTGCAGTGAATGAATAAAAAGAAACAGTGAGTTATGAGCAGTTGAAGTGACACTGTGTCTGAATATAAATCAAAAAGAAAGTGTGAAAAGTCTGTAAAGTGTACCTAGTGTATTTGTTGGTAAAACGTTTATTTGATTTACATTTTAGACGACGTCAAAACGTAAAAGAGGAGGAGATCTTGAAAGTTCTGAAGCAAAATAATGGTAAAAAAAAGAAAAACAGCAGAAAACCGGAACATAAGAAGAGCGCGAAACACGTTTAAGTTCGCTAAGAATGAGAATACGCACTGTGAGAAGAAGAGAAACCGAAGAACAACGAAATACACGGATTGAAGGACCAAGAATTACGAAAACGTAGTGCAGTGAGTGAATAAAAACTCTGAAGGGAGATTTTTGACAAGCACTTCAAGTTATTACCAAACCAACACCTGCAGACGAGACCAATGCACGCCTTACAAAATCACATCTCTGAGCAGACATCCAAATACTGACACTAAAAAAAATATGAGAGTTGAACGTTCGAAAGACAAATCAACAGCACATTCTGCTCAATAACTTACACATAGGCGAAGGCACATACCCTACCGACCAGACGATCGGCCTCAATGAGTGAATCTGCAACATAGCCACTGCTGAAAACTAGCTCATCGACCAGATTTATCCAAACATTATTCACAACTACACACCTGTACGGACTGGCTATTTTAAGCAGCAATTCTGGTAACTAAAAAAAAGTTATTGACGATCAACTGTAACATGTTGTTGTTGTGGTCTTCAGTCCTGAGACTGGTTTGATGCAGCTCTCCATGTTATTCTGTCCTGTACAAGCCTCTTCATCTCCCAGTACCTACCTCAACCTACATTCTTCTGAATCTGCTTAGTGTATTCGTCTCTTGGTCTCCCTCTAAGATTTTTACCCTCCACGCTGCCCTCCAATATTAAATTGGTGATCCCTTGATGCTTCAGAACATGTCCTACCAAACGATCCTTTCTTCTAGTCAAGTTGTGCCACAAACTTCTCCCCAATCCTATTCAATACTTCCTCATTAGTTATGCGATCTACCCATCTAATCTTCAGCATTCTTCTGTAGCACCACATTTCAAAAGCTTCTATTCTATTCTTGTCCAAACTATTTATCGTTCATGTTTCACTTCAATACATGGCTACACTCCATATAAATACTTTCAGAAATGACTTCCTGACACTTAAATCTATACTCGATGTTAACAAATTTCTCTTCTTCAGAAACGCTTTCCTTGCCATTGCAAGTCTACATTTTATATCCTCTCTACTTCGACCATCATCAGTTATTTTGCTCCCCAAATAGCAAAACTCCTTTACTACTTGAAGTGTCTCATTTCCTAATCTAATTCCCTCAGCATCACCCGACTTAATTCGACTACACTCCATTATCCTCGTTTTGCTTTTGTTGATGTTCATCTTATATTCTCCTTTCAAGACACTATCCATTCCGTTCAACTGCTCTTCCAAGTCCTTTGATGTCTCTGATACAATTACAATGTCATCGGCGGGTCTCAAAGTTTTTATTTCTTCTCCATGGATTTTAATACCTACTCCGAATTTTTCTTCTGTTTCCTTTACTGCTTGTTCAATATACAGATTGAATAACATCGGGAATAGGCTACAGCGCTGTCTCACTTCCTTCCCAACCACTGCTTCCCTTTCATGCCCCTCGATTCTTATAACTGCCATCTGGTTTCTGTACAAATTGTAAATAGCCTTTCGCTCCCTGTGTTTTACCCTTGCCACCTTCAGATTTTGAAAGTGAGTATTCCTGTCAACATGGTCAAAAGCTTTCTCTAAGTCTACAAATGCTAGAAACGTACGTTTGCCCTTCCTTAATCTAGCTTTTAAGATGAGTCGTAGGGTCAGTATTGCCTCACGTATTCCAACATTTCTACGGAATCCAAACTGGTCTTCCCCGAGGTCGGCTTCTACTAGTTTTTTTATTCTTCTGTAAGGAATTCGCGTTAGTATTTTGCAGCTGTGACTTATTAAACTGATAGTTTGGTAATTTTCACATCTGTCAACACCTGCTTTCCTTGGGTTTGGAATTATTATATTCTTCTTGAAGTCTGAGGGTATTTCGCCTGTCTCATACATCTTGCTCACAAGATGGTAGAGTTTTGTCAGGACTGGCTCTCCCAAGGCCGTCAGTAGTTCCAATGGAATGTTGTCTACTCCGGGGGCCTTGTTTCGACTCAAGTGTTTCAGTGCTCTGTCAAACTCTTCACGCAGTATAGTATCTCCCATTTCATCTTCATCTACATCCTCTTCCATTGCCATAATATTGTCCTCAAGTACATCGCCCTTGTATAGACCTTCTATATACTCCTTCCACCTTTCTGCTTTCCCTTCTTTGCTTAGAACTGGATTTCCATTTGAGCTCTGGATGTTCATGCAAGTGGTTCTCTTATCTCCAAAGGTCTCTTTAATTTTCCTGTAGGCAGTATCTATCTCAACCCTCGTGAGATAAGCCTCTACATCCTTACATTTGTCCTCTAGCCATCCCTGCTTAGCCATTTTGCACTTTCTGTCGATCTCATTTTTGAGACGTTTGTATTTCTTTTTGCCTACTTCATTTACTGCATTTTTATATTTTCTCCTTTCATCAATTAAATTCAATATATCTTCTGTTACCCAAGGATCTCTACTAGCCCTCGTCTTTTCACCTACTTGCCCCTCTGCTGCCTTCACTACTTCATCCCTCAAAGCTACCCATTCTTCTTCTACTGTATTTCTTTCCCCCATTCCTGTCAATTGTTCCCTTATGCTCTCCCTGAAACTCTGTACAATCTCTGGTTCTTTCAGTTTATCCAGGTCCCATCTCCTTAAATTCCCACCTTTTTGCAGTTTCTTCAGTTTTAATCTACAGGTAATAACCAATAGATTGAGGTCAGAGTCCACATCTGCCCCTTTAACATACAAGGAAAAATTCCCGGTGAAGAGACAATACACTAATCCATCGACACCATGATGAACGTTGAAGAAAGTGTAAAATTCCCTACAGAATTTCTAAACTTTCTGCGAGTACCTGGCACGACTTAATGCTGCCTTCGAATTAAAATTGGACCATACTACGCAGAAATCCCAACTCACCAAAAGTATGTTATTGAACTAGGATGATCGTTAAACAGCTATCAAATAACATAACCAAAACTGAACTTCTGACTTGAAACTACAAAGACAATCTTTGAAATATTTCGTCATCTCCTCTCATGGTAGCTTGCACTTGAATAGGAAACTCGAAAAATTTTTACATATGTACCTGGATAAGAAAATGAAAAATGCTGTTGATGAACAAGTATTTTAAGCAGTCAGAACATGTTTTTTTCCATACATATCTTAGCTCTTATACTTTAAAGTTTATCCTTTTATTCCAACTACCACACAATCTTATATCGACTCCCTAAGCATAGCCAGGTACCCTAGCAAATTTTTAATAGACACAGTTCTCACATTTTCGTTTGTGTCGGCAAATAAACAGTTTTTGAGACATATTACAAGTTCCTAATCTGTAGCGGATTATCTTGTCTCACCTGGGTGCTCTGGTAATTTAGTAATTGAGTTTCTGCATGCTAATCTAATTTAATAGGCGCAATTCATGTAGTTTCATCAGTATCTACAGCAGATTGCTGCATCATGTGTCAATAATCCTGGGACTGTGTAGTATGGTTCTTCACCGTCTTTAGTATGGGTAGGAGACTGTGTGCAGATGCAGGCTGACTTGGTATACTTTGCTCTCTACTCCAGGCTGTGGTAGCTTCGGTTACACAGCTTCAGGCTGTAGTGGATGGCCATCACTATTGTGGCCAGCCCAGCTGTGAGGAACCAACAGTCGAGTGGCAGGATGCCTCGGGACAGGGCAGGCTGTGAGAGACTTTCCAGGGAGCCGCACCTAGGACACCTGTTAGTCTGGCATACAGGTTCTAGGAACTGTGTGTGGCTGACACTGTCCCTCATCCAGCTGCAGTCACTCATCCTGTTTCAGAGGGAACCTCTCAGCCTGTGAGATCTGGGCAGTCATAGAGGGGGGGTTTATTGGTAACTGGGAACTCCTGTGTTGCGTGGGTCATGGGGCCACTTAGGGACATGTCTGCCAGGGAAGGGAAGAAAGCCAGTGTGTAATCCATGTGCATACCAGATGGAGTCATTCCAGATGTGGATCGGATGCTTCCGGATGCCATGAAGAGCACGGAGCACAGCCTACCGCAGATGGTTCCTCACAATGCTGCTGGTCCTTTGGATCGAAAGAGATTCTCTGTGTTTTTGAGTGGCTATCAGAAATGGTAAAGGCTGACGGTGTTGAATGAGAGATGATGACAGAGCTCACCATTTGCCTCCTAGTCACAGGACTGACAGTGAACCTCTTGTACAGAGCCAAGTCGAGGGTCTGAATCAGAGGCTCAGACGGTTCTGCAACCATGTAGGGCGCATTTTCCTTGCGCCAAAGGACAGTGGAGGTTTCAGGTTCCGTTAAGAAGGTCAGGAGTCCATTACATGTAGGAGGAGGCTACATGGGTTGTGGGTGCTGTTGTGGCGTGGACTGGGTGGTTTTTAGCTTGGAGGATCTCGGGGAAACAGAAGAAGGGCATCAGTCTCCAGGGGTACAGGTCGAACACAGCAAGAACGCAAATGTAGAAACCTTTGGTATAACAGTCGTAAACTGTCGTAGCTGTGGTGGTTAACTGCCACAGCTCCAAACATTAATAGAAAACACTGATTCTTACAAGGTAATATGCACTGGAAGCTGGCTAAAGTGGGAGACAAGTTGAGCCGATATTTTTGGGTGGGTTCTAAAGGTGTTCTGAAAGGACAGCTAAATGCATTTTGGAGGCGTGTTTGCTGTTCCTAGAATTTGTTTATGTTATATTGAAGCTGAAGTAGATAGTTCCTTTGAGTTACTATGGGCAGAGGTCATTCTTGGCAACTAGAAGAAAAAAAATAATTGGATCCTCTTACCGACCTCCGAACTCAGATTGTAACACGTGTGTGACTGCTTCTAATCTATCTTCCTAAAACAGTTGCGCAAGTAGACTCTGTGAGTGTTTTAGGCACTTGGTGTTCAACCTGTGGTCTGCAAGGTAGGAAGACACCATCTCACACATGCAGAGTTCAGAAGAGTGAAGCAGTACAGACAGTGATGTAATCAGACAACGATCTCAATGTCGGTTCGACTACATTTCTTGTAAAGGAGACGTTATCGCTAACAGCAGTTAGTGTACAGGTCCAGGAGTAACTATATGTTAGCAAAAAAACGAAAATCATCGTTATTAACGAAAATTTTCGTTATTAAGGTTTATTTTTACTCTAAGTATGACCTCATGCCATAGCGATTTTAACGAAATTACGTACAGGATGGTAAAATGTGTGTTCACAACTGTGAAGCGAAATTCCGAACTATTACTAGGTTTGTGATCTGAGGTTCATGAATGGTAAGATGGATGATAACCATACACGGGGATCTATAAAAATACAAACAAAGTAAATAGACTTGGGGCCAGAGATATTAATTATGCTAAAATGCACAATGAAAATACCCAAAACTGAATGGGAGTCGGTAAAGAGGAATCAAAGAGAAGTACACAATTAAGACAATTCATAACTCTACAGTGGTTGATCAGTCCTTTTCATCAGATCGGACACCACGCGTTTCTGCTTCAATTAGGCCCGACGAAAGTGAATATGTTTAACTATAGGTCATGGTTGAAAAAAGAAATTTAAAAAAATTGGGGAGGTGGAGAAGACCGCAGTTCTGAGTGTCAACTGACTATCACTTGCTGGCGTGGCACGTGCGCGCGTGTGTTTACCTTGCGTTGGTGTGGCAGTGGCGGCTGTCGGTGCGAACTGTGAACCTGAGAATCTGCTCTAAATCTCTCTCGACTGTTAAACACCAGTCGGATACGTTTCCCACGTCTTCGGTGAAGCCGAGACTCCTAGTTATTCCATAGCGAAGTTAATTGGCCTGTTAAACGCTATTTCTCTGGAATAGCGCATACGTCGTTGCCCTCAAATCACTCGCAAGCTTTAACTGTCAGTGCTAGGTGAGTTTCTTTGTACTAAGAGACTTTGCAGTTTATTTCCTTACAAGTTAAGACAACCGTGTTCACATAATGTCTCGCAATCGTCCCTATGCGGTGCAAGTCGTCTTGTCCAAACACTAGACGATTTCTGCAAGAAGAGCCAATTACTCTGTCTGAAATTTGCCTATATCAAAGCTGGTGGCCACAGGTTTCCTTTCTGTCCAATCAGAGCATTTGTACTTTGTTATAACTCCATCCACTAGAGTTTTTTTGCCTATCATAGGTGTCATTTCTTTTGTAGCGCAGGGTTTAACTTTTGCTACGTAATACTAATGAAACTTTCCCGTCTCATCTCTACCTGTTTTGTTACGCAATAACCCTCTCCTCTACATCTCTTTTGTTACGCATAACCTTCCCTTTTACAATAACCTACGTAACCTTCCCTTAGGATTTCTATCTCTTGCTTAATGATAACAAATGAAGTCTTCCCTTTGAAATTTATTCTCTTTCTCAATCTTCGCATACAAAGTTAATTGCTGCTTATTAAAAGTGATTTTCTGATTATTTCGACGAAACATAGCATGTGTCGTCGTCGTGGCCCTCAGTCGTTATCTGCAATAACCCAAAACTGTTCCTTACCTTTTTTACTGTTACTGGATCGCCATCTGACTGCTACATCGAACTGCGACATGAATATACTTACTCTGTTTTACTATACTCTATTAGCTGCTGGTGGGCTTTCATAATAAGTGGCTGTATTTATTACCAAAGCTGACGTTATTCTATAATTAATTTGACTGAAATTACGTAATTCATAGTTAAACTTTTTCTTGACAACAATAAAATTTTGCAAAGTTTTACGTTGATGGTTTTTGGTATGGATTATATTTAGAAATGCAACATTGCTAGCAAAAGTTAATTATATTCTGACTGAAATGATTTTAGAAACGTTCAAGCGGGACATACTTTTTACAATAACCTTACAACTAGCAATGCGCAAACATACCTTCAGTAGTCTTGAGTTTCTCCAAAAAATTAGCTCAATAAAATTAGTTCTTCTTATTATAATAGTTAGCTGATGTCTCTGTGCATCCGTTTATAATCTCTTGTAAATCATAGCTAGTAGCTGGCAGGCACACCGCTCCTCTCAATCTCTCGCTTCAGACCTGTTACCAACTCGCTTCACATCTCGCTTACTACTGACTTCGAACGCTAAAGTGCCGTTTCTCCTGCCAACAATGCTTTCTGGTGCAGACAATCCCTGCTACCATTACAAAATATATCAATGCGCGGTCTTTCCCGCTCTTTCCTTAAAATGTATACGTACGCGGTCCCTCCCGCCCTTTTTAAAACTATATCAATTTGCGGTATCTCTTGTCAACAATACTTTGGTGCAGACATTCCCTGCTACCACAGTTATTTCCAACATGACAAATATTAATTATTCCTACTTAATCCTATTAATAAAATATAAACATCTTTCATAAATTGTGATTTGACAATAAACAATAGAAATATACACGTCTTACATAACCCTCCACTGGGTTTCCTTAAAATTTTCCTACGTCGTTAAGTCATTTGGACTTGACGTAAGGACAAAATTTGATTATAGAAATATGTGTAGTAATAAGTAAGTTAATGATAGAATATTTCTTTCAACAAAGCACACACATATCCTGTCATAAGAATTTTTTTTCCTAAGTCTAACAAAGAGAATATTCAAAAGAGTATACATCAAAATATACAAATAATATGAGTCAGTAAGTTGGAAGTCTATATCAGGTAGTAAAAGTTATTTATATTACTAATAGTAATGGATGGAAAAAATGAGAACATAGTTTATGTTTCATTATAAATTGGCATCTATTAGTACCATGTTCAAGGAAGGGAAAAAAGGATATGGATAGCATGGTCAAAGCACTGGCAACTATCTGTCAATGCACTCAAAAGTCCGTTTCTTTCCCTCACATAGCACAACACCAGGTTTCGCCATGTGATTCCGTCGTCTCTTTGATTCATAGTTTTAGTGTAACGAAACACTAAGTTAACCGTCGAATTGCCTGAGTTGCCGCTGATACATCAGGTACAGGTTCCAAATCCAATTGTCCATTAGTAGTGATGGTGTGCATCTTGGTATGCAAGCACCTATTGACGTACATCATGACTGTGGTGTGCATCTTGGAATGCCGACACCTCATAGAAATCATCGTAGATTGAAGTAACGTGGGTCATTATTCACTTTGTTTGTGCTCCATAACCATGGGGAGGCACAGGAATTAAGGTACGGGTGTAAGCATTTTGTCAAAAGTTTCACGGATATGGTTGACACCGTTATTACCAAATTTTATATCATCTCTTTCCTCCGTGCTCATAAAAATTATCTTTACCGTGTTCTTATTTTACATTTAAAAGGACAAAATATGTCACCTTGTGTGACTGTAGCTAAAGTTTATAGTTTTAAACAATTACATAAAAAACACATTTTCCATCTGTAGTGAATTCAGCCTACAATACATATTACATTACCTGACAGTCAATAACATAAATAAATATTTCTGTAAGTGGAATTTAGTAGTGCATTCAGGCATCAACATTTTAAATAAAATAGACAAGTACCTTTATACAAACTATGTCACTTTCTGTGACTCTAAATAAATCATAATCTGGTGTTCGTCAGTTACGAGTCTTATTGTCAGTCAACTATATATTATATTTGAGTTGTGTAGCACACATTGTCATTGTTATTTAAGAGAAAACATTTGTATTTTACGTAGAGTGCGAATCGGTATGCTGACATTTGGTGTGATCTGTTTTTCCAATGTGTGTATCTGATGTAAAAGATATGTTCAAAGCAGAAAAAAATTTTCGAATAGCAGAGTACATGTAGTAAGCAATTTAATGTGGTTTCTCCATCCTTAGTGCTTCGCTGCACTTTGTCACCTGTTATCAAAATAAACCATTACTAAATTGTATTCCTTACATACTAACATATTCATTCTCCTCTCTCCTTTGTACCTCGTGTCATCTCCCTCCATAGCCAATAATAAAATATTCATTGTTAATAATCATCAGCGCACGGCATGACACCAATATCTCTCTGTATTACCTATAACCAAATATTCATGGTTAATAATCGTCAGCTCACGGCATGACTTCAACATCTCTCTGCATCTGGAAAAAAAGCGTCAGCTCTCGGCATGACCTGTAAAGCATTTATCCACATTTCTCCATATTCAATACTCATATTATAATTAAAACTACGTTTATTTTGGTGAACTATGACAACAATGCTCCATGCACGGGTTAAAGAATACATCTAATTGCTACTACTGTATGAAAATTATTTGTACGTTTTATAAATTTACTTTTATAGTAGCCCTGTTAATTGCTTCACTTACCTTACATAATGTGAAATAAATGTCCTGCGAGAACGATTCTAAGACTGCTATTAATGTTCAGTGTATTTATTTGCGGTCGAATCGAGGTGACCTGTTGTGCACGTAAATAACCCAACAGTAGCTTACTGTATTCGGACTTGCTGGAATGTGTCAAAAAGCTCATTGTTATAGTCTGCCTATATGTATCCCTGTAAGAAGGTTTTTGTATTTTAACAATTTCTTTATGTTTGACATATGATGGTTTCTTCTCGATTTTTTTTTTGTTCTTAGTGTTTCAATGTGTACTTCATTAGCGTGCGGAATACTTCGAATTCTGTGCGGTCCTGCGTATAGAAGTTAAAATTTTTTGCATCGGTTCTTCCCTTTATGTGACAGATAATGGGTGCGGACTAGTAACTTATCGCCAAACTCGTACTTGCATAATCTACTTACCTGCTTCTGCTGTCCCTTCCGACGATCTGCAGCTCGTTTAATGTTCGCTAATGCCATGTCTATTATCTCACAATGACAAAGTCTACGCTTCTTTTGAAAAGTAATCATTTCAGTAAGTTTATTCGGTGGGTCTTTATTCGTGAGTATTACAGTTGGTGAGAGCATCGTTGACTCATTAGGTATTGCAATTATTACTTCCTGAAACTGTGAAATGTATTCGTCCCATGTTGTATGCTTTCTGTGGCAATAAATTCTACAAAGTTTCCCGATCTCTTTCATTAATCTTCCTGCCGGGTTAGAAGAACTGTGATATCTTGATATGTAAATTGGTGTTATGTTCTTACTCTATAACATTTGTTTCCATATGTCTGACCTAAACTGCGGTCCGTTACCTGAAATAACCTTCTGTACATGTCCTACTATTAATAGAAAATCTCTTACAAATGCTCTTGATACTGATCTAGCTGTCGCTTTCCTTAGTAGAGAAAATGTTACAAATTTGGATGTCAGTTCTACGGTTACTAGAATACAACTATAACCTTTACTTGTTCTGGGGATTTGACCGAAAAGATCTACTGCTGCCATGTGTCTTAACTTACCTGGTATGATGGGATACAGTGGTGGAATATGTGATACTGTTGATGATTTAGCTTTCTGACATATCTTGCAGGATGCTATAACTTTGCGAATGTGTTTTTCCGTATTGTTGAAGTGACAATTTTGTCGAAGAATTAGAAAGCATTTCTTAGCTCCGTAATGTGCATAGCTTAGGTGCTTATACCATATCATTTTGTTTCTGATCGCTTCTGGAATGCATAAAAGCCAATAGCTACCGTCTGGGTACGAGCGAATGAACAGAATATTTTGATGTATAGTGTAATTATGTCTGATTTTAGCGTTGCTCTTGTCTCGCCAAAGCGTTAAAATCTCTTTTAGTGTTTCATCTTTCTGCTGTTCTCTCTCTGTCCTGTAATGCTGATGATATAAAGTTTTGGAAAGCTACTTCTTTGATATACATAATACTATGGTTGTTGTAGCAGAAGGTATTTTCTTTCTCTAGTCGTCTATGCTGAATAGATCTCGATAGTGCGTCGGCAACAATATTCTGCGTGCCTGGAATGTGTACAATAGTAAAGTCGAACTCTTGTAGATATAATTTCCAGCGGCTTAATCTATCATGTGTAAGTTTTGCTGATAATAAAAACTGGATTGCTCGCTGATCGGTATATACTGTGGTGTGTCTTCCACATAGATAATGACGGAATCTCTTAAATGCCCATACTACACATAGCGTCTCTAATTCTGTTACAGAGTAATTGCGCTCTGCTGGAGAAAGTATCCTGCTTGCAAACGCAATATGTTTAACGATTGTCTTACCGTCCTCCTCTACTTCCTGGAAAATATGTACTCCTAGTGCTGTAGTTGAACTATCTGTAGCAATGGAAAAGTTTTGTGTTGGGTCAGGATGCGATAACAAAGGTGCCCTTAGTAAAGCTTCGTGCTTTGATCATGCTATCCAATTCCTTTCTTTCCCTTCCTTGAATATGGTACTAATAGATGCCATTTTTACCAAAAAAATTATAATAAAACATAAACTATGTTCCAATATTTTGCCATCAATTACTGTTAGAGATATAAATAACTTTTACTACCCAATGTACACTTCCAGCTTACTGACTCATATTATTCGTGTATTTTGATTTACACTCTTTTGAATATTCTCTTAGTTAGGAAAACAAATTCTTATGAGAGTATATGTATGTGCTTTATTGAAAGAAATATTATATCATTAACTTACTTATTACTACACATATTTCTATAATCAAATTTTCTCCTTACGTCAAGTCCAAATGACTTAACGACGTAGGAAAATTTTAAGGAAACCCAGTGGAGGGTTATGTAAGACGTGTATATTTCTATTGTCTATTGTTAAACTACAATTTATGAAAGATGTTTATATTTTATTAATAGGATTAAGTAGGAATAATTAATATTTTTCATGTTGGAAATAACTGTGGTAGCAGGGAATGTCTGCACCATTGTTGACAAGAGAGACCGCAAATTGATATAATTTTTAAAAGGGCGGGAGAGACCGCGTATGGATGCATTTTAAGGAAAGAGCGGGAAAGACCGCGCATTGATATATTTTGTAATGGTAGCAGGGATTGTCTGCACGAGAAAGCATTGTTGGCACGAGAGACCGAACTTTAGCGTTCGTAGAAAGTTAGTAGTAAGCGAGATGTGAAGCGAGTTGGTAGCAGGTCGGAAGCGAGAGGTTGAGTGGAGCAGTGTGCCTGCCAGCCACCAGTTAAGATTTACAAGAGATTATAAACGGATGTATAGAGTCATCAGCTAACTATTATCATAAGAGGAACTAATATTATTGAATTATTTTCTTTGCGAAACTCAAGACTACTGAAGGTATGTTTGCGCAATGCTAGTTGTAAGATTATTGTAAAAGGAAGTCCCATTTGAATGTTTGTAAAACCATTTCATTACCAACAGTAAATATTTGAAGCTTTTTATGAATATAATTAATTTTTGCTAGCAATGTTGCATTACTGATTATAATCCAACCGAAAAACCATCAACGCAAACTTTGCCAAAATTTTATTGTTGTCAAGAAAAAGCGTAACTATGAATTACGTAAATTCAGTCAAATTAATTAAACAATAACGTCAGCTTTGCTATTAAAGAACAACGTCAGCTTTGGTAATAAATACAGCCACTTATTATGAAAGCCCACCAGCAGCTAATAGAGTATAGTAAAACAGAGTAAGTATATTCATGTCGCAGTTCGATGTAGCAGTCAGATGGCGATCCAGTAACAGTAAACAAAGGTAAGGAACAGTTTTGGGTTGTTGCAGATAACGACAGAGGGCCACCACGAGGACACATTCTATGTTTTGTCGAAATAATCACTTTTAATATGTGGCAATTAAATTTGAATGCGAAAATTGAGAAAGAGAATAAATTCCAAAGGGAAGATTTAATTTGTTATTATTAAGCAAGAGATAGAAATCCTAAGGAAAGGTTTCATAGGTTATTGTAGAAGGGAAGGTTGCGTAACAAAAGAGATATACAGGAAACGGGAAGGTTTCACGGCGCGGCCGATTTCCTTACCCATCCTACCCCAATCCGAGCTTGTGCTCCGTCTCTAATGACCTCGTTATCGATTGGAAGTTAAACACTAATCCCGTCCTCAGCCAATTTAATAACATTCGTTCAGTTTCACATAAGTATGTCGTGTGACACATCGAATTAGCCGGAATTGTTTCAGTGTAAAATGTGAGCCGCCCACGGTTCGCGCTTATCCCATTTATTGTTTGTCATCTTTTATTACGGTACTGCCGCCTCGTTATCTTATTCCATTTACTGGCATCAGTAACTTCCTGCTTTACTTTCCCGTGAGCAGCAGCAGCAGCACGTGTCGATAAGTGCACTGTCGTACCATCTCTGGTCCGACCGATAGTATTTCCGGTTCGTCGTGTGTCTGGCAGTGAGTTTGAGATCGACCAGCAGTGCAGTCTGACACAGCAGCAGGGAAATCGTTGACGGAGCTCCAGTGACGTAACTACAGCCTGTGCTCGCCGACCGCTGGCGACACATGTGAACTGTCCGATGGAGGGAGAATGGAGCGGGACAACTGTTCGTCGGTCGTTCGGTTGGTCGCCTCATCGGCCAACGTATATATTTTTTTTTTTTCCGGGCCTGGTAGTCGGTCGGTTGGCGTGGAGCAGTGAGGAATTCTCCGCGGGATGTAGTTTGGCCGGGGCCACTGGCGGTCTCTACGTTGTGTCGGAGTTTCTGGGGCTGTTCCCATTGCTCACTGACACTGGACACGAAACCTGACTTTTTATTTATTCTAGCCGGCCGCTGGTGGCCGAGCGGTTCTGGCGCTACAGTCTGGAACCGCGCGACCGCTACGGTCGCAGGTTCGAATCCTGCCTCGGGCATGGATGTGTGTGTTGTCCTTAGGTTAGTTGGGTTTAAGTAGTTCTAAGTTCTAGGGGACTTATGACCTCAGCAGTTGAGTCCCATAGTGCTCAGAGCCAGCCATTTATTCTACCAGCTAGTCATGACTTGTTCACATTGTGTCGTTTGGAGTTCGTTGTAGGCTGTTGGTATTATCCCGCGAACAACAGTCTGGTTTTGAAGTTGGAAAATTCTAGCCACCCTCCAGTGGCCTTTCACTGTCTTTTGGTTATTTGAGTTGAAGTGCAGCAGCGGAATCTTCTGCCTTGTGGTCGTTAACTTTCCGGTTACCTGCCCTGGCCGTTGACGTAAATTTGAGGGAGTGTAGTTTCCTCATCGTGTTGTTGTTGTCCAGCAGGGTGTGCAGTTTGACAACGCCATGTATCTTCTACGTTGTTCTGCTGAACTCCCTGTTATGCCCTGGTTGAATGAAGTATAAGTTATCTTGTCGGTGGGTCCGTTGACTCTCGGTCGGTTGAGTTGTCGTCAGATCTTGAAAGGTTGGGCCGACTGCCTGTCTCACCTAAGTGAGCGTTAGTTTTTGAATTCCAGGCTGACCCGCAAACATCTGAGAACCCTTGGGTGTACTGCTTTATTTTATTTCTTCTTGTTGTTTCACTTGTACGGCATCCAGCCAATTGTTTTTTAAATGAAGATTGTTTTGAACTTAAGTCATAAGATTCTTTAGGCCTTCAGCCTAATTTAAAGAACTGTTTCACGTAAGACCTTTGGTATTTTAAGGGTTTCAATGTTGTTGAATTTTAAGTGTTGGCCTTTCAGCCGATTTTGAGTTTGAGTTGTTTTGGTTCAAATGGTTCAGAGGGCTCTGAGCACTATGCGACTTAACTGCTGAGGTCATCTGTTGCCTAGATGGCTGGCTCTGAGCACTATGGGACTTAACATCTATGGACATCAGTGCCCTAGAACTTAGAACTACTTAAACATAACTAACCTAAGGACAGCACACAACACCCAGTCATCACGAGGCAGAGAAAATCCCTGACCCCGCCGGGAATCGAACCCGGGAACCCGGGCGTGTCAGTCGCCTAGAACTTAGAAGAAATTAAACCTAACTAACCTAAGGACAACACACACATCCATGCCCGAGGAAAGTTGTTTTGCTCTTAAATCCTTCAGCCTAACTAAAGAACTGTTTTAAGATAAGGCTTTGCCTTTTAAATTTCTGTTTTAGTTGAGTTTTATCTAATTAAGAACTGTTTTACGAATGGCCTTTTCCTTTTTTTAAAAAAATTATGTTCTTTAGTCTTAAGGGTTGGGCTTTTAGCCAATTTTGAATTAAAATTGTTTGCTCTGAAAATCTCAGATACTTTGGGCCTTCAGCCTAAATAAAGAAATGTAAGATAAGGTTTGCATTTTAAATTTCTGATTATGCTTGCATTTTAAGTTATTGGCCTTCAGCCGGTTTTAAATTATAGTGGCTTTCAGGCAGTAATTAAGTCCCAAAGATTGAAGCTGTGTGCTTAAAAAAATTTTTCCTTGGGCTCTTGTAATGTTTCATCAAATAATAGAGTTGTATGTTCGAGTGTAACTCATAGCCTCTTATTTTAGCCCCTTTCCACAATTTCAACTACCTGTCTTGTCCTGCGAGTTAAGCTGGGTGTATCAAGATGTTTCATATGTTTGACACCTCACAAAATGATACAATTTCTGAAAGGTTTAATTAAAATTTGAGTCTGATTTCAAACACTTACCGACTCACACAATTGTAGTTGGTAGTGACTTCAATTTACCCTAGATATGTTGGCGAAAATACGTGTTAATATTCTGAGGTAAGAACAAAATATCCTCCAAAATTGTGCTCAGCGCTTTCTTTGTAAATAATTTCGAGCAATTACTTCATGAGCCCACTTGAGAAAACATACTTGATCCCTTAGTAACTAATTATCCTAAGCTACTAACAAGCATCAAACTGGGCACAGGGATCAGGGAAAACAGAGTGGTCGTACCGAGACTGAATACCATTACCCAAAATACTCCAAAAATAAATGAAAAATTCACTACTCAAAAAATCGAGAAAAAATCGCTTGACGTATTCCTGAGAGATAATCTCTAATCTTTCCAAGTGAACAATATAAGGGTAGACCAGATGTGGCTTTAACTCAAGGAAATAGTAATGACAGCAATTGAGAGACTGAATCCAAATAAATTAAAATAGACCGAGCTGACCCACCAATGTACACTACAGATGTCAGAACCCTGTTGCAGAAACTACGAAAAGAGCATTCCAAATTTAATCGAACGAAAAATCCCCAGCACTGGGCATCTTTTTACAGAGCTCGACGTTTCGGTCAGACCCCTATGCGAGATGCTTGTAATAGGTTGCACAACTAAACTTCGTCTCGAACCGAGGCAGAAAATCCGAAGTGATTATAATTATATGGTAATGATGCTAGTGTCAAGGCACAATCAATGCCTCCTCCGCGCGATAAAAGATAGGAGTAACGTAGTACATCGATAAAGTTTAAAGAAGGGCAGCACGTTTTGTATTGGGAAGAGAATGTCACTGACATGAAACAGGATCTGGCGTGGACACCATTAAAACAAAGGCAAGATGTTCTCATGAAATTTCAAACAGCAACCTTCTCCTCCGAATGAGAAAATATTTTCTTGGCGCCTACCTACGTAAGGAGAAACGATCATCCCAATAAAATAAGGGAAATCAGAGCTCAGACCTAAAGATATAGGTATTAATATTTTCGCGCGCTGTTTGACGGTGAAACAATAGAGAACAATTGCGAAGGTCGATCGATGAACCCTATGCCAGGCAAACTACCTATTGGCTTCTGTCTCTAGTTCTTCGGCCAATAGGCAGTTTGTCAACAAGTGGCCACGAAAACCTTAACAATTTCCTATGCCAGGCATTTAAGTGTGATTTGCAGATGCAGATGTAGATGTACATGTACATGTATAGAAGGCTAAGTTCCAGCTCTTCTAGAGTCTATAATAATTTACCATTAAATATTAATTCCAATCTGAATACATCTGTGATCCCAAATAAATAGGGTGCATCCAGTGGCACAACCATAATTTGAGTACTTTTAGAAGTACAGAAGCTGATGTTTGACGGTGGATGAAAACTTTAACAAGCAGCCTCTTAATTAACAACTTTTAATCGGTACATGCGATTTCAGCGAATGGTATCTCAGATGATAGCATTATATTAAAGCCATCATCTCTCAAAGCTACATATTTCTTGATTAATTACGTGCTTTATACCTCTTTTATTTCGCAGATGATTGTCAGAACATTGTCTTCTTCACATTTACACAGCAAATGAACACGGCATCAGTAACTCACGTTTTGTCATACTTGTGTATTTAATTAATGAACAGTTTACTATTTTGATATTAAATTTATTGTATTGTTGATTGAAAGTGCTATTCAAAGACTCTACTAATTTAAAAGCAATGAATCGCATTTGTTAGCAAACACCACAATACGGAAATGAGAACCAGAAGACGTTTCGGCCAAGAAAACATGGATGACAGTTAAAATAATATTAGACGACACTTCATTGTCTTTTAATGTGAGTGCTTTTGCCCAAGAATACTAGCTTGTCTATTTATGAACAGTCCTCTATTTGTAATCATTGTTGATGATCTGAGTGTGACCGAATGTTTATAACATATATTTATTTAAATATCGTTGCACTAATTTATTTTAGAAAGGGAAGCAGTCATGAATTGTCATATAATCGCCAAAGAAAGTAATGTAGGTATGCGTATTCAAACACAGAGATATATAAACAGGCAGAATACGGCGCTGCGGTCGCCAACGCCTATGTAAGACAACAAGTGTCTGTCGCAGTTGTTAGATCGGTTAATGCTGTTACAATGGCAGGCTACCAAGATATAAGTGGGTTTCGACTTGGTGTTATAGTCGCCGCACGACCAATGGCACCCAGCATCTCCGAGGCAGCGACGAAGTGGGGATTTTCCAGTATAACCATTTCACGAGTGTACCGTGAATGTCAGGAATACGGTAAAACTTCAAATCTCTGAAATCGCTGCGGCCGGAAAAAGATCCTGCAAGAACGGGGCCGACAACGACTAAAGAAAATCGTTCAACGTGGCAGAAGTGCAACCCTACCGCAAACTGCTGCAGATTTCAATTCTGGGCCCTTAACAAGTGTCAGCGTGCGAACCATGCAATGAAACATCGTTTATATGGGCTTTCGGAGCTGAAGGCCCATTCGTGTAACCTTGATGACCCCGTGACACAGAGCTTTACGCCTTGCCTGGGTCCGTCAATACCGACATTGGATTGTTGATTACTGGAAACATGTTGCCTGGTCGGACGAGTCTTGTTTGAAATTGTATCGAGCGGATGGACGTGTATTGGTATGGAGACAACCTCAGCTGGTAGAGGCTCTGCAATGATGTGAGGCATGAGCAGCTGTAGTGATATGGGATCTCTGATACGTCTAGATACGACTCTGACAGGTGACACGTACGTTAGCGTCCTGTCTGATCAATTGCATCCATTTATGTCCATTGTGCACTCCGACGGACTTGGACAATTCCAGCAGGACAATGCGACATCCCACAAGACCCGGATTGTTGCTGAGTGTTTCCAGGGACAATCTTCTGAGATAAAACACTTCCGCTGCCACCAAACTCCCCAGGCATAAACATTATTGAACATATGTGTGATGCCTGGGAACGGGCTGCGTTCCACCCCCTAGTGCTCTTACGGATTTATGGACAGCCCTGCAGAATTCAGTAGTGTCAGTTCCCTCCAGCACTACTTCATACATTAGTCGAGTCCATGCCACGTCGTGTTGCGGCACTTCTATGTGCTCGCGGGGGCCTTACGCGATATTAGGCTTCTAGACCTATGAAAGTGCTCCAGAGTAGGATCTGTCTACCTCCTCTTGATTTAAGGGATAAAAAATAGACAGAGTACGTTTTACAATTCTTTGTATCTCATATGATGTTAATTTGTGAATCTTCTTGTTGAACTCTCAACTGTTTTGACCTGAAGAATGTTTCGTGTATTGTGATCGAGAAATGGACTTATTTTCGCTTGTCTTTGATAATGATTTAGTTTGGTGATTTTGTGATCGTTCCCATAACGTTCTCAGCGCAACTTTACTGCATTTTATAAGGGTATTTTGGTTTTTGCTTTAACTCAATATCGTATTACCACTACCCTTTTAGATAAGTTAGCCTTTCTTGAGGCTAAATTATTGAATATAACTCTCTGACGTCTGTATCAATTAGAGACACTAAAATAGAGTCCTTGTTAGTATTTCATTTTACTTTTATTTTGTATTTTTGTGATTTTATGAAGTCTCAATTCTTGGCAATGCACATTCAGTGTGACTGCAGGTTGAAAACTACAGGTTACTGTTTGCAGCAAATTAGCTGCGGGGTATGAAAGTAGATGAGTTCGGCTCGAACCTGTGACTACTTAGTGCTATTCTTTTTTAAACAGTGTCATGCATAGACCAAGTACCTAAAGTATAAGTAACCACTGGTAAATAAACAACTGTTTTCTCGTATCGGATGCTGTTTGGAAGAGCAAGTAGTCAAGACGCTGCCGCTAGGTACCGTAGCAAGTGGGGTTTTCTCTTTCAGGATATAAGTCTAATCTCTTCAGACTTCCAGTTGTAACTCTATCACTTTACAATAATCCGTAATCCAGATCCCACATGTACTGCATAATAGACAGTTTGCTACGAGTTTTGGGCACAAGAGTTTGTAGCAGATGCATGCATTAGGACCATTAGCATAACTTAGGTGTGAGGAAGTTGCGGATGGGGAAGTTAACTGTGGAACTTCAAGAAAGAAGAAGGCAGGGCGGCGGCGTTTTGAGTTCGAGTCTGCACGGCCAGCAATAGCGGAGACCTTGACGATGGCACAGGGCAGCTGTTACCATGTCAATGCGGAGCACGAGTAACGACTTCGATATCGTAGGCATTACCAGCATCCACAGTTTCGACAGCAGCAGTGCAGCAGAAGCACCCAGCGTGACCGACAAGTTGAGTACTTGCACCGATATGTGAACCTACAGGGTCATCGTCAGGAGCTTCGAATGATTAAGCAATCACCCAGTGTTGGTGGTTCAGATTATATGAGTGGGCCAGTTTGTCCAAAATCTGAAACTGGTATTGTTGATAGAGACTATATAAGCGGAGCATCAAAGAACGCAGATGTAATTGCGGATGATTCAATGGCATGTTTAAGAACATTTTTGACAAATTTTAAGTCTAAAGTGTGGGTACTGGGTACAGAAATTGGTTCAACAAAAACAGAGATATTTTCAGTGGAGACAAGTGCACCAGCAATAGAAAAAGTCGAGGAGAAGATAATTAAATCATGTATAGAATGGATGGCTGAGTCAAAACTTGAGGCTATAAGGTGAGATGCCAGCAGAATTGCTGTGGAAGTTGGCAGCGTCAACCCCGTAGTCGACACACAGGAGAAAAATTTCGGGACCATTTGGGAAAGCTACAGTAAAAACTGGTCTATGAGGTAAACAATTGTGTGCTGAGGCAAAATGAACTTGAGGAAGTGGGGGCTAAGTCTATTAGCAATTTGCCTAGTAGAGTGACAGAGCGTGAAAAAGAGGTACCGAAAAAATATACGAGTTGGAAACAAGTATTATTAACGTACGTTTGCAGTGGGAACAGCAGATTAACGATGTAAAGGCAAAATTAAATTATAACCGTTTCAGGCTACTATTGTGATAGGCGTTCCACGTGTTAATTGAGGAGCGACAAGATGTTTTGCAGAGGACTAAAAATACCATCCGGTTGCTTTTATTGCTGCATCTTGAGATGGTCTTGTGAAAGGAAATCCAGAAGATGCAGAAGTTAAGTTCGCTAAAAGACATTTTCAGGGGAATGGACGATCATGGACAAATTTAATGAGTGCTACATTTACCAAATATGAAGTGTTTGAGAGTTGTCTCCTGAACAAATTCTGGAGACGAGTTATCAATAATCTCGACTTCCGAATGAGTACCTAAATGGACCACGTTTCATACACAGACGTGAGTCAATGCGGGATTTTAGTGTGCATGAACTGGCTAAGTTGACGCATATAAATAGTCTGCTTGGAGTACTAACGGTGGTTACGTAGCGTGAGAGACGCTTATCAGAATTTTTACTATGGGATCTTCTCGATAGTGCGACAAATTTCATGGGCGAGATCTTAGATTTTACTGAGAAACTTGAACAGGCATTTAAATTCATGCTACATAATTGGAACAGAAGACAGGGAAATGGTTACTAGTACGGGAAAGGTGTTAATAGTCACAATATTTGTAATTATCAGATAAGAAGTTATCAGTGTAATAATAATTTTCGAACGCCAAATGGAACTGGGATTTTTCACACCGGAAATCAAAACAGGGAACAAACATTTGTCCCCGAACTCTTTCTCTACTGTGTCGAATCTGGTGTTAACAAGGCCAACTTCCTCAGCAATTTTGCTTACATCTGCCCTTAGAGTTTTCAGTTTTGACTCAGTCATCCCTTCTATATCTGATTTAACCTTCTTCACCTCAACTTTTCCTTAACCATAACTGCGAATAATCCACAATTTCATCTGCTTTCTCTGATTTAGAACTAAATGCCCCAATAATAACGTCTCTATCGACAATACCACGTTCCGATTTTCGTCGATGAACCTGCGAGCTCACACATGTAAATGTTAGCGAGGAGGTACTTAACTTGTAGGTCGTGCTGGCTGCTTCTGCTGTACTGCTATTGTCGGAAGTGTAGATGCTGCTGACGACAATCTCGAAGTTGCCACCTATAGTCCGTCTTGCCATGGTCACCGCTGCTGCTGTGCCGTCATAGAGGCTTCCGTTGCTACTAGCCTTGCAGACCCGAACTCAGCACCCTGCAACGTAGCCTTCTCGTTCTTTCTTGAAGTTTCTCAGCTAACTTCCCCAAACATAACTCATGGTACTGATCCTCATACGCGCAATACTCGGAGCCACATCGCAAACTGTCTGCTTTCCGGTTGATTTGAGGGGCAGGTGCCTCACGAAATGCAACGCCAGACTACGTCGTTGGGACATTACAGATCACCACATCTCACGTCAGGAGGTGACGAAATAAACCAGCGTTCAAAACGTCATGTTATTTTTTCTGTGGGTGTAAATAATTTGCGAAACGAGCCACTGATATTGGAGATGGAGGTTATAAGGAATAAAAATAAAGTGGGAAATAATGCAACCATAAAGAGGGAGCAAGAAATGTTGTAATATGTGTTAAGAAATTCTACCTTGATGATAAGGGGTTGGAGGATCTATTTTGTGAAATAGATGTGAATGATGCGATGAATGTATGTTAGGTGAAAAATCTGTGATCGTAAGAGAGGCTGAGATGGATCTGAATTTAGTGGAGGTGGAATGTGTGACAAATTCTAAAGTGGGACTAGTTAGTAGCAAAAATTATAGTAATGTAAACAAAAGTAATTTAAATGATTTTGTATCGACGGAAATATGAGAGGCTATCAGTGAATGCGGTGAACCCGTAGACACTTTCAGCTGGAAATGAACTTCGTGGTGTGTCGACGGAAGTATGTGAAGATGTTTGTGATGTAGCAATAGTCTCGTTAGCTGGTGATGAATTTTATTATGCATCGGCGAGTGTGGGTGGTTTACTGTTAAAGGGAGCTAAAGGTGGTGTTTTAGGTTGAAGTTGCTGGATTAGATACCTCCGAGGAAGGAATCTGTGCGTTTATTTCTGTTGATGGAGGTGAACCGATGGTTCTTAATGGAAGTATGAATTATGAGTGGATGTGGGTGGATCAACGCGAAAATGGGTTAAACGATGTGTTCAAGCAGATAATGGTAGAGGCGTCTTATAGTTGAGAAAGTGTAACGGAGGCAGAGGTAAATCAGTGTTTTGCAGAATTAAAGTGTTCTGTGAGTTGTTATGTGAAGCGATGTAATAGTGGCAATTTATATGGTGTGACGGCGGAGATTAATAGAATATACCGACTGACGTAATGAATAATTTAAGTAATAAATCTTGTGGCTTATCGGCGGATGTTAGGGGAGTTAACTGTGATAAGGTTTGTAGCTATTCGGCGGAAATAAATGAGTTTTGTGTAAGGGAGACGAAGTGGTGTGGTTAAAAGTGATAATGTCGTAGCTACTGATATCGTTAATTCGGAGGAAGCGAATAGTATATGTGATTCCAGAATGAGATTTTCACTCTGCAGCGGAGTGTGCGCTGATATGAAACTTCCTGGCAGATTAAAACTGTGTGCCCGACCGAGACTCGAACTCGGGACCTTTGCCTTTCGCGGGCAAGTGTTCTACCAACTGAGCTACCGAAGCACGACTCACGCCCGGTACTCACAGCTTTACTTCTGCCAGTACCTCGTCTCCTACCTTCCAAACTTTACAGAAGCTCTCCTGCGAAACTTGCAGAACTAGCACTCCTGAAAGAAAGGATATTGCGGAGACATGGCTTAGCCACAGCCTGGGGGATGTTTCCAGAATGAGATTTTCACTCCGCAGCGGAGTGTGCGCTGATATGAAACTTCCTGGCAGATTAAAACTGTGTGCCCGACCGAGACTCGAACTCGGGACCTTTGCCTTTCGCGGGCAAGTGTTCTACCAACTGAGCTACCGAAGCACGACTCACGCCCGGTACTCACAGCTTTACTTCTGCCAGTACCTCGTCTCCTACCTTCCAAACTTTACAGAAGCTCTCCTGCGAAACTTGCAGAACTAGCACTCCTGAAAGAAAGGATATTGCGGAGACATGGCTTAGCCACAGCCTGGGGGATGTTTCCAGAATGAGATTTTCACTCCGCAGCGGAGTGTGCGCTGATATGAAACTTCCTGGCAGATTAAAACTGTGTGCCCGACCGAGACTCGAACTCGGGACCTTTGCCTTTCGCGGGCAAGTGCTCTACCAACTGAGCTACCGAAGCACGACTCACGCCCGGTACTCACAGCTTTACTTCTGCCAGTACCTCGTCTCCACCGTCCAAACTTTACAGAAGCTCTCCTGCGAAACTTGCAGAACTAGCACTCCTGAAAGAAAGGATATTGCGGAGACATGGCTTAGCCACAGCCTGGGGGATGTTTCCAGAATGAGATTTTCACTCTGCAGCGGAGTGTGCGCTGATATGAAACTTCCTGGCAGATTAAAACTGTGTGCCCGACCGAGACTCGAACTCGGGATCTTTGCCTTTCGCGGGCAAGTGCTCTACCAACTGAGCTACCGAAGCACGACTCACGCCCGGTACTCACAGCTTTACTTCTGCCAGTACCTCGTCTCCACCGTCCAAACTTTACAGAAGCTCTCCTGCGAAACTTGCAGAACTAGCACTCCTGAAAGAAAGGATATTGCGGAGACATGGCTTAGCCACAGCCTGGGGGATGTTTCCAGAATGAGATTTTCACTCTGCAGCGGAGTGTGCGCTGATATGAAACTTCCTGGCAGATTAAAACTGTGTGCCCGACCGAGACTCGAACTCGGGACCTTTGCCTTTCGCGGGCAAGTGCTCTACCAACTGAGCTACCGAAGCACGACTCACGCCCGGTACTCACAGCTTTACTTCTGCCAGTACCTCGTCTACTACCTTCCAAACTTTACCGAAGCACTCCTGCGACACTTGCAGAACTAGCACTCCTGAAAGAAAGGATATTGCGGAGACATGGCTTAGCCACAGCCTGGGGGATGTTTCCAGAATGAGATTTTCACTCTGCAGCGGAGTGTGCGCTGATATGAAACTTCCTGGCAGATTAAAACTGTGTGCCCGACCGAGACTCGAACTCGGGACCTTTGCCTTTCGCGGGCAAGTGCTCTACCAACTGAGCTACCGAAGCACGACTCACGCCCGGTACTCACAGCTTTACTTCTGCCAGTACCTCGTCTCCTACCTTCCAAACTTTACAGAAGCTCTCCTGCGAAACTTGCAGAACTAGCACTCCTGAAAGAAAGGATATTGCGGAGACATGGCTTAGCCACAGCCTGGGGGATGTTTCCAGAATGAGATTTTCACTCTGCAGCGGAGTGCTGGCAAAATAGGCTGTGGCTAAGCCATGTCTCCGCAATATCCTTTCTTTCAGGAGTGCTAGTTCTGCAAGTTTCGCAGGAGAGCTTCTGTAAAGTTTGGAAGGTAGGAGACGAGGTACTGGCAGAAGTAAAGCTGTGAGTACCGGGCGTGAGTCGTGCTTCGGTAGCTCAGTTGGTAGAGCACTTGCCCGCGAAAGGCAAAGGTCCCGAGTTCGAGTCTCGGTCGGGCACACAGTTTTAATCTGCCAGGAAGTTTCAGTATATGTGATGCTTACGAGGATTATGAAACGACGAGTTTTAAGGGTGATTTAAATCTTGCAGATGAGTAATAGGTCGGTCAAGAGAATCTACGAATGGATAATGTGATTGAGGGTTGTTCTGATATTGTAATGTGTGCCACAAATATGGAAGGAAAAAAGAAGGGACGTAGAAAATTATCTTTTGAGAGAACAGTATTTAGAGACAAGTTAAATTAAAAGTGCGCGTCCCATAGGTGAATTTATCGATGTTAATGATGCAAGAAGTGTGCTAACGTCGAAACCTAAAGTTGTGTTATAGCGGTTGTCACAAATTTTACCTTTAAACGGAAGAGTCCATCGGTGGTGAGCGAGGAAAGAGGGCTCGAATCCGAGCAGCTCAAAAAAAAAAATACACTGGCGATATAATTGTTATAAGAGACCACAATGGCAGAGATGCATCTTGTAAAATAAGAACATAGCAATGACATTAATATAAATTTATATATAAGCGTATTTTCATGTGTAGTTTCAGGAACTTTGGGGGGTTATTTCTGTTTTGAGTAAGGGGTGACTTGGAGACTTGAAGGTATACGTAAGAGGTATGGAGGCACAAGTTACTGCAAGGGAAGTGTCGACACCTGGTCGCACCATTTTTGGTGCGCGAAAATCTGCACCACATAATTCATTTCGTTATTTGCGGAAGAGAGGAATAAACTGTACTGTACATAAGATTTGGGGAGAAATTTCATGGGGCTATTTAAATGTGTTACTTGTAGTATTTTGGATGGGTTTCTCGTGTAATACTGATAGTTTATTTTTGGTTATTGTAAGTCCAAAATTTCGTGGACGGAAGTGCTTGTCGGAGTAAGATATGTAGTTACGTGGAAAGTTTAAGCTAAGTATTTAGGAGTATATTGGTGAGATAATTCTGTGATATTTGTTATTTTCGAAGAGTTTTGAATAGATTTGTATATCAAATTTTGGGGACAACTTCGTAATATGTTTAAGAAAATAATTGTCGGGATAAGTGTTTTGTAACCAAAACAGGATAATCACAAATTTCGAATGTAGTTATCTGCTGAGTTGAAAGTTGAATAAAGTGCTTTGCCTGTGCAGTAAATCAGCTTTTGCATGAGATCCTGTTTGTGAATGTATCGGTTCCACTGGGCAAGGCGTTCAGTGCCTCATCTATGAGGATTTTGGAAGTCACATGATTATTGGTTACTTAACCACAGTGGTATTTCGACAACTATCGTCCATCAGCACTGACGGTGACTGCGGATTGACCCATGTTAGGGCGCAGTAGGTGGCCAACTGCGTCATGAATTTCGTTAGATGCAGCTGGACTGCGAACCCTCCGAACCTTGACATACGACACCGTATGATGTTATTTTGCCGTATAGCGTTTCATTCATAATATTTATGATGATAATGTGACATACGCTAGGAGGTACATGCTGTTTCATACACCATCCCAAAAGTACTTACGCAGCTGTTCTGACACACAAGTAGGTTGTTCTGTGTGTTACGTTACGTGTGTGTTTATTACGTTATTAAGCGGAGGTGTGTAACGTTACGAGTAGGTAGACGAGTTCTTCTTGCACCTAGGGCTGGTACTGAGGAGAGCTGAATTTGCTTGCTGGGCTGGCTACGAATCGGCGGGACGAGGACATCTCACTACCGGTCCAGGCGAGCACAGTTGCTGAGACAAGGATCGCGCGGCCGGATGTGGGGAAAACACCAGAGCTGGGAATTTCGACGGTTGTTATTTGCTTGGTCACTGTATCGGCGAGGCTCCGAGAAACGGCCAGTGTAAAAGATGGCTAAGTTATAACTCTTTGACAGTCTATAATAATTTACAGTTAAATAATAGTGCAAACCTGAATATATCGCCGACACCGGGAAAATGAGGTGCATCCAGTGACACAACAGTAATTTCAGTACCTTTTAAAGTACAGAAAATATTTTGCAGTGAATAAACATTTTTACCATGAACCTCTGAATTAAAAACTTTCATTCGTTTCATGGGATTTGCACAAACTATATCTCAGATGATAGCGCTGCTCTACAGCTATCATCTATGAAAGCTACACGTCTATATCTGTTTTACTCGTTTATTACTTACGACTTTTATACCTTTTTCACTACGCTAATGTTTGTCGGAACATCGTCTTCTCCACATTTACACACCAAATAAACACAGCATAAATAACTCGTCTTGGTCATATTTGTGTATTTGTTTAATGAACAGTCTACTATTTTGCCAGCAACTTTATTGAAATGTTAACTGAAGGTGCTATTAAAAAGCTGTGACAATTTAAAAATGGTCAGTGGCATGTGTTAGCAGACACCACAATACTAAAAAGAGAACCAAAATATGTTTCTGTCAGGAAGACATAGAAAGTGGTTTAATTATTGTAATATTTAACTATAATTCTTTGACATTTAATGTGAGTGCACTTGCACAACAGCACTACCTTATTTGTCTATGAACAACGCCTTATTTTTAATTATTGTGAATGGTCTAAGTGTGACCAAATTTTTATAACGTTTCTCTATTTTAATATTCTTGTAATACATTACTTTAGTCCAGGAAGTCGTCATGATGACAGAAATCATGTTTGTAGAGTGTAAGAACAGTGTATTTTAATGGAGACGGCTTTCAGCCAACAGAAAAGCAGACAATAACGGAACGCTATAGGAGTCAAGTGAAGACAGGGACTTTTCAAGTGAAGAGCTCAAGGAAGCAAACCTGGCCACTTCTGTGCGAGTTCAAGAAAAAGGCTGACCTCCATATGGTAACGAGTGGTGTTCGATTGTGGAGATGTTTGATTCTGGACTGTAAACGGCAGCAACCATACTTTAATTCTAGAGAGGCTTTGTATTTGGAGAGGGGGATGGTGTTTGGAGCAATAAGACTCAATTAGAAGCTGTTAGGTACACTCGCAGTGGAGATGACAAATACAGAGAGTTGTGTGTGCAGCTGAAAAAATCTGCTCTTCTCGCAGTATACAGGTGAGTTGGTTAGTTGGTTGGTTGATTTGGGGGAGGGGACCAAACAGCGATATCCCATCGGATTAGGGAAGGATGGGATGCCCTCATAAAGGAACCATACCGGCATTTGCGTGGAGAAATTTAGGGAAACCACGGAAAATCTAAATTAGGATGGCCGGATGCGGGTTTCAATCATAGCCCTCCAAATGCGAGTTCAGTGTGCTACCTACTTCACCACGGCGCTCGGTTAATGTATAGATAAATAATATTTCCATAGACATTTGTTGCTCGATATAGTTACCTTGCAAAACATCGCAAATGTTAAGGTTTTATGCATTACTGCTTATGTGCAATATTCCACAGACACATGGTCACTGTACTCAAGCGGCTGTTGAAGACATACATGCTTGGAGGAGTGTTTAACACACACAGTTGCATGAGGGATAACCAGTTAAAGATTTCAGTCAGATCTAGCTTTACCAAATACAGAAAAACCTACAGGATTGGGTACAAAGTCATAACGCCCATCCTCACCACATATTGCGCTTTTGTTTTCAACAGTACCCTTAAAATGGCGATGGCAGCAGCTCACTGATACTCTAGGCGGTGACTATCATCTTACTAAAATCTCTATGATGGCACAAACATCCTGTCGACAAGAATACACATTGGATGAAGAGATTAACTGAAAGTGTATTAAGTGGCAAAGATATCAGCAACATTAAATACAGTTTTACAGCCTGTACACCGAAGGTAAATATGCGTACTTCCAGAACGCAAATTTAGCCTGTCCTTGAAAACGCACGTCTGAACAAGTCGGGTAATAAGAGATACCACAATCAGAGAACTATGGTGGACAGCAGAGATTTCTCTTGCGATCGACAAAAGATGGCTTCCAACCAAGATATTTAAACTAAATTCTGCATGTCATAATTGCACAGACCGGAGGAGGAAAAACGCTTCACTCGAAATGATTATATGCAGCGCAGAAAAGAAAAATAGAATTAAATTTCGCTCCGAACGTTGGCCGGATATTTCAGCCCCAACAGTCTATAGACGGGTAATTCTTTTTTTAAGGATCACCTCTCAATAGTAGAATTGCCTACGCAAATAAGGACTACGCATATTCAATAACGGGGAACTGAATATTACTGATTGATTATTTAGACTGATATCAGGATGGTTTAACTGACACCAAACATTCCCCTAACGACACATCGCCAGTCCGAGTCGCGAAATGGAACCATTAACATTTCCTTCACTGTCCTTTGCCGTTTGCCTAACTATGGTACTGATTTAGCACTATGAGATTAACGAAGCTTCATTTCTTGAAAGGGTCCGAGTTTACAGACTTTTTCTTGAAGTTTCTACAATTGAAATTCCAATGCATGGATGTAAACAATGATTTCGTTTATTTTATTCGCAATAAGACTTACGAAGTCATCCGGCAATGGCTTTTTTATTTTATATGTGTTATCTTCAGTCACGTATTTTCATTTACCTATTGCGAATAAGGGAAAACGCCTGTGATATGGATTGGCAATTTATTTATTTACTTGGTAATCCACCAGTAAGTTTTTAATCTGGTAGGATTTACTGTACTAAAGACTAGTTTTTCAGCCGCTGCAGCCTCATCGTACCTTGGAAGTGGTATATTAATCTCTGGGCGGTGTGTAGCTGGATGCTAGCGTCTTGGTGAATGCAATACCTCGTGGTATCGACGAGAAATTAATTCCAATTTGGCCCGCCAAAACACACACACACACACACACACACACACACACACACACACACACACACACACACAGCGTTTCTCTACTTAAAACCAAGTGCATCCTTTCTCGGCACATGCACGTCCAAGTATATTGTACAAATCATTTCAATTTTATTCATCTTTGCCCCGCATCTTCCTCCTCAGAGGTAAAAATTTACTTTGATTGCTTAAATACGGCCGGCCGTTGTGGCTGAGTGGTTCTAGGTGCTTCAGTCCAGAACCGCGCTGCTGCTACGGTCGCAGGTTCGAACCCTGCTACGGATATGGATGTGTGTGCTGTCCTTAGGTCAGTTAGGTTTCAGTGGTTCTAAGTCTAGGGGCCCGATGACCTCAGTTGTTAAGTCCCATAGTGCTCAGAGCCATTTCAACCATTTTTGAGCTTAAATACGCTGTAGTTTTTTACCTCACATTTGTTAACCAAAATTATTTTCCTACACCTTTTAAAATCTCTTGTAACATCCGCAGTCATTGATGCTATCACAGCCTTGCGACCATTGATTCCCTGCTGGACGTTAACTAAATTAAGAAGCATGGCTCTATTAGTTTTCATGAATTTCAAGACATTGGCCACACGTGAGTGTTTTCTTCGTGTTTGAAATGTTTTCAGAGAAGGCGTTTAGAACAGTTTGACACAAATTCCTGTCTCTGGAGCCAGATATAAATTCATTTCTCTCCCTTTCTATAGCTGCAGTGTTGACCATTGTCAGGAAAATCATTCACTTTTTTTTTCAGGTTGCTTTTGAATGCAATGCTACTACAGTTCCTGATACAGTCGTTCTATAGAAGCACCCGGTTACCAAGTTTCACCTACTTTGTAGTAGTGTTGACTATCACATTTTCTCGTAATTTCACTCCAACAGTAACTACACACGTAAACGGTCATGACCAATCACATAGTTCCTGTTTCCTTTCCCATGTAGGTGCAGTCCTTGTATTATAAGTTGATCCTGTCACCTGTCCACTGAATACTTTTTGATCGACAGTTATCATGAAAGAATATCATTTCTGTTTTATATGTGTGTAGCCCTATCACCTGTCCATAATTACCTTTTGCTCTACAATTATCATGAAGAGTATGATTTTTCAGTTTTTTACGCTACTTTCCGTCCCTGTCATGTTAACATTCTTCCCTTCCCTTGTTTTTTTTCTTTTTTTTTTACACTATAAAGTTCTGTGTCAAGTTGTACTTATGTATAAAATTAGTATACGAGGACTTAATTGATGAACTATTACAGCAACGCACGGTTAGTTTGCTAAAAACATGCAGACATGAACACTCGTGTTTAACAGTAGTTATATCTTCGCTTAGTGTTAGTTGTCTGAATGTATAAGGATGCCAAGGAAAATGTTATCCGTGATTTTTGGTACACACATTACATGTTGTATGTGTATTATTCTGTATTTTTTTATTTGGTCTGCTTGTAGAGAGAAAGCTATGTTATCAATTTCATCCTTGTAACATTTAGTAATTTTATTAGGAGTTGGACGTGCCTCCAGTTTGTAATAAGCAATAAAATTCTTGGCAACTTTTTGCTGCATGTTGAAAGCTAAGAACACCTGTGAAATTTTCTTCACAAGCGGCTGTGTCATGCAAGGTGACCATCTAAGCTAACTTTTCACTGTTTGATACAGCTTAATTTTCCCGTATAGGCTGCACAGACTGTTTTTCAGTATCCTTTGGTAAGGGAACACGGGAAGTGCGACCGTATTTATTTTGTGTGTCAAACAGCAGTCACTCCGTAACATCTCCGTTTCCCTGGACAGTCTCGGCAAATTATGAATCTGTCGATGCGTGTGTATATATCTGCCGGTGTGGGAAGCAGAGACTGTCTTGTGTACTCTGGGTTGTGAGACACTGGACTCGCATTCGGGAGGACGACGGTTCAATCCCCCGTCCGGCCATCCTGATTTAGGTTTTCCGTGATTTCCCTAAATCACTCCAGGCAAATGCCGGTATGGTTCCTCTGAAAGGGCACGGCCGACTTCCTTCCCCATCCTTCCCTAATCCAATGAGACCGATGACCTCGCTGTCTGGTCTCCTTCCCCAAACCAACCAACCAACAATCTGGGTTGTGTGGCACTGGCATCCGTAGCTTTCCCCAGGGAGGACTAGCAAAGCTGTTTCTTTGCGAATCAGAGAGCTTTCCGCTTTTTGTTGGCATATGTTAGGAGATGTCCCTCCCTTACTACCTTAAGAACACGAACTTCCGCTGCAACTGCCTCGGCTGAGATTTTTGAAGTGTCACTCTGGTGCCTGCTGCCAACCTCATAGGATTTAATGTTCCTTGGGACAGATCTTGGTGTTTGTTCCGGTTAGCGCAGACAGATTTTTTACCGGTATTGAATAAATCAAATCATTTATTTCATGGAAAGTTCGGTGGTTTTCTTTCTGTTCATTTACTTCGACTTTTCAGTTATTTTTGTGAGTAATGCTTCAATTGGTATTCTTTGTTGATATATACTGAAGCGCCAAAGAAACTGCTATAGGCATGCGGATTCAAATACAGAGGTGTGTAAACAGACATAATACAGCGCTGCGGTCGGCAAAGCCTACGTAAGACAAGGGTATGGGGCAGTTGTTAGATTAGTTCCTGCTGCTAAAATGGCAGATTATCAAGATTTAAGTGAGTCTGAACGTGGTGTTATAATCGACACACGAGCGATGGGGCACAGCATCTCCGACGTAGCGATGAAGTGAGGATTTATCCGTACGACCATTTCACGAGTGTACCGTAAACGTCAGGAATCCGGTAAGACATCAAATCTCCAACATTGCTGCGTCCGGAGAAAGATCCTGCAAGAACAGGACCAACGACGACTGAAAAGAATCGTTCAGCGTGATCGAAGCGCAACACTTCAACAAACCGCAGCAGATTTCAATGCCAGGCCATCGACAAGTGTCAGCGTGTGAACCATTCAACGAAACATCATCGATATCGCTTTCGGTGCCGAAAGGCCACTCGTTTACCCTTGTTGACTGCACGACCCAAAGCTTTTCGCCTCGCTTGGGCCCGTCAACACCGACATTGGACTGTTGATGACTGGAAACATGTCGTCTGGTCGGATGAGCTTCGTTTCAAAGTGTATCGAGCGGATGCACGTGTACGGGTATGGAGACAACCTCATGAATCCATGAACCCTGCGTGTCAGCCGGAGACTGTTCAAGCTGGTGGAGGCTCTGTAATGAAGTGGGGCGTGTGCAGTTGGAGTGATATGGAACCCATGACACGTCTAGATACGACTCTGACAGAAGCACCCTGTCTGATCACCTGCATCCACTCATGTCCGTTATGCATTCCGACGGACTTGAGCAATTCCAGCAGGACGATGCGACACCCCACATGTCCAAAATTGCTACATAGTGGCTCGGAACACTCTGAGTTTAAACACTTCCGCTGGTCACCAAACTCCCCAGACACGAACATTATTGTGTATATCTGGGATGCCATGCAACATGCTGTTCAGAAGAGATCGCCATCCCTTCGCACTCTTGCGGACTTATGGACCGACCTGCACGATTCATGGTGTCAGAGACCTCCAGCATGACTAAAGGCATTAGGCGAGTCCATGCCAAGTCGTGTTGTGGCACGTGCTCGCGGGGGCCTTACACGATGTTGGGCATATGTACCAGTTTCTTTGGCTCTTCACGGTAAATAGTAACAACGTGCCATCAGCAATGGTCTCTCTTTTATTTGATACCTGCCACGCTTTGTATAAGAATAATGTGTGTTTTAGTTTTACAAGAATAACGATACCTATTTAAGCCATTGCCTGTACACTGCCGGCCGCGGTGGTCTCGCGGTTCTAGGCGCGCAGTCCGGAACCGTGCGTCTGCTACGGTCGCAGGTTCGAATCCTGCCTCGGGCATGGATGTGTGTGATGTCCTTAGGTTAGTTAGGTTTAAGTAGTTCTACGTTCTAGGGAACTGATGACCACAGCAGTTGAGTCCCATAGTGCTCAGAGCCATTTGAACCTGTACACTAACCAGATAACATTTTCCTTCTAAAGAACCACTTCTGGGGATTAGTAGTAGGGAGTAATCTCTATGAGAGATTACCCTTGTGTAATTACGCACACTGCATCAAGGATTTTGGAAATTGTTTCTTCCCTTTCTAAGGTCCCAACCTTTTTGCGGCTCCATGGTCATGTGTGAATAAAGTAATGATATTGCAAGCGTAGCTGATGCCATTGTGTACAATACTTAATTCTATGATCGAACCCCAGATTGTATGATATTTCTCGAACAGAAGAAGGGTTATGAAATTTATCACCGTCAGTGGAAAGGTTCTGATTTTGTCTTTGGTAGCTCTACGTTGACACCTCTTTGTCTCGAAACCTGGCAGAAAATCCAAAGAGATTCTGCTCGTATTGAAGTATGCTAGTGGCAAGACACAATCTATGTCCTCTCTGCGCGATAGAAAGAGATACTATCAAAGACAGTGCTGACAAAGCAGAGTTACTAAACATAGCCTTCCAAAATGCCTTCACAAAAGAAGACGAAGTAAATATTCCACAGTTCGAATCAAGAACAGCTGCCAACATGAGTAACTTAGAAGTAAAGACCCTCGGAGTAATGAAGCAACTTAAATCACTTAATAAAAGCAAGTCTTCTGGTCCAGACTGTATAACAATTATATTCCTTTCGTAGTATGCAGATGCAATAGCTCCATACTTAAAAATCATATACAACCGTTCGCTCGACGAAATATCCGTATCCATAGATTGGAAAGTTGCGTGGGTCACACCAATATTCAAGAGAGGTAGTAGGAATAATCCATTAAATTACAGGCCTATATCATTAACGTCGATATGCAGCAGGATTTTGGAACATATATTGTGTTCGCACATTATGAATTACCTCGAAGAAAACGGTCTACCGACACACAGTCAGCACAGATTTAGTAAACATAGTTCTTGTGAAACACAACAATCTCTTGACTCGCAAAATGTGGTGGGCGCTGTTGACAAGGGATTTCAGATTCTGGATTTCCGGGAGGTTTTTGACACAGTACCACACAGTCAGTTTCCAGCGAAATTGCGTGCTTTCGGAATATCATCTGACTTTTGTGACTGTATTCGTGATTTCCTGTCAGAGTGGTCACAGTTCGTAGTAAAGGACGGAAAGTGAATTCTGGCGTTCCGCAAGGTAGTGTTACAGGCCCTTTTGCTATTCCTCACCTATATAATCGATATGGGAGACAATCTGAGAAACCGTCTTAGGTTGTTTACAGATGACGCTGTCGTTTATCGACTAATAAAGTCATCAAAAGATCAAAACAGATTGCTAAACGATTTAGAAAAGTTATCTGTATGGTGCGAAAGTTGACAGTTAACCCTAAGTAATGAAAAGTGTGAGATCATTCACATGAGTACGAAAAGGAATCCGTTAAACTTCGGTTACACGATAAATCAGTCACCTCTAAAGGCCGTAATTACAACTAAATACCAAGGAATTACAATTACGAACAACTTAAATTGGACGAAACACATAGAAAATGATGTGGGGAAGGCTAACCTAAGCCGGCGTTTTATTGGCACGGCCGGCCGGGGTGGCAGAGCGGTTCTAGGCGCTACAGTCTGGAACCGCGTGACCGCTACGGTCGCAGGTTCGAAACCTGCCTCGGGCATGGATGTGTGTGATGTCCTTAGGTTGGTTAGGTTTAAGTAGTCCTAAGTTGTAGGGGACTGATGACATTTGAAGTTAAGTCCCATAGTGCTCAGAGCCTTTTTTTTATTGGCAGGTTACTTAGAAAATGTAATAGATCTACTAAGGAGACTGCCTACACTACGCTTGTCCGTCCCCTTTTAGATTACTGCTGCGCTGTGTGGGATCCTTACCAGATAGCATTGACGGAGTACATCCAGTAAGTTCAAAGAAGGGCAGCACGTATGGTATTATCGCGAAATAAGGGAGAAAGTGTCACTGAAATGATGCAGAATTTGGGATGGGCATAATTAAAACTAGGATTTTTTCGTTGCGGCGGAATTGAAGGGAGTAGGGAAATAACTAGGCTAAAAGTGAAGCCCAGTGGAGATCCTTCAGTAACACATGTGATATTAACTGTAATTGACGGAAGCTAGAAATACAAAAACTCAATAAAGCATGCCGGCAAAATGAGGAACATATGACTAACATCATGAAAAATTTATTTAGACAAAGTGTGCAGTATGGAGTGGCAACCATAAATGTAGGAGAAATACAGTGCTTTAAATGATTATAATGCTATCAAGAAGATGGATGTCAACGCAACATTTGTGTAAAATAAAGGTAGCTGTATGAAAATTCAGAGCCAGAACAGTAAGCTCAATGAAAGATGAGAAGGCTGAAAGACGGAGGGAATATACGGAGTGAAAGATGTGTGATAACAAAAATATGGACAGAGAAGAGGAAGTAGATGAAAATGTTATAAGTGATACTTTGCTGCAAAAATAGTGAGACAAATCACTGATACCAAGGGCAGACCAAACTCGTAAGAGCCTTGGGTACACCATTAATGACAAGTTATCTACTTCGTACGTTGGATATAAGGGTCATAGAGCCTCAGACTTGAGACTTCCTGGCAGACAGAAGGTGTGTGCTGGACCGAGACACGAACTTGGGAGCTTTACCTTTCGCAGTCAAGTGCTCTACCAACTGACCTACTTAAGCTCGACTCACGACCCGTTCTCACAGCTTTACGTCTTACAGCACCTCGTCTCCTACGTTCCAAATTTGCGGGACTGACACTTCTTGAAGAAGATTTAGGGCTTAGCCACAACCTGGGAGACGTTTCCAGAATGAAATTTCCATTATGCAGCGTAATACGTGCTAATATGAAACTTCATGGCAGATTAAAATTTTGTCCCGCACCGAGACACAGACTCGGGACATTTGCCTTTCTCGGGCTGTACCAACCGAGTTACCCAAGCGCGACTCACGACCCGTCGTCACAGCTTTAAAAAATTTGTGTACTGATTGCAGTGAAAATTTTTCAGGGACAGTAACGCATTTAGATTAGTGGAAGGGAATGTATAGTGTGTTGAAAGAAGTTAATTGAGCCGTGCGCGGCTCGCGGTCATGCCGTTTATTGCTCGTCAACTTATGTTTATGGATCTGTAGCCTCGTTTTTCTTTTAATTCGATTTGATGGCGTCACTAGGTTACTGGGTTGCTTGCCCGTGAGTGGCAGCAGCAGCGCTTATCGATAAGTGCTCTGTCGTACTATATATGGAGCTACCGCTAGGATTTCTGAGTCGTCGTGTGTCTGCAGTTCAGTCGGGGACGGAACGCCAGTGAGGCGAGGACAGGCAGTACTCGCCGACCGCTGGCCACACACATGAACTCTCCGACGGAAGGAGATTGGAGCAAGAACGACCGTCGGTTGGTCGTTCGGTCGGTCGTCTCATCGGGCGACCTGCATTTGGTCTTTTGACCGATTCTGTGCCTCGTCAGTTGGTCATTTTGCTGGACGTCGGTCGGTTCCTTCCTTGTGCAAAGATGTCGTCGCCGTGGAGCCAGAGTTACCTCTGCATGGATGGGTCCGAGCCAGTGTGCCCAGGTCTCCGAGTAGTTCCTAATGGACATCGAGTGGAGTCGGGTTGGAGCTCCAGACACCCATGACTTGCCCGACAGTTGCCGACACACATAATTTGAGTGGGGACGACCTTGGTTGGTCGTTCGGTCGGTCGTCTCATCGGACGACGTGTAATTCGTCACGGCAGCTCATGGAAACACTCTGAGTGCGTGACTTGTCATTTCTCCTTGGTGTTCCACGGTGATTGGTTTTAGGATTGTCGGAGTTCTTGGTGTAAGTGTTTACGTGGAACTGTGTGTAGCTTCTGTGATTTCCGTTGGGCAGATGAATGCTGTCTGCATACTGGAGTAGCCAGTTGGTGGGTTGCGAGAGAGTGTGCCTTGACTGTGTTTGAGATGCCTATATCAAGACGTAGTGCTGCTGCGATCTTCGTCCTCGCTGATATTTTTGGTTGTCGTGTTGTTGGTTGGGTGGATGGGAATTGGTGGGGTTGTTGGTTGGTTCTTCACCCGACCCTAGGTCGTGCTGCCACCCAATTACCTAGTGTTACGCTTGGCTGCCTGTCTCACCTAAACTGTTGTTAGAGTTTCCTTCCCAGGCTGACATTTGGAACGCTTCTGAGCACCCCACTATGCCGCTGTTTTTGACTGTGATTTTCTTTTGTCGCAAGTACTGTGCCAGCCTTCAGCCGTGTATTGATTTCGTCTGTTCTATGTTCAGCATGTGGCCTTGAGCCGAACCTTATGTCAAGTATTTTAAGATTAGGCCTTCAGCCCTGTTTTATTTAAAATTCTTGATTGCTCTGTATTTAGGCCTTCAAATGCGTTTGTTTTAAAATCTGTGGCTTTCAACCAATAATTTGTGCATTCCTGTCTGTAACGTTTCTCTTGAATTATCTTCAAATCTTAAAATGGCCTTCAGCCGTACTGTGTAAATGGTTATCTTAAGGTTTGGCTTTAATTATTTTGAATAATTGTTTGGGCCTTCAGACGTCAAGATATTCCAAGTTTTCTTAAGATGATTTTCTGTTGTACTGTGTAAATGCTTGTCTTTAAAGGTTCCCATTTATTATGTTGAAACATTATTGGGCTTTCAGCTGAGGAATTAATTTAAATTTTCTTTTTTATAGCTTTTAGCAGAAATTTGTAAAAGCTTGCCTTTTAATAATTTCCTTTGCTGATCTTAAATATTATTTGGGCTTCTAGCCGAGAAGGTATTTTAATTTTATTAAAGTAAGGTCTTCAGCCGTTCATCTAAATTCTTTTGTCTTAAAAGCATGAACCATGGACCTTGCCGTTGGTGGGGAGGCTTACGTGCCTCAGCGATACAGATGGCCGTACCGTAGGTGCAACCACAACGGAGGGGTATCTGTTGAGAGGCCAGACAAACATGTGGTTCCTGAAGAGGGGCAGCAGCCTTTTCAGTAGTTGCAGGGGCAACAGTCTGGATGATTGACTGATCTGGCCTTGTAACATTAACCAAAACGGCCTTGCTGTTCTGGTAATGCGAACGGCTGAAAGCAAGGAGAAACTACAGCCGTAATTTTTCCCGAGGACATGCAGCTTTACTGTATGATTAAATGATGATGGCGTCCTCTTGGGTAAAATATTCCGGAGGTAAAACAGTCCCCCATTCGGATCTCCGGGCGGGGACTACTCAAGAGGACGCCGTTATCAGGAGAAAGAAAACTGGCATTCTACGGATCGGAGCGTGGAATGTCTGATCCCTTAATCGGGCAGGTAGGTTAGAAAATTTAAAAAGGGAAATGGATAGGTTAAAGTTAGATATAGTGGGAATTAGTGACGATCGGTGGCAGGAGGAACAAGACTTTTGGTCAGGTGATTACAGGGTTATAAATACAAAATCAAATAGGGGTAATGCAGAAGTAGGTTTAATAATGAATAAAAAAATAGGAGTGCGGGTTAGCTACTACAAACAGCATAGTCAACGCATTATTGTGGCCAAGATAGACACAAAGCCCATGCCTACTACAGTAGTACAAGTTTATATGCCAACTAGCTCTGCAGATGATGAAGAAATTGATGAAATGTATGACGAGAAAAAAGAAATTATTCAGGTAGTGAAGGGAGACGAAAATTTAATAGTCATGGGTGACTGGAATTCGTCAGTAGGAAAAGGGAGAGAAGGAAACATAGTAGGTGAATATGGATTGGGGGGAAGAAATGAAAGAGGAAGCCGCCTTGTAGAATTTTGCACAGAGCATAACTTAATCATAGCTAACATAGCTAGCTTGGTTCAAGAATCATCAAAGAAGGTTGTATACCTGGAAGAATCCTGGAGATACTAAAAGGTATCAGATAGATTATATAATGGTAAGACTGAGATTTAGGAACCAGGTTTTAAATTGTAAGACATTTCCAGAGGCAGATGTGGATTCTGACCACAATCTATTGGTTATGAACTGCAGATTGAAACTGAAGAAACTGCAAACAGGTGGGAATTTAAGGAGATGGGACCTGGATAAACTGAAAGAACGAGAGGTTGTAGAGAGTTTCAGAGAGAGCATAAGGGAACAATTTCCAGGAATGGGGGAAAGAAATACAGTAGAAGAAGAATGGGTAGCTCTGAGGGATGAAGTAGTGAAGGCAGCAGACGATCAAGTAGGTAAAAAGACGAGGGCTAATAGAAATCCTTGGGTGACAGAAGATATATTGAATTTAATTGATGAAAGGAGAAAATATAAAAACGCAGTAAATGAAGCAGGCAAAAAGGAATACAAACGTCTTAAAAATGAGATCGACAGGAAGTGCAAAATGGCTAAGCAGGGATGGCTAGAGGACAAATGTAAGGATGCAGAGGCTTGTCTCACTAGGGGTAAGATAGATACTGCCTTCAGGAAAATTAAAGAGAGCTTTGGAGAGAAGAGAACCACTTGTATGAATATCAAGAGCTCAGATGGCAACGCAGTTCTAAGCAAAGAAGGGAAGGCAGAAAGGTGGAAGGAGTATATAGAGAGATTATACAAGGGCGATGTACTTGAGGACAATATTATGGAAATGGAAGAGGATGTAGATGAAGATGAAATGGGAGATAAGATACTGCGTGAAGAGTTTGACAGAGCACTGAAAGACCTGAGTCGAAACAAGGCCCCGGGAGTAGACAACATTCCATTAGAACTATTGATGGCCTTGGGAGAGCCAGTCATGACAAATCTCTACCATCTGGTGGGCAAGATGTATGAGACAGGCGAAATACCCACAGACTTCAAGAAGAATATAATAATTCCAAACCCAAGGAAAGCAGGTGTTGACACATGTGAAAATTACCGAACTATCAGTTTAATAAGTCACAGCTGCAAAATACTAACGCGAATTCTTTGCAGACGAATGGAAAAACTGGTAGAAGCGGACCTCGGGGAAGATAAGTTTGGATTCCGTAGAAATGTTGGAACACGTGAGGCAATACTAACCTTACGACTTATCTTAGAAGAAAGATTAAGAAAAGGCAAACCTACATTTCTAGCATTTGTAGACTTAGAGACAGCTTTTGACAATATTGACTGAAATACTCTCTTTCAAATTTTGAAGGTGGCATGGGTAAAATACAAGGAGCGAAAGGCTATTTACAATTTGTACAGAAACCAGATGGCAGTTATAAGTGTCGAGGAGCATGGAAGGGAAGCAGTGGTTGGGAAAGGAGTGAGACAGGGTCGTAGCCTCTCCCCAATGTTTTTCAATCTGTATATTGAGCAAGCAGTAAAGGAAACAAAAGAAAAATTCGGAGTAGGTATTAAAATTCATGGAGAAGAAGTAAAAACTTTGAGGTTCGCCGATGACATTGTAATTGTGTCAGAGACAGCAAAGGACTTGGAAGAGCAGTTGAACGGAATGGACAGTGTTTTGAAAGGAGGATATAAGATGAACATCAACAAAAGCAAAACGAGGATAATGGAATGTAGTCAAATTAAATCGGGTGATGCTGAGGGGATTAGATTAGGAAATGAGACACTTAGAGTAGTAAAGGAGTTTTGCTATTTAGGGAGTAAAATAACTGATGATGGTCGAAGTAGAGAGGATATAAAATGTAGACTGGCAATGGCAAGGAAATCGTTTCTGAAGAAGAGAAATTTGTTAACATCGAGTATAGATTTAAGTGTCAGGAAGTCGTTTCTGAAAGTATTTGTATGGAGTGTAGCCATGTATGGAAGTGAAACATGGACGATAACTAGTTTGGACAAGAAGAGAATAGAAGCTTTCGAAATGTTGTGCTACAGAAGAATGCTGAAGATAAGGTGGGTAGATCACGTAACTAATGAGGAGGTATTGAATAGGATTGGGGAGAAGAGAAGTTTGTGGCACAACTTGACTAGAAGAAGGGATCGGTTGGTAGGACATGTTTTGAGGCATCAAGGGATCACAAATTTAGCATTGGAGGGCAGCGTGGAGGGTAAAAATCGTAGAGGGAGACCAAGAAATCAATACACTAAGCAGATTCAGAAGGATGTAGGTTGCAGTAGGTACTGGGAGATGAAGAAGCTTGCACAGGATAGAGTAGCATGGAGAGCTGCATCAAACCAGTCTCAGGACTGAAGACCACAACAACAAAAGCAGTTATTTAAGGATATTTTAATTTTACTTAAGTAAGGCCTTCAGCCGTTTGTCTAAATCATTGTGTTTTAAAAGGAATCATTTCAGCCTCATTATTGAGAAGTTACTTGGGCCCTCAGCCATAAATTGATCCTTGCTGTTTTAAAGAGAAAACTGTGCATTGGTTTTCGAGGAATAATGTTGTGTGTTCTTGTTTGACTAACAGTAACTGACCTTGGCCCCATTCCACAACCTGGTCCGCTCTATCCTGCGAAACCAGATTTCTGTAATAAAAGCTAGATCAACAAAAATACAGGGGATTGGAATGCAGTTAATTTGAATGAAGTGGCTTGGAACGTGCCACATTTAAATTAGGCGATGCAAAGGGAATTACTTTAGGGAATGAGACACTAATATTAGACGAGTTTTGTTATTTGGCGGGAAACGAAAGAAAATGTCAAAAACATAATGGATAAAAAATGGTACAGATGAGAAATGGATGGTAACTTTAGCAGTTTGGTGCCACGTAATAACGCAGAACATTCGGAAGAGAGATCAGCTAACCAATGTAGAAACAATGAGTACAAATGCGGAAAAACAAATGTCCTGACAAACACGCGACAAATAGAGTCTACGTCATCTACATTTTATCCAGCAAACCACTGCGATGTGAATGGCAAGGGTTCTTGCCATAGTGACAGTTATTAAGGCTTTTCCCCTTCCATTCACGTACCGAGAGTGATAAAAATGATATGTTAAAAGCCTAATCTTGCCCTCCCTACGTGAGTGATACGTAGGGGTTTTGTATTTCTACAGTCATCACTTAAAGCGAATTCATGAAACTTTGTAAATAGTCGTACTTGGACCAGTTTACGGCTGTCTTCAGGGGCTTCTACCATTGCTGTTCCTTCAGCATCTGACACTCTCACACGAGTCAAGCGACGCTGAGACCATTTGCACGGCCCTTCTCTATATACGTTCTACATCCCTGTTACTCCTATTTAGACGGATTCCACACATTTGTGCAATGTTCTGGGATGGATCGCACGACTGATTTGGAATTTAATCTCCTTTGTATACTAATTGCATTTCCTAAATATTCTACCAGTAAACCGAACTCCCACTCTTGCTTTCCCACAATTGAGCCTATGCGAAAATTCCATTTCATATCTGTACGATGTGTTACACCCAGGCATTCGTGTCCGTGACCAATTCCAAAGGTAACTGATTGACATTAAAGTCACTGCAAAATACTACATTAACTGTTTTTCATACAAAAGCAAGGCAAATTGACGAGTAAAACGTTGTAGATCCCTGCAAAGGAATAACATAGTGTGCGAGCATTATTTGGCAAGACACTAGGGAGTACGGAAGTTCGGATCGGTTCTACAGACCTGCTCGGATAGCCGAAGTCGGAAGTTTCTCATTTGGCAGTGCAGTGGTGCGGACGTTCTATTTGTGTCCACGCCGTGGAATCTACGCTCGCGTTGTTTACTCAGTAAGCAGCCATTCAGTGCGCTCTAGCTTAAGCAAATAGATCAGCATGGCGAACCAATACACAAAATCGACGCTGAAATTTACGTTCATTTGCTCAACCAAAATCACTTGAATTACGGTACAGCCATTTTTACGAGAAGAGGTCAAAACCCATGCAGTCGACATCATTGGCATACATTTACCGATCGTGAGTAGTACAGTCTTCACATCATCAACAACGTGTGACAGAACATCCTCCTCTAGCATTACTTCTTCTCGACAGTAATTGTCGATACCAGTAATATTTTTCGAGTTTTGGACAGGTCAATATTATGTCAGTTGTTTTCTAAAAACTTTCATTTAATTTTATATGCAGTATGTTATGTTTGAAGCTAAAATTTATGAAAGTGAATTACTTTGTAAATGTCTTAGTCTCGTTGTTACAATCGATAAGTGATAGCACTGAATGTATAGTTAATATTATTTTTTAAGATCATTTGAAATTGCGAACTATTGACAAAGTTAAAATTTCTATTATTGATCAAGCAATACTGTACTGGTTACTATGTTTATTTCTCGATTCATTTATTAAATAATAATCTAAAGTAACAATATGTCACAAACTAGTTGAAATTCATTTGTTACGAAAAATTGCAAACCCTTAGGAATGTAATTATTTCCGGAGAGCGTGAGAGTCAAGCATGCCTCTGATGTGATCGGACGTATTTTTGTATTTTTGTGCTTGCAATGTAATCTCGGCTTTCTCAAGCTGAAAAATCAAATGACCGTACGATATACTAAAATGTGACAAAATATATTTACGTAAAATTAAAATTCTGCAACAACAGTCATCAAATTTACTTAGTTCAATTGAACGGTGAGGACCTAAAATGTGAGAATTTCAGCTCCAAGGATCAGACCCCTAGACAAGAAGAACTGGAGCCAACTCAACATCCCAAGTTAAGTAAACTAGAATGTTTATTGTAATCTTCGCTCCTCTCAGATTTTTCATAAGAGACTTTGCTTATTGTGAACAGTAGCTGCAAGTAGAAAGGATGCGGTAGATTACAAACACAACATGTGAACAGATCCTTTGGGAGACGAAACAAGCTCACCGCTTCTGCTATGCTGATAACAATGTCGGTACTGTGGAGGCCGTTCATGCTGGTTTAGCGCTCCGTGCGAAAAGGTTATTTGAACTTTCATTTGAAGTCCCATCAGAAGACGTCGATTCGGATCTTCGCCCCTAAAGCAAGGTGTATAGTCATGTTGCGGGAAGGTGGATGAAATTCTGAACGTACACTGTTCTTAACGAGTATAACAAGTCCGAATTGAATTTAAATACGTGTTCGCTCATAGGTCTATATCAGCTGCTGCCGCGCCATCGTCGTTAACGATAGTCAACAAAAAACCTGTTCCGGATGTGGGAAGGGCGAGTACCTCAGATACGAATGTATCCAACTCCGGATCACGCAACTGCCGCCGGCGGACAAGGTGTTGCCGTCGCAGCCGAGTCTGCTTGCCCGTGACTTACGTTTCCGCCCTCACGACTGCTGCCGCTTCACCCCGGCTTACGACACTCGCTGATGACCCAACGCAGCATCCTCGCGATGAGACAGGAAGACGAAACGTCTATTCTGCGTGTCGCGGACTCTACTCTGACAGAGCCGCCGTTTACCCAGTAGCGTGGTCGACAGCCTCCTGGCTGAGAGCCAGTGTATCACACCTTCGATTTCAATGGCGTCATGCACTGGTATCACCTCACCGCTCCCACTCTGAGCACTCGGTGTTATATATGTCGCATAACCGTACAAGAGTGCAACGGGAGTCCCACTGTTAAATGCAGAGGAGAGAGCAGATAGGTGGAAAGAATACACTGAAAGCCTCTATGAGGGTGAAGATTTGTCTGATGTGATAGAAGAAGAAACAGGAGTCGATTTAGAAGAGATAGGGGACCCAGTATTAGAATAGGAATTTAAAAGAGCTTTGGAGGACTTACGGTCAAATAAGGCAGAAGGGATAGATAACATCCCATCAGAATATCTAAAATCATTGGGGGACGTGGCAACAATACGATTATTCACGTTGGTGTGTAGAATATATGAGTCTGGCGACTTACCATCTGACTTTCGGAAAAGCATCATCCACACAATTCCGAAGACGGCAAGAGCTGACAAGTGCGAGAATTATCGCACAATCGGCTTAACAGCTCATGCATTGAAGCTGCTTACAACAATAATATACTGAAGAATGGAAAAGAAAATTGAGAATGTGCTAGGTGACGATCAGTTTGGCTTTAGGAAAAGTAAAGGGACGAGAGAGGCAATTCTGACGTTACGGCTAATAATGGAAGCAAGGCTAAAGAAAAATCAAGACACTTTCATAGGATTTGTCGACCTGGAAAAAGCGTTCGACAATATACAATGGTGCAAGTTGTTCGAGATTCTGAAAAAAGTAGGGGTAAGCTATAGGGAGAGACGGGTCATATACAATATGTACAACAACCAAGAGGGAATAATAAGAGTGGACGATCAACATCGAAGTGCTCGTATTAAGAAGGGTGTAAGACAAAGCTGTAGCCTTTCGCCCCTACTCTTCAATCTGTACCTCGAGGAAGCAATGATGGAAATAAAAGAAAGTTTAGGAGTGGAATTAAAATACAAGGTGAAAGGATATCAATGATACGATTCGCTGATGACATTGCTATCCTGAGTGAAAGTGAAGAAGAATTAAATGATCTGCTGAACGGAATGAACAGTCTAATGAGTACACAGTATGGTTTGAGAGTAAATTGTAGAAAGACGAAGGTAACGAGAAGTAGTAGAAATGAGAACAGCGAGAAACTTAACATCAGGATTGATGGTCACGAAGTCAATGAAGTTAAGGAATTCTGCTATCTAGGCAGTAAAATAACCAATGACGGACGGAGCAAGGAGGACATCAAAAGCAGACTCGCTATGGCAAAAAAGGCATTTCTGGCCAAGAGAAGTCTACTAATATCAAATACCGGCCTTAATTTGAGGAAGACCTTTCTGAGGATGTACGTCTGGACTACAGCATTGTATGGTAGTGAAACATGGACTGTGGGAAAAGCGGAACAGAAGAGAATCGAAGCATTTGAGATGTGGTGCTATAGACGAATGTTGAAAATTAGGTGGACTGATAAGGTAAGGAATGATGAGGTTCTATGCAGAATCGGAGAGGAAAGGAATATGTGGAAAACACTGATAAGGAGAAGGGACAGGATGGTAGGACATCTGCTAAGACATGAGGGAATGACTTCCATGGTACTAGAGGGAGCTGTAGAGAGCAAAAACTGTAGAGGAAGACAGATTGGAATACGCCAAGCAAATAATTGAGGACGTTGGTTGCAAGTGCTACTCTGAGATGAAGAGGTTAGCACACGAAAGGAATTCGTGGCGGGCCGCATCAAACCAGTCAGTAGACTGATGACCAAAAAAAAAAAAAAAAAAAAAACGTACAAGACGGGGTACGACGTGAAGCGCACGTCTTGAAATGAAGCAAATTCAGTATCCGACGCGTGAAGCATCTCTCTCTGCAGAGATATCTTGTCGGTTGTTCCGATCGTAATGAGGTTATTTGTGGCACTACAATACACTCTGGAGAAAAAAGTTATGGGACACATCCTAGCAACGTGTCGGACTTCCTTCCGGCCATTTTAGGGCAGCAACTCGACGTGGCACCGACTCCCCGAAGTCGTTGGAAGACCTGAACAGAGATACTGAGATACGCTGCCTCTACAGCAGTCCATAACTGCCAAAGTGCCAGTGCAGGATTTTGTGGGCTGTTGACCTCCGATTAGATCTCATAAATATTCGATGGGATTTAGCCGGGCGTTCCAGGTGGCCGGATCATTCACTCGAATTGTCCAGAGTGTTCTTCAAACCCGTAACGAACTATTGTGGCCCGATTAATGATATCATTGTTGTGCAGCATGAAGTCCATGAATGGTTTCAAATGGTCTCCAAGTAGGCGAACATAAACTCAGCGCAGTCCTGTCATCGAACTGTGGATGCAAATTTATCAATTAGCTCGGTAGTGTCCGTTGAACACCAGGTTCCATCGTCACCTCTGGCCACCACTAACAGCTCCGCTGGAATCGTTCCTGAAGCACCAGCGTCATCTTTTGCGATCCATCAGGAACTGGCAAATGCCACGAGAGATCGCAGTTCTACTTGGAGTAAGCGGCTCCCCTCCTTCTTGGTCGTTATGAGTAATATATCTTCGGTTGCTATTTATCTTCGTGCTCTACACTAAAGACCAGGTCCCACATTTTTCGATTTGTCAAGAACTTGAGATAATGATGCGAGAGCTGCTTCTCTTCGATACCTGGGAGAAATTGTGAAGTGACTGCACCGGACACACATATCTTACCAGTCACTTCGCAAGGGTTTTGACTGCGTTTGTGTTTGACACAAATTGCGCCGAGTATTTTCGACGCTGAATGATGACTCTTTGTTTTCTCAGGTCATAGCGCCTTCTTACAGTCGATTATCCTCCAGCAACAGCCGTGAAGTATGGAAGATGATTGTGGGGGACCCCCACGATCCGTAATGCCGTCAGGTTATCACTGCTGCTTGGGAGGACTGCGAACGACGTCTTCCACTATTCCTTTCCGCGTTCGCATGGTGGATGGAATGTACAAAACCGGCGTTCCGGTCTCTGATTAAACAATATGGAAAGGACATTCCTGCACGGTATCGTCATACTTCGGACTTTTGTTAAACGATGCTTCGTGAACTTACATCCCAGCCATCCTCAGCAGATAGACAGATGGCAAGCCGCCGAATTAAAGGCAAAATACTGGCCCTTACGTGGCGAAAACTGGAAGCGATCACTGTGTGGTTTCGGCGTCAAAACCGAGCAAGCGGCGAAATTCCATCTATAGGGTGAATATTAATCAAACAGACATGCTCAGGAAAGGGGGGGGAGAGGTCTGAATGTAAATGGAGGAAGAAAGATCCTATGAACATGTGTCCAGAAATGGACTGTGTGCGTGCAACGACAACAAGTCATCCCAGGATGTAGCACAGCTTCGACGCATCTGTGTCACAATAGATGTTCAAAGTGGCCTCTGTGGGACTGAAGGTGATAGGGATAGTAGCGGTCATCACGCTTACACCATGTTGGCAGGCCACTTGCCTGGAGCTTGCGCGACGGTTCTTCTCAATATCCTGTGGAAGCAGGTGCTCCTAATCTCTTATAAACACAGTCCGCCGTCTCCCTGCACGTTCGACTGTCTGAAAGGACACTTGATCAACGAGACACACAAAAAGGACTTGAAATGTTGTGTGGTGTGGTTGGTGTCTTTGAGGGTACTTGTTTTTTTGCTGCTTCTCTACCGTTTCCATCTGCTTGGCCATACACAAGCACCTTCTCGGCTTGTTCCCGGTGTGAATAACGGACCGTTCTGCTGCTTATAGTACGCTGCGTCAATCACACCGCCTGCAACAAACAAGCAAGGCATGGCATGTGGTGAGAGGAGCTTTCATTCGTTAGCCCCATCTACCGTCGAAACAATGCATTTCCGGACACATGTTCACATGACCGTTTTTCCTCCATTTGCCGTCAGGAATCCCTTCCTGCAAGTTGTCGATTTTATTAATGTTCACTCTATACGCACCATATCATGCTCGATATCCTTCGACGTCTCCGACAGCTATACACAGACCTTATTTTGCCAGATGGTTGATCCTTAACGGGCCAGGCGACCATTGTGGAAACCTTTTTTGATCATTATCGACAATTTTACCAGGAGGAGAATATATAGGAGGGTGACAATAGGACACTTTGCAGCACGTGTCGTTCACCGTTTACGCACAACAGCGTCGTCGTTTTTAGCGAAGATTACGTGGGACGACGTTGAGGATGCGCTAGACAAGGGTGTGCTTAGCAAGTTGCCCGGAGCACATGGATTGTTGATCCAATTCTATCGAACTTCCCACATCCTGATATTGCTACGCTGTATCACCATGCATCAAGAGCTCGTGTCCCACGGTATTTGCTTGCCTAGACAGACTATTCACCCAGAAAGAAAAGCCTTCAAGAGATCGATCGAGAACTACTGCCTGAAACTATAAGATCTTCACCCGGCTTCTAGCGGGTCACCTAATGAAGGTCCTGCCACTGACACTTTCAATGGAAGAAACGGCACATGGAGGGGAAACTATCAAGTAAACTGCCACCGACGAATTTAGGGTTTTGATACCGGAACACCCTGTCACCTCTGAACTGCTGTAATCTCAAGTAATTTCGAGCATTCTTTCGACAGAATGCACCACAAGTTTCTTATTTCACTTCTGTTCTGTGTGGGCTTCCCAACTGACTTTCTCGGCGTAGTTTCGTGCGTCTTACATGGAGGAACACCCAGTGTACTGGTCTTCGGACGTATGGCGTTCGATTCGACAAGCGTGTCCACTCTCGCTGATCTTTCAGGGTATCACACCGGAACCGCTAACACAAAGGCTCAAACACACTCTCGTCGATTACGTTTAGTGGACACACCTTCCACTGGAGAGCGTATGATTATGATCTTCTGCTGCTGGCCCGATCAGGTGATGAGGTACGAATGGAGTAAGCGATTTGGATTGACGGCGAAAAATCACATGAAGTTAGCCAAGTCAACGGCGATAAATATTGAAAGGGGCCTCCAGGAAGGATGCGTGACACTCCTCACACATGAGGATGTAATCAGATATCTGGACATTTACACAGTACGTGCGTCACACCGCTACCGTGAAATACAAACATCTACTGCAGGCAATACGCACAGTTGTGCGCCAGAAGTGACTAGGTTGATAGACATCGGTCAGGTTCTCCCATTACTGATAGCATTGGCACGCCAACTGCCGGCGCCTTTTCGATACTACCTTACTGGTGGATCCATATTTAAAGTCCACTGCGATGCCCTCACTATCCCTCCGCTTGTATGCGGACTGGAACTTACAAATACAAGAGCAAGGTCTACTGCCTTATGTTTGTGTACAGTGGCGAAACTGTGTACCTGTCAACAAAGTTCACGTAGGGCTGCGTGTTGACGCCGACATTCATCCTGCTACATCTTACGACTCCACACATCGCTTCCTCTCTCCCTGATATCTCAGAATTCATACTCCACATGGTTATGTGCACTCTGATCTCCCCACCGCTCAAGCTCCAAAGACGAGAGACATTTATAGTTCGTTCTTAACATCTATCCCAGAAAACTGACACAAGCCCGGCGACACTGTGGCCTGCAGTGTCGAGAGCAGTCCAACGGCCCTTCCTTACATAGGTAGGAGTAACACCGTATCATGTTGTCAACTACATATAACAACATACACGCTACTAGATGTAAATTGCAGGGTATTGGTCTGACGGATTCTCCCACCTGTCTGCGACGCCACCTTCTGGACATTGACAAACACAGTTTAACATGCGGATCAGCGTTTGAGGTATGGATGCTGGTGCAGAAAATCCTCGCCTTGTATCCTCGCGCCACACCTGGTATGACTGACCTCCAACTCCTGTGACAAGAGGGAACTTACTTTCCAGTTTTGAAGACTGACATAGTTTGAAGGCATGTCCATTTGCTACTTATTCCGAGGTGAGGGGACGATGGTTCTTTACTCTCCTAGACAATCATAGCACACTTGAGGGCATTCCTAGCTGTCAACAACTTTTTGTAAATTATTTATGTAGTGTCTTCATAAACCCTTCTCACAGTAGGGGAGTACCGTTCAGGTATCAACTCCTATTGTGAACCTTGACACAAAGCGAAATGGTTACTGACATAGTACCAATAAATACTGTCCGGAGATGGGAAGCTTACGTGGATTACCGTGCAACATCTTGTTTATATGATTATCTTGATTTCTTTCGACCTTGTGGTCATGGTCTAAGCATTATAAATGTAGCAATTCGATTTTATGCTGGAAGACGGCTGCACAAAGTATGTGTGCTTAAAAATTATTTCATGTTGATTTCATCCGGTTTTTACAAACGCGGTAATCGTGCTCAGAAAGGATAGAATAAATATTGTTGGTGTTGGAGTGTTTATTGCTGTGAGAAGTTGTTTATCCATCGAGAATCACTGTCCAGACCTAATCGGGTCTCATCTGTTGAAAGAATACTGGCCTCTCTTCGACAATCCCGGTGGCTTGTTGACGGCTCCACTATATACTTCCCATTCCGAGAAGACTCGTCAGAGGTACACATACAGCAGATCTCCGACAGTAAGGGCCTCTCTGCCGAAGCCTTCTGCACACCGTTTGTCAGATTTCAGTTGCCATGCAGTACTAAGGCAGTACCGTCGTGTCCTTGCACTCCGTTTTCAGGCCACAAGTGGCTCATTGGGTCCATCGGACAGCCGTGTGATCCCCAGCTGAAGATGTGAAGAGGAGGGGCGTGTGGTCAGCACACCGTGCTCCCAGTCGTTATGATGGTTCTCTTTGACCGGAGCCGCTACTAATCGGTCGAGTAGCTCCTCGATTGGCATCACAAGGCTGAGTGCATCCCGAAAAATGACCACAGCTCATGACGGCTCGGATGGTCACCCATCCAAAGTCGGCCACGCCCGACAGCGCTTAACTTCGGTGATCTGATGGGAACCGGTGTGACCACTGCGGCAAGCCTGGTGCCTACCGTCGTGTCCTTACAGCCAAATAATGGCTCCCTATTTCTTATGCTGCGCATGGTCAGCCCCGGCCTGATCTTCTGGAAACTTTTGATCTCTATAAACTGTCTCCACATCCGAAAAACAACAGAATGATTCACATAAAGCCATCGGGCCACATTAGTTTGCGACTCTCCCGCTTCCATTGTTCGCATGGCACTTCACCTCAGAGAACCTGACAGGAGTCTTCTCTGTACTATACTGCACCGTCCGTGACTGTGTGCACAGCGGTTGTGGATGTTGGGCTACCCGGCACACACTATCCCCTTTGACAAGTGCCCTGAAATCATCGTTGGCGTGGTTGCCGTTGGCTAAATTGCCATCTTCCGTGCAGGACACGATCGTATCGACGTCTGTCGGCAGTATATCGTGAATTATACACATTACGGGGAAACAGTGGGTTGTTGGTTTAATTTTTGGCACCAGTTTAAGCCGCAAAATCAGTATAGAACGTGATATGGGTTCGAACTTGCGCTGGACCCTTGCTCAGTTTTAGCGACTTCACCTCTTTCACAGTGTCACTGACACTAACACATGTTTTATTCATCTTCTGAGTGATACGATGATTGAATTGGAGAAACTCTCTGAGGTTTACCTCTGTACTGGAACATTTGAGAACGGAGGTAAACATTTCTGCTTTTGCTTTGCTGTCCACCATTTCAGTTTCTGTCTCACTCGTGAGTGACTCAACATTAACCTTGGTGCCATTAATACAGTTTAATTACGACCACAATTTCTTTAGGTTTTGTGAAAGATCATTTGACAGTATTCTGCTACGTTAATCGTTGACGGTATCACGCACCGCTCTTTTGACAGCCAAACGACTTACACTCAACATCTCCCTGGCTGGGAGCCTGCAATCGGGAAAATCAGAGGATAATGTTCCGTTCCACCAAGGGCCACAAATGGAGCAGACAGAGACGGACGCCGGGACACGAACCCCACACTCGCCTCCCCCCCCCCCCCCCCCCCCACCACCAACGCCAGCCGCTCCAGGCGCATCGGACGATTCCGCGGGCGCGTGTTTGGCCGGCGGCGGGAAGCGGAGAGCGGTCCAGCAGAGATATCAGCCAACGACCGACGAGTGGCAGTCAAGGGTCGGGCATCTGTTCTGCTAACTCGCTCACGTCTGCCATAGTTCCGCTGGCACGGGTGGCCAACCAGGAGTATCTTCGGCTTTGCTTTTATTAAACTATCGGTGGGAACTCAATTCAGGTCTGCAGTAAGCGATTACGGCAGACAGGATATTTTGTTTAGCGATGCCCGACAGCAGAATTGTCGTGTTCCTTTTCGATTTACGGGATGTCGAGCTCCAGTGGTGCCTTGAGGTCGAAGCGGTCTACTGCTGTCGACAAGAGGCGCGTCTTGTTGCCGCGTCGCCGGTCGTTTAGAGCACCCCTGCTGCCATAGAGCCAGGCTATGCCCCCCACCCCCCCCCCCCCCCCCACTCCAAGGTTAGGGAAAATATGGGCAAGGACCTGGAAGCCGGCCGCGCAACCGAAGAGAAGGTTTCCGCCACCGCAGTCCAGACCTCCGCGTCCACCAGTAAAATAGGGCCAGTACACAGCCGGGCCACCTAACGGTGACAAGGATGACTGTAACTGACACTCCCTTGGTGGCAGCAGCCCCCTTTTCCGCTCCCAACATGGCTAGAAAAACACCAAATGCTGTAGAACACAATATGCCGACATCAACACAATCGTCAGTACTTGCGATCCTGCCCCTCCCCCCGTCCCCTCCCCCTTGTCGTAAGTCCGCTCCTGCTTGCCAACGCCACCAACAACCTACCACACTACATTGCATCCCTGAGTAAAGGCCAGCAGACGACCCGTCTGCCAATCGAAATCCTCCCCAAACCCACCATCTCGGCCCAACCCTCTACCCGATCCAAATACCTTAAATCCCCCCCCCCCCCCCACATACACACAAGTCCATTGTAACCAAATAGCGGCGTGCAAAGAAGGACCGCAAGGACAAGCACCCTAAGAGCAAGAAATGCTCCACCACCACTACCACATCCACTCCCTCTCCCTCTGAGGAGCCTGGGACCTCACAGCACCTGTAGTCGGCCTAGGAGGGAACAAAGAAACTGTCGCCCTGGAAGGGAACCACGTAACCTGGTAGGATTCGCGTGGTTTCGTGCTGGTGAAGAAAACCTTTCGCCAGTCGAGACTTCCGGCCGCCCAGGGAGTGGAACCCACCTCGAACAGGCTTCTGGTGGTGGTTGATGAGCCAAAGACAACACAAAACAACACAACAGAAAGACAAACACAGAAACAAGTCACTCACCAACTCCCTCCGATTGTCACAGAGTTTCCTCGGAATTACGAGGAACTCTATGATCTGTTAAAATCGGAAATCGTGGGAGACAGTTTTAAGGCAAAACCTGCTGGTGGTGACAAAATAAAAATAACACTTCACACACTGTAACACAATAACACAACGAAAACACTTCTCACAAACAAAAACATAGCCCACTACAAATTCCCCACAACAAAAACATGGAACAAGAATATTGTAATCAGAAACCTCCCAAGACGACTGTTACCCGAGGCAATCAAAACAGACTTGACTGCCCAGGAGCATGTCGTCAAGGCTGTCCTGCAGATGGGCAAAGCTGAAAGTAAGTGGCCCCTATACCAGGTCACACTACCAGATACCCCCCAAAACAAGAGGGAAATAAAAAATGGCCTGGGCTGTGCCTGTCACCACCAAGCCACTGTGCCACAAAAACAAGACGGTGCAGTGCTTCAGGTGCCAAGGGGTAAACCATATCGCCTCACACTGCACCATGGCGATACGATGCAGGAAGTGCGTCGAAGCCCATGACACGAGGTCCTGCACACTAAAACACGCGGACCCGTAAGTAAGGTGCGCGCTGTGTGGCAAAAACCATGCAGCGGGTTACCAAGGTTGTGAGGTCCACAAAAGACCCGGACAGCAGGAAAAGGGCGCAAAGGTCGCCCCCCATACACGCAAACAAAGTAGCACCACCAAAAACAGACACACAGAGATACAAAACCCATCAACACACACGGACAAGGCTTGGGTGAAACCACGACTGGATACATCAAGGGCAACATACGCAGAAGTGGTTTCTCCTTCCAGAAGCCATTAAAACGTAACCCTATCACCGCGACAACAAACACAGTCACAAGAACAACATTGGGAGATGGAAACATAGAACAACAACGATCTGGTCCACCAAGACAGAGGAAGCCCTAGGGAACCCCACACTCATTCCACCACTGCACCGGATCAGGTGCTGGTATTATGGTCCAGACCATGAACCTCGTCATGTAAATGATGAAGGAATTCAGGGGGGCCCAGAAGCAGAACATTCAAATCCTCGTTGCCCTTCAGGCAGCATTCCAGCAGTCGCTCCCCTCTGCGACTTCTTCAGTAGTTTCAAAACCCCATCATGGATGGACGACCAAATATCCAAGGCCTGACGATGTGTGTCTTTAACGCACACGGCACTGTTAATCAAGAGGTCGAGTTCAGAGAACTCATAAAGGAGTTCTCCATCGACATATGCATGATGGGGGAAACCCACCTATAACCGGTAATAAAAGCGACTGTCCCCAACTACGTTAGCTAGGACAGGCCAACCCAAGGTGGAGGAGTGGCCATTTACATACAAAGAGGGATCCCCCACCACCAGGTATTCTTACCAGCTACCAATAAAATCTAAGCTGTGGCGGTGGAAGTAACCACTGCCACCGGACCCGTAACAATTGTTGCAATCTACCGACCTCCACAAGACCTGATAGATGAGGGAGACATAGCTGCTCTAGGGCAAATTGAAGGCAAGCTCATAATAGGAAGTGACTTCAATGCCAAACACCCAGATTGGAACTCTGGAGTAACCTCCATGGCAGGCACTAAACTGCAACGACTAGCGCGCATCCACCACTTCAAAACATGGGGTCCAGTCGCACCCACACACTTTCCAAAAAATGGCGGTAGCCCTCACTAGAAGGATCGCTGGGTTTGTGGCCGCAAGGACAATCAACAGAATGTCCTCCGACCACAACCCAGTGATTCTAGAGATCGATGTGGGAGAATGGGTAGCACTCCCATAGTACCAGACGTCTTACAAATGTGCAGACTTGGAGTGATACCAAGAAACTGTTGCCTCTGATATCGCTCGGACTGCACCACCTACTGCCGAAACAGTAGAACAAGCGCTACAAGATCTAACAGGATCCATTCGACAAGCAGCGGAAGAGGCCACGCCCCCACAAAGAGACGGGCCGCCCCTGCAAATACAGCTTCCGGAAGATTTACTAGCTCAAATTCGACATAAGAACAGAGTGGCACAAGAGTGGAAGATCATCAGAGATCAGGCTACCAGGAGGCTGCTCAATCGTTCACAGAGAGAGCTGAAGGTCGCGCTCAATGAGCACAGAAACCAGCAATGCCAAAACCGCCTCACAGCTCTCAAAGTAGACGATCATACACTATGGCAAGCAACCAAGCAATTCACAAAAAAACGCGCTAGGATGCCGCCAATGCACGACGAGCGGGGTCTGGCCTACAGTCACGCTGAAAAGGCCAACGCCCTCGCCGACTCCTTCGAGAAGCAGTTTCAAGCGACAGAACCCCAGGATGTAGACCATCAAGAGGTAGTCCGTCGTCAACTGGCCGTCTTCCTCAATGCTGAGGAGGACCCAGAGGACGAACTCACACTTTTCGCCCCCGAGGACGTGGCAAAAGTAATTAGGTCCCTCCCCACAAAAAGGCGCCAGGGCACGACAGTGACACCAATCAGTTTATTAAAAACCTCCCACCCTCGGCGATCACACACCTCGCGAACGTCTTCAACGAGATTACTCGTTCCCACGAGTTCCCAGCTTGCTGGAAACACGCGGAAGTGGTCGCGATACACAAACCAGGGAAAGACCCTCTATTACCGCAGCACTACAGGCCTATTAGCCTCCTGCCAGCTCTCAACAAGATCTACAAGTGCCTCCTTGCTAAAACCCATACAGGAAGATATTACCAGAGAGCAACTTCTACCGGATTTCCAATTCGGATTCCGGCAGAACCACTCTGCCCCACAACAGATCATGAGAGTGGTTGAAGCAGCCACAAAGGGCTTCAACCACAGAGGCTACTGCAGGATAATGCTACTAGACGTAGCCAAAGCCTTCGACTCTGTATGGCATAGAGGGCTACTCTACAAGTTATACACACAAAGGTTCCCCAGGAGGATAGTTAAGCAGCTCAAAAGCTATTTCATGAATAGGACTTTCTCTGTCAAAGTAGAAACCGCCAACTCCACCAAAAGGCGTATTCGGGCTGGGGTGCCATAGGGATCGGTTCAGGGGCCCGTTTTGTACAGTCTGTACACTGGGGACACACCAACAGCGTCTGGTGCACAAAGCGCAGTACACAGACGACACAGCCTTCTACACACGAAACGCCAACAAGGACCTGGTCATCCGTAGGCTACAAAGTGTTTTAGATGACACAGAAACTTGGGCCTATCGCTGTCGCATCACCAAGAATTCTGAAAAGACGCAGGTTATGCTGATCACCCGGAGGCTCGAAAGGCATGGACCTCCTCAACGCCCCCCTCCCCTCCGCCTTCACCTAAACGTAATCCAACCACCCTGTTGCAGAACCGCCAAGTACCTTGGCGTAACCTTGGACTCTCGTCTTACGTGGAAACCCCACTTAGACGAGGTCGACAGCAATGTCTGTGCCAGAGTGTCCATCCTATACCCAATCCTCTACTCAACCAGTTCCCTTCCCTGCTCTGTGGGTGTGAACGTATATCAGGCCCTGATACGGCCAGTAATGGAGTATGCATGACCTGTCAGGGGATACGTGGCGAAGTAGCACCTGGAAAAACTGCAGAACCGCGCCCTCAGGAGGGCACTTCGCCTACCCCTCAGATTCTCTATTGACGATATGTACGCCGATGCTTCCAAGATCTGGCAAAACCCTTCTATGAAAGCTTTTCCAGGTCAGGAAACGTCCTCATCCTCTCCCTAGGTCGGTATGACATGTCCCTTGGCAAGCAAAAACGCCCAATGACGATCTTCGACGTCTAAGTTGAAGAGAAAATCCCTATATCCAATTCCTGATCCCTCCCCCATAATGTCAATCATCTCGCCAATCCAAGGCAGGTACCAGACTCATACAGGACAATCTTGACAACAGAAAAAATAACAGAAATAAACACACACACAAGTACAAAGTGGAATAATAGCCGCAAGGCTACAAACTCCCCCAAACACTTCCCCAAAGAGGGGAAAGTATCAGATGAGGGTGAGTGAGACGATATCCCGACACTTCACCTGAAGATGATGGAGACGCATTCCATCGAAACGTCGCTACGAAACGACGACGCTACTCGGCTGACAACCAGTGAAGACTTCATATATTTCAGTACATGTAATAATTTTGTATAATAAACCATAGTTATGCTCCGGTAGTGTACCTGGTATGGTAGTTTAGTTCTTGCGTAATAAGCGAAGCTAAAATTTCACACGATAAGGACCTTCAGATTTATGTGCCATTAGTCAATGTTAACGTTTGTTCATTAAAATTCCACTTAGTACGACTCTGCACAAACACACTGGGCAGGTAGACGATGCTCACGGTTGCTATGGCGCTGGCGTGAGGCGGAGTCCGCTCCACGGCGATCCACGTCAGGCGGTCGGTGAACATGGTTGCCTCATTAGCCGGCGTCCCCTCGCCAGATGACAGGCACAGATGGCTGTCGCTCGCATCGGGGTCAGCATGGCGTATCAGCCTCGTACTTCATCTTAAAGTTCATCGTCCGTTCATATGCAACAAATCAAGGGCAACATCAACAGACAAAAACATTTATTTTACGCGCTGTGCGGCCCTAAAGAGAATTCTAATTAGTACATTTGACCTCTAAGAAGTTTCATATGTTTCATATAGTATACATGCTCATTATTATTCGTTCGATTCACGTAATGGGAACCCATGTTTTTCACAAAATTTACATTGGTAACACTGTTACTGATCTGCTCTACACATGGCTTCCACTAAACAGTCATTGTTAGCCTGATGAGTATAGTTCACCTGTCAGCAAACTACATTTACAGTAGTGCACCATAAACATTGGTTGATTGTTCTTGTACGGCACACGTTATTTACATATCCTCAAAGGTTTTGAACGTTATAAAAGCACAATCACACATGAAAACAATACTGGTCGCGTAACCACTATTCGTGAGTACCATTGTGGCAGATATCTGTTCGCTGTAGCAGTACCACGTTCATCACGTGTGCTTATTCGTGTTTTAATCACTTTTTGAAGACACACAGAATTAAAAGCGTCTGTGAATACTTTACACGATTACTTCCATGTCTCAACACAGCAAAGGTGAGTACAAATTCATATACTACTGTTCACTTTTAATTTTCTCATCTGGTTCGGTCTGTATTGTCTTTTACTATGATTTAAATAAATTTATGAGTTTCTCAAGTAGTTTGGAGATGATTTACATGGGGTCACTGAGTATCTGTTTTCGCTCGTGTGTGAACATCTTCACAAACGAATAGGGGTTACTCCAGTATTTGGTTTCCATGCATCATGAAACTTCTTACAACGCTAAAACAATTCACCTACTCACTATTTTTCTCACTAATTTTAAAAGCGTAACAACATATACAAGGTTTTTATATTCTGTTAATATTTGGCAGTGTTCGTTGTTACGTGGTTCAGTGGCCTCATGTTTACAATGAAGTGTTTTCCATATCATCAAATTGTGTTTTTCGTCGTACAGGACAACACTATTCCACTTACATGTGTAGATAATTAAATCACCTACGACGGAGTCTAAAAGACTAAACAAAAAAATGGGCAAGAATCAAAATGGTTCAAATGGCTCTGAGCACTATGCGACTTAACTTCTGAGGTCATCAGTCGTCTAGAACTTCGAACTAATTAAACCTAACTGACCTAAGGACAGCACAAAAATCCATGCCCGAGGCAGGATTCGAACCTGTGGCCGTAGCGGTCACTCGGTTCCAGACTGTAGCGCCTAGAACCGCACGGCAACTCCGGCCGGCGGGCAAGAATCGTCCATCAGTTAATCGAATAAAATATTGTGTATTTAAAGAAGCAGAGAGAGAAATTTTGTCTGACTATAACATTGACAAGACGTTGCGGTAAGTAACTGGTAGCCAGATCCTTTTATTAGTAATATGAGCTTGCATCATTTGCGTATGAATATTCACTAAGAAATGCTTAATTTTTACGTTCCGAGCAAAATATGATCATCATATTTAAATTAATGAAATGTAGGCCATAAATATTTACATGTTTTTGTCTCGCTTTCATAGCTAATGCTTTATATTTACATGCTCTTGGCAGCGCTGTTTGCGCATACTGCCTGTAGTGACAACAAAATTGTTACTTTATGGTTCTTATTCTAGTATAAATTCACCTACTACGTATATCTGTCATAGATTACTACTCTCAACCTATGAAGCTCAAATGCTCCAATTATACATTTAAAGTTAAAGGTTTTACTTGTCACTGCCTAAATAGTCCATGAAAAAGAAATTAATTTTATTGTTTCAAAGGTTGTGATCAGATTTCAGTGTGTATGTTGTGGTCTTCAGTCGAGAGACTAGTTTGATGCAGCTCTCCATGCTACTCCATCCTGTACACGCTTCTTCATCTCGCAGTACCTAATGCTACCTACATTCTTATTAATCTGTTTAGTGTATTCATCTCTTGGTCTCACTCTACTATTTTTACCCTCCACGCTGCCCTCCAGTACTAAACTGGTGATCCCTTGATGCCTCAGAATATGCCCAACCAACCGATCCCTTCTTCTAGTGAAGTTGTGCCACGAGTTTCTCTTCTCTCCAATTCTATTCAATACCTCCTCATTAGTTATGTGATCTACCCATCTAATCTTCAGCATTCTTCTCTAGCACCACATTTGGAAAGATTCTATTATCTTCTTGCGTAAACTATTTATCGTCCACGTTTCACTTCCATACATGGCTACACTCCATAAAATACTTTTAGAAACGACTTCCTGACACTTAAATCTATACTCGATGTTAAGAAATTATATTTTATATCCTCCCTACTACGATCATCAGTTATTTTGCTCCCCAAATAAAAAAAAACTGATTTACTACTTTAAGTGTCTCATTTCCCAATCTAATTCCCGCTGCATCGTCCGATTTAATTCGACTACATTCCATTATCCTCGTTTTGCTTTTGTTGACGTTCATCTTATATCGTCCTTTAAACACACTGTCCAATCCGTTCAGCTGCTCTTCGAGGTCCTTTCCTGTCTCTTACAGAATTACAATGTCACCGGCAAAACTCAAAGTTTTTATTTCTTCGCCATGGATTTTAATTCCTACTCCGAATTTTTCTTTTGTTTCCTTTACTGCTTGCTCAATATACAGATTAAATAACATCGGGGAGGGGCTACAACCCTATCTCACTCCCTTCCAAACCACTGTTTCCCTTTCATGCCCCTCAACTCTTCTGGTTTCAGTAAAAATTGTAAATAGCCTTTCGCTACCTGTATTTTACCCCTGCCATCTTCAGAATTTGAAAGAGTATTCCAGTCAACATTGTCAAAAGTTTTCTCTAAGTATACAAATGCTAGAAAAGTAGGTTTGCCTTTTCTTAATCTATTTTCTAAGATAAGTCGTGGGATCAGTAATGCCTCATGTGTTCCAACATTTCTACAGGGTCCTAACTGATGTTCTGCGAGGTCGGCTTCTACCAGTTTTTTCATTCATCTGTAAAGAATTAGTGTTAGTATATTGTAGCCGTGGCTTATTAAACCGGTAGCTCGGTAAATTTCACATCTGTCAACACCTGCTTTCATTGAGATTGCAATTATTTATTATATTCTTCTTGAAGTCCGAGGGTATTGGGCTGTTTCATAGATCTTGCTCACTGGATGGTAGAGTTTTGTTAGTCTTGGCTCTCCCAATTCTGTCAGGAGTTCTAATGGAGTGTTGTCTACTCCCAGGGTCTTGTTTCGATGAAGTCCTTTCAGTGCTCTGTCTAACTCTTCAAGCAGATTCATAATCCCCATTTCATCTTCATCTACATCGTCTTCCATTTCCATAATATTGTCCCCAAGTACATCGCCATTGTATAGACATTCTATATAGTCCTTCCACCTTTATGCTTTCCCTTCCTTGCTTACAAATGGATTTCCATCTGAGCTGTTGATATACATGCAAGTGGTTCTCTTTTCTCCAAAGGTCTCCTTAATTTTCCTGTAGGCAGTATCTATCTTATCACTAGTGATATACGCCTCTACATCCTTACATATGTCCCCTATCCCTCCCTGCATAGCCAGTTTGCTCTTCCTGTCGATCTCATTTTTGAGACGTTTGTATTCCATTCTCTCCAGCTTCATTTACTGCATTTTTGTGTTTTCTCCTTTCATCAATAAAATTCAATATATCTTCTGTTACCCAAGTATTTCTATTAGCCCTCGTCTTTTTACCTACTTGATTACCTTTTGCCTTCACTATTTCATCTCCCAATGCTACCCATTCTTCTTCTACTGTATTTCTTTGACCCATTGTTGTCAATCGTTCCCTAATGCTCTCCCTGAAACACTCTACAACCTCTGGTTCTTTCAGTTTATCCAGGTCCTATCCCCTTAAATTCCCACCTTTTTGCAGTTTCTTCAGTTTTAATCTACAGTTCCTAACCAATAGATTGTGGTCAGAGTCCACAGCTGCGTCTGGAAATGTCTTACAATTTAAAACCTGGTTCCTGAATCTCTGTCTTACCATTATATAGTCTATCTGATACCGTCTAGTATCTCCACGATCCTTCCATGTATACTACTTCCTTTTATGATTCTTGAACCAAGTGTAGCTATGATTAAGTTAAGTTCTGTGCAAAATTGTACCAGGCGGCTTCATCTTTCACTCCTTACTGCCATTCCATATTCAGCTACTACGTTTTCTTCTCTTCCTTTTCCTACTGTCGAATTCCAGTCCCCCATGACTATTAAATTTTCGTCTCCCTTCACTATCTGAATAATTTCTTTTATCTCATCATACATTTCATCAATCTCTTTGTCATCTGCGGAGCTAGTTGGCATACAAACTTGTACTACTGTGATAGGCGTGGGCTTCGTATCTATCTTGGCCACAGCAAGTCGCTCAATATGCTGTTTGTAGTAGCTTACCCGCACTCCTATTTTCCTACTCGTTATTAATTATACACCTGTACTACAGCTATTTAATTTTGTATTTGTAACCCTGTAGTCACCTGAGCAGAAATCTTGTTCCTCCGGCCACCGAACTTCACTAATTCCCACTATATCAAACTTTAACCTATCCATTTCCCTTTTCAAATTTTCTAGTCTACCTACCAGATTAAGGGGTCTGACATTCCACGCTCCGATCAGTAGAACGCCAGTTTTCTTTCTCCTGGTAACGACGTCCTCCTGAGTGGTCCCCGCCCGGAGATCCGAATGGGGGGCTATTTTACCTCCTGAATATTTTACCCAAGAGAACGCCATCATCATTTAACCATACAGTAAAGCTGCATGCCCTCGGGAAAAATTACGGCTGTAGTTTCCCCTTGCTTTCAGCCGTTCGCAGTAGCAGCACAGCAAGGCCGTTTTGGTTAGTGTTACAAGGCCAGATCAGTCAATCATCCAGACTGTTGCCCCTGCAACTACTGAAAAGGCTGCTGCCCCTCTTCAGGAACCACACGTTTGTCTGGCCTCTCAACAGATACCCTCCGTTGTGGTTGCACCTACGGTACCGCTATCTGTATCGCTGAGGCACACAAGCCTCCCCACCAACGGCAAGGTCCATCGTTCAACACTTGTGTACACAGGTCAATATCATTAGCACACCTGCTCATCTTTCTTTAAGTGGCAAGAGTTGAACAAAAACATATACAGTCTCTAATTAATTACGAAACTTCTTTCATTTTAGATGAGGCGTTCTTCACACTTATTTGCTTGAAATGCAAACGGAACTAATTATACTACAAATGAATTGGAATTATTTTCAGATACTTAATGTTGCTCGAGTTTCGCTCATTGCTATGAAACTAACTACTGTCTTTGCTTTAACCAGTGCATTATGTAGTGACTTTGTACACGTATACAAAACAAGGAACACTTATTTTTATGCAATTTTCCACGTGAACTAAATCATATAATGTACAAAATCATTAGAAAGAACAATCTTTCTAGTGGAAATACATTTTAAGATTCCTCTGATGATATGGTCTTTTTCTTTTGTTTAAACCACAATCGGCTAACAGAAAGCATCCTTCATGTAGACTTCTTGCGAGTAGGACAGCATATAACAATTGCATTTCTCGCTTTTCTTCTGCCATAGTCAGGATTTAGGGTCGATCGTAAGGAGTAAATTCTTACGAACTATGAATTTTTTCATATGTCCAGTCTTTCGTCACATGCTGACTTTGGTAAATTAGCAGTAGCTATGAGTGATATCGACGTCTGACAAATTTTCTCCTTTGACATCTCAGTACAAAACACGAAAAAGGGAACTGCTCACCTTGGATTGGCATCTTGTAGCCTTTCCATGTCTTTGCACATCTCAAAGTAATAACGCCTGTGTGTGTGATTGTTTATTAGCAACACCTTAAATCTGATATCCGTTCAGTTTGCTTCAGGAATTCTGGAAGCTATGACACTTTTCCTAACTTTTATGTGCCACAGCTGCAAAGTCGTACTCCGGTAAAAATAACGAGCTACTACCGATTCTTGGAAGTAGAATTTAGCATGTGAGCATGTAACTGAAGGACTGATGACCATCTAACATTATGGTTTCCTTACCACACCACTGCGAGAGCTTGTAACTCCGTTGCCGAGTAACAGCGTTCCTTCTCCGATAGAACTCGGACAAAACTAATGATGTGTACTTCTTTCTTTCCATTACTTTCTAGTATATAAAACAAACAGGCCTCCAGGACAGATGAGGCCATACAAAATTTTTCGTCCGGGTTTGGATGATGTAAAATGTCAGAGCAAATCAGAAGGGTAATTTTTTTTAGATTCTTCCTGACGCAATGATGACCAGAAGCAACTAACATTTTTTCGTAATAATAAGAAAACTCTAAAAATTGAGGCAAGAACTAAGAATACTCTTAACTGTTTCTTGTTAGTGGAAGGAGGAAAATTCTTAATACCGCTTATACTGAACAGCCAAAACATTATGACCTTTGCTCACAGTGACATTGGATGTTGCCCTGGAGCCGTTGCAAGTACGTAACGCGGTAAGGAAACCGTGTAAGTGAAGCAGGGACTGATGGGGGGGGGGGGGGGGGGGGGAGGTGCACACTAACGAAGATATGGGCTGTGGGCTGTAAATTTGGAGATAAGTGACTCTGACAAAGGGCAGGTCGAATGTTCACGTGATACTTTTGTGAGGGTCTACGGAAACAGTGAAACTACCACTAGGCGCTAAGTGGATAGAAATCAAGTACTCTTCACACAACGTGGGGTATGGAGGCTTGTCTGCTCTGTAAAGTAACGTATGTATTGATCTGTGGTATCTCTGCCAAAAGAGCACAATCGTTGGGCACGCACAAGTGTTCCGGAGCACACTGTTCAAAATGGTTCAAATGGCTCTGAACACTATGCGACTTAACTTCTGAGGTCATCAGTCGCCTAGAACGTAGAACGAATTAAACCTAACTAACCTAAGGACATCACACACATCCATGCCCGAGGAAGGATTCGAACCTGCCACCGTAGCGGTCGTCCGGTTCTAGACTGTAGCGCCTAGAACCGCACGGCCACTCCGGCCGGCAGCACACTGTTAATGCCACATTGTTCAGCATCGATTTCCGCAGCAGTCGACGTCTACGTGTTCTCATGTTGGCCCAATGACATCGGCATTTACGATTTCAGTGTGCATGGGACTATCGGGATTCGACGCTGGAACATGTGACTATTTTATTTTTTTATTTTAATGTCAAGTTCAGTAGGACCAAATTGAGGAGTAAATCTCTAAAGTCATGGAACGTGTCAGTACATGAACTTACAACATAAAAAGTAATAACAGATAAAAATAAATGTTCATGAACCTGAAAGAAAATCAGTCCATAAGTTTAAGAAAACACTATCAGCAATACAATGAGAATCATCTTAATTTTTCAAGGAACTCCTCTACAGAATGGAAGAAGTGACCCACGAGGAATCTCTTCAGTTTCGATTTGAAAGCGCGTGGATTACTGCTAAGATTTATGAATTCGAGTGGCAGCTTATTGAAAATGGATGCAGCAGTATACTGCACACGTTTTTGCACAAGAGTTAAGGAAGTCCGATCCAAATGGAGGTTTCATTTCTGCCGAGTATTAACCGAGTGAAAGCTGCTTATTCTAGGAAATAAACTAATATTGGTAACAAGAAACGACAATAAGGAATATACATATTGAGAGGCCAATGTCAAAACACCCAGACTCGTGAAAAGAGGTCGACAAGAGGTTCGTGAAATCTCACCACTTATTGCCCGAACCGCCTGTTTCTGAGCCAAAAATATCCTTCTAGAATGGGAAGAGTTACCCCAAAACATAATACTATACGACATAAGTGAATGAAAATAAGCAAAGTAGACTAATTTACGTGTCGAAATATCACTCACTTTCGATACCGTTCGAATAGTGAAAATGGCAGTATTAAGTCTTATAACAAGATCCTGAACGTGGGCTTTCCACGACAGCTTACTATCTATCTGAACACCTAGGAATTTGAACTGTTCAGTTTCACTAATCACATGCCCGTTCTGTGAGATTAAAACGTCAGGTTTTGTTGAATTGTGTGTTAGGAACTGCAAAAACTGAGTCTTATTGTGATTTAACGTTAGTTTATTTTCTACAAGCCATGAACTGAGGTCATGTACTGCTCTACTTGAAACCGAGTCAATGTTGCACACAACATCCTTTACTACTAAGCTAATGTTATCAGCAAACAAATATTTTAGAGTTACCCATAATACAAGAGGGCATATCATTTATATAAATAAGGAACAGGAGCGGCCCCAACACTGATCCCTGGGGCACCCCCCACTAGACAGTACCCCACTCAGATCCCACATCACAGCCGTTATCAACATTGTGAATAATGACCTTTTGCTGCCTGTTAGTAAAGTAAGAGGTGAACCAATTGTGAGCTACTCCCCTTATTCCGTAATGGTCCAACTTCTGGAGCAACATTGTGTGATCAACACAGTCAAATGCCTTTGTTAAATCAAAAAATACGCCAAGCGTTCGAAACTTTTTGTTTAGCCCATCCAGTACCTCACAGAGAAAAGAGAATATGGCATTTTCAGTTTTCAAGCGACTTCTAAAGCCGAACTGTACATTTGATAGCAAATCGTGTGATATAAAATGATCAATTAACCTTACATACACAGCCTTTTCGATAACTTTTGCAAACACTGATGGCATAGAAATAGGTCTAAAATTATCTACATTATCCCTTTCTCCCTTTTTATAAAGCGGCTTTACTACTGAGTACTTTAATCGCTCAGGAAACTGACCATTCCTAAAGGAAAAATTACAAATATGGCTAAATACTGGGCTAACATGTGCAGCACAGAACTTTAATATTCTACTAAACACTCCATCATAACCATGAGAGTCCATAGTCTTCAGTGATTTGATTATTGTCTCAATTTCCCACTTGTCTGTATCACAGAGGAGTATTTCAGACGTCAATCTCGGAAAGGCATTTGCTAAGAAATTTATATGATTTCCTGTAGATACTAAATTTTTATTTAATTCACCAGCAATTCTCAGAAAATGGTTGTTAAATACTGTACATATATCTGATTTATCAGTAACAGAAATATTATTACTGCAAACTGACTTTATATCGTCAACCTTGTGCTGCTGATCAGACACTTCCTTCACAACTGACCATATGGCTTTAATTTTATCCTGTGAATTAGCTATTCTATTTGCATACCACATACTTTTTTCCTTGCTAATAACATTTTGAAGCTCCTAACAATACTGTTTGTTATGGGCTACTGTAGCTTGATTGTGACTACTTCTAACATTTTGATATAATTCCCACTTTGTTCTACATGATATCCTTATCCGACTAGTCAGCCAACCGGGCTGTCCATTACTGCTAGTACCCCGTTTATAATGTTCTAATGGAAAGCAACTCTCAATGAGCATGAGAAATGTGTTATGGAAAGCATTGTATTTATCATGTATATTATCGGCCCTATAAACATCTTGCCACTCCTGTTCCTTGACAAGTTTTGAAAAACTCTCTATTGCTGTTGGATTAACTTTCCTACGTAGTTTGTAATTAAATGCGACATTGGTTACAGCACAAAAACCTTTTAGTGTTAAAATTTGTGCATCATGGTCTGAAAGGCCATTCACCCTTTTACTAACAGAATGCCCATTTAGTAATGAAGAATGAATAAAAATATTGTCTACGACTGTGCTACTGTTTCCCTGCAACCTAGTTGGAAAAAACACAGTTTGCATCAGATCATATGAATTTAGGAGATCTACCAACATTCTTTTTCTTGCACAATCATGTACAAAATTAATACTGAAGTCACCACATAGAAGTACTTTCTGGTACTTCCTACAAAGTGAATCAAGAACCACCTGTAGCTTAAGCAAAAATGCTCTGAAGTCGGAGTTAGGGGATCTATAAACAACAGCAATTAGAAGTTTAGTTTCACTAAATTCAACTAATGCTGCACAACTCTCAAATATCTGTTCAGTGCAGTGTCGTGATACGACTATGGTCTCAAATGAAATACTGTTTCTTACGTACAGAGACAGCCCCCACCCCGCAAGGAACTCCTTGAGAAACAGCCAGCTGATCTGTAGCCTGGTAAAGGAAGCCTCTGAATTATCAAATTATTTAAGTGGTGCTCAGATATACCAATAATTTCAGAGTTAGCATCTATTAGCTGTTCACTAACTTTATCTCTAATACCTCTTATATTTTGATGAAAGATGTTAATTCCTTCTCTACTTGGAAATATTACATCCTCTGGAGGCGAGCCCTTAGTTAGAGGCACTTCCTTTAAGCAGGTATACCTATCAGCTGACTTCAGTCTAAAAAAGGTGCAGCTCTAACACTAACTACTATAGGAAATTTTCCATGAGTGATACCACTACCACCACCACCACTCACTACACTGTCACCTATAAGCTTAGCCAGCCTCCCCCTCCCATACCTATTGAGGTGCAGGCCATGCCTAGTGAAACCCCATCTACTGATAGACCCAACTGGCACCAGTGAGATGTGATCCACGCCCTCCGCCATCAGTGCCCTCCCCAGCCCCACATTAACGCGCCTAACAGCCGCATTAAGGTGAGGCCGATCATGACGCTGAAACAGTTGCACCAAATGCACATTAGTGCCACCAGTTTGAGTAGCTATCTTAACCAAGTCACCACTGACATCATATTCCCCGTCCCTATCGAGACTGTTCCCTGCTCCACCCACTATCATTACCTGATCCTCTTTCGTAAAATTCTTACATAACTCCCCTACGCTTTCAGTCACTTGAGCCAACCCTGCACTAGGGTTCACAATGCTGGTGACCTGGTAATCACTCCCCAATACTTCCTGCAACTGCTGGCCCACACCTCTACCGTGGGAACTACCTAGCAGCAGAACCTTCTTTCTGCTAGACTTTGCAACTAACCTAGGCCTCCAAATTGCTGAGGACGGCTGCATTTTACCTACATCTACGGCTACACGAGGCTCCACTCCACTCAACTCTGACAGTTGGTCGTATCTATTGCGTGTATGCAAAGTAAAACTGTGTGAGTACCTCCTCTTCCTAGCTACCCTCTTGCCAACTGCCAGTTCCCATTCCCCACCACCCTTCACCCTCCTCAACCTATGTAGTTCCTTTTTTGCGCAATGTAACAGCACCTGAAGGGCACAGATCTTACGCTCCTGCTCCTCTATTAACTTGTTTCTACTACAGATTCTACATTAGCAGGAGAGGATCTCCCTAAAATTACCACTGGCTCCCCCATTGCATTTCCCCCCAATGAAAATACTTTGAACAAATCCCACACCGCAATCCACTACTCACAAACCTACGACAGAGCCCACACTTTTCACTCATGGTAAATTTTACAGTTACTGAAAAAAAACTATACGTCTACGTTACCAAAGTTCAGTTACACCAGTAGAACTATTTAAGAACTAACAATGATGGTCTCGAAATTCTCTGCCTACTAAGAAAGCAGCTACTTGTATTACTACTGCTACAACACAGCCGATACCAATACCAGCAAAACTTCACAAAATTATTAGCTACAACCAATAAATTAAAACTACCACTATAACACTAAGCGAAGTTAAACACTATATGAAAATTTTACTAAAATATTTCACTAGAAAGAATAATAAACGTCAGTTGAAAACTAAAGCACGAAAATTACTAACGACTTCAACACACTGAAAACTCTATAATAAACAGCGAGCGAACGATTACAAAAGTTTATTAAGTCGTTATTACGCCACAAACGACACGCAACACCGCTGAAATCTATTAACTTTAATAACTGTATTACAGAGCACAAATAAGTTTGTCAGTACTTAGCTTATAACCGCTACAGCTGCAGTGCGCGCCGCAAAATGTAAACACACTACTGAGGCGCGAGGCTCAGACGAACGACGAAAGCAGACTCACAAATAACAGACCACTCGAGTCAATAACAGAAAGAAAGACTGAGATTAATAAAAATCCACTAATAAGTTACTTTTACTGCAAATATTAAAACAAATACACTTTAAAATAAGTAAATGAAGTCTAAAATTTATAAAATATTAACGAGCTATTTCAACAGCAGTGCAGCACACGTGACGTCACACCACACTTCAGTTTTCTTTTATTTTCCTCAAACTTGAATTGCCTTTTCAAATTTTTCCTTGGTCTCTTTTACTGCTTGCTCAATGTCGGATCTTGGGATTGTTGCTACACCAAGTCGATGGACGTCTCCACAAACGCCGTCATTGAGGCGAACGGCGGCTCTACAAATGCACCGTGTCAGGGGCATAGGCTGGTGGGATCGAAATTATTCTATGGAAACCATTCTCCTGTCCCTCTAAGGGACATTTGGCAGTTATCGAAGACATCACTTCAGCTGCGGACCACTTGCCTCACTTCAAGCTTGATGTCTTCCCTGTCTTTCAGCAGTATCGTTGTCCGTGTCTCGAAGGCCGAATCGTGCAACAGAGTGGTTCCAAGAGCATAATAGTCGAATGACGTTGATGTCTTCGCTACAAAATTTGCCTGATGTGAATCCGATGGAAGCCTTCTGCGTCGTTACTGATCGTACGCATATCAGCGACAAGTATTTACGGGAATTACATAATTTGTTCGATGAAATGTTCTGCCACATACTTCCACAAACCTACCAACAAATTGTAGAATCGATGGTACGCAGAATAGGTACTGCATTGCGTTCCAAAGATGGACCAACAAGCTATTAAGCGGGTGATCATAATGTTGTGGCTCGTCAGGGTATCTGAACCGTGGATTTATTTTCAAAGAATATTCTTAAGAATTTATTTTATTAACTAGCGATTCATCAAGAACATTAACACATTTAATCACACTATGTAAGCGTGGAAGTAGTTGCCATGGAGTAACTGATGAAATCATAAACAAATTCCTTCTAACAAATGGGAATTTATTCACTTTAATAGTGCCTAAAAGCATTTTTTAAAAGAAGCAGATTTAACCTTATAATCAAAAAGCACCCTCTAAAAGTATCAAGTTACAATTTATTCAGAGGCAGAAAGAAACAAGTTTTGACTGCATTAGCTTTCGGGTAAGAACTTTGCCGCTCCCTTTTGACACGGCCGTAGTTTCGACCGCTCACAACAGCCTCTGAAAGACTACACGGGTGCATATCAGCAACACACCACATTACTTTAAACTAAAAGTTTTAACAATTCACACAAGCACACAGACTATCCACCCTCGTAGGAGGGATGGAAATGGTACAAAACACTAAAAATTAAAAATATTAACTTTGCCACCGAAGGTGCAACTTGATTTCAACTTCTAAGAAAAGTCTTACGGTGAAAGGGTTGCAGCTTTATATACTAAAATGATCATTTAAATAAAAGCCCATAAAATGCAATCTTATATAAAATTCTACAAAGTTGGCCAAACAAGTTAAGACGCCCTACAGTACACAGATACCACCTCTCAAGATGATAGGCAAGATCAAATCGTATTTCAGGAATTAGGCTGTTACACTCCAAGCAATAAATTCGTTAACACAGCAATTCGGCAAACATGACAGAGGCACCTCCGAACGACAGACAGACACCACTGCCTAACAAATGTGGACGGGAAACAGACCAGCAAGCTGGGGACAAATGGTTCAAATGGCTCTGAGCACTATGGGACTCAACTGCTGAGGTCATTAGTCCCCTAGAACTTAGAACTAGTTAAACCTAACTAACCTAAGGACACCACAAACATCCATGCCCGAGGCAGGATTCGAACCTGCGACCGTAGCGGTCTTGCGGTTCCAGACTGACCAAGAAAACAAGTATAATTTGTTGTTGTTGTTGTGGTCTTCAGTCCTGAGACTGGTTTGATGCAGCTCTCCATGCTACTCTATCCTGTGCAAGCTTCTTCATCTCCCAGTACCTACTGCAACCTACATCCTTCTGAATCTGTTTAGTGCATTGATCTCTTGGTCTCCCTCTACGATTTTTACCCTCCACGCTGCCCTCCAATGCTAAATTTGTGATCATTTGATGCCTCAAAACATGTCCTACCAACCGATCCCTCCTTCTGGTCAAGTTGTGCCACAAACTTCTCTTCTCCCCAATCCTATTCAATACCTCCTCATTAGTTACGTGATCTACCCACCTTATCTTCAGCATTCTTCTGTAGCACCACATTTCGAATGCTTCTATTCTCTTCTTGTCCAAACTGGTTATTGTCAATGTTTCACTTCCATACATGGCTACACTCCATACAAATACTTTCAGAAACGACTTCCTGACACTTAAATCTATACTCGATGTTAACAAATTTCTCTTCTTCAGAAACGATTTCCTTGCCATTGCCAGTCTACATTTTATATCCTCTCTACTTCGACCATCATCAGTTATTTTACTCCCTAAATAGCAAAACTCCTTTACTACTTTAAGTGTCTCATTTCGTAATCTAATCCCCTCAGCATCACCAGATTTAATTAGACTACATTCCATTATCCTCGTTTTGCTTTTGTTGATGTTCATCTTATATCTTCCTTTCAAGACACTGTCCATTCCGTTCAACTGCTCTTCCAAGTCCTTTGCTGTCTCTGACAGAATTACAATGTCATCGGCGAACCTCAAAGTTTTTACTTCTTCTCCATGAATTTTAAAACCTACTCCGAATTTTTCTTTACAAGAGTAAATCACCACATATCACCGATCACTTAACTTCTAATAAACTGAGACTTCTCAAGAAGACCTGGCGCAGCACCCCCAAATCGCTCTCAGGAACCGTCCGCTGCCAGCCACTTCAACGGACGCAGGAAGGGGCGGCGATCTCCCGTCTCACGCCGTCACAGCTCGCACCGGCCAGACCGATGTCGTGGGTTGACTCCTGTTGCTCTCGTGTCGACCGTGAAGCCACAACCCCTCGCTGTACGGTGCGGACCACTGGACTGACTTGGCGAACTCACATGCGCCGGCGCTCAAGACGGACAAGTCGTCTTGTGTCTCAGTGCGCGACCGACCAACCGTTCGATCCAACCGCCAATGACCTATGCCAGAGCCAAATCGAGCAGACTGGCGGCCTAACGCGCACTCAGATGCAGCAACTAAGCCCCGACCGCGCAACCACTCGCTGAGTTCTCTTACTGGTGGAGTGGAAAGACTCTCATTATGTCGGCCTTAAAGGTTGACCCGAACAATAGACATACTAGCACTCCGGACGACAGACAGATACTAACTGCCCCACAAATGCGGACGAGAGAGAAACTAGCAAGCTGGGGACGAGACACTGACCCACACTCACTGTCGAGCTCTTAGCGCCCCTTAAATGCAATTGAACAGGCAACCTTTCCCACCAGAGGGAGACACCAAAGCTGCGATTACCACAGCGGCGCCACCGACAGAAAAGGAGGGCGACTACTTCACACTACGCGCTGCGGCGCGCTCTTCAAAACAGCAATTTTTGCCACGGCTCAGTATCTTTACGGGACCAGAGAGGAATAATATGCCCCAGGAATTTAACCTCGTCTTTAGCATACTTAGATCTATCCACAGTAGCTCTGATTCCGCTATAAGAAAATTTCTATAGAACCTCTGGTGGTGAACTAATGTATTCCTCCCACATCTCTGTGGTTATTAGCAGGTCGTCCACATAATCTGTAATCCTGTCCAACAGCTCTGGACCCAATACCGTATCAAGAACAGTTATAAATACACCCAAACTTACATTAAGGTCAAACGGTGAACTCAGAACTGATATGATCTCCCTGCTAAAGTACCGAGCGAGGTGGCGCAGTGGTTAGCACACCAGACTCGCATTCGGGAAACGAAGGTTCAAACACGCGTCCGGCCAGCGTGATTTAGGTTTTCCGTAATTTCCCTAAACTGCTTCAGGCAAATGCCGGGATGGTTCCTTCGAAATGGGACAGCCGATTTCCTTTGCCTTCGTTCCCTAATCAGAGCCTACGCTACGTCTGTATTGACGTCGTTGTAGGCGGGACGTAATACACTAATTTCCTCGTCCTCCTCCTCTAAAAGTAGATGCACTTTACTTCCTAGACTCAATCGACTGTAAAATATGCAAGTTAGAGGATCGAAGACATATCGTGGTTAAGTTTTTTAGTCCATTAAACATCTGCAGTAACGAAACTTCCTGGCAGATTAAAACTGTGTGCCGGACCGAGACTCGAACTCGGGACCTTTGCCTTTCACCGGCAAGTGCTCTACAATCTGAGCGACCAAAGCACGACTCACGCTCCCTCCTCAAAGCTTCACTTCTGCCAATACCTCGTCTCGTACCTTCCAAACTTTACAGAACCTCTTCTGCGAACCTTGCAGAACTAACACTCCTGAAAGAAAGGACATTGAGGAGACATGGCTTAGCCACAGCCAGGGGGGTATTTTCATTGTGGAAACATCCCGCAGGCTGTGGCTAAGCCATGTCTCCGCAACATCCTTTCTTTCAGGAGTGTTAGTTCTGCAAGGTTCGCAGGAGAGCTCCTGTGAAGTTTGGAAGATAGGAGGCAAGGTATCAGCAGAAGTGAAGCTCTGAGGAGGGGGCGTGATTCGTGCTTGGGTAGCTCAGAGGGTAAAGCCCTTGCCCGCTAAAGACAAATGTCCCTATGTCCAGCCTGGGCCCGGCACACAGTTTTAATCTGCCAGGAAGTGTCATAACAGCGCACAATCCGCTGCAGAGTGAAAATCTCATTCTGGACCGGTAGTAATGCCTCTAATGTGTCTGGTCTAGTACTTACTGAAGCAATGATTTGACTGATAGCTCTAGCATCAATAACAAAGCATACTTCTTCTTCAGGTTCGTTTCTTACAGTCTCCTTTTGTACCCAATGAATGGAATAGGTTACGTAACTGTATAATGTTGGAGTACATCCCTGTTATATTCGCATTCCTTTGTAATAACAGGTTTATTAGAAAAGATATATATATATTTACGTAGTAGGTCCTCCAGTTCAGCTTTTTGGTGGTCTGATGAACACTCCCGCTTTCGTCCGAGTGCGGGATAAAATACCAGTAACATCAAAAACAGGTTCAAAAGGCTCTGAGCACTATGGGACTTAACTTCTGAGGTCACCAGTCCCCTAGAACTTAGAACTACTTAAACGTAACTAACCTAAGGTCGTCACACACATCCATGCCCGATGCAGGATTCGAACCTGCGACCGTAGCGGTCGCGCGGTTCGAGACTGTAGTGCCTGCCGGCCGGCCCAGTGACATCCTCCGTATTCTGACATTCATGTGCATTGTGAGTACAGTACTGTTCACCATTAATGCACAGCGTCTTACTCTTATTACCTTGACATTCAGATTCTCGCAGTACCTGCTTTTGTACCGAACTACTTCAAAATCAGTTTCTTACCACCTGTTACTCACTGAAATTTTCCTCTAGGAACGTCGGTCTTTGCGTCCACTCTTTGCAGCAACTCCATGCCTAACAGTCAGGACAGAGGCAATTGTTAGTACAATGAGAAACGTATATTCTACTGTTCCACCTGTTCCACCCTGAAATTTTACATGTCTCCTCTTACCATGTAATTAATTTTCCCTTATCACCAACAGCACTGGTGGCTATACCATTCTGGACGGGCAGTTTCGTGGGTATATCTCAAGCTAGACGGTTCACTGTTGCGCTGAACCAGTTCTCCCTTAGGTTTTGTGCACGGTATACTAAATCACTACGAAGTTCTTCTCTGATATTAATCTTTTCATTATATCGTAGTGTCCGCCCCCGGTAGCTGAGTGGTAAGCGCGACAGAATGTCAATCCTAAGGGCCCGGGTTCGATTGCCGGCTGGGTCGGAGATTTTCTCCGCTCAGGGACTGGGTGTTGTGTTTTCCTCATCGTCATAATGTCATCCCCATCGACGCCCAAGTTCCCCAAGTGGCGTCAAATCGAAAGACTTGGACCCGGCGAACGGTCTACCCAAAGGGAGGCTCTAGTCACACGACATTTGCATTATATCGTAGTACGCGAAGCTCTCCACGCTGCCTACCACTCCCATTCAATGTCTGACCGTAATCAGGGAGCGCGATGGGATCGGCTTTTCGGCTTTAGATTGACCCACGGGGGTTGTTTGACGGCCGTTCTTCGGACACTTCAGCAAATCATGCGGATGATTCTGTGTTGTTGGCGCCCAATTAGGCGGAGACCCCATGTTTTGTGCAGGAATACCGTGGCCGTTATTCTTATAATTACTCGGCGACGGGTGCCTAAAATATGGCTGCCATGGGTTAGAATACTGTGGTTGACATATACTGTTACTGCTATTATTTTGAAGGCCGTTATATCCAGTAGTAAATCGATGCCCATTATTTTGATTTCATTGCTGTCTGAGTGCGATAGGTTGTGGATATTTTGCTGTCTATTTTGGTGTTCAGTTGTGTGCTATAGCGCAGCGTCATTGCCATGCTGCCCTCCTAAAGTACCTGACTGTCGTTTCGCCCGTTGGTCGGTCGAAGCTGCCCCTCACCGTTGCCATTGCTGTTCTTACAATCTTCTTGGATTAGATCAGTCGAATCCAAGACGGATGAGAAATTTTGGGAATCACTGCCCACGACATGAACGAGTTTTCCCTGTATCTATATGGACAGTTCAGTTCTGAGTATTCTCAAAAGGTCCTTATTCGCTAAGGGTTCATGAAAGTGGCGGGTTTTCAAGATACAGCTGTGAAAGTACTTTCGAAGACTTCCCTGTTTCGGACCATAAACCTCTGTAGAAAAAACTTCTTTCCGCAATCTCTCCTGAGCAATCTCGACCAATACGCAGAAAGCGCGGAAAGCCTTCTCAAATTCATCATAAGTAATAAACGTTTCTGAGGCTGCGGTTGCTCTGAATGTGGGATATGACGAATTAAATTTTGTTCAAAAATGTTCAGATGTGTGTGAATTCCTAAAGGACTAAACTGCTGAGGTCATCGGTCCCTAGACTGATACACTACTTAAACTAACTTAAATGCTAAGGACAACACTCACACCCATGCCCGTAGAAGGACTCGAACCTCCGGCCGGAGGGGCCGCGCAATTCGTGACATGGCTCCCGGGACCATGCGACCACTGCACGCGGTATTAAATTTCGTTTTTCTCATTCCGTGACCTTCGCAATAATCCTCTGATAGCTTTTATAAACAGAACCGAGTTAGGAAATTTCCTCTCCTGTGTGAAAACCTAAAACTGCAGGTGTTTCAATAGGCTTTCTTCTTATAAATCGGTTGTCAATGTTGGAGTTGCCCCCTTCAATTAGGATGAATAGTCGGTGTATGGACTAGTTGTGTTCGGACCATCTCTGTGAACCTGATTTTACTAATTTGCGTTTCCAAACACGTCACGGTCAGTTGCTTTTGTCGGATACGCATCATGTTCGGTATTCTTTATAGAAGTGACCGCACGACGCAGGTCAGTGTCCTTTGCCCTTTACACTATCGTGATAGTCTGGTAATTCGCTCTTTCAATTTTTTTTTTTTTTTTTTTTTTTTTTTTTTTTTTTTTTTTCCTTGTGAAAAGTCGCCTTGGACAATTTCGCCGCCGCAGCGCCCGACACACGCAGTGCATCTGCAGCTACGGACTGCGCGGCAGTTTTGTATTGATTTGGGTATCCTTCTCCACTAACCAGCGATTAAAATAATCTACAATTTATGTACCCCGTGCTGCGAGTCCCTCATTGATTTTCGCTTCTGGTTAGCGGTTAATTCATTCAACTGCCGCGTTAGTTGAGTGGCACTTCCATGCAGTGTATCGTGCGCAATTGTTAGGGTGCCGATATCTTCCGTAATTTTTTACTGCTTCCAGTATTTCCTGATAAGTATTTTAATGCCTTCATTTTGGTGTGTATCGCTTTTTCTTTAGCGATACTATAAAGGAAAGTTCTCATCAGTTTCGATTGTTTCCTGGAAACACGTTCGATAGTTGCGTTAACCTGCTCTGCTTATTGTTGAGATAGTTTATCTAAAGTTCCTGTTAAGTGTTCTTGTGCAGTGCGATCAAAATCAGACCTCAACTGTTCTGACTGTTCCCTGCAAACCAGCTCGACAGTTTCGTTCACCTGCCCTGCTTGCTGCTGAGACAGTTCATCAAAACTGTCTGTTAAGTGTTCTGTTTCTGAGCTAAGCATTGGAAGCTGTCACTCGTCGTATTTGCTATCCTACCGAACAAAATTCTGAAAAGATTTTCAGCAGCGCTCATCTGCAGAATTTCTTGCGTTAATTCAGGTTGTATATTGTTGTCATCTTCTACGCTATTTAATCCGCATCAGGCCTTGGAATGAGCAAATCATCCCCGCCGACGACTGAAATATTTTTATCATTATCTAATCCATATTTGCAACCTCCCTGAAATTTTGTCATACTAAAGACTGACATACTTTTCTAAAACTCGTCACAGCACAGCATACACGTACACTTCGGAGCAATGTCGGGCCGAAAAACTGAATTAAGACACAACAACAACAAGACGGATGCGTCTGAAACATAAGCAGACAGCCTCAACCCATCTTGTTCGCATACATCTTAAGAGGAACCATGTTGCTTAGTCTTCTCCCTTTAAAATAATGAATTTTATTAATACTAATTTTCACAACTGAATTAATCTGAAATTATTATAACGGCAGATTTGAACACTGAGCTGTTTGTGGCACTGTCTGAAAGTCGTTGCAGCGCGAAAAAGTGCAAGCGTGGATCAACGGTTTAGGTGCAGTGCGTCTTCCTATTTCATACAATAATGTTGTCTGCATTTTTAGTAAGAAATAAATGTTATAACTTGGATACACTCATCCTATTACAATTTTTCGTGAATGCCTTCCATCCACCTAGTTACAGCAACAGAAAAGAGCATTGTATTTTCATACATAATTCAGTTTTTCATTTACGGAGCCACAGGCTGGGCGCCATTGAAACGGTTCCCTCTCTAATCTATACTGCATGAGGAAGGCGCGGGATATTACTGTTAGGAAAACTTGTCCCTGAGCGACATGGTAGTTCCGTGAAGGGTGACACAAGCGTGCAAGGACGACAAACCTGTGCAAAAAATATCGATTAATGATAACTATCAAAAGACATAAATTACGTATTCACGTAATTGACAGGTTACCGCCAATTAATATAAATCCTATGAAGCGGCTGCTGAGGACATTTTTCTGAGGAAATCGACCAACCAACCTAACTATACTCTTAGGTAAAAATTATACGTAAGGAATGAAAAGAAATGAACAACTGCTCGATCTCAGGGTGACTGTGCTTCGCGATATTGAACGGGTAACGAGAGGACATGTATTGCATTCGGGCGTTTTAACGTCGACTAGTCTCATACGAACACTGATACAAAGTTACGGATATTTTTTATTACAATGGGGTACTGAAATCTCAGTGGACGCCCCCAGTGGTGGAGGGGGGGGGGCGGGGGAGGAAGATGTAGGCTGAATTTAGGGAAGGCCATTTATTTCTTCACAATAGTTGGTCACCCATACTTAAAAACATCAATTACAAAAAAAATCAATAGTATCTACCAGATAGATTTCAGGACGGAGAACAAAAGGACCAAACTTACAATATTTTTTTTCCTTTTTAAGTACACGTAATAACTCTTTAAAATAACTGGTTTAACGTTCATATAAATGTAACTCGTGGGCGCTTTTTCCATCCGTAAGATTTCAACCAGGTATATCTGACTTCACTACAATTACAGAAAGAGGATTACCACAACAATTTGAAAACCACTCATTAGTAGGGCCCGGATTTTAATGACAACTCATTTTTTTTCTGAACTATAGGGTGAATTTTACAACAATTTATTCTCAAATCTAGGCATTTTAGTGTCGAAAATTTGTATTTTGATTGTGCATACGAAGTCATATTTCAAGAAATTTAGTAATAGGTCATTTTGCAGCTAACTTTAAATATAATAGGTCATATTTCCGTCAAATTTTGCCAAAAATTCGTATACCGTTTTTCTCGTATCTTACGGGACACACGAAAAAGAAAATGAATATGTTGCTCACGAGACGATATTTAACGTGCTATTATGAAAGATAACAGATAAATTTGTACACAGCTTTATTTCTCAGGACTGCAGCAGAAAATCGGTGTACCACAACAGTCGTTTCCCGAACATAAAATATTGTTGTTCAGAGTCGACAATAAGTTCTCAGAGCCAACAAAGGCGGCTTCTGCCGTAATAATCATCGCGGTCGCACAGGTGTTCCCAGTAACCAGGTTGAAGACAGCCTTTCCCTTGATCAACATGCCCAAAGCAAAGTGCTCTGACAGCGCGAAGTTGCGAGGATGTGTTCAAGAATTTGGAGAGAACTTCCTTAATATTGATGGGAAAATATTATTTTGAAAACTGTGTGAAGTTAAAGTTAATGCAGAAAAGCGCTTTAATGTGCAACAACACTGTAATACCGCTAAACACTGCAGCTGTGTGAAACGAAGTGCTGAAAATAACAGCAGGCAAACGCTGTTATTTGAACAGACAGGTCAATCGTCAACAGTGCAAACATTCTGCAAGGATTTCTGTGAGACGATGGTGTCCAGCAACATGCCATTGGAAAAGCTGAAAAATCCACGCTTCTGACCATTCTTGGAGAAGTACACAACGCATCCACTTCCAGATGAATCTACACTGAGAAAGAACTATTTATATGCTGCAATTATGTGCGCAACAAAATACGAATTACTATTGCTGAGAAAAAGATGTGGCGGTCGATAGATGAAACTACGGATATTAGTGGGCGGTATATTGCAAATGTTGTTGTAAGTGTTCTAAAAGTTGATGGCCCTGGAGATATGTTCCTACTAACGTGAGAAGCTCTCGACAGAGTAAACAATTCGACGATTGCAATTTTGTTTGACAATTCTCTAAAGCTACTGTGGTCGGATGGTGTGAAAAGAGACAACGTTTTGCTGCTTGTAACACATGGTGCTTATGTATGGCTAAAGCAGCCAAAGTGCTTCAGATTCTTTACCCCAGTGTGGTGACCGCCATTTGTCTTGAACATGTGTTGCACAGAGTTGCCGAAGAGGTGCAATCAAATTGCCCTGACGTGGACAAATTAATTTCCTGTTGCAAGAAAATCTATGTGAAGGCTCCACTATGGGCGCAGAAATTCAAGAAACAAATACCTTCAACGCCTCTCCCACCTAAACCTGTTCTTACAAGATGGGGTTCTTGGCTTAATACTGCTGAGTATTACTGCACCAACTACACCGAAATAAAGAGAATCTTCTGTGAGCTTGATAGCGATGAATCAAGTGCTATCAAAATTGTGAAAGAAGTTTTTACAGATACATTGTCTCGAAACATGGCATACATCAACGCCGTTTTTCAGTGATATCAAAAGCCATCATACGACTGGAAACTGTTGGCAGTAAGCCATGTGAGGCACTGAGTATTGTGCAACATGTGCAGAGTGAGTTGGGTCGAGCTCGTGGTCATGTGGCTGACAAAGTGAAAACCAAACTGCAAAGTGTTCTCCAACGGAATCCTGGATATTTTACACTGTGCAAAATTAGGACAGTCTTTCAGGGAATGCCGTAGCATTTGAGGATGCTGAAACAAAGCTGAACTCCAGTGACCTGGCTGCCTTCAAATACGCTCCAGTGACGTCTTGTGAAGTGGAGAGGAGCTTTTCCAGGTACAATACTATCCTCAGCGACAATCGGAGATCTTTGTCAATGGAAAACCTGAAAATGCACCTTGTGATCCAGTGCAACTTTGCAGATACTGAAGTTTGGCATACGGTATTAAACAATGAGGAGCGCTTTAAATACTATGTAGAAATAAAAACATTGTTTTACAGTTTCGATAGATGATCTTTTCGCTGGACTTTGTGTTTAGAAAATAAAACATTCAGACATTAAAAAAATAGGTGCAAATTATCCACAAACCCTACAGAGAGAAAGAACTATACTTACAATATTTTGAGAAGTGAATTTTGTGTTACTTTATGATGAATAAAAAATTAAATAAACAAACAAAAATGCTTTAAATAAACTTCTATTAAGTCATATTTTATTTTTTAAGGTCATATTTATGTAAGTTTCAGGTCACAAATGCTTGCATATTTCACTACTTTTTAGGTAATTAAAATCCGGACCCTACTGATTAGATAGCAAACTTCAAACAAAGAAGGTTGTCCTTATCTAGAAAAATTTTACAAGTTCAAGATTACTTGAGAGTGCTTTTGGCAAAGATATAACAAGTCGTAAAACGAGCCCACATGGCTCAGATGTGATCAGGTCTGACACTAAAATTAAATGCTAGTCACAAATTTTTAAAAAATCTAAAAATTTGGTACACAGAAACATGTGTGCTTACATTGCAATAGATGGACAAAGTAAGACGCCACAAGATGGAGATAAGAAATGATGTGACATTTCATTTTTTTTACATCAAAAGATGTACAGAGTTCGTTTCCGTTTGGTCTCTTTAGCAAAAGTCTCTGACCAAAAGTTTTTACTATGATTTTAATTACAAGATGTACTTTTAGACAGAAATATAAAAACGGAAATTCACAACATATCAGAGTTTCAGTATGTCTCTAGAGATACGTTGCATCTCAGTCTTTACACGGCTATGAATTCTAATGACCTGATATTCAGTTTCATGTATCCATATGTATGTCTATGATCATGTGCGATATTTTTGTAAGAGTTTCTGTGACGTGCAATCTCTCTGTGGAGGAGCTTTAATTAAAATTTCCGTAATGTAACACGTAGAATAAAAAACTGTACTATATTCCCTTTGCTCAAAATAAAGTACTTTATGAATTTTGTTACTTGCGCAATATTTCTCTTTCCATAAATGAGGGAATGGCTGTTACCTGTCTGTCTTTTTCCTCCGTTGAATTTCAGATATCATATGAATGTTTGAGCAACGACATTTAGATGTTATGAACACTGTGTGCCGTTTTGACATACATTTTTCGATTGCATCCTCCACCTCTTATCACTGCGGAGTCAGGATGGACTTAGGAGCGGTAACTCGGAGTCGGGGTGGATTCTGGAGTTTCTTCGTGAATGAAAACACGTAAATTGAAAACCACGGGGGTTTATTTCCTATCAACTACTCCTAAGGGCCACAGATCCTGTGGTCACTACTCTACCTCCTCAATGGAGGGGCTGGGAGACACGTCCGAAGGGTGAAGAAGATGGTAGACAAGAGAGCCAGCCGTCCTTAGGGGCACTTCCTCCCCGACACGCTTGGCTTATTCCACGTGACCCGCGTCTAGTCCTCCCATTGGCGATTTGGTAGCATTATAGGTTGCGTACGTCGCTCAACAGTACCGTGGACGGCATCCCTACCTCAAAATTACTGTCCGTGGAAGGCATCCACGAGTACTGTAGATGGATCGTGTGACTGCAGCATCAGATGATTTGCCGGATACGCCACACACCACTGCCGTGACAAGGAGGGAGGGTTAGTCCTTGCTGGAGAATTGAATATATAACGTCAGTTACAGTTCTGAAGAAATGAAAAGTTATTCTTCATTTTCTCATTCCTACAGCACACCACGCACACTATCTTGCTTTCATTAAAATGTTACAACACACTCTTAAATAATATGTGCTTCGTACTCTTTATCACTACTACAATGTATACAACCGGTCAGTTCAGGATTGCTGGAAATCAAACCCAAAGCAAACACCATTTTTAGTAAGACACCACGGAAATCTATCTTAATGCCGTGGGCAAAAGCCTCCATCTTTTTATGTTGTTATGTTTACATATTATTACCAGAAGTCTTTTTTATAGTCTTTTTTATAGCTGTTGCTGTTAAGCAGGAAGATAAGAGACTATTGTTGAACGCGAAAGAGATTTCCCATTACAATATTGTGACACAAGTATTGCAATAAATAGTATGTCGAGTGTAGTTCTAGAAAGATCTGCTAATGATATTTTCATGCATATTAATAAATAGTTTAAAGCCAACTCACTGACATTAAACTTCAAAAAGACGCACTATATGCAATTCAGAACCTGTAAGAGGTTTCCACCCAGCATATGCATAAAGTACGAAGAGGAGCAGATAGAAGAGGTTGACAGTCTTAAATTCCTGGGATTACAACTTGATAATAAATTCACTTGGGAGGAGCACACCACAGAATTGCAGAAACGCCTTAACAAATCTGTATTTGCAATTCGAGTGTTAGCGGACATGGGCGACATAAAAGTGAAAAAGCTTGCATACTTTGCCTACTTTCATTCCATAATGTCATATGGTATAATATTTTTGGGTAACTCTTCAAGTCAAACAAAAGTTTTCAGAGTCCAAAAGCGTGTAATACGTATTATTTGTGGAGTAAGTTCATGGACGTCCTGTAGAAACATCCTCAAAGAACTGAGTATACTAACTACTGCTTCTCAGTATATTTACTCCTTAATGAAATTTGTCCTAAATAATATATCTCTTTTTCCAACAAACAGCTCAGTTCATACATACAATACCAGGAACAAAAATGATCCGCACAAGGACTTAAAAGCACTTACTTTAGTTCTAAAAGGGGTCCACTAGTCAAGAACACTCATCTTCAATAATTTGCCAGAAAACATAAAAAATTTTGTTACAAATAAAGATCAGTTTAAAAGGAGCCTGAAAGACTTACTAGTGGCCAACTCCGTCTACTCCATTCATGATTTTTTAATAGAAACAAATGTTGTGTTGTATATATTCACACCATTAGTATGTTCCACATCCACGAGGATCTCCACAACACGGATATGGAACGAAAAACTAATCTAATCTAACATTTCACTATTGACGTCCATCATTTTTCCAATGTTTCTTCATCGCCCCTGTTATGGAGCCTAAAGCTGGGAAACATCACATAGGCTGGTCTTGTGTTTCCTTAGAATACATTCTGCCAAACAAGGCCATCACGAAATATGGCACATTTAATTGCTGTTGTAACAGCTTGAAATTTTGATGCCACTAGCTCAGACACCGAGCGTTGCTCTGGCATTTATTTACAGCTGTGCTCGAGACTTTGGGTGTGCAAAAATCATTTTTGACTTATGAAGCTTCTTTGTATACAACATCTGAAGTAGTATGATTGTGTTCCTGAACGAACAACTGGTTTCCTTCATTAACACAGGAATGAGCCACGTAGAGCTGGGTGTGCAAAAAGTAACTGACATCGAGGTCAATGTCCGGAACACGTCCTGTGTTGCCTTGTACTTTGTTTATGGTCATGGGATAGCGTAAGCTCAACGAGAATTGTACACATTTAAAGCGTAAAGGGAAACTGTTAGGAATAAATGTGATTCTGGTTATGAAAATTAGCAGCCCTGTGCCACTTCCCGCCAAAATTTCCTGATGCTATATTTTAGAGAAGTAATTTTGAGTTCTGTCAGTGAAGGGTTCTGAGGCTCCAAGATAATGCATGAAGCTCTCGATTAGAGTTACGTCTTGCCTCACTTTTAGGAAGTTTTTCCTAAGAAAGAGATAAAGCCTGATGTTCTCTAACTGCAGCAAGTATCACCTCTCGATTTTCATTGCATTCTTGAAAGCGCAGAGGCCTCAGTCTATTATTCAGAAAGATCTGAGTGCTAAATAGACACCCAGATCACTAATCAAATTTAATGAAAACGTTTTCCCTGGCAATGAATATAAATAAAACCTAATAACAGAAGCAAAGCAATGTCGCAAAGTTTATAAAACACAAACAGAAATAAGTAAATCCGTACATCCTAGCCAAGTAACTTCAATGTTAGTTTATATTCGTAGAGATAAGACTGCGGAAGTTAATTCTGTCATTGACGTAAACTTCCGAAAAAAAATCTGTCACGGAGTTTAAAAAATCTAAGAGCTCCATCTGTCGATTTGCTCGTGTACTAGGAAACTGAGAGTGTCCTCTATTAGTTCTTTGGTGTGCTATTCGGTGAAAATTAAACTTCCGAACTACTGACAAGGGGATATCACGAACTTGGGACCACAGATTTACTTCAGATTTTTGTACGACTTTGGTGGGCCGTTAGAACAACATAATGTGCAAGTATTAAGGTGCACTACTATGACAACTGAGAGGAAATCGCAAGAGTTTTCCGCGTCTATCATATAACGGATGTATCTGTGCGCAGAAGCTGCACGTGGGAAGTTCATGCTGGGCAAGTCGTTAGTGATCGAGCCTTTATAGGCGAACGTATATGAAGTTAATGTTCGACTCCTGCTCGAACTTAAATTTTAATCCATATTTTTCAATCACTGGTCATATCATTTAATTTATATGACATTTGAGAGGTAATATAATTAAAAAACACCTTCATTTGCATGAAGTTTAACGAATCTCCATGTTAGTTAATTTAATTATTGGAACAAACATACTGTCGGCAGTTAAATGAAGAAACGCCTAACGTTTCCGTGAAAATGTATGGCAGTCGCGTTTTGCTACACTCATGTTCATAAATTAAGGATAACTGCAGAATGTGGTGCCACACAACGTGGCACTACACAAAACTGACGCTAACAACATAGGCATATAGAGAACACACACGACACAGATCAGTAAGTCCACGGTATTGGTGATAAGTTGAGTATACCGTCCCGAAACACATGTGCTACGAAACGCCGCTGTTTCCTGCGCATGTACCCAGACATCAATATGGGATATGATCACCGTGCACACGTACACACGCCCCACAACGGTTTGGCATACCATGGATCAGGTGGTCGAGCAACTGCCGGTGTATAGACTCCCATTCTTGCTCCAGTACTTGTCGGAGCTCCTGAAGTGTCGTAGGGATTTGAAAACGTGCAGCGATATGTCGATCGAGAGCACCCCAGACGTACTCGATGGGGTTTAGGTCTCGAGAACAGGCAGACCACTCCATTCGCCTGGTATTTTCTGTTTCAAGGTACTCCTCCACAATGGCAGCTCGGTGGGGCCGTGATCCATCAGAAGGAAAGTGGGACACACTGCACCCATGAAAAGGCGAACACACTGGTGCAAAATGACGTCCCGATACACCTGACCTGTTGCAGTTCCTCTGTCAAAGACTGTCACCAATCATAATCCCATCCCACACCATCAAAGCATGACCTCCATACAGGTCTCTCAAGGACATTAAGGGAATGGTATCTGGTTCCTGGTTCACACCAGATGAATACCCAGCGAGAATCACTGTTCGTCCGTGAACATAACCAGGGACCACTGTTCCAGTGACCATGTACTATGTGTTCTTTGCTAGCTGTCCTGTGACCAGGGGTCAGTGGAATGCACCTTGCAGGTCTCCGGGCGAATAAACCATGTCTGTTGGGTCGTCTGTAGACTGTGTGTCTGGAGACAACTGTTACAGTGGCTGCGGTAAGGTCCCGAGCAAGGCTACCTGCAGCAGTCCGTGGCCGTCTGCGGGCAGTGATGGTGAGATATCGGTCTCTTTGTGGTGTTGTACATTGTGGACGTCCTGTACAGTAGCGCCTGGATACGTTTCCTGTCTGCTGAAATCAATATGTGTTCCTTGAGCCATTTTCAACGCACAGTCACCATTAGCACGTCTGAATACGTCTGCACCCTTACTCGCTGCACCGTACTCTGACATCCACTAAAACACCTCTGCATATGTGGACTGCTGCCAGCGCTACCGTGCGACGACCGCAAGTCAAATGCACCGCATTGTCATACCCCGAGGTGTTTTAAACCCGCAAACCGCCCACCAGAGCGTTGTTTCACCGTGTATCAGCATTATCCTTAACTTATGAGCATAAGTGTAGATCCCTTACACATGCAATACGGTAAGGTACCCTGAACTACTCTGCACCTCGACGCATAGGCAGCATAGGCAGCCCCTTTTTGGTAGTTAACCTGCGTAGCGGTGAGACGTTAGTAATGCAGCAAGAACGAATCGTGTACATGGAAATTTTTGGAGTGCCACATAATTTACACTTGCACTGGAAAAATGAAAGTTTGACCGGCTATGGAACTTTCGTCTGATAAAAGTTCATCCTACGAAGGTTGAAAGCTAACCACTTGACCATCATGAACTCTAGCGTTTAGTCCCTACGCACAGATGTAAAGTAAAGTGGGGCAAGATTGCGCACTTAAAGTTTAAGTAGCGATATACTGAAGGAAACGTCACAAATTACAATTATATTTTAACTGGCATTTGATCTGACTTCTGCCCTTTATATGACAGAGTCCGAAAGTCATAGAAACAATTTAAACTATAATTCGCACTTAGTAAAAAAAGGAATGCAAATGCGTAGCCTTACCCGACCGTGGGGTAAGAGTCCGTTTCTAGTGGGGTAAATTTGCGCATTATTATCAAATGAGAAAAACATATCTGTCATTTAGTTCTTCGTCTTTTATTTCATTTATAACGTGCGTAAACGTAATATACCTTGTTTCTCAGCATATAACAGTTACTGTTGATACAATATTTGACCTAATGAACAAATCTGGGCCTGTCACCAAAAACAAGCAAAAATATTCCTGTCGGACGAAAATCTTTTTAACAGAGATCACAAATGAGGTATCCAGAACCTTCATAACAAGAGCAGGATTCATGCTACCACTCCTGGCACTTGAGACATGGAATACAGTCTTCTGCTGGGGGATTATTGTATTTTTCAGTACAGCCTGGACAGTGAAAAGTTTGTGAATTTTCCCTAGAGGTATTTAAGTTTTGCTTTGCTTTCTTTTCGTTTGCTTGATCAGAATCAAACAGTTTTCTCTTTGGTTTCTTTGTTTCTTGTTCTGTTGATTGGGATTCCAGTTGCTTCTTGAATGTGGTCCCAGATACTATTTCTGACTTCTTTCCTTCCTTCTGTCTTTTTTGGCAATCTTTTCTTCTTGGCAAAGGAATTATTTCTTTTGGGGAAACGTAGGTACTTGGTTCTGGTTGTGGTTCATTTGTAGATGTCTCTGAACTTTGGCTCTGGAGAGATCCAGTTTCAACTGTGAATGCTTCTTTAAATTTGTCACTTTTGTCTGTAACAGTGGAAGGCAGGAAATCTTCCTCGGTGAATATGTGACGATCGATTGGATAAATGCCACATATCTTGAACGCCTTTGTTGCCTTCGTCATTGTGGCCGTCCTTTGATAAGCGTTTCCCAACTCTTCAGCGATACATTCTTGCGTAATTACATATCCAGGGTGGTTAATGAGCCACTGGTCGCATTCCTGTGAATAAAAGTCCTTCAGTGGCTTGAAAAAGCAGCGATCCAGTGGCTGCATTTTGTGGCTGCTGTGTGGAGGAATGGTAAGCATGTGAATGTTATGGTCCTTGCAGTAAAGACCGGCGTTCAGACTAAAATGAGACGAGTGACTGTCCAAAATTAACAAGACTGGATTATCTTCTGTTGGTTGTGTATGTTTTTCAAAATGTTGTAGCCACGTGAGATACAAATCTGAGTCAATGTATCCAGTGTCCGAACACATCATTACTGACCCAGGAGTGGCACCGTACTTCAGACTCTCCTTCATCCTTTTCCGAGGAAATATTATTCCTGGAGGGATGTAGCTCCCCCCCCCCCCCCAGCTCCCATACAACATGCAACAGTTATCAGCTGACCTCTTTCTGCAGATGCTACTTTTCCTATGTGCATCTTGCCGCATGTTGCAATCACTTTCGGAACTTTGTTAGGAACAGTTGTAATTCTTGACTCATCCATGTTATATATGCGATGAGTTCAAATTTATATCTCTCCATCAGCGACGAAGGATTATCAAATAAGATGCTCGTTTGCTGTTTTTTGAACCCATCACACGTCCGAGACTAGTTTTCCGTGGGGTCCGAAGGCTAAGATTTCGTCTCTGCAGGCAGGAAATCATAAGCCCAGTCCTTTCTGGCCATCTTAATGTTCTTGTCAAATTTTGTTTTTATGTTATTCGTCTCAGAGTAGTCATGAACAATTTTTCTGATATGTTTCAGAGTCATACCATAATAACATTTGTCCAAAGATCTGCAGTACTCGGCTAGTTCCAGTTCCTGTTCATCATTAAAAGTTCTTCCAAATTTTCCCAGTCGTTTAGACTTGCCATTTTTCAAGCCCTCTTTTGCAGCTTCCAGCATTTCTTGAGTGCATGGTTTCCGTTCGGTTTTCATTTTGTAGACGATAAAATATAAAAACGGAGTTTTAGAGGACTACTGTCGATGTATAATATCTACCTCAGCGTTCATAAATATTTCTAGGTCTATGAAAAAGCTGATAATTGTAACGCATGGGGTAAGATTACGCACTGCGAGTTTTGCCCCACCTGCAACGCGTTAACTTGCCCCGCACTACGACACTGCAGCTTTTGACTGCACATGGAAACGCTTTGTAGGAATGTAGATGTGTTAATATACCACAAGACTGACAATACATCGTAGTACAAAATGGAATAAAGTTAAAATTGATAATCCCATTATTGCCTGAGTTATAGCTTATTTCCGGAACATGAAATGATGTGTGAAAATAACGTAAAAACAGTTCTTATCGCATTGCGCAGCCGTTAACACTAGGACAACAATCAAACTACGGCAGGAAAGGGTCAGCCACAGAGGCTATTTCATGCTCTGCATTTCTAAAAGTGAGATACAAGCCTTGCGCAGTCTCACCCGCCTCGCAATCTTACTCCACTCTACTCTATTAGTCATATAATAGACGAGTAAAATTTCTCTTGCGATTTCCTCGTAATCACCAGTGTAGTGCACCTTACTATCTGCATACTATGTTGTTGTAATGGTCTACTAAAGGTGTACAAAGTATTAAGTAAGTCCGTGATCCCAAAGTCGTATCCTCCCCTTGTGAGCTGAAGAGAAGGTTTTAAGTAACACTTATAATACGGGCACTAGGATCCTTCGAATGGAAAGCTGGACCGAAGCCCGTTACGTCTCTAGTGCCTTTGCCTGTTGGTACATGGAAGGTATCTTTTGAAAGACAAGGCTCGGGTGGCCGTTCGCGGCCACCCGGTAGAGTCTGAAAACGTTGCACCGTTTCATTCAGCAATGTCGAGTCTTTCTCCTACAATGCAGTTAATGAATGATTTCGATACTCATGACCCTCCTACTTGAACAACGCTGGTGGGTTTCCTTACTTACCCTCGTAACACGAAAAGGTTGTTTCTCCACGCCACGTTTCAATTGTTCCAATTAACTGACTTAATACGCATTCTCTCTCAGTGTGAGTAACTAATATGCTGCTCTTGGAAGGCACGGTTTCGGAATTTCAGCAGCAACCTTCTCCGTGAAGCAAAAGACCTATAATGTAGCTTCTGCCACTGGAGTTTGACACTCACTTGCATAACGCTGCTCTGAATACTAAACAATCCCAAGACAAAATGTATTGTTCTTCGTTGGATATCTTTCTTTAATTAAAAAATAGAAACAAAGCTTAATATTAGGACTACCGTAATACTGATACGCAGGGTGATTCAGAAGCAATGTCAAATTATTTGTAAGATCATTCTACAAGTGAAAATAAACCGGAAAAGTGCTATGAACCTGTGTCTGATTTTCAATCGTTACGTGACAGGAGCGGGTGGAAGACTACACATATCCATGAATGATTATGAAGGCAGCTGTGAACATTACTTACCGAAACGGTGTGTAGACGCTGTGGTGGACACAATAATGGTGAGACAGATGCCTGATCAATCCTACAAGAGATGTTGACATCGAACATCACGTTGGAGGCTTTAACGAGAGCAACAGCGGTGGCGATGGGAGCTGCCAATTCTTCGCTTGTATCCGTTTTGGTAGCGGACACATTACCCGTTAACAAACCTATTAAACGGAAGTCTGATGAGATTATGTCGGGTGAATTGGCTGGGCTGTTAACGGGTCCACCACGACTAATTCACCGTTGAGGAAATGTGTTTTTCAAATACTAAGAGTCCTGTCTGGTTCAGTGAATCGGTGATCCAACATGTTGCAGGTATCTTTGTCGTCGTTGCTCTGATGTCACTTCTTCCTAAAGTGCAGGTAGATCATCTGTCAGAAAATGTGCGTATGTTGTGGCTCTCAGTCGACTTGGCAGGAACATCTTGAGATCACAAATAAATCATACCACAACAGATGTTCACTGAGAACGTAACTTGGAATTTTGTTTCGCTAGTGTCATTTGGGTTCTTCATCGCCCATTCATGAGAATTGTGTGTTTTCATAATACCACCGCGCGCAAATTTAGCCTCATCTGTAAATAATCTGTATTTCAAGAAGTCTCTGAGTGCAGAAAACCATTACAATATTTTTGCTACCTACTAAGTCGCCTGGATGCAGATGCGCCGTGTCCTGGCACAGGGGGTTCTTCATTCAGGGAAACATGTCTGGTTTTCTGTTACAGTAGCACCAGAACTGTCATTACAGTACCCATACACAAACAACATATCTGTACATTCTGCATGAGTGAATGCGTGCTGGAAGTTAGTATTCACGGACATAATGCTCAATTAAAGAACACTCAAGCACGACACGCACACAGAGATGCGACAGCTCACTAATGCAACCCACGTAAACTGGGTACGCTTACAGCTGTTGCCTTTGCGAAACAAAGTGCTACCGTATGTTGGAAAACCAGCACACATCTTGTAGGATGGATCAGTTGTCTGCCCGACCATTATTCTCTCCACCACAGCACCTACACACCTTTTCGGGTAACTAATATTTAGATTTGTCTTCAAATTCACTCAAGGATGGGTGTAGTCTTCAACCTGCTTCAGTTCCGTAACGATTGAAAATTGAAACATGTTCACAACACTCTTCCGTTTATTTTTACAAGTACAATGACTTCACAAATTATGTGACTTCCCCTTGAACCACCCTGTTTATAACGAGGCAGGTAAAGATCTTCTGGCGTGTGGAGGAGACGAGAACATGCATAAGGCGTTGCAAGGTTCCTGGCATCTGCGCAGCGGGTTGCCTAGGCTGCAGTTGTCCGCGTCAAGCTTCCGCGACGGCGTTCTGCGCGGCGCCGACGCAAACGAGCTGAATATTTATGCCGGCAGCGGCGCTGCAGCCAGGACGGGGAGAAAGGGACGCCTCGCCAGGAAGAGGGAGATTCTGCGCACCCGGCGATCGTGTGCGCGGGTATCCCTCTGCATATTCACACGGAACTCGTCGCATGGAATTCATTTGAATATGTTTAGTGAGCTGCATGGCCCTCCCGAAAACAGACGGGTGCGTACTGAAGGAAAGGGAACTGTATGAGGAAAGCTAGCTTGAGCCGCACTCCTGCCAAGGAAGCCACTGTAGTCCTATTACGACTGGCAGATTGCCTGCTCTGCCGGAGTCTGGAATAGCCACAGACGTGTGGTGCAGAGATGGGGGTCCACCACGCGACGGTGATTTGCATCCACCGACCAACAGGCCTCTACCACATCACAGAATATCTTGCGGATGAGATTACTGGAAGTGTAGCTGCATCCATGCAACAGTCTACTGCTGGTTAAATATCTTCCGTGGAGATATTTAGCACGTAGGAAAGTGTTAGACTTCTTTTTGTTTGAATGCGCTAAGAAGTGCACTAATAAAACCTAGAGAATCCCATTTAGTAAGTTTCAACTAAGATTCTAGCCAGTCTTTGCTGACAGAAATTTCCTGAAATACACTGACGGAAAATAATCGCAATACTAAAAACAATTAACTTAAACCAATCAAATTTTGGAAGTGCATTGATATAGGTAACGTATTTAAGTGATTAACATTGCAACGTCACAGATTAGTGTAAGCTCGAGATCATTGCAAAAGTAAATTGATTCTGTGGTAGGAACCGATGTAGCCGTCAGAATGTTTAATCCAAGTTTGCAAACGTGCATATGTTGTAGAGATATCGGATGTCAGTTTGTGAGACGGGGTTCCATGCCCTGTTGCACTTGGTCAGTCAATATAGCGATGGTTAGTTCTGGTTGTGAATGACGCTGGAGTTTTCGTCTGATGACGTCCCATATGTGCTCGATTGGAGACATCGGTGATCGAGTAGGCCAACATTACAGCATACTAGGTTAAAATCTCAAAGGCAAGTAACGCTCATAACCATAACAGAGTGAATTTAAAGCAAACCTGATAAGTATCCTCCCAGTGGCGCTATGAGCCTCTAGGAAACGGCAACAGTTTCTGTGCTGCAATCATGACCATTTGTGGAAAGTGGCGTAGGGGGGGGGGGGGGGGGGGGGGGGCGAAACAACAAGTAGGCGACAAGGTGACTGACATCAGCACCTCGACACAGAAAGCGCAGATCGCAGATTTGCAGGCTCTGTTAAGGAGGAAAGGCGGAGATCTGTGGCAGATCAGTCGACATACAATGCTGGAGCGGGCAAATGTATTTTGGAACACACTGTCCAGTGAACACTGATCGGTGGTTGTGTCTGGACACGCTGGCATCTAGGTACCAGAAACGTAGTAGAATCAACACCGTAGTGAGAGCAATGTGAGGCAGTATACTTTTGCTTGTATGTTACTATAGCTTTCCCCGATTTAGGTTATGCATCTAATTGCTTGCAAAGGGCGTTAAAGCAAGATCGCTGAAAGTTTGTTCTCAGCGCAGTAATTAAAATTGAAAATAATAAAGAGTTCCCAGTCCGACAGTCGTCTCATATGGAACTGCATAAGTGTCGCATCATCGAGCTACTTGTGACGTAATATTCTCCAGCAGCACTAACTGCGGATCAGCACTGAAATGGGATTCCAAAGTCACTGATCTCTGAATTATCAGATGGAAGTGGAACGTCATCAGTTGCGCACTTTTGTCCCGTCGTCGCCTCACACAAACAACATCCAATGTCATGACCACCACCATTAAAACAGGTACCAGCTTCTGACGCAAATGTACCAAAGAAAATGAAACAAAGTGAAATGCTTAGTGGTAATGTCGTAGCAGACGTAGTTATAGTAGATACTGCAGATATAGACTACACAGCAGAATTTGTAGAAGTACCGCAACTTGGGTGATATTTCAGTAGATAGAAACTGAAATGGTCATCTTGCTTCTCAAACGTCTGGTAGTCGTAAGGACGTGGACAGCTCAGAGACTACATCTGAAGCTTCTACAGGATGTAATGCGTTTCCTAGCAACAGAAACATGTTGTCAAAGAAAACTCTTGTAAATTATCAGGCATAGGACCATTTATCTTTGCTAATGGAGATAATGGTAGTGTGGGATTGTTAGATCCTATGGCCTTCAGGAGAATGTTTAAAGAAAGTAATAATTTACGACATGATATTATTAATATTTCACTTATTGGCAGAAACACAAAACTGAAACGAAATCTGGCCAGTCAACAAACGGTTTAAGATATCTCGATGTATTTCGGCAGAAAAGTATTGACGTTTACATTACTAATTTTCTAACAAATAGGCGGGGAGTTATTCGCGATGATGACGGAGCAGTACCTAAAGCCAATATCACTGCAGAAAGAAAGTCTGAATATTTAGTAACCGACATAAGAAGGTTGTCAAAGATAATTCAAGATGGAGAAGTGAAAGTCTGTACAATACATAAATGCTTCGTAACATTCAAATCTCAGCAACTTCACCTATATGTTAATTTGTTCACAATGCGCTAACCAGTTGCTCTGGACGTTCAGTCAGTTCTGAAATGTCATAATTGTCTTACATATTTTCATTTAAGTGCACAATGTTGTTGTAGTGGCCTTTGAGCAAATGTGAATCAGATACTTCATTTTCTCGCTTTTAACGGAGAGGACAGAAAACCACACCCCTGCTGACTGCAGTTGCCCAAGTAATTGGCAAAGTGGTTGCCAGGCACCAGTATCATGCCACATGCTTGCAACCATTATTTGCACAAATTAGAATTATACATTAATACCCTCAGCTTCTGACGGGCGTTGATATATATCAATGGGGACGGGTGAAAATATATGACCCGAACCGGGACTCGAACGCGGGATCCCCTGCTCACATGGCAGACGCTCTATCCATCTGAGCCACCAAGGGCACAGAGGATAGTGCGACTGCAGGGACTATCTCGCGCACGCCTCCCGCGAGACCCACATTCTCACCTTATATGCCCACACACTACATTCTTAGTGTCCTTACCCAACACACTCATTACTCGTGGAAGACATGTCCAAAAGAACAGACACCATATCAACATAAGTATATCACTTGCACAGGTTGCTGCTGATGTTACCAAGACTGAGTGAGTTCCGCTTGTGACTGGCCTAAAGATTGTGGAAATCAGATGGTATGAACAAGACAGAGAAACGTCCGTAGTAAGAAGCTAATCATGCGGTTACGTCAGTTCCACTTCCAAGATCATTCAAAAATTAAAGGTTAATTAGCAGTGCGTACAGAGGCGGCTATTCTGAGGATGTTACACGAATTTCAGTGTCCAAAGAGATCTACACGAATCAGTCCTTGTCCTCCCGCGCCCCTGGACACATCTCACCCACATGGAGAAGCTCGTATTAACAATTTATGTGCTTTAATTACATAGATATTTCTTTCCCTAAAATATCAAACAGATATAGAAACCACAGAGGATCTTAAAAGGAACACTGCTGAAGATTCTAAAAATCTGCCCTTTAAAGTCCTCCAGGTAATTAAACGACGGACAATCCAGAACAAAGAACGTCTGTATAGGGAACTTAACAGCAGCCACATAAAAGTAGCTTTTATTTGTTAAACTGTGGTTCAGGCCATCTACTCGAATAAAAGTCATAGGATATGTAACGTTCAGGAACAACGGAGCCGAAACTCAGGTGAAATTCAACGTTTAGGAAAAACAGAGTCGGTGGAAATGAAGGTGCATCCAGCTTGACCAAAGAAATAATTTGGTTTAAAAAAATGTCACATCATTCTTACAACGGCAGATTACGAAGCAATTGGTGTTGTAATTTATTCTTCCGATGGCCATTGTCATCATTTACACACCCCCAAAGACTAAAATAGGAAACTTGCTTCTGTACCCAATTATCGCACTGCTTCCAGTGCCATTTGTCACATGTACAGATTACCATGCGCACTTCTCATTATGAGGCTGTGAAACAGATTAGGAAGATGAGTGAGATTTGACTGAACTTTTAGAAAATTTCTGTTAAGTGACTCTACACGATGGCTCTCCTACCATGATACTTTAAGATTTATAAAGCACCGTCTAGCACGGATCTGATATTGAGCTCTGCAGATTTGCACCGTGTAAAGAAATCAACTGTTAAATGAGAATCTCGTGGCTTAGATCACGTCCTTCTGGAAATCACAATAGATACACCTACAAATCCAGTTAAAATAGTCTGGAACCGTGCGACCGCTACGGTCGCAGTTTGGAATCCTGCCTCGGGCATGGCTGTGTGATGTCCTTAGGTTAGTTAGGTTTAAGTAGTTCTAAGTTCTAGAGGACTGATGACCTCAGCAGTTAAGTCCCGAAGTGCTCAGAGCCATTTTTCGACCAGTTAAAATTATTTGTCTGAACAGAAGGTGGAAAATCAAGGAAGCTGAACGGCCGAACTACACAACTACATCCCAGAACATTTTAATCCCTTAACAATTTTTTACATTGAAAGATGCCTATACACAGTTCACTTCAATTACTGAAGAAGGAAGATGGATATCGATTCCATGGAAGACGGAAGTCGTCGTTGTGAAGCAACAGCCCCCTACGTGGTGGACACCATGGTGCTCTACACAAACACTGCGGGGACAAAACTGATGGGGTAGCGGTACACACGTGCACAGATGGCGGTAGCGCCGCGTGCCCAAGGTATGCAAGTGCAATGCATGGTGGAACTGTCATTTCTACTCAGGTGATTCATGTGAGAAGATTTCCGACGTGATCATTGCCGCACGTTGGAAATTAACAGGCACTGAACGCGGAGAGGTAGTCGGAGCTGGACGCGTGGTACATTCCATTTCGGATATATTTAGGGAATTCAATATCTTGACAACCATAGGGTCAAGATTGTGGACGGGGCCCTTCACTTAACAACCAAGAGCAGCGATGTTTGCGTAAGGTTGTCAGTGCTCACATGCAAGTAACACTGTGTGAAATAACCGCGGAACGTACGGCGAATGCATCCGTTACAGCTGTGTGACGAAGTATGGCATTAATGGGCTATGACAGCAGACGACCGACGCGGGTGCCTTTGGTAACAAGGCAACATCGCCCGCAGCGTCTCTCCTGGGCTCGTAACCGTATCGGTTTGACCCTAGACGACTGGAAATCCGTGGCTTGGTCAGATGATTCCTGATTTCACTTGGTAAGAGCTGATGGTCGGTTGCGAGTGTGGCGCAGACACCAGGAAACCATGGAACTATGTTGTCAGCAAGACACTGTGCAAGATGATGATGGCTCCATAATGATGGGAGCTGAGTCCACATGAACTGAACCGGTTATTGAATGGGAATAGTTATGATCTTCGAGACCATTTGTAGCCATTCGAGGACTTCAAATCCCCAAACAACCAAGGAATTCTTTTGGTCGATAGTGCACCATGTCACCGGGCCACAACTGTTCGCGATTGGTTTGAAGAATATTCTGGACACTTCGCGAGCGTTTGCCGTGGCATCCAGATCGCCCGATATGAATCCCATGGAACATTTATGGGACATAATCGAGAGGTTAGTTTGTGCACTACATCCTGCAACAGCAACGTCTTGCAGTTAGGAACAGCTATAGAGGAAGCATGGTTTAATATTTCAGCAGGGGACTTGTAACGACTTGAATGCATGCCACGTCGAGTTGTTCACTACGCCGGAAACTGGAGGTCCGACACTATATTAGGAAGTATCCCACGACTTTTATCACGTCCGTATATAGCGCAGCGAAAACTTACATACAGCTGTTTTCTCAAATTAATAAAGAATTCATTTAAGAGATAACGTAGAGAGTCTTTGAAGAAACGTAAAAGATCGTAACAATAACAGTACATAAATTTCTTGTGAGTCACTAAATAATAATACATTTACTACAAATGAAATATTGAGGAAATTAGAATTTCTCAAATCAAGAAATCCAAAAACACCAGCCACTAACTGATAGGTGGCTACAAGAATTTGAGGACTTTCTATCAGTAGTTCCGCGACTGAGTAGCGTTTTCGGCTCCCAGACCAAAGGGATTATAGTCTTTCTCTCGCTGTACCGTTTTCATACAAAGATTTGACGAAGGCCATTCTAAAGGCGGCAAATTCCTCAAGCGGCAAGGACGGGATGTGTTACCGAATGATGGAAAATATTGTAAGTAGGCTGTTCAGGGTGTTATGTTGGTAATGCCACGTAGTGCTCTGCATGAAAATCACTGACTGCGCTGTGTGCAGTCTGTCGCTGGTTCGACTCATTGTTGCAATATTCGCTTGTGTAGTGTTGGGCAGTTTGGTGTGAAAAACGCGTAGTGTTGGGCAGTTGGATTTGAACAGTGTGTAGTGTTGGGCAGTTGGAGGTGAGCCACCAGCAGTGGTGGATGTGGGCAGAGAGATGGCGGAGTTTTGAGCGGACGATCTGGACGTGTGTCCGTCAGAAAAAGGAAATTTGTTTAACTCGATGTTACAAAATTATATATATATATTATAACTTTTGAACATTATTAAGATAAATACATTGTTTGTTCTTTATCAAAACCTTTCATTTGCTAACTATGCCTATCAGTAGTTAGTGCCTTCAATAGTTAGAATCTTTTATTTAGCTGGCAGAATCGGCGCTCGCAGTATTGCAGTAGTTCGAGTAACGAAGATTTTTGTGGGGTAAGAGATTCATGAAAGCTATAGGTTATTGTTATTCAGGGCTATTCGTTGGTAGGGTTATTGAAAGTCAGGTTGCTTTGCTCAAAAAATATTGTGTGTCAGTTTAGTGATGATCAGAATAAGTAAAGAGAAAAGTGTTTGAGTACGTTCAGTTTTGCTCAGCTGTTTGAAAACTCAAATAAAGTAGAAGTTTACCAGCACAGTCATTCTTAATAATTTTTCAAAGGGGACGTTTCAATATCAACTTATGCAGATATCTAACCAAATATAAATGAACGACAAACTAATATACGATTGAATAATTCGTATATTGTTACCTATGTTGAAGCCATATAAAAATGATGAGAAAGCCACACCATACGGACCTACATCTTTCTCTCTCTCCACACCTGCGGAATTGTAGAGCGTCTGATCAAAAACCGTTTGGGATGGTGGCTGGAATCAACCGTGTGATCGTGTCAGTTTGAGTTTAGAAAAGGTAAGCAGGAAATGATAAATAAATATCTTAACCTGTGGTATCTATGAAGCAGTAAAAAAGAAGAAAAGAAAAAGAGAGATGAGAATGTTGCAGGTATCTTGACATTGTTGTAGCCTACAACAGTGTTCACATATCTGTGTAGCTAAAGAAGCTGGAAACCTTTGGAACACCGCCACACCTCATTTACGGGATTAGCACTTTTCTCGACAAAAAAGGAATAAATTAATTGTTCCACGTGTTCTTGCCCATTAGGAGATAACCTCAGCACTCTATAGAAAAATCGGTAATTGTTCGTATTACAAAATGATCTATACCAAGCTGTTAGAACGGTGTAACACTCTCCACTTATAATGCGCAAATAAAAATCCCAGGCCAGATATCTGGGCGTTTTATTTGACACAAGAATGAGCTGGGAACGTCATACAGAAAACTTAAACTGTCTATGCCAAAAAGCATTGAAAATTACGAGATCAGCAACACGAGTTCGGTGGAGAGCTCGCCCCTACATTCTGTTTATAGGGATGCATGTGTATCACAACGCCGCAAAAAAGCACCCAGCGCTGCTGGACAGAGTGCGGTACGAAAGCCAACGCATTAGCTTCCGAGCCAGGTTTTCTTCCCCTCCCTCTCCCCCCCCCCAATTCCTTCCCACTTCCCCACCCACTTCACCGTCACCGAAGCGCTTCTCCCGGAAGCAACAGAAATTACTCTACTATAATCTCAGAAGAATACTGTGTGATCATTATATCTTCCAAAAAACGGCAGATGCTAAACAGCTATTGCTACTAATAGAAAATGGTGTAACACTCTCTCAAGTTGGGAATTATAATAATACAGGGTAACAGGCAGCATCATATCTACAAAAGGTACTAACGCCAGAAATATCTGCAAAATAAAATACACCGAAGTGCTTCCAGTGTTCCTATTGACTAACATAGGACCTATCAAAATATTTCTGTACCATTTGTCAATAGTCCCACCGAAAGAAGGGAACGGGCAGTTTTCAGCTACGTCGTATCTCTAAGTAAAGTGGGCAGGTTATTTTCAAATATATATGAACTTATAAACAATGGAGACCGAAAATTACACTATAAGCACTTCCTCCTGTCTACAGACTGCGGAAGAAAGGAAGTTTAAACTAGCAGGTGATAGTTCCTTATTTCTAACTGAAACATTTGCTGCTCTGGGGGCAGTAAAACACATAACAGATATTCCTCAAAATCCCAAAAATAGTAATAACAACCGTTCACAAAGTGTTTTGAAATTACTTAGCTGGCCACTGTGGCCGATCTGTTCTAGGCGTTTCAGTCCGGAACCGCGCTGCTGCTACGGCCGCAGGTTCGAATACTGCCTCAGGCATGAATATGTGTGTGATGGCCTTAGGTTAATTAGGTCTCAGTAGTTCTAAGTTCTTGGGGACAGATGACCTCAGATATTGAGTCCCATAGTGCTTGGAGCCATTTCAACCATTTGAAACTACTTATGTAAAGATATATCACGAAGCGAATAGTAAATATATCCTGGACCTAGTAGATCACTATTATCAAGCAAAGAAGCCTGGCCAGTGTAAAAAATTTTCATGGATTAAATCTCGTATGGGCGTTAAAGACTACGTTAAAGTAGATCGACCACCGAGAAATGCATTAGCAGTGGACGACGCGTCGCCAGAAAACTCCCGTGCGCAGATTACCTCCTGAAAATTCTCTCATATCTGGAAGAATGGTAAGGAAGTCAAGAAAACAAGCGATAAAAGCTGTTCATATATGGGCATTCATACCAAGAAATCCATGGTTACATACAGTCCAGAAAGACTGGGAAAATAATGGCATTATGAGAATGTATCCCAATCACGAATCTTTCCCCACCTACTTGGATAGAATCGCGTTATTCTAGAAACCCTGATGTCAGTACGTTTACGACGCAATAGGTGACGTCAAACAGATCCCACTTCAGTGAAAATGTTATCCGCATGTTCGAGTCCTGCCTCGGGCATGGATGTGTGAGATGTCATTCGGTTAGTTAGTTTTAAGCAGTTCTAAGTCTAGGGGACTGATGAACTCAGATGTTAAGTACCATAGTGCTTAGAGCCATTTGAACCATTTCTGTTATCCGCAAAGCATTGTCTGCCGCTTTGCACTACCCCAGTGCACCACACCCTGACATTGAAATTAATTAACAAAGTGAAATAAATGTGTTATACAATCAAGTGGTTAGCTTTCTTATACCTACTAGTATAATTATACATAGCAGTTTCAGTTTGAAGGTAAATTTAAGTATGTGTGCGCCAAACGTATATAAGAAGATGGCCAAATGTTACTTTGATATATTTGTAAATTCTCTTAACTTGTGTTAGTTCAAAGATACGTATGCTAGAAGCCATAAATTATTAATAATAGTTAACCCAGGGGAGTGGCTGGTCGAAGCATTCGATCCTCCAGGAACTCTGGCCAGTGTAGGTAGTATTGATCTATCTGAGCTTCCATGGGACCTGAGGTAGTAAACGAAAGTAACTTCACTATTGTGGATCACGTGAACATTATTGAGTACCATCTGAATCCCTCCATGCTTGGCGTCTTCCCGACAGCCTTAGCGCCTGTCACAACGCCGGAATGACGCTAAAGTGGTTTGAGGAGTACGATAGCAGCCTCACCTTGATGTCTCGGACATCAAACTCGACTGACCTGAATCAGATGTAGAATATCTCAAATGCTACCTGGCTCCTGTTCCGCCCCCACAACACACCCACTTTTAATTCAGGGGAATTGCGTGACCCACTAAACACTTGTCGACAGCGCTTCACACAGAACAGCTGCTGTTCTGTGCTACAACGACAGATCAACGCGTCATTAGGGCAGACATAACGTTTTTGCTCATCAGTATACATAATTCTGTGGCAGGCAGCCACCTCCCAACGGTTTATATGCTTCTGTTATGCTTCTGTCGTACAGAAAAACCGACTATCTCCTTCAAGCTATGTTTCAGGTGTTCCTGCACTAACTATTCCTCATTGTACGGGGTTATTCAGTGATTCTGTTAAGGACTTTTAGAGATTATGGAGGAGGGAAACTAGTAAAAAATGGTTCAAATGGCTCTGAGCACTATGGGACTCAACTGCTGTGGCCATCACTCCCCTAGAACTTAGAACTAATTAAACCTAACTAACCTAAGGACATCACACACATCCATGCCCGAGGCAGGATTCGAACCTGCGACCGTAGCATCAGCGCGGCTCCGGACTGGAGCACCTAAACCGCACGACCACCGCGGCCGGCGGAAACTTGTAATCTGCCCTATTGCACCCTGATCCGGAAACGATCATGTCGAAACTTCAAAAGCGAAAACCGTTCTGATACCTCTGACTGGCGACCTCTTCTACAGCTTTCCATACTTTGGGAGGAGACAGTTTGAAGGAAAATAAGAAAAAATGTCTGTTAAATATCGGCTCTAAAGTGCACGCCTTAAGAGGTATGAGCACTTGTTCATCTTTGCTACTGTGAAACATCTCTCTTCTACTGAACAAACGGTCATAGCTCATAAGGTATGCATTTTAGAGCCCATGTCTAACAATGTCCCCCTTTTTTTATTTTTTTGGCTATCCTACTCCCTCCCAGAAAGTGGAAAGCAAAGAGCTTGCAGAAGAATGGAAACACTGGGAGCTGGGAGATGTATCAGAACGATTTTCGCTTATATCTTTATACTCTGTCGTTTCCAGACAAGGGTACGCTACATCAGGCTGATATATTTATCCTTCTCCATGATCCCTGTATTAATGGTTCTTTCGAGTCTTGACAAATACTGTGCTTTAATTACCACATGGGATAACTGGATCCTCGTTAAGTGTGCACCAGGGAAGTGTGATAGGCCCACTATTATTTTCTGTATACATAAGTGATCTGGCGGAAAGCATGAGCAGTAATCTGCCGTTGCTTTCTGATGATGTTGTAGTGTACGGGAAGGAATTGTAACCGGTGTGATGAATGGCAGCTACCTCTAAACACAGAAGGATGTAAGTTAACGCAGATGAGTAGAAAAAAAACGTGTTCAGTTATAGTGTGCTGCATGACACAATCAAGTCGTTTAAATGTCTGGGAGCAAGGTTGAAAAGCTGTGTGAAATGGATCGAACATTGTGGTAGGGAAGGTAAATGGTCGACTTCTGCTTACTGGGGGAATTTTTGGGATAGAATGGTCCACTTGTAAAGGACACCGCTTACAGAACGCTAGGGCGATCAGATCTTGATTACTGCACGATTGTTCGTGAACCGTAACAGCTATGATTAAAGGAAGACATCGAAGCAGTTCAGAGGCGGGCGGCTAGATTTGTTACCAGTGAGTAAGAACAACCGCAAGTGTTACGTGGATGCTTCGCGAACGCCAGTAGGAACTCCTGGAGGGAAAGGCAGCGATCTTTCGGAAAAACGCTATTGATAAAATGTAGAGAACTGCCATTTTAACCTGACTCCGGAACAACTGTACTGCCACCAACATACATTTCGCGGAAGGACCACGAAGACAAGACAGGAGAAATTAGGGCTCGTATAGCGGCGTACAGACAGTCTTTTCTCCCTCGCTCTATTTGCAAGTGGAACAGGAAGGAAATTAATAGTAGTGGCCACGCACCGAATGTTGGCTTGTGGTGTATGTAGATGCCTTCTGTTCGAGACCTACTACCTAACGAAATACGTCACTTCCCAGTTCATTAACATGCTTTACTACCCCCAACGTTTGTAAATATATAGATTAGAAATTAATTACTTTTGTGGATAAAGTAAGCACAAATGTTAACTGAACACATCGAAACAAAATATCTGCATCTAGTGACGTAATGACGCAGTCTTCCGTTATAAATTTATTGCGTAACCTTTTGTCGGTGCACCTGTCAAATCTCTATGTACCTTCGAGCTATCGAGAGTAGCCACCACTTGTAACAACGAAAATGCAGGAAGCATGGCACCTGCTACCAATAAATAAAACTTTTTTTTCCTGAATAGTATGTAAATATTTGTAATTTAAATACTTTCTTTTAATAAGTGAGGACAATGCTTCACTGTATGTGTAAAATTGGGTAGAAGTCTGTTGACATTTCATTATATTTATCTGTGTCTTAGTGTGAAACTCTTCAGCGATGGGGAAAAGCCTAAGCTACTCTTATTTGCATCGACTAGCAACGATAATAGCAGTACTTGTGCGTTGTAAAATATTTGGGTAGGGAGTTGTTGCGCGAAGCGCGCGACGGTAGAGGGAGACGGGTTCCAGCACTTGTAGTGTGCATAAGTGTGCGGTTAACGCTCTCGCAGTAGAGTGTACCATTTCGGCTGCGTCATATATGCGCGCCGGTCAGATGGCTAGAGCAGGCGTACGGACAGTGGACGGGCGGAAGAGGCTGTGTTAATTATGATTGCCCGTTCCTGTAATTAGCCGTGGGTCCACAAGATGCGACCGTCTTCAACAACAGCAGCAGTTCCAGCAACACAGATTCGTCGTCGGCTCCGAGTTTCGTCGTATGCACAGCACTGAAGTAAGACTGTTCATTGGTAGAAAGTATTGATGGCTAACCCAGCAACACAACTGAATGTGATTCGATTGATAAAATTTATTTAAATTATAATCAGTTAAAGTCAGGGCGATTCTGTCGTCATTGTCCTCAGACATTGTGACCAAGCAGGGTCAGTTTTTCTTTATTTCCTTATATGGTAACCATGTGTCATAAGGAACAAATTGAATAGTTACAGCCAGTTTATTAATGAAAAATTTCGCTTTTAAGAATTTTAGCCTCAGTCTACTTTCAATTAACTGTTGTACAACAGAGGCTTCAGTATATGAGCAAAGTAAAACAATTTCCCTTTTCAAGTTTGAGAATCAATCACTGGAAAAATCTAAAGAAAGGCACAAATTAAGAGTGCAAAAGTTTTATTTATTTTACTTATAGCTTGGAGCACATGGCTGTTTGGTTTGGTACGTATTCTATTATTTATTTCTGTTCAAGTCAGTAAAAAAATCTCAGCTGTTCAGACAATAATTTCAAATCCAATTTGCAAAATAAGTAACTGCAAAGTAAAAGTGTTTGCTTTCCTTTGTAAATTTATTTGATGACATTACGTTGAGGCCACTGAAAGTCATTGATCACGTAATGAAGTTCAATACCAACATACTGTTTAATTCCATATTTTCAATTCATTACTCGATTGTTTTTTTTCCAAAATTTTATGTCAAACGTAACGTAAGAGTTACTTTTCATTTTTCTTTATCATTACATACTCAGTTAAAATTAGTGTCAAAAAACGTGACAACCTTCAGTTACCAAGGCAGTGTTTAATAATACACATGTTTCTCTTTCCCATCATCTTGTACAGTGTTGTTCAAATGTGTGTGAAATCATATGGGACATAACTGCTAAGGTCTTCAGTCCCTAAGCTTACACACTACTTAACCTAATTATCCTAAGGACAGAGACACACGCTCATGCCCGAGGGAGGACTCGTACCTCTGCCGGGACCAGCCGCACAACCTATGATCTTGTACAGGATTTTGGATATAAATTAGCCTAGTGGGCTGGCGGCCGTTAATTATTTCCTGTTGTTTCATTAGTGCAACTTTTGGATTTATAATCAGTGGCACCCCTTTCTGTCCAGTGTTGATCGTGAGTGAATGAACCAAATAACTTCCATTTTTCCAAACCATAATCCTGTTCGGTTAAATTACTTTTTATTTTTAGTAGACTTTTCCATTAGAAGGGGCTATTGTACACTCTACGACGGCCGGAGTGGCCGAGCGGTTCTAGGCCCTACAGTCTGGAACCGCGCGACCGTAGCGGTCGCTGGTTCGAATCCTGACTCCGGCATGGATGTGTGTGATTTCCTTAGGTTAGTTAGGTCTAAGTAGTTCTAAGTTATAGGGGACTGATGACCTCAGAAGTTAAGTCCCATAGTGCTCAGAGCCATTTGAACCATTTTTGTACACTCTCCTCCTACTTATCGGTATTATTTCTTCGGGATAGATACCCTTATCCAATTAGTAAAAATCCATTAGGCATACATGCGATCCAGGCCATATTTTATATCGCAAGCAGGATAGGCCGATTAGTAACGTTGTGTTGTTGTTGTGGTCTTCAGTCCTGAGACTGCTTTGATGCAGCTCTCCATGCTACTCTATCCTGTGCAAGCTTCTTCATCTCCCAGTACTTATTGCAACCTACATCCTTCTGAATCTGTTTAGTGTACTCAACTCTTGGTCTCCCTCTACGATTTTTACCCTCCACGCTGCCCTCCAATACTAAATTGGTGATCCCTTGATGCCTCAACACATGTGCTACCAACCGATCCCTTCTTCTAGTCAAGTTGTGCCACAGACTTCTCCCCAATCCTATTCAATACTTCCTCATTTGTTATGTGATCTACCTATCTAATCTTCAGCATTCTTCTTTAGCACCACATTTCGAATGCTTCTATTCTCTTCTTGTCCAAACTATTTATCGCCTATGTTTCACTTCCATACATGGCTACACTCCAAACTAATACTTTCAGAAACGACTTCCTGACACTTTAATCTATACTCGATGTTAACAAATTTCTCTTCTACAGAAACGCTTTCCTTGCCATTGCCAGTCTACATTTTATATCCTCTCTACTTCGACCATCATCAGTTATTTTGCTCCCCAAATAGCAAAACTCCTTTACTACTTTAAGTGTCTCATTTCCTAATCTAATTCCCTCAGCATCACCCGACTTAATTCGACTACATTCCATTATCCTCGTTTTGTTTTTGTTGATTTTCATCTTATACCCTCCTTTCAAGACACTGTCCATTCCATTCAACTGCTCTTCCAAGTCCTTTGCTGCCTCTGACAGAATTACAATGTCATCGGCAAACCTCAAAGTTTTTATTTCTTCTCCATGGATTTTAATACCTACTCCGAATTTTTCTTTTGTTTCCTTGACTGCTTGCTCAATATACAGATTGAATAACGTCGGGGAGAGACTACAACCCTGTCTCACTCCCTTCCCAACCACTGCTTCCCTTTCATGTCCCTCGACTCTTATAACTGCCATCTGGTTTCTGTACAAATTGTAAATTGCCTTTCGCTCCCTGTATTTTACCCCTGCCATCTTCAGAATTTGAAAGAGAGCATTCCACTCAACATTGTCAAAAGATTTCTCTAAGTCTACAAATGCTAGAAACGTAGGTTTGCCTTTCCTTAATCTAGCTTCTAAGATAAGTCGTAGGGTCAGTATTGCCTCACGTGTTCCAACATTTCTACAGAATCCAAACTGATCTTCCCCGAGGTCGGCTTCTACCAGTTTTTCCATTCGTCTATAAAGAATCGGCGTTAGTATTTTGCAGCCGTGACTTATTAAACTGATATTTCGGTAATTTTCACATTTGTCAACACCTGCTTTCTTTGGAATTGGAATTATTATATTCTTCTTGAAGTCTGAGGGTATTCTGTCTGCAGGGCAGGTTATACACTGTCATATGCAGGTTATACACTGTCATATTCCGTGTGAATGTGGCTCACACTGTGCTCTAGGTAGTTTCGAAATGTCAAATTTTCGCCTAACGGCTCATGAGAAAGCTCTCTAGCAAGTTGCTAGCAAGTGAATATGCATCTTCTGTGCAGGGTAAAGGCGGTGGCCAGCGCTGCGCATCCGGAGACGCTGCAGGGCAGCCGGTGCATCCCCCACCTCCGGAGCGAAGCGACAGTTGCAGCAGCAGCAGCTGGAGGCTGTGGAGGGGGCGGAGGAGGAGGACTAAGCGGAACGCGCCGCGGAGCACCCGCGTCCGGTCCGGCCTGGTCGCGGTGCCGCAATTAGAGCCGCTAACGAGCAGTCCCTCCCTGCCTCCCTCCCTCCCTCCCACGCCGTAGCACATCGCGCCTCACCTCACCCCCCAGCCGGCCAGCTAGATCGCGGGTCGATGAGACACAGTCGGAGCGCTGCTGCCGATGTTGATAATTAGAACTGCCCGCCTTCTCCATTATCCGCTCGGCTGGCTCAGTTCGAGTTTGTGCCGAATATTAGAGGCGGGGACGGGCTGCAGCCGGTCGGGCAGGGACACTCAATCATTAGCGCTCTGTCCTCTCTGTGGGGGGCGGGGAAAGCGGTGACGTCTGCGCCATTGTCCGCTTCGCGATCGCATGCAATATACCGGTTAACGGCGATTGATAGCAGTGATTATTGTAAGGTATCTCTCAATGTTTGAATGCTGACGTGTTTCACTTCACTCTCCCCATTCATAAGACCGTACATTATCAACATTCACGGAATGTTTCAGATAGGTCAGTGACTTTCAGATTTCTGGAAGAAGATGCACGATCGCCTGTATCAGCCCCAGATGATTTCTAGCTAACACCAACGGACACCTAAGGAATAGTGTTTATGACACGGAACCCACAATACCAGATCACTTCAAGTACTGTAGGTTGCTGGGGTCGCTCGTCACTCCGTGACACTAGCAACTTTTCAACGTCGTCCGCATTTTCTACGATCGTACATTATCTACATACCAAAATGTTTCAGATAAGTCTGTGACTTTCAGATTTCTGAAAGAAGACGCACCATCGCCTGCATCAGCACCAGATGATTTCTTACAAACAACAGCGGACACCTAAGGAATTGTGTTTATGAGACGGAACCCACAATCCCAGATGACTTCAAATACTGTAGCGTACTGAGGTCGAAAAAAATGGTTCAAATGGCTCTGAGCACTATGGGACTTAACAGCTGTGGTCATCAGTCCCCTAGAACTTAGAACTAGTTAAACCTAACTAACCTAAGGACAACGCACACATCCATGCCCGAGGCAGGATTCGAACCTGCGACCGTAGCGGTCACGCGGTTCCAGACTGAAGCGCCTAGAACCGCACGGCCACACCGGCCGGCGTACTGAGGTCGCTCGTCGCTCCGTGACACTAGCAACTTTTCAACGGTGTCCTTATTTCCTTTAAAAGGCACATTTAGTTGCGCATTCTGGAATTGCGATTGGCAGATTTTACCACTCCGTTGCTCTAAAATGGATATTCATCGTCTTACATAAAACGAGCCTTACCTCCCCACGTAAAGATAATAGTGACGAACAGATGTCTGCAAAATCGAAAGTTTTCCCATTGTGCATTAAAGACGCTACTGATCTAGTAGGGATGACCATGAAGAAACTGGATATTGGCATCGTCTACAAATCCAGCCAAAGGAAGAAGGAACCTACATGGAATAAAATGTTCTCGGGTTTACAACCGCGTCAGATGCTTAAAACTACACCAGCTTTCGGCGAAGCACTCCTTGGCCATTGTCAAGTGGTATGACTGTCAGTGGGCGGTTGCCGCGCCCTTATATACGCTAGCTGCCGGCTATGACATCAATGGTGCCCGTGACATTGCCATATATGGGCATGTTTTGAATCGTCTTTCGATGTACCCTCTTGATGGTTCGGAAAGACTCTCAGAAGCCGCTGAAAAACCACAAATTTACCTAATACCATGTAATTGTGGAGATTTGTATCTGTGTGCTGCAAAAAAAAAAAAAAAGTGCAAAAGCGACTGGAGGAACATAAGGGCAATTGCAGAAGAGAATAATCTGTTGTGGAAAACTCTTTATGGGCCGAAAATACTTTCGATTTAATGAGAGATTCTGTCTGCCACGAAAGGGTATTAACGACAGGTGAAACAAGGAAGCGATTGATGTTATTAAACACAGAAGAAGGAGGTTTTGATTAAGTAGATGTGTACCAGCCTTCGAGCGAAAGGCGATAGCAACAGCGGACTACTGTAACACACAAAAGCCAACAGAGCTGGAGTTTTAAAAAATATGTAACATCACGTTCATACACGAGTGCACAGATTACGAAATTTCACCTCAATCAGTAGCGGGCGAGAACGTGTACCGGACCTTCACGTTTGAAGATGATTTCATCAGACAAGGACGAAAAGGTGTCTCGAACAAATTAATTTCACAGTGGCATAATAGACCGGATTATTTCAATATGAAGGAACTCACATTGAATCAAGGGAGGCCACTACAGCCAGGAAAGTGCCCATGGAGACTCTGGAAGATCATCTTAATCCCCTTTCATGTGGTGTACAGTTTGCTTTTCGTTTACTTGATATCTCGCACAGCATATTCCAGGAAGGCTCCTTCAACTGCTAGTTACTCTGTTGCGCATTCTCTCGTAGTAACTTCTATGCTGTTTTCCTTGTAAGATCAATTAAACGCTAGCTGCGCTGTAAACTGAGTAGCCCTTGAGATGTATTTGTAGTTGCGAATATGAACAAGTTACGCAAGCACCCAGTATACGAGCACCAACAATTTGTCCGTGTTCTAATTCAGTTAGTTGTGAGATAACGGACTTACAATCACACAGAATACTATCCCGAGCACGACTGACACTGGCAACGTATTAAGGACATTGCGCCACTGCCTTTCTTGGTCAAATATATTGCTTGTCAACTGATAAGACATGACATGACACTTGCTAAGAAACAATCGCCAGTAGCTACGGAACAACCGGTGACGGCTAGGGGCACCTGGCCAATTATAGTAATAGGAGACGTAGGGGGATGGTCGTGTTAACTGCAGCGCAGCCTGTGCAAAAACCCTCGGTATGCATTCGACAGTTTGTGCAGTACTGTATTTGAAGAAGGTTGTTGTGGAACCGATTAGTGCGACATGTTATTTCAAAATGTCTGACTTCAACCACACTATCGTCGAGAAAGACTTCGTTGGAGTTGGGAGCATGTTGGTTGGGGTCAGCAACAGTGGTTCACGGTGATGTTCTTCGACGAGTCTCTATTCACTGTGGAAAGTGTGGATAGAGAGAGAGAGATAGAGAAACATGTTACACATCATAGAATGTTGATGAACGTCATCGCTGTGGCCTAGGTGTTATGGCGTGGCCAGGCATTATGCACAGTAGCCGAACACCGTTGCATACCATTTCATGTGGTGCCGTGACACCACAACTGTACAGCAAGAGTAGAGAGAGAGAGAGAGAGAGACACGTTACACACCACAGAAAATGACATCGGTGTGGCTTAGGCTTAATGGCGTGGGCAGGCATTATGCAGAGTAGCCAAATACCGCTGCGTATCATTACGCGTGACGCCGTTACACCGCAACGGTACTGCACGGAAATTATTGTGGATCATTTGCGACACTTTAGGGGCTCGATGGATTATGTCTTTCTGTTTATGGACGACAGTGCCCGCCCATACAGGACCGCTGAGGTGTTGAACACACAAGACAGTGAAGATATTCATCATCGGGAGTGGCACGCGTACTGCCCGGTCACCCTAAAGAGCATACCTGGGATGCTCCTAACAGATGTATTTCTCAATGAACACTTCTTCACGAATAGTGCAAGAACTGAAAAGCGTTTTGAAAGGGAATGATACACTATGTGATCAAAAGTATCCGGACACCCCCAACAACATACGTTTTTCATATTAGGTCTATAGTGCTGCAACATACTACCAGGTGCGACATATCAACGACCCCAGTAGTCATTAGACATCGTGAGAGAGCAGGATGGCGCGCTCCGTAGAACTCATGGCCATACGTCTGTACGCGAGATTTCTCCACTCCTAAACATCCCTAGATCCACTGTTTCCGATGTGATAGTGAAGTGGAAACGTGAAGGGACACGTACAGCACTAAAGCGTACAGGCCGACCTCGTCTATTGACACAGAGACCGCCGACATTTGAAGACGGTCGTAATGTGTAATAGGCAGACATCTATACAGACCGTCACGCAGCAATTCCAAACTGCATTACGATCCAGTGTAAGTACTATGACAGATCGGCGGGAAGTGAGAAAACTTGGATTTCATGGTCGAGCGGCTGCTCATAAGCCACACATAATGCCAAACTACGTCTCGCTCGGTGTAAGGAGGGTAAACATTGGACGACTGAACAGTGGATAAAACGTTATGTGGAGCGACCAATCACAGTACACAATGTGGTGATCCGATGGCAAGGTGTGGGTATGGCGAATGCCCGGTGAACGTTATCTGATAGCGTGTGTAGTACCAGCAGTAAAATTCGGAGGCGGTGGTGTTACGGTATGGTCGTGTTTTTGATGGAGGGGGCTTGCACCCCTTGTTGTTTTGGGTGGCAGTATCACAGCACACGCCCTCATTGATGTTTAAAGCACCTTCTAGCTACCCACTGTTGAAGAGCAATTCGGGGATGGCGATTACATTTTCAACACGATCGAGCACCTATTCATAAGGCACGGCCAGTGGCGGAGTGGTTACATGACAGTAACATCCCTGCAATGGACTGGCCTGCAAAGAGACCTGACCTGAATCCTATAGAATACCTTTGGGATATTTTTGAACGTCAACTTCGTTCCAGGCCTCACCGACTGACATCGATGGCTCTCCCCAGTGCTGCACTCCATGAAGAATGGGCTGCCATTCCCCAAGAAAACCTTCCATCACCTGGCTGAACGTATGCCTGCGAGAGTGGAAGCTGTCATCAAGGGGGGTCAACACCATATTGAATTCCGGCATTACCGATGGAGGGCGCCACTAAATTGTAAGTAATTTTCAGCCAGGTGTCGGGATATTTTTGATCACATAGTGTACAATATCTCCTAGGACTCCTCAGTAGTTTGGTAGACGGCATGAGTAACAGGTGCATTAGAGTTGAGGAGGGCATATTCCTTACTGAGTGTCCGATACCGATCTGTCTGCTGGGATTCTGGCCTTTGTCAAGCATGAAAGTCATTTATGTCTTTTACTCTGCTTTCCCATGTATTAAGATCAATACCATGCGCTAAGGTCACGGGGATGTCGCCTACTCCAGAGTCCATTTATAATTAAACCACTCCACCTCTTTTACTTGTATACTGAGTTTATCTTGTGTATCATTGCTTATGACTTTTCCTGTTCAGCCTTCTCTGAGTTCCTTAGCAGTTATCAAGCGGTGTACAACTTGAGCACTTGCAGGATTGGCCAGTATCTGCATTTACGTTCAAGCACGCTTTTCTCGAGGTATTTCCAGATTCTTGTCCAGCCCTTTTAAGCTCAGTACCCTGCTGGAACAGACTCAGATAATTCAACTACATTTAGCCCCGCGGAAAAGGAAGAGAGTTGGAAGCGGATCATCATAGATATGTTGAGTTCTCTTTCAAATCTTTTTCATTTTACTTTGGTTTACAGCCTACCTTTAATTTTCTAAATTAAATCGTTTTTGTCCTGCGACTATACGTATGCCCACAGTCTTAGCAGTAAGGTTTATTGTTACACGTAGTCTTTCATTCCTGAGTCTGGTGCTTTTAGACCTTTACTGCTTAAAATAATTACAAATTCCTCACTCGTGTGTTTTCCTTATTGTTAACAGTTTTAGTCAGTAATAATTAGCTTCGGAACGTGCGTTATTAAAAAAATACATTAGTAAATAGTTGGAACCCAACATCCGGTCGTTAACAAAATCGCTGTTGCAGAAATCAATCGAAAATGGCTAAACGTCCGAGACTGCACTTGTTCGAAGAAACAAAAGTATAGCCTAAGTAATGTTTATTTAGTTTTTCAAAGATCACAAGCCCAATGTATCCTTCACCACAGACATTCCTTCTAAAACCGTGTTTCAAATTTGTAAACTCGGAACCAAAGTAGCTTTTCTATGAAATTACAGTAGGTCTTCATATTGACCTAGCTTTTACGCCGTTTACGCTGTGTTGGCGAAGCTTTGGTGAAGGAGTGTGCTAACGCTCAGCTGATGGTTAACTTCCACTCTTTTATAGGGTTTTCTGTGGAATTCGGAGATCACAATCCAACGAGTTCCAGTTTGCCATTCTTTCTCCTTTAATCGACCGAACCGAACGTTTATTTCATTTTCTGCGTCTCTTCTGCATTTGCACTCTTTGCGTATGTAGCTGACGGGAATATTCGAAACGACTATCTTCTGAATTTTCACTTAGAGTAATTTTTTTTCTAACAGAAAATTGTCAATATAACTGGGACATCCTGGGGAAAGGCGCTGAATTCAAAACTGCAAAAACCTCTTTCAGATGAGTGTATAAGAATAAACTGTTTTCATACATTTACAAATATTCCAAAACTGGGATATTTAGGGCGTTTTCTTAGAACTGTTCTTTCTTATTTCACAATTTCCTTCACGGGGAGATGTAAAAGGCGTTCACCGAAGGCTAGCCGACCGGAGTGGCCGCGTGGCTCTAGGCGCTACAGTCTGGAACCGCGCGACCGCTACGGTCGCAGGTTCGAATCCTGCTTCGGGCATGGATGTGTGTGATGTCCTTAGGTTAGTTAGGTTTAAGTAGTTCTAAGTTCTAGGGGACTAATGGCTTCAGAAGTTAACTCCCATAGTGCTCAGAGCCATTTTTCAACCGAAGGCTATGTAACAGTCCGAAGGCTTTATCAGATGAACATAATTGTTAGACACAAATCCTGTGAAGTTAATTTGTACAGGAACATGCTAGGTCATGTGCATGGGACTTACACACAGCCTTTAGAAGCAAACCAAGACCCCTCTCAGCATTTTCATCTCTAACAATGATAGTATTCTGATTCTGAAGAAAAATAGCACAACAAGAAATAGGAACAGAACAATTAAGTACTCCTCCCACGAATTATAAAGAAATCAATTCCCAACCAACTAGCTGCGATTTTTGAAATATCCTCTAACGTCTCCTAACAACTGTTCTGCAATGCACCTGCACGCAACAGACAACTTATCTCGTCTTGCCGCTGCAACTGCGTGATCAGCAACATGCTAAAATATTTCGAAAAGCAGTGCTGCGACCCATGCAGAGTGCAACGCAAGGACTAATTGAATGATCAGGAGCGGTTTGGTCAACTGACCTTAAACGATGTTAAGAACAGTGAAAGAAACTAAAAAAGACTTTTAAATTACTATGTTCAGAAAACTAACCATTTAAATTCTGGCAGACTTTACACATACTTTCAATTATTCAACAATGTGCATACTCAGAAAAACACGTTTCCGGCCACAACAAAAATACCAATATTATTCTGAGTGTATTCATACATAAATCTGAGAAACTCTCTCCAGTGCGCAGGCAACCAACAGCTACGTGCGGCGGAAAGGCAAATTACCAAAAATCCTCAACTAATACCTAAATCTCCTCCGGCACTACTCGCTGCAGGCAGCGAACTCTCACGTCGCGCGTCTTGTCTCCACCGCACCCTTCGTCCGACCACTTCCGACTCCCCTCGACAACTCCTTGTTCGCTACTACTCGCGATAATAATATTTCAGACTCAGACGTTGTGTATGCAAGCACGAGAATCATAGACGTCCAACTTTCAAGGTGAACGGCATTTATTTTTTGGGAGAATAGATCAAACATTATATAAATACTGAATATTTAACACCAAAACAGTTTGCTTTAAAAATCCGCAGCAAACGTAACAACACATTTAAAATAAATAATAGGTTGCATGCTTTGTAAGTGTTAATAATCGAATAAAACATTCTAAGCACATGAACGTTTTATTCTGACAACTCTTTCAGTTTGTGTTGACTTGCTTTAATTTCTCTGTAGCTTCATCTCGACCAAATTTATTAGGATATATTAAATAACATGATGTGGACCTGTTTCTCTTGCTGCCTGTAACCTGGATGACATCGTTCCATGAACCTGATGTTCGTGGTATTCCTGGTGTTTGCAGTACATCGTTGGGGTTACAAACGTTCATCAATGCAAGATAAACGTTCTCTCGAAATTCAATTACGTGCTCATTTTTGTCAATTACTTCGTTGTAGGTAACGCGAGCGTTAAAAACTGCCATCTTTGCTATAAGCTCTAATGCAATTTGCGGTACTACTTCATTCTCATAAAGCTGAGGTATAAGATGGCATTGCAGTTGACACGAAAGGAGTTTTCAGCATCATATTCCCAAACGGAAGTTGGTTTGTGGGTTGCTCTTTTTCTGGAGGTGGTTGCTACGATTTCTGGAAGTTCTTTAGTGCTCAGAAACAAGACATCTCTCTTTTCTTTCCATATTCCTGAGAAACATTTACTTTATTCTGCATACATACCATTTCACTTTCTTGACCTTTCCCTCACTACAGTGATTGGCATACACTTTCTCTTATTCCCCAACGTCCGAACAAGGTGGTTGAATGTTCGTTCAACTTATGGGCTAAGGCAAGGCTTGTGTAGTAATTTTCGATGCACAGAGTGCGTCCTACGTTCAACAACGGACCCATCAACGCTATAACTGCATGGGAAAATAGTTCATGGTGTGCGGGAGCAATCTCCTTTCCAGCATACTGTTTCGCGTGCCAGATGTAGCCTTCCTGAGAACACAGCTTGATTAGCTTGTTACCAACTTATAACACTTCCGGAATATACTGGCGAAACCCCAGCCTCCGTCTAAAGGGCACCATAATTTCATCAATGCACACTTTCTCACGTTACACTACAAGAAATTTATTGTTTATTAGAACAATTAATGGTGAAATTTTGTACAGATTGCCTTTGTTTGTGCCAGAACTGTCCGGAAAATGTAGCATATTTATAAGAGAACCAACCTTTTGCGGGTCAAAGCCTTACTTACTTCATTCTGTACAGTACATGCATTGATCAATTGTTTTCTAGTGAAGATTTTCGATCCAAACCAATCCACAAAAAGGATCTAAGAAACGTAACACTACCTCATAACTTCGTGTCCACCAATTGTACTTGGTCCTGTTCTGTACTTATTTCGTTGACAGTACTTTTAATGATTACTCTCGGTATCTGTCACTTAGGACATGGTTCATTTTCAGTCATTTTCATCCTCACATCATCAGCAATTCCCTCAACACAGGTTTTGGCAAAGTCATTCATATTTCCTATTTGCACCATGCCAACTAACTTCGGAGATGATTCAGGAACGAACATTTACTCACCCCCAACAGTTATTCTTTTCCTTTCCACGGTACGCCTCTATGCGAATCTACGGAGTCACGTGGCAAGCAACGAGTTAAAATCTATTTGGTGTATAACTTTTCGGACAGAGTGAAAATTCATTTATCTCGAAACTATCAATCTGTTCTTGGTACCTGTTCTCAAACTGTATTGATGAAACTCTTCCAACTGTGTAGCAGAAAATTTAATTTAACAATGTCGACTAACTGACGGACAAGCTGCTGCTGCAGTTCCAATTACTGCGCTTGTTTGTGGCTATTCTCTGTAAATGCGGGTTAATGAGACAATGAGTACCTACTCGAACACGTGGCAGCAAGTCCATTTTACTTTCTGTCTGCGACATACGTCACAAAAGCGAACCAGGTAACGAGCACACTTAGTTAATTAGCGCACGGGGTGTTATGGAGGACTATTCTACGAATGCTGTTGGGAAAACGCCCTTGTTGGCTCTGCGGATTCGGCAAGGTGTGAATAACCTAGAGGACTGCTGAGAATACTGAGACACTGACGTATCCACTGTGATTTCCTAGAATCAGCTGTTGCTGTTAAGAGCTCCACACATTTCGGAAATCGTACCGAAATCGAAATACTGCGATGTTGTTAGAATAAAGAGAATTTAGTTTGATAGCTGACAGTTTGTTGTCTTTATAGTATAGTACTCTTTGTTAGGTAACTGAAATTAAAGCTATTCTTATGCCAATGGCTGTGAGTTTCAGATTTCACACAGATTTTTTACTTCAAACCTAGATCTTTAATATAATTTTTAAATAATGCAGATAATAATGGTCTCTCTTAACTGTGTCCTTCATAATCTGAAAAGAATTCTGTTCACCCTTTATGATTAACGTTGACATTTTAAAATTCCCACTTAATTCTTTCATCTGAAATGCTTTACGGCTCGTTGATCTTTCCTAGGAGTCGAAAATTGTTGCTGTAGATTCGTGAAAGGATTTACTGACATTGCCAGACCGTTGATGCAATTACTGAATAAAGGTTGAAAACTTGTTTGGTCAGAGGATTATCAATATGCTTTCGAAAAAATGAAAGGAGCTCTGACATCGAGTCCGATCTTAGTGTTTCCAGGTTTCATCTACATCTACATTCTACATCTACATTTATACTCCGCAAGCCACCCAATGATGTGTGGCGGAGGGCACTTTACGTGCCACTGTCATTACCTCCCTTTCCTGTTCCAGTCGCGTATGGTTCGCGGGAAGAACGACTGTCTGAAAGCCTCCGTGCGCGCTCTAATCTCTCTAATTTTACATTCGTGATCTCCTCGGGAGGTAATAGTAGGGGGAAGCAATATATTCGATACCTCATCCAGAAATGCACCCTCTCGAAACCTGGCGAGCAAGCTACACCGCGATGCAGAGCGCCTCTCTTGCAGAGTCTGCCACCTGAGTTTGTTAAACATCTCCGTAACGCTATCACGGTTACCAAATAACCATGTGACGAAACGCGCCGCTCTTCTTTGGATCTTCTCTATCTCCTCCGTCAACCCGATCTGGTACGGATCCCACACTGATGAGCAATACTCAAGTATAGGTCGAACGAGTGTTTTGTAAGCCACCTCCTTTGTTGATGGACTACATTTTGTAAGGACTCTCCCAATGAATCTCAACCTGGCACCTGCCTTACCAACAATTAATTTTTTATGATCATTCCACTTCAAATCGTTCCGTACGCATACTTCCCGATATTTTACAGAAGTAACTGCTTCCAGTGTTTGTTCCGCTATCATATAATCATACAATAAAGGATCCTTCTTTCTATGTATTCACAATACATTACATATGTCTATGTTAAGGGTCAGTTGCCACTCCCTGCACCAAGTGCCTATCCGCTGCAGATCTTCCTGCATTTCGCTGCAATTTTTTAATGCTGCAACTTCTCTGTATACTACAGCATCATCTGCGAAAAGCCGCATGGAACTTCCGACACTATCTACTAGGTCATTTATACATATTTTGAAAAGCAATGGTCCCATAACACTCCCCAGTGGCACGTCAGAGGTTACTTTAACGTCTGTAGACGTCTCTCCATTGATAACAACATGCTCTGTTCTGTTTGCTAAAAACTCTTCAATCCAGCCACACAGCTGGTCTTATATTCCGTAGGCTCTTACTTTGTTTATCAGGCGACAGTGCGGAACTGTATCGAACGCCTTCCGGAAGTCAAGAAAAATAGCATCTACCTGGGAGCCTGTATCTAATATTTTCTGGGTCTCATGAACAAATAAAACGAGTTGGGTCTCACACGATCGCTGTTTCCGGAATCCATGTTGATTCCTACATAGTATATTCTAGGTTTCCAAAAACGACATGATACTCGAGCAAAAAACGTTCTAAAATTCTACAACAGATCGACGTCAGAGATATAGGTCTATAGTTTTGCGCATCTGCTCGACGACCCTTCTTGATGACTGGGACTACCTGTGCTCTTTTCCAATCATTTGGAACCTTCCGTTCCTCTAGAGACTTGCGGTACACGGCTGTTAGAAGGGGGGCAAGTTCTTTCGCGTACTCTGTGTAGAATCGAATTGGTATCCCGTCATGTCCAGTGGACTTTCCTCTGTTGAGTGATTCCAGTTGCTTGTCTATTCCTTGGACACTTATTTCGATGTCAGCCATTTTTTCGTTTGTGCGAGGATTTAGAGAAGGAACTGCAGTGCGGTCTTCCTCTCCGAAACAGCTTTGGAAAAAGATGTTTAGTATTTCAGCTTTACGCGTGTCATCCTCTGTTTCAATGCCATCATCATCCCGGAGTGTCTGGATATGCTGTTTCGAGCCACTTACTGATTTAACGTAAGACCAGAACTTCCTAGGATTTTCTGTCAAGTCGGTACATAGAATTTTACTTTCGAATTCACTGAACGCTTCACGCATAGCCCTCCTTACACTAACTTTGACATCGTTTAGCTTCTGTTTGTCTGAGAGGTTTTGGCTGCGTTTAAACTTGCAGTGAAGCTCTCTTTGCTTTCGCCGAAGTTTCCTAACTTTGTTGTTGTACCACGGTGGGTTTTTCCCGTCCCTCACAGTTTTACTCGGCATGTACCTGTCTAAAACGCATTTTACGATTGCCTTGAACTTTTTCCATAAACACTCAACATTGTCAGTGTCGGAACAGAAATTTTCGTTTTGATCTGTTAGGTAGTCTGAAATCTGCCTTCTATTACTCTTGCTAAGCAGATAAACCTTCCTCCCTTTTTTTATATTCCTATTAACTTCCATATTCAGGGATGCTGCAACGGCCTTATGATCACTGATTCCCTGTTCTGCACATACAGAGTCGAAAAGTTCGGGTCTGTTTGTTATGAGTAGGTCCAAGATGTTATCTGCACGAGTCGGTTCTCTGTTTAATTGCTCGAGGTAATTTTCGGATAGTGCACTCAGTATAATGTCACTCGATGCTCTGTCCCTACCACCCGTCCTAAACATCTGAGTGTCCCAGTCTATATCTGGTAAATTGAAATCTCCACCTAAGACTATAACATGCTGAGAAAATTTATGTGAAATGTACTCCAAATTTTCTCTCAGTTGTTCTGCCACTAATGCTGCTGAGTTGGGAGGTCGGTAAAAGGAACCAATTATGAACCCAGCTCGGTTGTTGAGTGTAACCTCCACCCATAATAATTCACAGGAACTATCCACTTCTACTTCACTACAGGATAAACTACTGCTAACAGCAACGAACACTCCACCACCGGTTGCATGCAATCTATCCATTCTAAACACCGTCAGTACCTTTGTAAAAATTTCGGCAGAATTTATCTCTGGCTTCAGCCAGCTTTCTGTACCTATAACGATTTCAGCTTCGGTGCTTTCTATCAGCGCTTGAAGTTCCGGTACTTTACCAACGCAGCTTCGACAGTTTACAATTACAATACCGATCGCTGCTTGGTCACCTCATGTCCCGACTTTGCCTCGCACCCGTTGAGGCTGTTGCCCTTTCTGTACTTGCCCAAGGCCATCTAACCTAAAAAACCGCCCAGCCCACGCCACACAACCCCTGCTACCCGTGTAGCCGCTTTTTGCGTGTAGTGGACTCCTGACCTATCCAGCGGAACCCGAAACCCCACCACCCTATGGCGCAAGTCGAGGAATCTGCAGCCCACACGATCGCAGAACCGTATCAGCCTCTGATTCAGACCCTCCACTCGGCTCTGTACCAAAGGTCCGCAGTCAGTCCTGTTGACGATGCTGCAGATGGTGAGCTCTGCTTTCATCCCGTTAGCGAGACTGGCAGTCTTCACCAAATCAGATAGCCGCCGGAAGCCAGAGAGGATTTCCTCCGATCCATAGCGACACACATCATTGGTGCCGACATGAGCGACCACCTGCAGATGGGTGCACCCTGTACCCTTCATGGCATCCGGAAGGACCCTTTCCACATCTGGAATGACTCCCCCCGGTATGCACACGGAGGGCACATTGGTTTTATTGCCCTCTCTTGCTGCCATATCCCTAAGGGGCCCCATTACGCGCCTGACATTGGAGCTCCCAACTACCAGTAGGCCCACCCTCTGCGACCGCCCGGATCTTGCAGACTGAGGGGCAACCTCTGGAACAGGACAAGCAGCCATGTCAGGCCGAACATCAGTATCAGCCTGAGACAGAGCCTGAAACCGTTTCGTCAGACAAACTGGAGAGGCCTTCTGTTCAGCCCTCCGGAATGTCTTTCGCCCCCTGCCACACCTTGAGACGATCTCCCACTCTACCACAGGTGAGGGATCAGCCTCAATGCGGGAAGTATGCCGGGCAACCACAGTCGTAGTCCGAACGGGGGATGCGTGGGACGAGCTGGCCGTCCCCGACAAACCCCCATCCCGACCCCCACAGTGATGCCCATTGGCAACAGCCTCAAGCTGTGTGACCGAAGCCAACACTGCCTGAAGCTGGGCGCGAAGGGATACCAACTCAGCCTGCATCCGAACACAGCAGTTGCAGTCCCTATCCATGGTAAAAACTGTTGTGCAAAGAACGTCTGAACTAATCTACAGAGTGTGTAAACAAATCGACACAAAATTTAAACAGTTATTAAAATACAAGATTGCCTAGTAAATGCAATGATGCTGCTACTTGCGCACTGCTGACACACTGTTCGGCGGCGGAAGGAAACTACGCGATTTTACACTATTCATGTACTAAAACGCGATGCTACAACTGTCAAATACTATAATACGCCCGAAATTTATGAATTAAACAATGCAAGTACCAAAACACGCAAAGAAATTAAGAATTAAGCTATGTAACAAATGAGTGAGTTAGGAGTATACGACTTGCTGCTGCAGCTGCTTATCCAACGGCGGCAGGGAGCACATTTCAGTAAGGAAATCACTCTGTCTAGTGACGCATCCAACCAAGCAGTTGGTAGTGTATTGTCTCAAGATAAGGAGGGAACAGAACATCTGGTAGCCAATACATAAAGAAAAATGGGCTCAGCAGAGGGGAAATACTCCATGACGGGAAAAAAGATGTTGATTTGTATCTACGGAATTGCCTATGTGAATTGTTATCTCTATGGAGGAAAGTGTCCAGTTATAACGGGTCATGCTGCTTTGAAATGGTTTCTGAAGTTGAAGGATCCTTCTATTATGTTCACACGATGGGTGGTACGAATCGATTTGATTTTGTGGTTCTACATAATCATGGAAAGAAATAAGGAGAAGCAGACGGCTTCAGTAGCAGAGTAGCAGTGTTGCATAAGGGTGGTAATGAACTTAGGGTGTGACAGACAGCACAGAAGACAGATGACTAGTGTAAGCAGGGTAGTATACAACCAAAATTGTTTGTGGATTTCGTGCATACCGGGTTGATAACGAGACAGCAACTTGTGTTAAACAGTTTGATGCAGAAAACATCCAGATTTTCACAATAAAGTTTTTTATTTAATTGATGACTATTCTCGGGTTATCTGAACCCATTTTCAAATCATCCAAACAGACGAAATGGCGTATTCTGTAATAGCTTGCAAACCATGTTAAGATTGTGCATACATTTATACCTGGAAGGGGGAGTGCTGTTCTTTAAACAAGAAGGTGTGGTGATCACCGGTCATCGCTGAGGGATACAGGAAGTATTTAACGCATGGGAGATGCCGAATGAGGTGGGATGACTGAAGGAATCCTCCAATAATTTTCAGAGGGGGCAAATAATCACGGAACGCTTAAAGGAGTTAACAGGTAATGTAGGAGAGTACGTGGGGCTTAGGAGAAGTTGAACGATGAGATGATGCAGTTTCTGGGGATTATTCCACATACAAGAATGAGAAGAGGTTGGATGCATGCGGGAGGCCGTCTTCTGCAAACTGGACGAGGACGATATCATGAGGGTGAATGCCACAGAGAAAATAAGGAAACAATGCGTGAAAGGAAAGAAGGCAGCAAAGGGGTGGTACATTACGCATATCGCGATTCTGGAGAAAGATGTGTTTGACATTAGTTACTACACGAGCTGACAGGGTAAGTGATGAGCTCCGCAAAAACTGTATAGACTCATTGAACAGTAGCATTAAGAGACTCCCAAGTGAAGTAGAGATGTTGGGCGAGTAAGTAGTGGTAACAAAGCGGTTACAGTCCTTGGAGAACAGTGTTTGGGAAGCAGGACAAGAAGCAGCAGAGTTACGGGAAGTTACACAAGGAAGCAGTGTGAGGCCAGTTAGGATTGAACTTGCTGTCACCGGACCAGTACCTGGAGCCAAGGACCGAAGGAGCAAAGGTTTCAGTTTCCTTTCCAGTAGCAGTGAAGCAGACAGAGTACCAATATTATATTGTCGACATATGTCCGGTTAAGTCGGATATGAGGAAAAAATCCGTCAGGGTAAAGGTGCAGCGTAGCTACTGGTTGCTGAAGAAAAGTGCAGACATGTGGAAATGGAAGAATCGGAGGTACAGAAATGTTACAGCGGCGAGATTACGGTTTGTCCAAATAGAGTGGTGAGAGAGGGTCAGGAGTTCTATGCAGTGAAGTTACTGCTGGTCAGAAAGAGCAGAAGGACTGCAAGAAGAAGGTTACCACGCCTCAGTTTTACTTCCAGTAAGATGAAGCTCACTGGTTGTATTCTACCTTGGACAGTAGTGCTCACAACAGCAAAAATGGTTAGACTTAGGCGGGAGCGGATTATGAATAAACTGGACATCACATGACATAGTGGGATGTAATTTCCACCTACGTTACAAAATTTGGGGAAATTCGCAGCCTCGACTGGCAAGACAGATTCATAGAACTGTTACCAGCCGCCAATCTGACTGTGTTGAACCAGACTTTGGCACCCAAGTTATCACAATCCATAGACAAACTGGTTATCAAGCAGAAGATTCGAAACTCTGTGGACATACAGATTTAGTACGTGGATCAATAGGGCAGAATCAGTACCGGACGGACACAACTTTGACCACTGTCGCATCAACTATTACAGGGACATTATTCTGCTAACCAAAGTCCCTGTTTACATGCACAAAACGTGGAACACAATATTCGGACCCAGCCAATGGTCAGATTTTGGTAGGCTGGATTATCAGAGCCTAGGAGGCAATAGGATGAAGTATAACATTAAGCTGAGCAGAAAATTAAGGGACTTAGGATCATGAGTGTTTAAAGGAACTGGATGGTAAAAGTACCGGAGCCAACTGGACCATGGGCCATGATCTGTCATTGTAGTGTTTAAGGATGGTCGGCCTACCCGAGGGACAGGGTCTTGTTCAAAGGCAGGGAAATGTAGCACAATACCCATATTCGGTGAGAAATGCCGCAGGTGGCGGCGAATGTTTGAATGTAATGTTTTGTAAGACACAACGCATGCATCACACGTTGCGAGGCGAGATGCCCACGTCAGATGTGGAAACAGTTGGCACAGCAGCTCCGAAGCAGAAGAAGGCGAAGTCATTTCCACACCTGCGGTCATGGTACTTTTTTATATACACTGTGGGATCAAAAGTATGTGGACACCCCAAAAACATACGTTTTTCATATGAGGTGCATTGCTACCACCTACTGCCAGATACACGATATCAGCGACCTCAGTAATCATTAGATATCGTGAGAGAGCAAAATGGTCGGTCAAGGTGGCCGCGCGGTTCTAGGCGCTTCAGTTTGGAACCGCGCGACTGCTACGGTCGCAGGTTCGACTCCTGCCTCGGGCATGTATGTGTGTGATGTCTTTAGGTTAGTTAGGTTTAAGTAGTTCTAAGTTCTAGGGGATTGATGACCTCAGATGTTAAGTCCCATAGTGCTCAGAGCCATTTTTGAGAGCAGAATGGGGCGCTCCACGGAGGTCAGGTGATTTGGTGTCACTTGTGTCATACGTGTATACCCGAGATTTCCACACTCCTAAACATTCCTAGGTCCACCGTTTCCGATGTGGTAGTAAAATGGAAACGTGAAGCGATACGTACAGCACAAAAGCGTTCAGGCCGACCTCGTCTGTTGAGTGACAGAGACCTCCGACAGTTGAAGAGGGTCGTAATGTGTAATAGGCAGACATTTATCCAGACCATCACTCAGGAATTCCAAACTGCATCAGGATCCACTGCAAGTACTATGATAGTTAGGTGGGAAGTGGGAAAACTTGGATTTCATAGTCGAGCGGCTGCACATAAGCCACACATCACGTAGATAAATGCCAAACGACTCCTCGCTTGGTTTAAGGAACGTAAACATTGGTCGGCAGGGTGTGGTATGGCGAATGCCAGGTGAACGTTATCTGATAGCGTGTGTAGTACCAAAAGTGAAATTCCGAGGCGAAGCTGTTATGGTGTGGTCGTGTTTTTCATGGATGGGGCTTGTACCCCTTGTTGTTTTGGGTGGCGCTATCACAGCACAGGCCTACATTGATGTTTTAAGCACCTTGTTGCTTCCCACTGTTGAAGAGCAATTTAGGGATGGCGATTGCACCTTTCTACACCTGTTCATAATACACGGCCTGTGGCGTAGCGGTTACACGACAATAACATCCCTGTAATGGACTGGCCTGCACAGAGTCCTGACCTGAATCCTATAGAATACCTTCCTCAGTGGAGCACTTCGTGAAGAATGGGCTGCCACTCCCCAAGACACCTTTCAGTACCTGACTGAACATATGCCTGCGAGAGTGGAAGCTGTCATAAACGGTATGGATAGGCTAACCCGTACTGAATTCTAGCATTACCGATGGAGGGCACCACCAAATTGTAAGTCATTTTCAGCCAGGTGTCCGGATACTTTTCATCACATAGTGTGAGGGCTATCCAGAAAGTAAGTTCCAATCGGTCGCAAAATGTAACGACTATAAAAATCCGATGAAGACATCGCTCTTTTCCGTTCTGACCGCGCAGTGAGCACGTAAATGTGCCAAGAAAATAGTGTCTCCAGCCAAGTACGAGGGCCTGGTGAGGAATTTCGCCCGAAGCTATGTAGCCACCGTAACACAACAGTCACGCCGTTACTTCTTCATGACAATTCTCAGCTTCACTCTGCGGGGGGCAATGAAGATCCTCCTACAGCGTATTCAGTGGGAAGTGTTTGATCACCCACAATACAGACCGCAAATGACCCCCTCAGTTTCATCAATGCTCTCACGAACCTCTGACTATGAAGACAACATTTTGGCAGCTGTAGACCTGCGTCGAGAATCAGCGGAAAGCGCTGAAAACTGCCTTCTATGACAATGGTATTGAAAATTAGTACAACGCCACGACAAATGTCTAAGTCGGAGCGGTGATTATTTAGATAATTAGCTGAGAGTTGTGGCTAGCTGTTGCAAATAAAACATTTTTTATTTTTACAGTAGTACCCATTTCGCGGACAATTGGATCGTACTTTCTGGATAGCCCTCATATATGTGCAACAAGACACAGCAAAGCCAAAGCAAATGCTGACAGCAAGGATATAAAACTTAGCCACTCTTGCACTAAGACGTTTTGGGGGTAGTATCACGGCACTGCCTTCATGGGGATGTGACATTTGGGGCGCCATCGGGACTGCAGTTCGATCCCGTGTGAAGGCAGCCAGTTCTGATATCTTATCCCAGTAAATTGTTTTTACCAATTCATTTTGCAAACCATGGTGGCAAAGTAATCACTTCACCTTCCGAACATTAAGCTTCAAGCATACCTCTTTCCATCTTACCAGTTAACGGCAGGATAATTTCGACCTATTTGTCAGTTAATATCTCACTTCCTCTTTACTGAGCATAATGCCTATCTCCGCATTAGTTGCGTGTTACGTAAATCTTGCATTTTCGTTTTAATTCTGAATGTAAATACTTGGTAATATATATTTTGAAATATAGTGCTCCATTTAAGTTTACTTTCCGAAATCTGTTTTCTAGTGATTGTCCTATGTCATATTTACAGATTTTTAATTAAATTATGTGCACACTTTCCTATTCATTTTAGTGACTAATGCTCCTAGTGAGCTCTAGCTACTTCTGTAACGTATTACGTTACTTGTGTCACAAGTGAATATCTGTATGCCCTAAAATTACATCTTAACTGAGAAAGAACTCCAGTTACTCAGATTTTTTTTTTAAATTGTAGCCAAGGTAACAAACTAAGTGGGTTAACAACTGCTACAAGTCGTTGAAACTTTGTATGTCATTTACAGATGGCTGTAATTAAAACAGTGTGTGCACATCGTAGTGTTACATGAGCTTATTGTTTTTACTGCATATTAGGCGCACACGTACTTGTATTACAGTTACAAAAGTATGAAACACATCTCTTCTACATGGAGAGATAATGCAAGGAGTCTCTTGGCTATCAGACAGGTAAAGAGTAGACAGAGTGTGACTATCAACCGGCTTGTCTGACATCAGTCTACAAAAGACAGAAATTGTTAGTAATGAGGAAGAAAAACAACTGGTGTGAAACACAGCATGCTCTATTCAAACACATACGTTGTAAATAGAACGCATGGATGAACAGTTTACTTCCACCTTATTAGATTTCCGAAAGCCATTCGACACTGTACCCAAAAGTTAACTAACCAAGAATATGAGATCGTACGGAGTTCAGTATCCGAGGTGATTCGGATTCTCCGCCCAGCCTTGGTATTGATAAGGAGAACACGAAAAAGATAAAAGGGCTCCAGCCGACAGCCGCATCTTGCGCCAGCAAGGGGCTTAACCGTAGCGGGAAGCGCGTAGGGTGGCGCAGTCCTCTGATGAGCTTTTACTCCTAAATACAGCCGTCCGGCTAATGCTGGCCAATCTCTCGCTTGTCACTGAAGCCTTCAGTTACGCGACACTGACCAGAAGAGTTTTGATCTTGTCTGATTTACGATTGTGATTTGCATTGCTCTTTGGAATGTTGTATAAGCTTACGACAACTTTGCTGCGTTCTAACGTTGTTTCCTTGTGTGTTCACTTCGTGATCTCAGCTGTCATTTACCTATGGAAAGACATGTTTCGCCCCGACGGTCTCTACATTAGCAACAGTGTGAGTTAACGTAAATGTGTTCTACCTACACAGAGTAGCATAGAGGTCGGAATATCTTCAACAGACATGCAATAGGTTCGCTAAATCAGCAAGTAATAGATCCCAACACGCTATAATTGATTGCGATTCTTCAACAAGAAGGAAAGGACACGAAATGGTACCTACATTATTCTCAATACACTTAAATGATTGGTTGGATACGGCAAACAGCAGTATCAGATGGCCGCTAATTAACCTTTCGTCTACTGTAGCCTATCGTCATTTACGATCATAACGATGTGCAGAAATACACGAATGACATATACTCGGTTAATAGACAGCTACTCTCTTAAAATATGAAAAGTGCAAGATAATATCCGCACCCAATTACAGGCCTACTAGTGCCGCTCACGTTGCTGGAATATTGAGGGAAAATATGGAATGAGACGAAGACATAAAATTTACGACATGTAAGGCGAACGGAGGACTATAGTTCTTCCTGGAAGTCTGCGAGAGTATAGTGAACATGTAAAGGATATTGTATAGAAGCTGCTAGTGCTACTAATCATAGAATATTGCCCCAGCGTTTGAATTCTTATCACGTAACTATGGCAGCAAACCACTACTATTGAGATGCGATACTAGAAACGTAACAGGTCTTTATAGCCCGCGAGAAAATTTATCAGGGACGCTCGGAAAATTTAAATGGGAAATTTTGGTAGAAGCTGACCGTATTCTTGAGCAATACTTTTTACTTAACTTAGTAATTCAGTATCTTTGGATGCCAGGAAGCCATTTTTCTGTAATCATCACGTTTTTCCCACAGGTATCAACAGAGACGGTTAAAAGAGATTAGGGCGACTACAGCATCATAGAGTCATTTGTCCTCGATCAAAATGCGAAACGAATAGCCCAAAACAATAGCCCAAAACGTCGCTAATATATCTATATCTAATCCGCAAGACAACTTATGGTGTACCGTTTAAGAAACTTCTGATATCCGTCCGTTTTCCCAACTCAGCTGGCACGTGGTATGGACGAAAGTTGATAAACCTCCGCATAAACTTTAATTTTTTTGATTTTCACATCGTGATCATTTCGTGAGACATTTGTGGGAAAGAGCACTAAATTTCACGACGTTCTAGGAGCGTGCTCTCTTGGGACTTCGGTAGTATACCTCTCCGTGGTGGATAGCGCCTCTCTTGTAATGTCTGCCGGAGTTCATTCAGCCTCTGCATGACGCTCCAGCACCGAATAAAGGACCTGTGACGCTAGGTGCTGATTTTCGTTGGACCTTCATTATCTCAAGTGTCAATGTGACTTGATAAAGGGCCAAGGCAGGTGAAAATTACTCGAATCATCCCTCGAACCAGTGTTTCGTAAGGCACTTCTACCGAGGATAAGTTACATTTCATACTTGCGCATCTGGTTTCCGTAAAGTTTGTATTATGTTGCGCTTCCGCTTTAGGTATTTTCGTATTCTTTCACCAAGAATTCGTTGCGAAGCAATGTATGTATCTTAACATACCTAATTACATGATGAAGATGGTATCTTACGATTGATGAAGCTGTCGGCAGCTAAGGGTTTTCGATTTAATTACCATTTCATTCTAGAGAAACTGCACGGTCATCAATGGTATCTGGTTTTTCGGGAACAGATACCATCTTCATATAGTTAAAGGCTACCCGGCCATTGACCTCCTTCTGTGCGAATGCGCTTGCTTTGCCCGAAATCTTATGGGACTCGTCAGCTTAGTCTGGTGCGAGTAATGAGTGAATGGGCAAATATCTATTAGGAACACTACGAATGTAGTTTGTAGACAGTTGGGAATGTGGGTCTCACGGGAAGTGTGCAAGGGATAAGTCACTGCAGTTGCACTATCCCCTGTGCCCTCGGTGGCTCAGATGGATAGAGCGTCAGCCATGTAAGTAGGAGATCCCGGGTTCGAGTCCCAGTCGGGGCATACTTTTCAGCTATCCCCATTGACGTATATCAACAATACCTGTCGGCAGCTAAGGGTTTTCGATGTAACGATCATTCCTTACCTAAATACATTTCCACACGTTTCGTAACTTCCCACAATCCGAAGAATTCTCCTCCAGCCGCTGATAGTATCCTACGCGACACTGAAAAAACTGCAACACCAAGATGGAGTTAAGCGACGTAACGCAAACTGGTAGGCGTGTTTCTACATCTGAAACATGACGTCTATTAAAATTTCGTGCCAGTCACATAAGAGTGGCACCAGCAGCGCCACTATAAAGACGAAAATCACGTCTGCTTTAAATACACGCTGTAAAGGTCGTGAGAGTTAGCTTGGAAATGGTGTTAGTCAAAAATTCCTTTAAGGTGACAAAGATGTCATTATAAACACCTCACGGAGTTTGATCGAGGTCATGTAATAGGACTACGAGAAGCTGGGCGTTCCTTCTGTGATACTGCAGAAGACTTGGCAAAAATGTAGCCATTGTAATGATTCCTGGCAGCGGTGGTAACGGGAATGTATGGCCACAAGCAGACGGGCTCCGGACGGCCACGTGACTCTGCCGAGAGGGAGGGCCATTGTCTTCGGCGTTTGGCTCTGGCGCACCGTACTGTATCTGTAGCAGCACTGTGAGCAGCCATTGGTACCACGGTGACACAAAGAACTGTTAAAATCGGTTACTTCAAGGACACTTACGTGTCATACGCCCTGTAGCTTGTATCCCACTGACTCCGAACCACAATTATTTGCGACTTCCGTGCTTTTAGGCAAGAACTCACTCGAGGACAGGGTGGAGATGTGTTTTATGATGAAAACTGATTCTGTCAAGAGTCCCAGTGATGATCGAGTGATCGTTTGAAAGAGGCCGCCTGAGGGCCAGCAACCAGCCTGCCTGCATGCTAGACGCACTCGACCTACATCTGGGATGCGATTTCGTATGACAGCTGGAGCAGTCTCGTGGTTATTTCACGCACCATGACCGCAAATCTGTACGTCTATCTTGTGATTTGACTTGTGCTGCTGTTCATAGACAGCATTCCGTGGGGTATTTTCCAAGAGGATACTACTCGTCCACATACCACTGTTGTAACACAACATGCTCTACGGAGTGTCAACTGGTTGTCTTCATCTGCACAATCAACAAATCTGGCTCCAGTAATGCACACATCGGACATCATCGGATGAAAACTCCAGCATCATCCACATACAGCATTAACCGTCCCTCTATTAACGGAGCGGCGTCGCGTAGTGGTTAACACACTGTACTCCCATTCCGGAGGAAGGTGGTTCAAACGTGCGTCCGTCCATCCAGATTTCGGTTCTCCAGGCATATACCTTTCATAGGGCACGGCCTATTTCCTTTCCTATCGCTGACTCAGTCTGAGCCTGTGCTCGGTCTCTGATTACCTCGATGTCGATGGGACGTTAAACCCAATCTTCCTTCCTTCCTTCGTTCCTGTATTGACAGACCAAGTGCAAAAGGCAGAGAACTCCATCTCACAAACTAACATCAAGCACCTGTACTACATAATGCATGCCCGTTTGTGTGTTTGCATTCAACATTCTGGCGGCGTCACCGGTTGTTAATAGACCGGTATTTCACATTTGCCATCGTGCTTACCTTAAGCAGTCATGTTCCAATGTTAATCACTTATATACGTTGCCTAGACAAACTTATTCCCGAAATTTCATTATTATAGATTAATAATTTTTTATTGTTGCAGTTTTTTCCATCGGTGTATATACATATATGTTTCGAAAAAATTCGAGGGGAAAAATATAAACAGTACGTATTGACGAGGTGGTACTCTTTACGCAGTTTTTGGCACTATACCACAGTTACAAATATAAAGTGAATGAGAGGACAGAACATGAAACCACCAGAGATTCGCACTTTTTTCACGCAAAAGCGTCCCCCGCGTGGACATTAATTATTCCGCAGAAGAGCGGCGCGCTGTAATTGCTCGTTACCCAGCGCGCACGCTAAGCGCCGGCCATTGTCTTCTCGTGGAGTGGCTGCTGCATCGGCCGGCGCGGCCTCCCAGCGTATTGCTCGCCGCTGATTGCTGTGTGCATTGTTCGCTCCCCACCGTGCCCGTGGTATCTCGGTCGCCCGCTGTCGGTCGGGCCAGCAGTTTATACGCCTCTGGCGGCGTGTCAGAGCGTGCGAAACGCATTCCTCTCCTCCGTGGGAGTTACAACAAGAGTCCACCGTAGGGGAGACCGGAGCTAGATGTCATCATTTTCGCTTTTGGTTATTCATTTCTTTTGTGCAATGCTTGGAGAAATTATGTGAATGGAGCTAATAGCTCAACCTTTTACTACAAAGTCATTTAGGGTACATTTGTGAAATACGTGTCGAGAGAGGTCCACCTGCACATGGAGCCCGATTTCGTAATACGACGGTAGTCCCAAAAGTAAGGTTTCCTATTTTTTATAAGTACATAGACCTGTTTATTTCTACAATGTTTTGCATCAGTTTACACCTTGAACATTTAGCTATTTTTCGACATAATCACCATTTCTGTTGATGCATTTTTGTAGATGCTGTGGGAGTTTTTGGTTGCCCATGTCATACCAGATCGCCGCCGTGCTGTTCAGAAAGTTATGAACCTCTTCTTTCACCTCGTCGTTGGAGCTCAATCGCTTTCCGGCCAAATGTTCTTTTAACCTAGGGAGCACTGGGCGCCAAGTCAGGACTGTAAGGTGGGTGGGTGGGTGATTATGTCCCACTGAAACTGGTGCAGGAGAACAACGGTTTTCCGAGCGATGTAAGGGCGAGCGTTGTCATGGAGAACACGTACGCCCTTGCTCATCATTCCTCTTCTCCGGTTCTTAATTGCCTGTTTGAGTTTTTTCAGAGTCTCACAGTACCTGTCAGCGTTAACTGTGGTCCCAGAGATTCAGCTCCAACGACGAGGTGAAAGAAGAGGTTCATAACTTTCTGAACAGCACGGCGGGGAGCCGGTATGACATGGGCATACAAAAACTGCTATAGCGTCTACAAAAATGCGTCGACGGAAATGGTGATTATGTGGAAAAATAGCTAATTGTTCAAGCTGTAGACTGATGTAAACCACTGTAGAAATAAACAGGTATATGTACTTATAAAAGAAATAGGAGACCTTACTTTTGGGATTACCCTAGTATAGTTCATGAAAAATGACCTGAAACGATTGTAGAATGTAGAAGAGATAGTATTTTTGAAACCACTGAACCAAAGATGTTGCGTGAGCGGCACAATCGATTGTAAGTAGGTGGGCGCGGAGCCCAGTAGCAATTGCCGTTCCACTGTGTTATACGTAGGATACGACTTGTGGCTAGTAGCTACCTGTGAGAATTTAGTTGTTGTTCTATGGAAGCAGGATGATACAGTTTTTATAGAATCAAGTGATGAATGGTATTGTTTGTGCTCACACAAAGCCCGTAAATGTCAGCTCGTGGTCATTTCTACAAAAGCGTAAACTGTGTATCATTAATTTCTAAGTCTATAAGATTATCAGGACTGCAGTGATAATGAATGTTAACAATGTTGACCATTATCAATGGCAGTTAAAGAAGAGTAATGAATTTATATCGTAACTGAAAGGGAAAGCAACCGGAACAAATTTGTAAGGTAATGAAATTCTGTATATTTAGTTTTATGTATGCACCAACGCAATTTGTGGATTTCGCTGAATGTTAAAGTACTGACCCCTGATTGTAGGAACCAAGTATTTCCCATCAGGTTGATTAAGTACACCCGCTTTGTAATATTTTATGTTTTTTGTAATCATGATACAGAGAAGTTAAATTCTGGAATCTATTATGTCAAACGATGTCAGACTTTTTTCATATAACATCCAAGTGCTTTTAATTACGATAGTAAGTGAGAATTGTAGAATAGTTGAGAAGTTCACTGATTTTGACGTTAGTGTAAAATGTTTCATATCAGATTTTGTGAAGGAGTAACTTAATTTTGAATATAATTTTCAAACTAAAGCATATCCCTTTATCGGTACGTCATCCTCTTCCATGTCGTGTTTATTTGAACCCAATGAATATTTTTTTAAAAGATAACATTTTTCAGAGTCACATAAATATTAATGTGCTAGAATCAGAAAAGTATTACTGTTTGTAAAAGCTTCAGTGCGGGCAGCACTGCATAAAACTGAGCCAGTATCCAGTATTTTCACTCAACATTAGCCAGGGTACTCATTTATCAAACAATCTACCGACATTATTTGTATGAAGCTATTTTACAGCCGGCATTGCAGTTCGCTGTTCCGAGATTGAATATTTTATATGCGTACTGTGGAGAGAACGGAATACAAAGATTACATCCCTTGCGACTCTAGAACTAAGAAAAATCTCTTTCATTGTTTACTTGTACAGTGAATTTTATCAGTTTATTCTATAGGGCCAAATAATCCTTTGCTCACGAGAATGAATACATTTCAGAGGGAATGATTTCATTATGGACATTGCGTATTGGTTTTCCAGATGAAGTTGTTCACTTTTTATGGGATTACAGTAAAAACTGATTAAGAATATCATTTGCTCAACAACGCATGATGCCGCACTATACATTAACCCGCCAAGGTCACTGATGTTCCACTTGTCGCAGCCATCGTGGATCTTCCGTTGCCCAATAGTGCATATTATACCGGTTTGCGTTACCGTTGTTGGTGAATGACGCTTCGTCGCTAAATAGAACGCGTGCAAAAATCTGTCATTGTCCCGTAATTTCTCTTGTGCCCAGAGGCAGAACTGTACACGACGTTCAAAGTCGTCGCCATGCAATGCCTGGTTTATAGAAATATGGTACTGGTAAAATCCATGTTGATGTAACATTCTTAATACCGACGTTTTTGAGATTCCCGACTCTCGCGCAATTTGTCTGATACTGATGAGCGATTAGCCGCGACAGCAGCTAGAACTCCTACTTGGGCATCATCATTTGTTTCAGGTCGTCGTTGACGTTTCACATGCCGCTGAACACTTCCTGTTTTCTTAAATAACGTAACTATACGGCGAACGGTCCGGACACTTGGATGATGTCGTCCAGGATACCGAGCAGCATACATAGTACACGGCCGTTCGGCATTTTGATCACAATAGCCATACATCAACACTATATCGACGTTTTCCGCAGTTGGCAAACAGTCCAGTTTGACACGGGTAATGTACCACGAAGCAAGTACCATCCGCAGTGGCGGAATGTTACGTGATACCACGTACTTATACGTTTGTGACTATTACAGCGCCATCTATCACAAAGCCAAAAAAGTGGTCCAACTAAAACATTCATATTTCTTTACGTGCTACACGAATACGTAATAAAAATGAGGGTTCCTATTAAAAAAAACGCATTTGATATCCGTTTGACCTATGGCAGCGCCATCTAGCGGACCAAACATAGCGCCATCTGGTTTTCCCCTTTAAGCTAGACGAGTTTCATTCTTTGTAGTTTTTTCGTTTGATGCTTATTTCGTGAGATATTTGGCCCGGTCACTATCAATGGACCACTCTGTATAACGACCTCTGCAGTTCAGATCCGAAGATGGTCATTATAAACCGAAACCGGTAAGCTGATGACAAGAAATTTGTGGCCATAGACGTGAACAGAAGGAAATTTTGTTTTCTGAGAAGTTTATCAATCTGAGCCATGTCGCCCTTATTGACTCAACAGGGCTTTTCCTTGTAGCTGGCCCTTTCAGCTGCGATTCTATCGTTGATGGTACTTTACGTTATAATAGGAGTAAATCTTCCATTCCAGCCTCAGTTGGACTGCCGTCGTGACCTGGCATTGGGCAAAAGGATAATTTCTTCTGAGGTGGTATGTATGTATTCATTTTCTGAAGAAAATATTTATTTTTTAACTAACAATAATGGACGCGTTAATTGATGTAGGTATGGGGCGAGTTGTCATTGCTATGACACCTGACCCCATACTTAACTGTGGAACTGGATGTCAAAAACAAAATGGATACCACACGATTCCAGAGATCAGACACGAGAGATTACTATGGTTGAACCAACGACAGTTAACCACTGTTTCGAAAATCATCATCAGTAGCAACTCAATCCGCTCTATAGATTCGACAGAGAGGAAAAAAAATTACGATGAATAAATTTGTTCTGCAGTCGGAAAAAAGTCCTTCATGAAACTTCCAAGCAGACTGAGGTTTCGGTGGATAGGGCACATTTTCATACATTCCTCACTATCATGATGACACCACTGACTCCACAGTGGCGGGAAATAGAAGCTGTACTACCCCAACCAGCCCTTTATGCCAACTAACACCAGTCATCCTTACCGTTTACTGTTTGTTGTCGACCTGCGTAACTGTTGCAGCTGTCGATGTAGGTTGCAGGCAATCGTCAAGTGCTACTCCTGTGTACTCATATAGTCGATGGAACATAAGAAACTACTGACCTTCGCAGAGAGCCGTAGCCGATTTTACAGCTAAATTGAAATTATACACTGAAACTTTTGGCAACCCGTTGTTTTAGTTGCTGCTGAAACTTTCGGGGTGTACGGTCGTGATCCGTAAAACCGTTTTATTTCTGACGTTTCGTCCAGATCTCCTTTGGACATCTTCAGAGGTGCTCTTGGTTTCGCTGACGTCCGTTGATTTTACGACAAAATTACAATCTACAGTCAAACCTTTACCAGCCAGTTGTCTTAGCTGCTGTTGAATTTCCAGGATTCTATGGTCGTATGCATGAAAACTTTTTTTCTATTTTTTCGTGACGTTCTTGTCCAGAGGTGCTCCTCCTCCGCTCAGTCGTGCCGACTGGCCAGTCTAGAACAAAGTAGTTTTATGGACATGAACATTCAATTGGAAAGATTCACCAGTAACTACAAAAAAAAAAAATAAAAATAAAAAATAAAAGTGCAAAAGTCGTATTTTCTGCTTAGAACTATAGATTTGTAGAACTATCAAGTGGGATAAATACTTACGTATAAGTTGAGATATCTGCTACATAGCCGGCCGAAGTGGCCGTGCGGTTAAAGGCGCTGCAGTCTGGAACCGCAAGACCGCTCCGGTCGCAGGTTCGAATCCTGCCTCGGGCATGGATGTTTGTGATGTCCTTAGGTTAGTTAGGTTTAACTAGTTCTAAGTTCTAGGGGACTAATGACCTCAGCAGTTGAGTCCCATAGTGCTCAGAGCCATCTGCTACATACGAACGTGGCAGTATCGTAAGAAGTGAAACCTTCAGCACTTGTCCTCGAGCAGTCTTCCGGGAATTGAGCTGCGTCGAACAACATGATAAATATCGTCGCATCCAGAGAGTCATGGTGTATGGAGTGCTTGCCATGAACGACACCGTGATCGATCTGGTGGGAAAGATGATCAAGGAAACGGGTTCGTTAACTACAGCAAGTGGAACCTGCAGCATTTTCCGTAGACCAGTGCTGCCGCAGCGGTGGAAGCGGTGGATAAGCCTTTTGCACGTCACCAGTCACCGGGTTTGAGCGGCAGCCGAGGTATCCTCAAAGACGTAATGGAAGGATGAACCTGATATTGTTGGTGCAGTCAGTCGTTCCACGGAGACTAACGAGCAAGTTATGAGCAGACCCGTGAGCGAGAACCACGAAAAGCCGGTATGCTGCGGCCTGTCAGCCGGACGTCACTACGGTCTGTTTGGGGCGATGTCGCTATGTGGACACAAGACCCTTGTAAAGTGGTTGGTGTCTCTATCTGGCCGACGGACAGTCATCCCAGTCAAGGCAGAGAAAAGGGCTTTTACAAATCAGGACGAGCACTGCCTGAATTCTTTTCCAGCAAGCCGTTGCTCGCTGGAGGTCTTTATGATTTACGCACTGCGCTGTGTGAAGTAAAATCTCATAAGACTGCAACGCCTGTTGCTACAGTTAGGGGATGCAGCCTACACCTCAATAAGAGGGGGAATATAGGTTGGCGGGCTTCTTGCAGAAAATGTACGGGTGGCCACGGTCACAAAAAACAAGGTCCCCCGGTCTACTAGGGCCAGTGAGTGCCTATTTTAATTTGGATTCTGGACTCTTACACCCTGTTATAAAAAAAAATTTATAAGGCAAAAGAGCCTTACAAAAGGCCCACGAAAGTGCAGGAAAGTAAGATTAGTTTACTTCATCAGAAAATTAGAGGACTGAGTGATGGGGGAGAAGAGTATGTTACCTGTTTGAAAAATTTATGGAGCTTGGAAAAGATAGATTTCCTTCGCCTATCCAAACGATACATAACCACAAGATTAGAAAAGTTGAATTTAAAAGATCACGCCGTAACATCTTAATATTGGAATGGAGGAGTTGTAACACGCATTAAGACAGAAAACGAGTTCCAAAACATTGAGAAAAGTAGATTTTGTAGCGATGAGGACACCCAAAATTAATATTGAAACACATTTCTCTTTTAACCGAAACTGTTTCCGGATCCCCAAGTCGTAGGGTCAGTACTGTCTCGCGTGTTTCTACATTTCTCCGGAACCCAAACTGATCTTCCTCGTCATCCTCTACTATGAGTTTTTCCATTGTTCTTTAAAGGATTGGTGTTAGTATTTTGCATCTGTGTATAATTAAACTGATGGCTCGGTAATTTTCACACCTGTCGTCACCTGCTTTCTTTGGAATTTGGATGATTACATTCTTCACGAAGCCTGCGGGTATTTCGCCTTTCTTACACATCTTGCTCACCAGTTCTGTCGTGGGTGGCTCTCCCTTGGCTATCACTAACTCTAACAAAATATTGTCTACTCACAGGGTCTTGTGCCAACATAAGTATTTTAGTGCTTGGTCAAATAGCTTCACACAGTATCATATCTACCTTCTTATCTTCTCCGTGTCTGCTTCCATTTCCATAATACTGCCCTCGAGTGTATCTCCCTTGTGTAGACCCTCTATATACTCCTTCTACCTTTCTACTTTCCCTTCCTTGCTTAGGACTGGTTTTCCATCTGAGTTCTTGATATTCAGGCAGGTGATTCTCTTTTCTCCAAAGTACTCTTTAATTTTTCTATAGGCTACGTCTGTGTTAACCCTAGTGACATATGCTTCTACAACTTCACATATGTCCTCTAGCCAGTTCATAACCAATAAATTGTGGTCAGAGTCGACATCTGACCCTGGAAATGTCTTACAATTTAAAACTTGGTTTCGAAATACTTGTGTTACCATTATAAGTATTCTATCTTAAATCTTCCGGGGTCTTCAGGTCTCCTGCACGTAATCAACCTTCTCTCATGAGTCTTAAACCAAATTTTAGCTATGATTAAATTATTCTTTGTGAAAAATTCTACCGGGCAGCTTCCCCTTCATTCCTGTTCCCCAGTCCATATTCACCTACTACATTTCCTTTTCTTCCTTTTCCTAATATCGAATTGCAGTCACCCATTACTATTAAATTTTCGGGTCCATTAAGTATCTGAATAATTTCTTTTATCTCTTCACACATTTCCTCAATATCCTCCTCATATGCAGAGGTAGTTGGCATATAAATTTGTACTAGTGTGATGGGTGTGGACTGCGTGTCCATCTTGGCTACAATAATGCTTTCTCTATTCCGTTCATAGTAGCTTATCCGCGTTTCAACTTTTTTACTCATTTTAAACCTACTCCTCCATTACCCCTACTTGATTTTGTATTTATAACCCTATATTCACCTGTCTAAAAGTCTTGTTCCTTCTGCAACCGCATTTCTCTCATTCCCATACATTTAACTTTAACCTATCCATTTCCCTTCTTAAATTTTCTAACTTATGTGCCCGATGAATTTATCTGACATTCCACGCTCCTATCCGTAATACACCAGTTTTGTTTCTCTTGATGACGATGTCCTCCTAAGTAGTCCCCGCCCGGAGATCAGACTGGGGGACTATTTTACCTACGGAATATTTTACAATACAGTAGAGCTGCATACCTTCGGGAAGAATTACAGCTACAATTGCCCCTTTCTTTCAGGCACTCACAGTACCAGTACAGCAAGGCCGTTTTGATTGACGTTACAAGGCCAGATCACTGAACCATCCAGACTTGCCCCTGCAACTACTAAACAGGCTACTGACTCTCTTCAGAAACCACACGTTGGTCTGCCCTCTAACAGATACCCCTCCATTGTGGTTGAACCTACGATACGGCTATCTGCATCACTGAGGTACGTAAGCCTTCCACCAACGGCAAGTTCCATTGTTCATGGGGGCGGGGATTCATGCCATTGTTAGACACCTAAATAAGAAAGGAAATAGAAGGGATATCAATAACTATCGACCTCTTTCGCTACCGACATAATCGACACAGTTCTGAAGATCAAGAACAGGTAAGTGCGAGAAATACCATAGAATCACCCAAACAGCTCATGTATTCAAGATGCTAACGACAAAATCCAAGAGAAAAATGACCAAACAATTGAGCTACTATTTGGCTCTCGGGAGTTCTGACGTCACGGTTGATAATGTAAGCAAGTTTAAAGAAAATTAAAAATATTCTTAGCATTTGTTTACACGGAAAAAAGCGTTTGAAAATGTCAAATAGTGCAAGATGTTCGAAATTCTGAGAACAATAGGATAAGCATTAGGGAAAGGCGTGTAATATACAAGAGCCAAGAGGGAACAATTCAATCGGAACGTCGAAGAAGTAATGATGCAAATAAAAGAAAGGTGCAGGAGAGGATTTAAAACTCAAGGTTAAAGGATATCAGAGATAAGATTCGCTGATGACATTGTTATTCTGAGTGAAAGCGAAGAAGAAGTACAGGGTCTGCGGAACGCGGAATGAAATGGAACGTATAATGAATACAGAATATAGAGTGAAAGTAAATGAAGAAAGACGGAAGTACTGAGAATTAGCACAAATGAGAACAGCGAGAAACTCAGCTTCAGGATTGGTAATCACGAAGTAGATGTGTTTAAGGAGTTCTGCCACCAAGGAAACAAAGGAACGTAAAAAACTGACTTGCACTGGGAAAAAGGGAGTTCCTGGAGAAGATAAGTCTGCTAGTATCAAAGATAGGCCTTAATCTGAGTAAGAAACTTCCGAGAATGAACGCTTGGAGAATGACATTGTATGGTAGTCAAACATAACTGTCAGAATACCGTAAAAGAAAATAATATAGGCATTTGACATGTTGTGATAGAGAAGAACGGTGAAAATTAGATTAAGTGATAAAGTATGGAATGAGGAGGTTCTCTGGTGAATCGACGAGGAAAGGAGAAACACTGACCAGAACAATGGACAGCATGGTCGGATATCTTTTAGACATCAAGGAATGACGTCGGTGGTGCTAGACGGAGCTAGAGTTAAAGAAACAGAGACTGGAATACCTCTAGCAAATAATTAAAGTCGTTGTTTGCAGGTGCTACTCTGAGATGAAGAGGTAGGCACTGGAGAGGAAATAGTGGCGGGCAGCATCAAAACAGTCAGCGGACTGAAGAGTAAAGGGAAAGGGTATTTGTAGTTCAGTATTCCTCGACCGAACCACGTTTGGGATCCTTCGAGATCCATCATATTTAGACTGCCGAGGACCTACGTCTCACGTCCATAGACCAGAAGTATATTTTCAGGAACTTATTCCATATTTAAACATCAGTTATCAGTAGGGGTCTTGCACTGGAGAATCGTTATTTGTGGTATTCTGCTAGTGGCATCTCAATTGCTTCTTGTAATCCTGCTTTGTATGTAGGATACTGTTTCATTTCTTCCATTACAGTGACTACCAATTTTGATGTTAAGTTAGTTGTTAATCCATATCTATAACTCTTCACTGATTTCTTATAGTGGTATATAATCCATATCCATGCAAAGTAAGTGGGGTCTATTCCTTTCAAGAATATTCTGCAACTTCTTTAGTCATGACTAGAAGACTTATGTCGTCTGCAAAAACTAGTCTTGGTACCTGTTGCAGTTACATCTTTAATTGTTCTTCCTATTTTCTTTTTTGCCTCCTTCATTGAGGAGGTTATCTTGACTTTTCACTTTTATTTTTTCACTTTGTTTTTTTTTTTTCATTAGATTCATGACATCTAGGGTAAATCGGCATACAGGAAAAGACGTCCTCAAGGACAGAGGAAGATCAGCAACATATACAGCTAAATCTACACCGACACGTCACCATAAGGTGCATGGCGGTCTGTACCACGTACAACATCCAGTAATTTTTTTTATTGTACCACTGTCAAATTGGGCGATGGAAAAACGACTGTCTAAAAGCATCAGTACGAGTCCTAATTTCTCTCAGCTTATCTTCATGGATCTTACACGAAATGTATGTTGGCAATAGTAGAAGCGTTCTGCAGTCTATCTCAAATGCCCATTCTCTAAATTTCCACGAGAATGCGTAGGGAAATCAGCGTTGTCCTCCCTCCAGGGACTCCCATTTGATTGCACGAAGCATCTCAGCAATACTTGCGTGCTGATAGGATCCAGCGGTAACAAATCTAGCAGAATGCCTCTGAATTGCTTCGATGTCTTCCTCTGATTCTACCTGATGGGGCTCTCAGTCACTAGAGCAGTACCTACGAATGGGTCGGACTAGCCTTCTACACGTCGCCCCCTTTATAGATGAGCTTCCCTTTCCCAGAATACTTCCACTAAAACTTTGTCGAGCATTCGCCTTCTCTACTACCAACCTGACGTTTTCATTCCATTTCATATCGTCATGCAACATTACACTCAGATATTTAATCGATGTGTTTCAAGGAACACCATGCTAATACTTTGTTCAAACGTTATATGATTTTTTTTTTACTGATCCCCATTAACCAACGTCTTTCTATACTTAGAGCAAGTTATCATTTACCAAGCTAACAATAAATTCTGCCTACGTCACCTTGAATCCTCTACGACGGAATTTTCCCGTACACCACAGCGACATTAACAAACAGCTGTACATTGCTGATCATCCTGTCCGTCGGATAATGTAAGTATGTACGGAATAAGAGCACTTATATCGCAATTCCTTGGGGCACTCCTTGCGTCCTCCTAGTCACTCAACGACGGAATCTTCCCGTACACCACAGTATCTACAGCAAACAATCGAAAATTCCTGATCGCCCAGCCCGTCGGGTCATTCATGTATCTAGGAAATAATAGGGTTCATATCGCACATACCTGGGTCGCTCCTGGCCATACCATCGTTCCAGTGGTCGAGAGAGGGGACAGCAGTAGACCGATCCCCGTAGCCTAGACAGGCACTTATTACTGGAAGAAACCCACGAGTAAAAATTACCACGTCTGCAGGAGGGATTCTGACGTCAGACTTGCACGTCGTCCACAAAATGTCAATGCAAAATTTCTAATTATTGTTACCTCGAATGAACAGGTTACTCTTTCTGGAAAACACAATATGGCACGGACAAGGAAAATGATTATGCGTACATGGAACGTCCCGCAGATTGGAGGAATCTCATAAAGAAATATAATATCGATATATTAGCCCTGATTGCAACGAAGGAAACGGGCGTAATGGTATGTAAAAACCTGCTGGTCATATCCATAAATACAGCGGGGCAAGAAACACAATACGTCCTGAGTAAAAATGGTGAAAGTGCCCTGCAGGTGTAAGTGGAACTATTAAGTCACTCAGTCATTATCTCGGCAATGTGCTCCAAATGACGACGCCAAGATGGAGAGGCCAAGATGGAGGAAAGAGAAAGATTTTATGAGGAATGGACGTGATCACTGCAGAAGATAAGTGTTTGAAATGAAATTTTAGTCACTGGTAGAAGTTACGATCAATAACTGACCATGTCCTCCAAATGACGACGCCAAGATGCAAAGATGGAGGAAAGAGAAAATTTTTAGGTGGAATGGACGGGATCACTGCAGAAGATAAGTGTTTGAAATGAAATTTTAGTCACTGGGAGAAGTTACAATCAATAACTGACCATGTGATTACAGGGCAGAAAACAAAGCTATTTATAAAGAATGTGAAAGTTCTACGAGACCCCGAACGCGGATCAAATAACTACTTACTGGTTTTTAAAATCTGCATTTTCTTTCGACGGGAAGTAGTAGTACGTAAACTGTATGCAAGTGTAAAGCCACTGGACATCCGGTGTAATCTGTTAGGATTGCAGCAGCATTCAACACGTTTTCTCTATCAACTTGGACTGACGGCCAAGACATGACACATTTCAAGGATGATACGTAGAGAACGTATATCTGTTGAAGCAATGATGCCTGACACGATCTTTGAAGTTCTTAATGGGAAAATAAAAATGGAATAGGAGAGGAGAAATTATGGTAGAATGAGGAAGTAGAGAAATTGGCGAAGAAATAAAAGTAGGCCTATAATAAATTGCTGAGCACTCTGCTTGATGAAGACCGTAAAACTTACCGAGCTGAACAGAATGAAACACAAAGGTTGCTTGTACTAAAGCAAGCAGAGCATTGAATTTACTGAAAATGATGAGAGTTGAAAACAAAGATAATCCTATTAGTACTCTATTAAGCATGGAGGTGTAGGTAAAGTACTACTGAACCGTAGAGGAGAATGCATACAAGGAACGGAAAAAGATTCGTGTACATGATAGATAACCTCGCGAGGAATTCGTAAAGCAGTGAGGCATATGAAAATTGAGAAGTCACCGAGTCGGGGTGGAATAACTTACAATTAACAGTGGCTGCTCCTAAAGCTGTGTATGATATATGGGCAGAAATGTCTGATAAGTATTTGGAAGAGGACTGAGTATCCATTGAATGCATCTTATTGTGCAAAGCATTGTGTGGTGCTTTGCACAATATGGTGATATGCAAATCATGCAAGTGCTGCATATTCTTTGCAATATTTCAAAAATACAATCCTGCACACCAAGAACGTCTCTGCAGTTGGAGAATAAAAGTCGTAAACAGACGATTATGTAAAGTACATCTTGTGAATCACGTGAATAGCTGTCTGATGATGAGGTTCTCAGTTCGAAACCGGTTGCGACGCTATTTTCTTAAATAAATAACATTATTAATAGTGGCTCGTTGCTGTCTTCTTGTTTGTAAGAATCAACCTACATTTGTACACAGCCACTGTCTCCCTATGTCAGTTGTATTCAAAGTAGCATCCATATGATACAATACATTACATTATATTGGTAAGAAGTTTACAATAATAATTTATAAGATTATTTATCGCTGGTCATTATTTTAATTCTGGCGAGCTTATGGACCTTCTTAAGATCACAACGTAACTCATGGCTATGCCACAAACTTCGGAAATGGCGATCTATCTCACCCCATAATAAAAATTTCTGTAGCGGGCAGGAAACCAAGTGCGAAATAAAATGATCAGATTTAAGGCGGGGGGTTTAATTATTTATTTCTTGACAGAACTGTAATCAGTGGTGAAGTATAAGAAGAAAATGAAGTAGAAAATTATTACTGATATTTTGTCGAAGTGGAAAAAAATTAATAAACGGTCAGTAGTCAATCCGATTTTCCATAGATAAAATATCAGTCGAGTGTTGACAATCAAGCAGCGGTTGGTTACTGCTGAGGAATAAGTAATCCATTACGCTGCGACCCTTGAATATTAAAACGGGTTGGTCCCAGCAGAGTTCAAAGGGCCGCTTCTTTCCGCCGCTGCTGCCGCCTCTGAGCCTCCCCGTAGGCGAACGAGACGGTGTGTGCAGATTCCTTGAGCCGTCCGCGTCTGTCGCGAGACGGAGATTAATTGTCAGCGTGCCTTAATTACGGCCGGTATTTAATTACCCCTGTCTTTCGCACCCTCCCTCGTCTCTCGCCACGCCTCCTCCTTCCCTTCTGCAGTCAGGCGGGGCGTGCCGCAGCTCTTCCGCTTTTAAACCTCCTCAGCGGGCGCTACCTCGCTTCCCTTCCGCGTAGACGGGTTCCACCCGTCAGGAGGATTAATTTATCTGATGCCGAAGTGTTTGTGCTCTGCCCTCTCGGCGCTTACATGATACCAGCAATTACTGGCCTGTTTGAAGCACCGTGTTGTTGCTGCTGGAGAGACTAAAGAATATCTCAATAGTTGTAGTACTCGATGTCTTCCCTCGCTTCGTATGTAACCTGTTTACGTTAAATTACCTTGTTGCTTAGCAGATTCCATTTGTATATAGGAAATGACCGACAGTTTTTTAAAATCTTTTATGAACAGCATATTAATAATAATAAATATCTTTATATATGCGACGATAATTGTTTGGAACTTCCCTGTAGAACAAAAGCCGTATAAGAGTTCGATATGGAGCAAACTCTGACGCTTTCTGTTTTCGATAACAATTATTTATCTTACCTCGAAGAATACGAAAAAGAAGGAAGATAAACTTCAGAAATTGTTTCCATTGGTAATGCCTCATTAACGATACTAAACTGATGAACTCAGAAACAGTGTTGTATACCTTTGTATTCTGTTCTTTCTTTCGCAAATGATAGCAATAATAAACACCTATTACAATTTATACGAAGTGCGTTGTTGTGAAGATGGCAGAAACGAAGAAACAGTTCAATGTTCAACGCAAGGAGACAGTACTGAACCATCATCTGTTACTGTTACAGTCGGCAGGTGATACTTTAAGTGATCACTGTAGCAAAAATCTACTAATACCACTATTGCTGGCCCTTGTTTTTATCGGAAACCAGGTAGAATATTCCTACACGTCGCTGAGGGGCCTAGAGATGGCGTGGTAAATCACTGAAACTGGTAGCCAAATGAAACAAGTTGGGAAACTAGATAGCTGGAAGGTGTTTAATTTGACATCCTGAATTGAGCATTGACATCTTGCATGGAATAGCCGAGCCTGCAACTTGACAATGATACATTTCCATCCTGCCTTTACCATTGCTTAATAATGGATTTCAATTTGAGAATAAAATGAAACAACAAATCACAAATAAATTAATTCTCAAGTATTTGACTGCGAGTTTTAAAATATTCCCTACTAGGTTCTAACAACTGTTGCGCAATGCTCTTGTACCCAACGGACATCTTACCTCGTCTTGGCGCTGCAACTGCGTGATCAGTAATATGATAAAAACATTTCAAAAGCAATACTGCAATCCATGCAGAGCGCAATATATGCTGATAGTAATTGCAACGACTACTGCGCTACTTTTTTTTAAAGAGAAATGGAATAATCAAGAGGGGTTTGGTTAAATTGCCTTAAACTGTGTAAAAAATGAAAGAAATCAATAAAGACTGTAATCTACTATATTTGCAAAATAGATTATTTAAATACTGACAAACTTTACACTGTCTTTAACCGTTCCACAATGTCTATAAACACGTCTCTGGTCACAACAAATATTACCATCAGTGTGTGCATAAACAAATCCTGACAAAATCCCTCCAGTGCGCAAACAGCCAAGAACTACTTGCAAGAAAAAGGCAAATTATCAAAAATTCCTCGATTACTACCAAAGTCTTCCCCGGTGCTGCTAGTACGATCACGGCAGACTGCGACCTCTCATGTCAGGCGGGCGGCTTCTTTCCTCCGCAGGCTGTGTCCGACTACTGCCGACTCCCCTCAACAACAGTTCGATCGATACTGCTCGCAATAATAATATATCACTCAGAGTTTATGTATGCACACCACAGCAGAATCATTGGTCAACTTTGCAAAGAGGTTCGGTAGAGGAATACGATATGTCCCTGTGTTTAATTTGACCAACGCTCTGCCCCTGGCGAAATGCAATAGTCAATACAGCTTCGTAATAGTTTTACGATTTACAACTATGTTTAGTGTAGTTTACTGCGTGTTACAAGCAAAGTAGGTCAAACGTAATAAGCTGCTACGATATTTAAAGTCCGCCTTCCGTAAATGATTGGCTGATTGGCCAGCACAGCTGACTATCATACGACGGACGCGGGTTCGATTCCCGGAACTGTAAGTGATTTTTTCCTCGTTTGAGGACCGGTGCAGAATGCTCTCAGCATTGTAAGGCCAACTGAGGAGCTGATCGAGCGATTAGCGGCGGTTCTGAACTCAAGATGCTCGACAGCGAGGGGGAAGTGCGTGGTCCCCACACATACTACTCCATACCGCATCCGATGGCCCCTTTGGCAGAGGATGAAACGGCGGACGGAATCTAGAACTAAAAAAAAAAGTTGTTCTGAAGAGAGTTTAGTTAGATAGTTAATTTGTGGCTAGGAAGGAATATCTCTGGTGGTACGAGGTGTTGAATTAGCCTAGTGTGAGATCACATGGCTGCAAATCGCTTATATTTCATAGCAACTGCCTTCCATGTGGATGTGTCAATGGCAGCTTGAACTTTTTACAGTTTGCGACCGACTGTCCCGAACAGAGCATCAATCATAACAACTTTTTCACTTTTATTTCCAGTACACTGCAACAGGATGTACTCCCCAGAAACCGAACAAAATCACAGAGGAAGATCCATTAGGGGCACCATCTTACGCCGATGAGACAAAAGTTACCTGCCTAGCAACGGCTTTGTCTACTTAGGAACACATTCCAACAACATTTCCGCACGGCATGGGTCTCACAAATCCTCTGTAGGTTCCGGAGGTAGCTGGAACCAGATGTAAACTTTCAGATCACGAAACTGACGTGAATTAGGTTCACCGAACAGTGGGCCTAGAGGTGGCACCCGATAACACGCCTAATGTAGTCCATCATGTTACCATTAGGCGAATTTGATGACCAATACATCAACTTGAGTTGACTACTATGTTCACTCTTCTTCTTTTTCTGCATTTCCTGTATTTGGCCAACTGCAAGTTTTTATGGTTTACATCTTGATCTCGGTCTGCCAGACCCTCTACCCCCTTTTGGTTTAAAGCTGCATACATTCTTTGTAGATGCTCATTCCATTTCTTTCTGTTTTCATCCAGTGTTTCTTTCACTTATCAAATGTTCAAATGCTTTCGAATGCCTCCATTTTACATTTTGTATATTGATTTACGTTCCTTCACCACTCTAAAGTAGCTCATTTCTGCTCCTTATATTTCTTTTCTTGTCTTTTATTCGTTACCCATATGTACTTCTGCTTAAAAGGTTTCACACTGCAACTCTTTTTTGGAAACTCCTGTAGTGTTTCTTACCGTGTTTTATACTTAAATGTTCATAGATTCTTCCGAATCTACTCCAGTTAATCTTCACATCTTTTTAGTATTCGTACACTGTATTACATCCAAGATAAAATATTTTGTCTGTTCATTTGTTTCTTTTGTTAACTATAATCTTAGTTCAGACTAAGTATTTTCTTCATAGTAACACTGACTTAGATTTACTAGAAAATATTATCTTATCATATTCTGTAGATCATTTATTTAGTTCATAATTTTTTTGTTAGTAATCTTGCGCCACTACTGCCAGCTAAATAAAAGATTCAAACTACGGAAGGCACTAACTACTGATAGGCATAGTTAGCAAATGAAAGATTTTAATAGAGAACAAACAATGTATTTACCTTAATAGTCATAATATATATAGCAGTTCATGACATCCAGTCTTACAAATTTCAAAACTCCGCCATCTCTCTCCCCACATCCACCACTGCTGGCGGCTCACCTCCAACTGTGCAACGCTACACGCTGTTCACATCCAGCTGCCCAACACTACAATGGCAGACAACAATGCAAACTAGCCACAGACTGCACACAGCACAGCCAGTGATTTTCATACAGAGCGCTACGTGGCGTTACCAATAAGAAAACATAAACAGCCTATTTACATAGCCCCCATGCTCCCCACAAAAAATGTTAGAAATTATTTTGGGCACTGCCCAATACATATTTGTTAAAATTTTTTCACAATTACAATAACAAAGAAATCAAATGCACATACTTGTTGATACAATGTTGGTCAAAAGCTAAAATTTTCTCACAGTCCATAAAGACAGTCCTGATCATCCATTACAATAAAATTGCAGTGTTTTTTTTTCCTCACAGTCTGAGCAGTAAAAGAAAATGCACACGGAAGTAGTGGATTTCCATGCAGTGCTGAAGTAGTGTTGTCCTTCCAACGGAAAGACAGTGCTGACTCTTGACATGCAGACAGGTAATGGGCCACAACAGAGCAAACCCACAGCAGAGTCAGTCGAAGTTTTGAAGAATATTGGTAAGTAGGTCGTCACAGAGCAGACCCACTGTAGTCCTGGTAGAGATTATGGTATTGGTGGGCCACCAGAGGTGCAGACCCACTGTAGACTTGGTAGAGATTGTGGTATTGGTGGGCCACCAGAGGTGCAGACCCACGGCAGTCCTTGTAGAAATAATAGTACTGGTGAGTCAGCAAAGGTGTAGACGCACTGTAGTCCTTGTAGAAATAATGGTATTACTGGGTCATCAAAGATGCAGACCCACTGTAGTCCTTGTAGAGATGACCAGCAGCCATCTGTTGTGACTGTGCAGGTGCACAATCACCATTGAAGAGTCTTGCGGATAATACAGCAAGTCCATAACCACCACTTGTGCACTCACAAAGTTTTTGGAATTGTCCTTAGAACCAGCAATGCTGTTATCCAGTCCCTTGCTGAATTATTAACACACGTGTAAACACTATCAGTCCCTACTTCTCACATATTGTCCATATACTATGACCAACAGAAACGTGTGAAGTGAAATGGAACTTACAAGTTAATAATATGATGAACTGGTGTCAGTTACAATTTAATAACATAAGAATACAATTACAAAGGTACAAAATACATCATTAAAAAACATAACAATACAGATAACATTTGTAGTACAAGCTTTACAAAAGAATCGAAATAACATATACATCAGTGTTACAGGAATTATGACATGAGTACATACATAAAAGATCAGAATGACTTTCGAAACATCAACATGAGCATTAAAACAAAACAGAATAAATAATGTCTAAACATCTTTATGAAGAAAATAACATAGCATTTGAAAAATTCTACAACATAAAACTTATTAGCTAAACACATAAAGACAGGAAAAAGACAAATATATAAGAGTACACAAACACATAGCAGAATAACACAGGGTGATAGGACAGAGTTCGTTTTCAGTGTAACATTTGGTACTGCAGTATTTAGCAAACAAAACCTTTTTTTTTTCTTGGAGATCTCCCTTTGTTCATCATTAGTCCCAAAAAGTCCTATATATACCTGCTTTCTGTACATTATTCGTATAACTTCTCAATGCATTTCTTCCAATTCATCGCAACTCATTCTCTTATATAGTCTACCCCCTCTTAAGCTAACTTATATCTACTGAGCTCAGATGCTAAACTAAGGAACAAGGTAATGCTGCAGTGCAAAGCAATTAACACAAACAGCAACGATAAAAAATACAAATGGCAAAGCAAGCAGCATAAATTAGCAAAGCAAATGCAACATTATCACTAATATGAGCCAATGTGCAGCAAAAAGAAAAATAAAGCAGTAGTAAATCTGGCTTAACAGAGTAATAAAGTGAAATTCAGTAGCACTATGCCTGGTACACAGCAGCCGCAGATGCAATAACTTATACCTAAACATGACAAAGCTCAAGCAGAAAAAATATTACAGTAAAAATGGCCATGTTTAATACCTATGTCACATCTTAACCCTAGAGTGATGCATCACGAGAACTTACACTAGAAGATAAGTTGCCAAATCGCAAAAAAATTATTTATGCAATTCCTGTGAAGGGAAATGTCTATTTATGTGCCCTCGTTTTCTTGGAAGTAGATCATAAATTTCTTATTTACTGGATCTGTAGGCATAAAATAACTATATTAGTACATCTATGAAATTTTATTTTAACCAATGCTGCAGTGCAGCTAGAAACTAGATATTAAAAAAATGAGTAAATAAATACATAAAGCAAGCCATAGGGCATTTCTCTCAACTAGCAAGACAATAGCCATGAAATGTTTCTCATTGTTTCATTAGGCATTTTAGTAAATATTATAAATTAAGAGCTCCACAGTATTATCATTTGTTTTCAAGTTTGAGTGTGTCATATTTGCGATGCTTTCTACAAAGGAATGTCAATAGCGAGGATAATGGCCTCTTTTCTTTTTTTCACCTGTGCCTCTGAAAGGCATACACAAAGGGCTTTTTTCCAGGCAATTGTCACACAGCTGGGTGCCCACGACGCATTACGTGCAGGTGGTCACTTAACATTCTTACCGAAATATTTACGACACCAGTTAGCACTACAGTGACAGTCTCATACACAAAGTTCCACAGGTCTAGAATTTGCGTTACAAATCTGTAGAAACAAAATCCTGTAAATATAACAGTGTTCAAAAAATTTTCGTCGGCATTGTGGTACATTCACGCATTTACACACATTTCATAACTCTTAAAGTACGATTCTTGGTTTCCAACATCCTTTTTCACAAGTCAATGTCCCTAACCACTACTCATTATTCATTACCTTATTACACATATACATATTCGTCGACACTTCTTCAATATTTCAACATAATAAATATATATCATAATAAACATTCCTCAACAACATAATACACATCATCGTCATAATAATAACATCATAACACCTCAGTCAAATCCCAAAAACGTCGTAGCTTTCTGCAATAATTTCAAAACCTAAAAAATATTCTCTGCTTAAAAATCATAATGTCATACCAAATACATCATTCTAAGCTCTCATAGAATCAGAATGGTTCTGAAAAAATATGAAGAGTTCACAAAGTACATACAAAATACAATTTCATAAGTGTGAAGTTATCCAACTGTGTAATTACATAAACATCTGTCACCGATGTAGTAAAAAAAATGTTTGTCTCTTCCAGTTAAATGATCAGATACCTGTGTAATTATGTGTTAGAAAAATATGGTACCGATGTGTGAAGTTGTATAACCAAATACCATATTAACTAGGGCTCCTTGTGCTTGCCAGACACATGGTACACAAAGTAAGGGTGTACCCACGTGAGGATTAATGTAATTATACCCTCAGGTGTTACAGATTACAGCAATGGAATGAAATGAATCACGGAAAACCTTTGTATCATTGCACTTCAAATACCTTTAAAAATAAATGTTTTAAGTACAAAATTAATCACTCAATACGTCTACTGTAGCGCTAAACTGTGCATCTTGTTGTAAGATAATCTCTGTGGAAGTGTCGTAGTTATCGTCCTCCGAAAGATAAGTTCTGCAGAAGTCAATTTACTCACCTCATCATAAACAAAAGTGAAATGTTTTGCGTATAGATATCTTAGTTATTACGCTTATTGCCGTGATGAAGAAAGGACTGTGCTGTAACGTATTGTTGTGCTACGGAAAAGGCTGTCTCATTGTAGCTATACCACAAAAGTTACTATTAAAACATGTTTTACTTTCCAAAAGAGTTCACAAAAACTGTGCAGATATAAAACAGATACACCGCAAAAGCAACATTGTAAATTGTCACACATTAGTAGCGTCGTGATAAAATTGTGTAGCTGTCACATAAACTAACCACTGTGTCATCTGGTATATCACAGAAAGCACTTTAAATCCAGAATGTATTTTCAAGTAAACCAAAATGTTGCATTAAAATCTCATTAGCAGTACTGGTAAATGTTCTAAGTATTATAAAATAAATAAAATAAAATAAAATAAAATAAAATATTATGTATGTATATTAATGATAGTGATTGGTTGTAATAAACGTTGCCTTATCTGGAGCATGGACTTCTAATTATTCGGTATCAGACGCTTGACAATGGCTATTTGGAAAAGGCAATGTAACTCGTAGATGACCGTGAAAGAAAACTAAAATAATCGGACTTCGTAATTAAATCGTTTCCAAAGACTGCTGCGGTAGGTACGGACTCATGATCTAATCTCAATATTACAATGATTTGCCAGCCATGTCAATACGTCGTACAGAGGTGACTGTCTACTAAACATAAAAAGTTTACACAGTTAGTTAAATCAGATATATTCAACGAATAAGCCGTCAGTTAAATAATTCTACTTACTTTCATAAATATAAATTCTTTACAAAAACGAGTGCCTAGTGAGATTGCAACTCGCAGTGTTCTTACATAACATCAAATATGGCGGCGTGCCAGTCAATAAAATATACGTGCTTCCCGCACCAGCTGTTCTCCAGACCTCCCTCTTCTTAATCAAACATAAGAGTATCGTAATTCCTTTTTTGTTTTATCAGCGACATAGCGCTGCAGTTCTGTGCCATAGGCTTTATTTAATTAAGATTTCGCGTTTCCGAGGAAACTCACGCACGGCATGCAAATGTGCCTTTATATTGCCCCCTGAATTGCGAGGCGAAAGGACACACCTGCAGGCGAGCAATTCACCTAAAGGCACAAGAAAATCTAAGTTATCTACAACTATTTACATGACTTACATTATACTGTATATTATATACAAAATTTGAATGACGCGCGTGCGCCGTGAAAGTTCTTATGTTGGCAACATAGAGGGCGCGCATGCGAAGAAGCGTCAGTGTGACTCTGGCACTGCCGTTATATCGTAAATTTAGATCACGCGGCACAGTATTGCAGTTCATATTGTTCGTGTGCGCGCGCGTTTCTTAGTCGTTGCACAAAAAAATATTCCACCAAGATTACATATGAAGACTACATTCTATAACAGGTAACTTAGTTTTAAATTTACAATATTTGTTATATCACAATACAACTCAGATTGTTGAATGTTCTTAGTTACATAGTATTGTTTCGAAATACTTCAAAGAAAAATGTCCGTATGTTTCAGGTGCGTCGACCTATTCACATCGTGTCGTTATTACAGTTCATATTCATCTGCTGCATAGTAATTTTTTCACAGGTTAGTAAAATCGTTGTATAACAACGTGATTAAAACATAAGCGTGTCCATTTCCATTTCCATTATAGTCGTTGTGATGCAGTTCGTTGTGACTAAAAAACATTGTTTATTACAGATCTGACGTGACCCGTTAGTAATTGGTCCACGTGCAGTTCGTTTTTTTTACATTCCGTGGAAGCTTGGCTGCAGAACCTCGGACGGCACATAGCTGGCGTGGATCCTTGGACAGTCCAGGTAAGAGTGTCCGTCACATTTCGAGAACATTTCATTCCCTGAAGTTCCAACCAAAATTCTTCCACCCGTCGTGTTGTTTTCCGGACAGGCACTTTGTGTCCGTTTAATCCAGTTAACATCTTGAAGTTAGGTACTGTAGTATTGTCACTAGACGATGCACGAATTATGCACTTCACATTTTCAGTTTTTTGCTGAATATAGCTCACCTAAATGTTCGTAGTTATTAATCAAAGAAATGGTTCATCGCGTTTACATAGGCACGATGCATAATGAATGTTATTAACAGTTTCTTTCACATAGGTTTCTGCGTAGTTGCAGAGTTAGTAATGTTCTTTAATGTCCGTGAACAATGGTTCACTATGCAATGACCATTTGGCACTCGTTTTGTTCAAATTTCTTTTACATAGTAACAGTTATATTATACATCATTGAAAGAGAAAAAAAAATATAAGTAATCATACATACACACGTCACATATTTTCATAGCATAAACATAATACAGTTGCACATAAACATGTTTACATCATTATTACATAGCTATGGGTTATTACATTGTGTCACATTTGATTACATGAATTGCAGATAATTACGTCCTCTTTAAGGGTTTTGCTGGGATTTTATCGATGTTTATTTTGTGATGTCATCTGAAATTAAGATAGGTTAGACACAACATTCATTACATCAGTAGGCAAGACCAGGCATTTTCACTACTCAATAAATATTCAAAATAATAAGAGACGGAAAACTGTTCGATTCCTCGCGTTTTGTGCGTGTGTGTATAGTGTCTGTGTGGCCTTGGCTACTGGTAGATGCTTTTCTTGCTGAGAGATGTGCGTCTAATCTATTTCTCAAAGTAAATGTTCGCTTCACAGATGACGTCTGTCGGTTCGTCAGGTGTCACACCAAGTCAGTGGTACCTACAGTCACAAATGTTGCGTGAAAAATTTATGTATCATTCACTGCTACGTAATCATAAATTTTACTTTAATATTCAGTCTTCTCGGTGGTGCCGCGGCGTTGAAAGAAAAGTTCTTCTGTCTTCAACTGCGTCACTGGAACCGCTGAAATGAAAATTTCTATACTACTTATTATCTATGTTGTGATTTGTTTTAGTTCTTGCCACACAGCAGGTCGTTGTGATAACGGTACGTTATATGTCTTGTGGTAGAAGATCTTGTGAGGCTTAACTTCAATCCTGTACACATACGTGTTGATAACACCTAATCGTTTGGTAAAAACTTGTAAATATTTGGATAACACTTCCTGTAGTTTTATACGTTCATGTACACTGAGAGCTGTAGCTTCATTTATCTTATGATCAAGCAATGTTTTCAAGTCCATTAGCTCTGTGTCAGATGAGTGTGTGTGCGTGTCTTGAATGTCATTGTCAAGTACTAACTGAACCTTGTACCCTGTACAGTGTTTGTCATGCTTTAGAGTTCTCCTGTCCAAATCAATAATAATTACACTGCCTCTATCATTTAAAATGCATTTACCTTTGGAGTAGTCTATAATGCAGTCCTTCTCGCTCATAATATATATTCCTAATATGCAATTTGTCACAAGGTTTTGTACAACCAGGAATGGCCATTGTACGGTTCCATTCCCTATTTTAATGTTTACAAAAACTTGCTTCGTAACCCTACATGACTTATTACCTAGAGCAGTAGTGATTTTACAGTTTTGGGCAGGAAACTCAGGCACAGGCTCCAATTCACACATCTTTTTATAGAAATTAAAAGACAAAACGCTCACAGCTGCACCTGTATCTAAGATAATAGTAGTTGGAATCCCACCTACTACACCAGTAGTAGATGCTAAAACAATTTCATTTGTGTTTGAACGACATTGTGTACTGTCTTGCAAAAGTTCATCTGATATATTGTCATTATGGTTGTATCTTATAAACAAAACAGGTAGTTTTTGTTTAGAATTATTAGGCATATCATTATTTTGTTGTTCAATTGTGGTGTCAAATAACTGATTAACATTGAAGTCGCCCCCCAAGAAATCTTCAGCCACGACCCGGGGCATAGAAGTGACTGTTTCTAGTTTGTTGGATTAGCATTTGTACTAGGTACTGACACAGATTGAGGTTGTGTATCAGGTGTCATTTCTATTATATTCACATTCGGATATTGCCTGTTACGATCTCCAAACTTTTGCGGTTGTTGTTGCTGTTGCGCATTATAACTTACCTGTCGGTCGTAAGGTATGCTCCAATTTTGTCCTGGTGGCTGCTGTGGTAAAGCAGTGTTTGAATGAAAGTACTGATCGTTACGAGTCCAGCCTTGACGCTGTCTTGGCTCGTAGTTATTATTTATTTTGTTTCTGTTTGTGTTTTTGTTGTTGCCTATGTATCCGTTGTTACCGTTGTAGTTATTACCGCGGTGCCTTTTGTATGGATTGCCGCATGAAGTGTTATTACTGTTGTAACTGTTGTTTGTATTGGAATACGCGTGTTGATTTTGATTTCCATATTGAGACGGCATGTGAGTTTGCTGTTTTTGCTGTACCGCGTATCCAACTGTGGGCGCGCCAGAATTGAGTTGGCAAGCCTGCATGTTTTGCATACCACTAGTATAAACATTGTGGCTGCTGTTTTGCCGCGCGAAGCGCTGATCTTCTAGTAACATGTCGACCGAATCTAAAGCTGTTAAAAAATAATTTGGATCGTCATCCGGAATATGTAAGAGCTTTTCTTTAATGTTGAAAGGCAATTTGGCCTTCAACGCACGGAGTATATCACGTGTTGCGACTGGTTCGTCTAAAAAATGTCCCATGTTCAGGTATTTTTCAAAATATCTGCGTAAGTTACCATTTCTACTGTTAAAAGTTTCAGGTTCTAAAATTTGTCTTCTGAGTCGCTCCTGGACGGATTGCGACCAGAATTTGTTCAGAAAGGCACGCTCAAACTCACTGTACGTGGTACATACGTCAGCTTGACTGTATGCCCAGACAGCTGCATCACCTTGGATGTAACCGACAATATATGAAATCTTTTTCCGGTCACTCCAAGTGCGTGGAAATGCGTTACTAAAAGATTTAAGAAAAATCACCGGATGAATGGTTCGTTTTTCTGGGATAAAAGCCTGAAATTGCCTGTGTTTTATTAAGCTTTCTTCTTCCTTTACATTATGATATGGATTTGTTCCACTGTAATTACTGCAATGCTCAGCTGGCGAGTAATTACGATAATGTTGCTGTGGTTTACCACGATAATAGCTTGTGTTTGTGTTTGCCCGTTGTGGTATGCGTTGTTGTCGTGGTGTGTTTTGTTCTTGTGTGTATATTGTGTACGGTATGTGTGCGTCACACTCGTATGTATATTGGTTTCTGAACTGTACATTTTGACTGATATTTTCGTTACATTCAGACTGTGGTTGATCGGTGAATTGCGTCACTGGTGCAGTGACAGACTGTACTGCGTCACTAATCAGCTGTTTGTTATTAGTGATGTATTCCGCTACGGAGTCGTGCACAATTGTTGGTAAATTTTCACGTATGCATCTATCAAAATGTTTGTCTTTGTTCTCTACCCAATCATGAAATTCTTTATTAATATTTTGAAAATGAGCTGTGGCATCAGATTGTAAGATGTCAGTCAGGTGTTGTTCAACATCGTCAAATTTATTCTGCACGTCAGTAATTCGTTTTTCAAGGTTGTCGTGTACTGATGGATATGTTTGAATTTGTTCAGTAAGAGCTTCACACGTGACATTAAGGTTTTTTACTTGTGTCTGTAAAAGTGCTACGTCATTTGTAGTCTTTTCTTGTCTCGTATTAAGCTTGGAAAATTTCGTACTGAGTTCAGTCATCTGTTTGGTCAGTGTGGCGTCTATAAGTTCCACACGTTTACACAAAGTGTCACTACCTGTCTTGAGTGCTATGAGGTCAGATTTAATTTCGTCATTTTGTGTCTTTAACTGTTCATTTTGTGTCTTTAAGGTTGCCATGTTTTCCGCGTTCTGCATCCTTAAGGTTGCCATGTTTTCCGCGTTCTGTTTCATTAGCATTTGTAACATGTTGGCAATGTTTACTGTTTGCAAGGTCTCTGCCCCCGCCGCGTCATTAGACGTGACGTCATGTATTAGCATGGGCTCTGACTGAGACTTTGAAATTTTTGTGGTGGACGGCCTATTGTCAAAATTTCCGTTAACACTTGCGTCAATATTTGATGAATCGTCACTACCGGTTGCTGTCGTAAAGTCATTTTCTAACATTTGTCTCTCGTCCGAGTCGGATTGCGTCTGAATAGTATGTCTTTGCTGTTCCATCTTTGCGTATTGTTTTCTAGTTATGACCATGCCACAAGTGATATATGTTTCAAGAAAATAATGTTTGACACTGGTTTTAAAATAAAATGCAGTTGAGCATGAATCGCTCGTAGCAACAATGGCTGTTTGTTAAATTTAAAAATGTAGACTGTATATCGGATTATTCTTAATGGCTGCTGGCCATGTTACAACGTATCGTACAGAAGTCGGCCATATTGTACACTCGTGTATTGGTATTGTTGCAGGAGTTATTGTTTAAGGAAAAGTACTGAGAATGAAATTTATCACTGAAAACTGCTACGCGCGAAAGAAATACTACAGAATCTACTGAAGAGCTAATACATTGAATTATGCGTCTGGTCAAGCCTGCCAATGCAAAGATGCTGCGTCTTACCTTATTTTGCTGGAAGCTTCATTGCGTCTTCCCGCAAAATTTTATAATTGGCAAATATCTTCAGATTTTTGTTATTTCTCATATAGTCAAGTCCAGGTCCAGAAAGTTGATTTTTCACATGAAACAAAGAGAACAATGTAACAAATGACAAAATAACAAGTCCGACACGCAGTCGCCAATATAAAATAAATAAAATAAAATAAAATAGAATAAAATATTATGTATGTATAATAATGATAGTGATTGGTTGTAATAAACGTTGCCTTATCTGGAGCGTGGACTTTTAATTATTCGGTATCAGACGCTTGACAATGGCTATTTGGAAAAGGCAATGTAACTCGTAGATGACCGTGAAAGAAAACTAAAATAATCGGACTTCGTAATTAAATCGTTTCCAAAGACTGCTGCAGTAGGTACGGACTCATGATCTAATCTCAATATTACAATGATTTGCCAGCCATGTCAATACGTCATACAGAGGTGACTGTCTACTAAACATAAAAAGTTTACACAGTTAGTTAAATCAGATATATTCAACGAATAAGCCTTCAGTTAAATAATTCTACTTACTTTCATAAATATAAATTCTTTACAGAAACGAGTGCCTAGTGAGATTGCAACTCGCAGTGTTCTTACATAACATCAAATATGGCGGTGTGCCAGTCAATAAAATATATGTGCTTCCCGCACCAGCTATTCTCCAGACCTCCCTCTTCTTAATCAAACATAAGAGTATCGTAATTCCTTTTTTTTTATCAGCGACATAGCGCTGCAGTTCTGTGCCATAGGCTTTATTTAATTAAGATTTCGGGTTTCCGAGGAAACTCACGCACGGCATGCAAATGTGCCTTTATAGTATGTGTGCCTTATAGTGGTTATGTAATCGTGCAACTAACAAGCAAGAATGTACACACACAATAACACTGTGTCGTCTGTTCACAATAACAATGCATTCGTAATTTCTGTTTAAATAAATTCTCTTGGTTCTTGACTGGATATTTAACTTCAAATATTGTTCCATGTTAACTGATTCTAAGTCTGACAAAGCATACTAGTAATGTAAAGTGAAAAATTTTATGGCAAAGACTAAGTTAAAAAAACAGATTATCTTTCAATACACGGTTTTACATGTGAAATGTGGTGTACACCTTTACTCCTCCTTGTACTCAGAGTTTCAACTTCAACCCAATTATCATGCGGTATACGTCGGTAAACAATACTGGAATTTTTCTCAAGGTTAGCGTCTATGTTATTTTTCTCTGAGCCAGCCGGCGCACGCGGGTGCCTGCTGTGTGAGTCATTGTCTGTCTCTTTGTTGGCGCGCGCCGTTATTGGGATTAGGAGAACTAACTTCTACAAATTCATCTTGTCGAGAGTGCCCTGCTCTGTTTGAATGCCGCCAGTTCTGTTTCTCTATGCTTTTTGGCAGTGCATTTTCACCGGCAACATTCACGTTTTGACAAGCAGAAAATGTGTCTTGACTCATTTGAGAAAACTGTGAGGATCCAAAACCTGAGTCTACAGTATTTGTAATATTGTGTTCTGTCTTTTCGGATTCCTGAGGCGAGCTGTTGCCGACAGATCGATCGATAATGCTTCCCAGTTCACTAATTGTTTCACTGCCTACAACATTGTTTGCCGCCCGCTCCATTTCCCTATGCAAAATTACCAAATTACTATGTTGAACATTAGTTAATTCATCACACGGTGGCGCTAACACACTGCTTTCGTCTTCACTGTCATTTCTCAGTTTACTTTGAAACCTAGTTTTACATTTTTCACACGCCATTATTGTCACAATATTTCACATGACAACACAGAAAGCACAATGTGAAGAGGAAAATAACAAAACACTTTAACATTGCATTGAAAATAATATCTAGTTAATGGCAAGCGTAGCTGCGAAATACTTGGTGCAAATCTACATGCATGCCACAACTGTGTTGTTGTTGTTGTGGTCTTCAGTCCTGAGACTGGTTTGATGCAGCTCTCCATGCTACTCTATCCTGTGCAAGCTTCTTCATCTCCCAGTATCTACTGCAACCTACATCCTTCTGAATCTGCTTAGTGTATTCATCTCTTGGTCTCCCCCTACGATTTTTACCCCCCACACTACCCTCCAATACTAAATTGGTGATCCCTTGATGCCTCAGAACATGTCCTACCAACCGATCCCTTCTTCTGGTCAAGTTGTGCCACATCTGTGAACGACAATGAAAAACTACAACTACAAAGGAAATTCTCTCTATAATTACGCACTAGCAATAAACAAATGCTACACTAATTACACAAACTACAAGGAAAAATCAGAGGATTCCAGTGAGTTATCCTCGGCTAAGGGTGGACTTATGAAACGTCCCCTTTCAACAATTATACTTCACTGTCCTTAAACTGACACACAATATTTTTAGCGCATCGCAATCTGACTTTCAAAAATCCCTACAAAAGAATGGCCCTGACTAACATTAACCTATACCTTTCACAAATCACTTACCTCACCAAAAATCTTCTTTACTCGAACTACTGCAATACAGCGAGCGCCACTACTGCCAGCTAAATAAAAGATTCAAACTATGGAAGGCACTAACTACTGATAGGCATAGTTAGCAAATGAAAGATTTTAATAGAGAACAAACAATGTATTTACCTTAATAGTCATAATATATATATATAGCAGTTCATGACATCCTGCCTTACAAATTTCTAAACTCCGCCATCTCTCACCCCACATCCACCACTGCTGGCGGCTCACCTCCAACTGCGCAACGCTACGCGCTGTTCACATCCAGCTGCCCAACACTACAATGGCAGACAACAATGCAAATTAGCCACAGACTGCACACAGCACAGCCAGTGGTTTTCATACAGAGCGCTACGTGGCGTTACCAATAAGAAAACATAAACAGCCTACTTACAGCACATAGGAATGAGTGTATCTTTACTGAATTGTTTAGATTCACTCCAATGTTTACCATAGAATAATATATGCAAACTCCATTGTCAATGTAGACAATAAACAAAGAAGGGGATAAAATACAGCCTTGTTTTCTTCTTTTTGTCTGTATCGAGTCTGTATCTATGCCTTATGTATCTAAGGTTACATACGATTTTTACTCTAAATTTTGATAGCTGATATGAGCTGCTAAGAGTAACCTCTATGCTCCATTACTATCCGTAACTTTTCTCTAATTACTTTTCTCTAAATACAGTATCAAAACCATGCTCAAAATTTATACAAGCAATATGAAACCCTCTGTTAAACTCTCTCTGTTTTTGCATATGCTACCGAAAAATAAAACCTGAGTTAGTCGTTGATCGTCCCTTTCTAAATTCGACCTGGTCTTCGGCTAGTAAAAAATTCTGCTGTTCTCTTCATCCTTGTGTTTAACATCCTTGCATAAAGTTTATATGCTGTCATATAAGCTTATTCCACTGTACTTTTCACATATATTTTTTCTCATTTCTTGTACATCAATATTACATTAGCTTTCTTTCAATTTTGTGGTGCATCTTTTTGCTTTCAAAATATGTCAATCAAATGAAACATATGCTGTCATGTAAGATTATCCACCTGTATTTTTCACATATTTTTTCTCATTTCTTGTATATCAATATTACATTTGCTTTCTTCCAATTTTGTGGCAAACCTTTTGCTTCCAATATACGTGAATCAAATGAAACAATTTAAAGTATAGCGATAGTCACCCATATTTAACTAACACTGTGTGGATACCTGGTGCTTTTCCAGTATTTGTGATTTTCGCAATTGCTGTGAGCTATTTACTGTTATTTGATCTAGGACTTTTCCTTTTATTTCTGGAACTTCACCTCCATGTTAACATCGTATCATAGGTTTTAGTAATTTTAAACAAACCAACTGCTTTCATTTCTACTTTTTCTAATGTTTTGAAAGCTTTAGACGCTATGTGCTGATAGCCATGAATAGCATGTTCTGTGTTACAATGTGTAATTCCCAAGCCTGCTGCTGGGCTTTCTTCAAAAATCCTTTTTGTAACTCCTTTTCTGTTTGTAGACTCTTCATTTTCTGGGGTAGGCACTGAAAGATACATTTTATATGTTGTTTGTTTTTCGTGTACTGCGTCAAAGATAAAACTTTTTATCTTTTTTTCTAAAATCTGTCACCCCATTGATATCTCAAGTTTTACACTCTTTTTTACAGTTTCTCGACTTCATTTGTTACCCAAGTTCGGATAAATTTTCTTTCATGATTATTGTGATTACTTTTATTTATTTTCTCTTCCGTACATCTGACTCACAAAGAATCAGTAGATTACCATTTTTATTGGTCATCATTTGTGCAATACTCTGCATTTTTTAAATGTATATCTTTTTTGAATAATATCTTCACTATAAATATTTTCGTTACGTGTCGCTCAGCATAATAAGCGCAACATTCTACAGGTGGATAAAGGTTACCCACATCATCTATTTTTGTCCTAATACCATCTGCCTTATCTCTCCATTTTATATTATTTGTTTGACCACCGTACAAAGCATCTCTGGGTTCAAAAGCTCAAAAGCTAAAGGTAACTGTTATAAATTATTAATTTTTTTATACACTGCATTCTTAAGCTAATTACTTTCCCAAAACTCCACTAAATTATACCTGGAATTTGTTTTAATTCACTATTTCTTATTAAAGTATTTTAATATGTATCATTCACTATTCCTTTCCTTCTGTTGTTAGTTGTCTTATCTTTATAACATTTTTTACAGCTATGACATGAGAAACAGTATTGGTTAATTTACCAGAGTCATCTGCTTTAGTTCCTGCTATATGCACTCCACCACCATTAAGAGCTTCTTAAATATTATTTCTGTTTAAACTATTAACTGAGGTACAGATTCTTCACTACAGTTTTCTTTCTGTTCTTTATCAAACACAGCAGTTCTTCCTTAAGACAGCTATTTAGATCTCATAGCAGAATGGATCAAAACTGTCTATTTCTAGGAACTGTTTCCTTTGTTCCAAACAGCCTCTTCTCGATATTTCTACATCAGATTTAGAGTATTCATTGATGTCTTTCTTCATATTGAACTCGTGATGTTCTTTAACTTTTTGTCTGTGCCATTTGAAAAATACTTCTGTTTCGATTCGTTTCATAGTGTCAACACAATAATATTGGATATCAGGGATTAGCTTTATATAATTTTCATTTTCCTGTATATTGAACCAATGGGGGAATTTACCTTTCTTTGAGATCAAACATTTTTGGGAAGATACTAAGAGAAAGTTGTACAAAATTGTTGGTACATGTAATTTTTTATTCTAAAAGTTTTCTCTCCAATAACATCAATTTAGTTCCTGTGTAGATAGTACCAGCATAACGAGCTATAAGTGTATAATTCTGATGTTTCTCAGATATCACCCACCGACAAAATTCCTAATCTGTCTTATCTACATAAACAGTAACATCATTAAAACTATGAACTATTGTTAGATTTAGAGTATGTATTCTAGTTTTTTGTTGAGTTTTATAATCAAACCACATGTATTTTTCTTCATAGGTACAAGGAACTGTCTTTGGTGTTCTCTTTTCACTACATTTAAACTGCATTTCGGTAATTATTTTATGGCACTCACAGCATTGGAAAACATCATAATCTTTCAATACCCCATTCATATAACAACTGTCCTCATTACAATTTTCACATCCTTTCACTGTAAATTATTCAGTTAATTTTCATTCACAAATACCACCATTTTGCAATTTGTATTGCATATACCAAATATGATTTTTAATTTTTACTGTTTGTTTACAGTTTCTACATAGTTCAAAACCATATTTATCTTCTTTAGGTCTGAAACAAATCTGCTTAAATTTTCTATGTTTAGAATACGTACAACAAAAGTCTTGGTGATTTCTTAAACATTGCATAGTATACTAATTTTTCTCTTTATTACAACTGTGCTTGTTGTTGTTATACATATATGACAATAAAAAGGTGGTCCTAAAAAAGCTGACATACTATCAGTTACATCAAAATGGCTGTAAATTTTCTACAGGTATACCTTAACTGCTTTCACAGATCCACAACAGATAGCTGAATTGAAATTATTAGTACATAGAAGATTTATTTGGATATATAGTCATTGCTCAAAATTTTTAATATCATCTAGAGAAAATCCTTCTTCTTGACTATATCTCCCAACAGATTAGATAATATGTCAGTCAACTCATTTTTCAATTTGTATTTATCTTCTACTCAACTCCTGTTCTTTCAATTTGTGTAATTTATTAACTTCTCTTTTATAGCTCTAGGTCAACATTGACTGTCGATGTTATTAATTGTTGTAATACACGTTTTTCTTTTTTTTGTCTTCAGGTAACTTTGTTATTATTTTACCTCCCCCACTACTTCTAGGAATCGCTAACTGCTGAATATTAAATGTGGTATCTGTTGTATCAGTACACCCATCACATGTTACTATCTCTCTGGTTTTCTAAACAAAACTTGAACAGATTCTTTAGTATTATTTGAAGCCTTATAAACTGTAGAAATTGGGGAAAAACTTTTTGGATTTGAGGATGCTACATTCAAAACATTTGCTTTTCTGAAATTAGTTCCCTTTTCAGATATTTCTATCATACAATTAAGTTCTTTCATTATATAATTCATTTTTGCGCTAATGGTATCTAGTTTACTAATATTAGCATCGGTAAAGACATACTTATACTCAACAGAATATGCTTCCAAATATTTCATTAGATTTAGATCTTCTTTGTTTAATCCCAAACTATTCCTTTTTCAGTAGAAAGTCCTCTTCTCCTTGCTCAAATAATTTACTAAAGAATTGACAAATCTGATTTAATGTCACCACTTCTTCCTCTCTTGGTGGACATGTTTTTCCAAAGACATATTTGTTAAATCTGTAAAAATAATTTATATTAGGTGCATGTTTTGGCTTTGATCTTGTATTTTGATATAATTTTTAAAAGAAATGAAAAATCCTGTAACACTATTAAATTAAACAATTCTGATTTCTTTAATTTGCTGTAGCCACTAAAACTATAATTTTTATCTAAGTTTTTGAGTTGAACGGCTTTCATATTATTGAGAGTTCTTAAGGAGTGATAAATTATTTAAGATAATTAAATAAATTTAATCTTTTTTTTACATCTGCCATATAGTCTTAAATTATTCCTACAATGCACTTTGGCCATCTACTTATTTAAATACAATTTTATGAAGTTTTCATAAACTACCATTGAAGAAATTCCAAATGATGTAATTAATTAATTTCCATTTTTAATACTTTTATTTAATATCCACCTTTCTTTATAATAATACTGAAGACAAATCTTACATTTACTTGAGAGCCAGTCCTTGATGTAATATTTAAATAGAAACATCTAAAACTTTGAATTTCATGGCCACCAATGTGTTTTTCACCCTGTTTGTTCTTCATCAGTATCCAATAGTTTAGAATGTTTATCACTCAAAATTCTATTCAAATGTTTTTTTGTAAAAACACATAGAAACAAATTTTCCACATACACACTTAACTTTTTTACCTTTGTAAAGTTTTTATTGTATTCACTAAGACACTCCCTATATTAATTCTTATATTTATCCTTTGTGTAAGTGACAGTTACCAGTCGAATTCTCTACTTCTCAGATTTTACACTTTATGGACACTTCCATTTATTGAGACAATTTTAATTGTTTTGATTAAAGTTATAGGAGTGGCCACCGTAAAATATTTTTTAAATAATTTATACTCTAGCTTTATTTCTCTCTAAATTACGTGGCCATGTCTAAGCAGTATGCCAGGAAAATTATTTATAAATTAGTGGTGTGTTGTCTAAGAATCGTCTTCTAGAGGGATTATCTGGTTATAATAGTGAATGACTTAAAGAAGATAAAATGTTTTGTGTCTCAAAATATAAGTATACAGATTATAAATTAACAGATAAAATTGTTCAAATGCATGTGAAATCTTATGGGACATAACTGCTAAGGTCATCAGTCCCTAAGCTTACACACTACTTAACCTAAATTATCCTAAGGAGAAACACACACACCCATGCCCCAGGGAGGACTCAAACCTCCGCCAGGACCAGCCACACACTCCATGACTGCAGCGCCTTAGACCGCTTCGCTAATCCAGTGCAGCAATTAATAGAAGATATGCTTTATACTTATTTGGATTCCTGTAGCATATATAAAATTAAACAAATGTACAATATTCACTTCAAGAGTTTGTTATTTTCTTGAGAAATTATGTAACCAGTCCCATTATATTGTTGACAAAATATATGAAAGGAGGAAAAATATTTATGTCGAAATTTTGATTCTACCTGCCTTTGAATTTGCCCAAAATAATTTATCACTTATATTTTTATTCCCTATAAGTGCAGTCAGTCATACACATTGTCAACAACAAACTTACATAAAGTGCTAAGCTTACATGTATGTTTATTGTTGAAAAGAATAATCCTTGATTTAAAGCTAAAGATGTCACAAAGTTATTGGAATATGAAGATACTAAATAAGCAGAATAAATATAGATGATACTAAAAGATTAAAATTTCTATGTGTCTCAGAGACACATGTAACATGTAATCCAAAAGAAAATGTATTTCTTAGCGAACCCAGATTAAAGTCCTTAATTTGAAAATCTAAAGAAGAAGCTAAACAATTTAGAAAATGTGTTACACATGAAGTTATATCATCAACAAGAATTCAATCTTTGAACTCTTCTATTTCATCTGTGTTTGTATAGAAAAACAACTATCAGAAATTGAGTCCACCTTCATGCAAAATACCTTGTTATTTATTTACTTATTTATTTTCCCAAACAACTTTTGGAAACAAATATCACCATCATCAGTGGGTTTTTATAATCTAAAACATGTAGAAAATGGCATGGTTATACAAACACAGTAACACATTATTACATTTTTACTGTTTGTTTTTTCAAATATAATTTTTATGGATGCTTTCATACTACCTTGTTTATTGTATGTTATGGCAATTTTGAATAATTGTTCCTGCCGTTTACAGCAGATTTTCTGTCCTTTTCTGTTGCATTTTTTCTCATTGTACATCATGTCATCTGCAACTGTGTGAGCAGTGTGACTAAACAAATACTAGAAGGTGAACTTAGCATATACCGTAACCCCAAGTGTATATTGCTTACATATTAAGATCACCTTCTACACCAAATAAACATTACAGACTTTGTAAAAAAAGTTTTATCGGTCATACTCTGGATCTAAACTTGGTGATCAAGATAAGTCTTGGGCGCCACATAGGATTTGTTATTTGAATGTTTAAGATCTGAGAAAATGATCCAAAAAGTAGAAAAAAGCCATTAGATTTGCTGTTCCTATGATATGGAGGGATCCATGAAATCTTTTCGATGATTTCTACTTTTGAAGTCTTGATACTGCTGGTCATAATTCGAAAAATAAGAAGGTAATAAGCTGCCCTAACCTTCCATCCGCCATCCAACCGGTAGGGTGTGGTTTAGATTTGCTGATCCCTGAACAACGAGATGATTTAAATTCTATTCGAACATAAGTATTTTCTGATCTACAGTGGCATTCAGATGAACCAGATGATGGTGAAATCTATTGTAATACTGAAATTATAAAGCCAAAATTATTTACTCAGACCGAGCTTAACGATTTGGTTAAGGATCTGGGCTTAACGAAAGAAAAAGCTGGCTCTAGATTAAAAGAAAAGAACTCATTGGGAGTTGGCAATAGCATATACTTTTATTGAAAGACAGAGCAGCACTTTTGCTAGTCTACAGCTCAGATATTCCCAGTCTGATGAATGAGTTTGGTTTTGAATACAAAAAGGAAGACTGGAGACTGTTTCTTGATTCATCCAAAACTAGTTAGTTTAAAGGTTGTTTTATTACGCAATGGTAACATGTATGCATCTATACCTGTTGGACATTCTGTACATATGAAAGAGAGCTATGAAAACCAAGAAATAGTGCTAAATAAAATACGCTATTCTGCTCGTGGTTGGATGATATGTGGCGATCTAAAAGTAATATGTGTGCTCCTGGTCAGCATGGTGGCTTTACCAAATTTCCATGTTTCTTGAGTGAATGGGGTTGTAGGGCTAGGGATCAACACTGGTGCAAAAAGAACTGACCTGTGAAAGAGTTTGCAAAACCTGGTGAGAAGAACATTGTACGCAAAAAACTTGTAGATCCAAAAAACGCACTCCTACCACCTCTACATATGAGGTTAGGATTAATGAAACAGTTTGTAAAGGTTTTGCCTAAAGATGGACCATATTTTAAGTTTCTCTGCCAAAAGTTTCCACACCTTTCAGAAGCTAAACTACAAAAATACGTCTTTGTCTGACCTGATATTAGAAAATTGATGTTTGATGTTAACTTTCAATCCACAATGACCATAAATGATAAAGAAGCATGGGTATCATTGAAGCAAGTCGTTACAAAGTTCTTAGGACATGAAAAATACCCATAATATCATTCTGTTATAGCTACAGTGTTAAAGATATTAAAAATTTTAGGATGTTTAATGAGCCTGAAAGTTCACTTTTTGAAAAGTCACCTTGATTTATTTCCAGACACTATGGGCGATGTTAGTGAAGAGCGAGGAGAGTATTTTCACTGGGACATTAAGCTGATGGAAAAACGTTGTGAAGGCCGCTGGAACGCCAACATAATGGGAGATTACTGTTGTCAGTTCACTGAGAAGTTCAGCAAGCAACTTATCGTAGAAAAAGCTACACAAGAAACTTCAAAGAAAAAAGAGAAAGAAAATACAAACTAATTGCAGCTGACAAGTGAAACTTCTATTAACCCTCCGTTGCTTGCATGGATGACACTCGTTATCCACACTAGGTTCCCTCTCACTTTAGTCTGACAGGTCTAGATTGAGTTCGCACCATTTTCAATACCTTTCTATTAACTGTCTGGCTGTTAGCTCCAATCATTATTGGCTTTTCAGTTTCGAAAGATACATTGTTTATGACACTTTATTACAGTCTGGAGGACACTGGTTATCTGCAAGAGCTCTGCTGCCACAATCTGAAACAAGGTAAGTCTGTATTACTTGTCAGCTTTCCTAGATTCAATCTATCTTTCATTTGCGTAAATTTAGATGTATTGAATCTGACTGCAGCTAGCTTCCATGTTACCTAGTACTCTCTTTATTTTTAGATTATGGAAGAAATGTCAAAATCAAAAAAATCTGAGACAGACTTTAGAAGAGATCCCAATGTATGGTTGGAATGGTTCAATGAGCTGAGTGATAAAGATGCTCAAAGTGATAGCGCTGACTCAACGACTGAGGATTGTGTTCATGAAAGCGGTAATGATTCAGTAACAGAACAAGAAGTGTCAGAAAATGATGAATATGAGTCACAGGAAAAAGTAACTAAAGAGGATGCATTTTATTTAGGGAATGATGGAATAACTAAACGGATGAAAAATAAATATCCTACCAATGTTAGAAGCAGCTCTTGTAATATTATTACGCATTTTCCTGGACCAAAAAAGACAGAAATAGAGATTCTGAATTAGTTCTTGGATGAAAACATTGTAAGCATTATCCCAACATGCACTAATATAGACACTAGTCAAGTTCGTAGTAACTTCTCTAGGGAAAGAGATGCTAAAGAAACAGATGCGATAGAGATCAGAGCTTTCAGTGGTTTGTTATATCTGTGTGGATCTAGGAGAAGTTGTAGGAAGAGTATATCAAAATTGTGGGATAACTCAAAGAGAAACAGACTTGAATCATGTGAAAAACGATTCAGGTTGCTGTTGAGATGTCTGAGGTTTCATAATATCAGTGACAGAGGTGTTTACAAAGAGATTGGCAAGTTGGCTGCTATCAGAGAGGTACGAGCTTGAACTCTTCCCGAACAATTGCCAAAAATATTTTTCCCCTAGAGAATATCTTACTGTTGACGAACAGCTTTTGGCTTTTAGAGGAAACTGCCCATTCAGGCAATATATTCCTAACAAAGTAGCAAAGTATCGATAAAAAGTGTTTGCTTTGGTTGATGTAACAACAGCTTACACTTTGAATTTCGAACCATACTTCGATAGACAACCAGAGGGACCATATAATGCCAGTAATTCAGCTGAAGATATTGTTCTTCGAATGGTCGAACTGTTTCAAACGTTAGAATATATTATACTGTCTAAGAATATTAAATCAGTCATAAAGACCGTTCGAAGAATACAACTAGACCGCTTGCACTGTGTATGACACCTGTCATCTGCGCGAGTGACCGTGTCACGATTTTTCGCCCGAGTAATGGAGGGTTAACATATATCTTTATTTCAAGTAGCTTATTGTACATACAAACCATGCTTACGTTGTAACGAAGCGTCTCATTAATTTCCCCATTTACTATACTACATAGTGAAAAGCATATTGCTTGCGAACTATGGGCGATACAAGAAAAACTGAGGCTAGATTTGGATTCAGCTCATAAAAATCTATAAAGATCAGCTATCAAAGTAAAAAAAGTTTTTAAAAAAAATTTCGTTGTCGTGTCTTATTACAGTTTACCTGTGATGTTACATTCACTAAGGGACAAAGATTATGTAAATCTACAAACTGAAGTGTGAAGAGATTCAGCTTCTAAAATTGTTGAGTTTGTTGTGTTCATAGTTATTGTACATGCTTTGATTCTTCTTTCGATCCAGAAACCTGTGCTTCTACTATTCTATATAATTTTAGTGTAAGGGTACATAACGAAAGAATGTCAACAAAAGGAGCCCAGGGCTGTGTTAGCTGCCATCCAAGATGTTGACGTATTTTCATTAATTCTGATGTGAGGACAGGGATATATAATGGCTCTTTAACGTGCATGTACTGATTATGTTTTCCTGCGATGTGTAAATGCTTCATGTCGGGGATCTGTGAGTGTGCAATCGAATACAGTGTAATCTCCACGGGTATTGCGAGATGCGAGACAATAACCGACGATTTCATTATGCTTATTTTGTTCGTTAACAGCATTCTGAAGAGAAAGGAGGTACAGCAGAAGTTGAGTTGTGTGAAAAAGTAAGTTGACGGATGTAAAGTACGGTGCACGCTGGATTATGAGATATAATAAGGAAAACATGAGTAAAGGAGTGCGTACTCTCATATGCAAATACATACTTACTGTAATGTACAGAATAGCATAGTGACGAACTCAGCGTGACTTCATCTGCGATTCTCAGAGCGATGATAAACTGATGTGTAGAATGTGCATACAAATTTTTGTTTTTTGTTGTGAGGGTAGGAGTGAATGGATAGGGAGAGAGGAGAGAGCGAGAGTGAGAAGATGGGCATAGGGAGAAGTGTGTTATTGTAGTGCCTGTGTTCTTCTGATTGCGATGCAAACATCCTTTGGACATCCATGCCTGTCCAAAGAAAGGCACTGTGGAGACTACTGCGAATAAGGATAACCATCAGCTGTAGCATGGAATGACGTCAATGAAATTTGTGCTGTATTGGGACTCGAACCCGGATTTACCGCGCATCGCGACCGGTCGCGTTACCATCTGGCTATGTGTGCACGATTCACGGCCAGACGAAATATGGAAGTTTGGGCCTGGCTGTGAGTCATGCACGGATAGCCAAATGGTAAGGCGACCACTCACGATGCGCGGGAAATCCGGGTTCGAATCCGAGTCCGGCACAAATTTTCGTTGTCATCATTCTGTTGTACAGCTGACGGTTGCCCTTATTCGCAACTGCGAATTCATTTCATGTAGGGAGAAGTTGGTGGAAGGTGTGCACAGAGAGAACAGAGAGACAGTTGAGGAGGCGATTGACAGAGGGTAGAAGAGAAGATGCATAGAAAGAAGGGGGAGGACGAGATGGACAATGAGATGGTGAAGGAGAAGACACGGAGAGACGAGCGAAAGAGATGGAGTGACAGGAACAAGGAGCAGGTAAACACTGAAACGAGTGGAGGGGAGAGACAGAGAGCAGGATGAGTAAGAGATCTACATAAAGATAGGGAGCAGAGGAGATGGATAGAAAGACTGGAAGAAGAAGATGGACATAGAGAGGGAGGAAGATATGCTCAGAGGAAGCGGGAGGTGGTGTTGCACAGAGAGGGAGGAGATGATGAGAGACCAGTGGGAGAGGTTGCAGGAGACAAATAGGGAAATCTGGGGAGGAGGGAATGGATAGAGAGGAGGAAAACAGATGGATAGGGAGAAGAGGAAGGTTGAGATGAGGATTCAGAGAGAGAAAGGAGGAGGGGATGGGTGCACAGAGGGAGAAGGGAAGGTAGAGGTGGACACAGAGAATGGGGTCAAGGATATGTGTGAAATATGTGTCTAACATGTACGCAACCAAAGCTGCATATAAAAGGACAGAATGTGATAAAAGCTAATGATTAGTAACAACTGAGATTTTAATGTCATTATCAGTAACAGTACTCATTTGCAATAATGAGAAGAACGTCGGCCGACAAAGGGCTTGAAAAATTGTAACATCTGCAGTAGAAAGTTATTTCAGGAACGAAATTAATTTTAGTTTTAATTCGGTAAGTTACTGAAAACGCATTTCTGAATTGAGTGAGATTTCAATTACTTGAAAGGCAATGGCAATGGGAAACACACAAATCTTTAACACAAATTATAGTTTTATTACAAAATTATTTTCAATAACATTTCACGTAGGGGTGTGGTTTCGTGTAAAGTATAAGTCAGTCTCCACTTAACTAATGCTGTCGGCGTGTCGTTGTCGTCCATGTTGTTGCTCCATAATCAGAATATGCAGTCCAGTAATTATTGCCGACGTGCTAATCCATTTGACCGTAACCGTCCGTTTGAGGGTACAACAGCAACACATGATGTTCGCAGAAACCTCTCAAGTAACGAAAATATCTGCAAATGGCGACGTAGATAGGACGCACTTAATTCAATTAACAAGTGGTGTATTCCGACCTGTCGATGTTTATTATCGGCTTACAGCTGCATTTCTGAATTTGCTGTCTCCCGAATCAGAGCATTTCAGTGTACCACAGTCCACAAAGAGGAAGAATGTTAATATAATTGTGATTTGATTAACAATCCACGGTACGCACAAACATTCTGTGTGGATCAGAATAGATACCGTGAGCTAAAAGAAATAATGAGGCCACAGACACATCGTATCAGCAAATCAGGTCACGACGATAAAGTGCATTTTGAATTTAATTTGACATTAACTGGTATGCATTGCACAGGTCGTTCTGTCACACTAGAAAACAAACATGCACAACATTCACGTGGCCTGGCGATTTGCTCATTGTAGTTTTAAGGCTAATAATATTGAACATCAGTACACGTTAAGAAGGTCCATTAATACATTTCTTATATAATCTTGTAGTCCGTGGTACGCACCATAAAGATAGAGGTGTTCACAATCGCACCGTACACGCGTAGCGTTCCAGCGGCTTTGTAAAATCGGTTCAGAATGAGAAGGATAGCAACATGTTTTGTTATTAGTTTCTTTGTCTCTGGTACACACCGAAATCAAAACGCGTACGAAAGATAAAAAACTTTTCGAATATCGCCCAAGGACACGACACTCCTGCACTGATACAACATGACAATCACCTATCTCCTTCTGTACATGCTCTTTTGTTGGCGCTCCTCTATCAACCTCTCGATATATGTCTACAGCTCATAGCTCTTCACTTAGCATTACAGCGATTACAATGTAATACAAAATCATAATTTCATTATATCGTGCTTATGGGAAATAGTTTAAGTAGTACGTTAAGAAACGTAAACAAAACGTTACATCACAAAAAAATACCAATCCCATGCCGTACCCAAATACAAAAATTGCACAAAGTTACAAAAACTAGAAAATCCATAAACTATCAAATCTCCCAATGTACCTGAGCCATGGCGACTTTAATTTTTGCGGAAAAGACACTCCGCTGGCGCCACTAACTACTTGGGTTGCTGATATAGATTCTGATCATACGTCGGAGGCTAGGACCTTTGGTCGACGGTCCTGTTCGTTTTTGGCTGGTCCTGCTATGATAATTAGCTGGAGGGGACGTGGCTGGCAAGTTGTTGGCTTTGGTGGGCATCTGCTGTCCGGTAGGGTCCTCGAGAAGCTGCGAGTGGCTAAATAGCTAGGAGGCAAGCTTTATCGCCTGGATTAAGAACTGATAGCGGCGAGTTGCGGGAGGAGCAGTGAATGCTGAGTGCAGCCTGGTCAGCAAGTTCGTGGCTGACTCCTCAAGCTTAAATTTTACGGCATCTGGGAGATCACCTGTACGGACTGGAGGCAACAAGACTCCTGCTTGGAATCCGGGAAGCCACGGCTCCTTCCCACCTGAGTGGATTTAATTGTTGATCTTTATTGGTACTTGTATCGTAAGGCTACGACTGTGTTAATGTGGAATTGGACCTATCATATTAAGATGCTTCCCAGTGATTGTGTGGTTGATCATCGTTCTGTGTAACTGATAATAATTTGTTGCTGCAGGGCATATTTTGTGCAAGTGTACGAGCATTCTCTGTTGGAAATTGAATTTATCCAACATAGTATGTGTCGAAAACTAGGCAATTTTTATAGATTAGAATGCCCTAGTAATTGGATTTGCAGGCGCCGATATTTCACCTTGTTGATTTTCAAGTAATTTTTAGAAAGTTAAGTTTGTAACTTATGTGTGTGGCCACTTCTGGGATAAGTTAATACTGTCTACGTCCTAGACATACTCATTCGTGGCCTTATTTGGGCCATTTACTGTTCCTTTCTCATGTGAGTTCACAAAGTAATTCTAGCTGCGGACGACGCGTTCTTGTTTTCTGGGCTCAGTGCAGAGATGTGGTTTCTTTCTGCTGCAGCAATCCTTCTGATGTCGCATGATGTCTAGGTTGGCCCACAGTCAGGCATCTCTACCAGCCGCCTTGTGTTAGCTCAAGTTAGGTAAATTTGATCGTTTGATACTTGTCATGGCGTAGTTTCACCAGTTAATTCCGGAAATATTGATCTACACAATATTGTGAATTCAGCAAGTACATAGCGTGTTCTGCAAGATCAAAGTTTCTTGACACTATATTTGCTCTTTAACTACTGGTTTGCCGGCCGAAGTGGCCTTGCGGTTAAAGGCGCTGCAGTCTGGAACCGCAAGACCGCTACGGTCGCAGGTTCGAATCCTGCCTCGGGCATGGATGTTTGTGATGTCCTTAGGTTAGTTAGGTTTAAGTAGTTCTAAGTTCTAGGGGACTAATGACCTCAGCAGTTGAGTCCCATAGTGCTCAGAGCCATTTGAACCATTTTAACTACTGGTTTAAATCTTGTACCTTATTGCTAGTGCTTGAGCTTGTTAATTGTTAAAGCCCTTTGCTTATGAGTGCGAACTGTTGAGTTATTCCTTTCTCATCCACAGTCATTACCTAACTCCATTCGTTCTGAAACTTCCCCACTTGTTGCCTTTTGGGTGTGATAGCCGTCTGATGTAATTTGACACCCAGTCTTGTTTAGGAAGAGTGCATATTTATTTATGAGTCATTGTTAATGTTGCTGCTAATCTGTACCAGCTGGAAGTCACATTTAAATTGGATGTCTTCCATACTTATCTTGTATTTTGAGAGATTGTATATTTGTGTGAGGGACATTTTCTACGTTTCTCCTGGTGTACACCAGCAGGGAGTCACGTTTAAATTGTATTGCTTCCCAGCCTTTCTTGTATTTTATTGTATAAGAGATTTTATTAAGGTTTGTAAAGTGTTAACGTCTTTCCAACAGCCACAATCACTGACATGACTTGATGCCTTTCTGTATTTTGGGTGGGTGTTGTCTATTTGTTTAAAGGTTTATCTATGCTTGGGAATTGTTAGTACTACTAGTAGCAGTCATTTATAAACTCAATTGGTTGAACCAGCCTAGTTGGCATGACTTATTACTTGTATTTGGGGACTTATCGATATTCCTGGTTTTAAGACCTGTTATAAATGGTACAAATTTTTAAAGTTTAGGTTAATGCATTCATTATATTGAAGTTCTTAAATGATTGTGAGCGTTGTTATTCATTTTTGACAAGGTTTTTAATTTGCAATCATAATAATTGTTGTTAAGCAATAAAGTGTACTCGTGAAATGACAAATGACGAAGTATGTGGGTCCATCTTCCATGTGTTTTTCTTCAAATTTGTGTCACCTCTTTTTGTGAGGTATCAGTACCAAGAACGGAAAGCAGAAAACATGCAAAGAAGGAAGCACAGGAAAAAGAAAAACAGTCTGTAATATTGTACTCCTACCTTCACATGTGCTTCCTATTTTATCATGTGATGTTCTCTCGAACCTCTCACAATAAAATATCCCAAGCACAAATGACGTTTTACATGGAAATTACTTGTTTACAAATAATCCAAGGTAACTTAATCCTTTGTATATAGCTGGTTTCACAGTAAAACCACGTTAAATTTAACGTCTTCAGAGCAGCACAATGGCTATTCTATGAAAACGCAATGTATTCTGTTACCCTCTGCTGTGAAGAAATGCAACTTACTGACGGCTTGAGCACTAGGTTGCACTAGAAGGATACAAAAGGCATTTTGTTGCTCAGAGTTCTTTCGTGTTTGCTGTGGTTCAGAATTGTGAGATTACATTTATTCTGATATCCACTATATTATCTTCCAAGTTAGTGTGGATACAAGTTACCAAAGATTATGTGTTGAAAATTAAGCTAATACTTTAGTTTCATCAATTTCTTATATATTTTTTCATCCTAACACCAACATAATGTGTGCTTTCACTACGAAACCACCGCAAAATATTAGAGAAGTTTGCTGTTATTCGTAGATTTATAGTGTTGGATAACTGGATCCAGCAGAAAACTCTAAGCATCTGAACTAAATACCGAAATGATAATGGAAATTCTTGATAAAATACCAAGTGATACTAAGTCATATATTAAATAGTGAAAGTCACAGTTTTGGAGACGAAATACAAAATTCTGAAGTTCTAAGAGAATATACTTTCAGTGAGGAAGCTCTACGGTCCATAACAGAATGTGAGCTTTCAAATTACGGACAAAATCAGCAGGAAACAATAACTGACTCCGCAGTTTGTGTGAGCAGCTATTTACCAATGCTCAAAAGATTTTCGTTGTACGTCAGGCCCTCATATAGATGACAACCCAGAAAATCCAATATATATTTGCACTGTTCCCTATAGAACTGTCACATATGATATGTGGTCTATACAAATAACAGTAATGTGAAGAACTGCTTTACTTTTTACTTTGTATTATAGAACAGACCCCGTGCCGTACCTCAGAACTTTTCATTCCAGGCCAGTTGTTCCACTACTGTTTAACCACACCAGGAAAAAAAAAAAAAAAAAAAAGGAATGCGATGTCTGGAGAACCGTCCACAGTACATTAGTTTTGTCTATCATTTGTAATGTACGATGGGTGTAAAATAAGTACTTAATATTTTTCTTGGCAAATTTCTGTTGCAAAATGAGGTAATTGTGGTACTTCGGGGAACATGCCCGCTTCATTCCCTATAACTTCATGAAGTTCCGATTGGTAGTAACGCAATACGTAGCCTTTAAAACAAGGTCTGTATCGGACGGGCGTCCAAGGCAGAGAGCTATCGCTGCCTTCCTTTTGCTGGAAAACCAGAGCATCGCAGATATTGAAAAGTGCTTGCAGCATGTGTATAGAGACCAGTCAGTGACCAAAACAATGTGCGCCGTTGGGCTACGCGTATGTCATCAGCGCAGCAAGGTCGCGCAGACCTGTTCAAACTCGCACTTGCTGACTGACCACACACAGTTGTAACTCCTGCAATAATAACTTGATTCTTTCTACTGCTACCTTTCTCAGCGTTGTTACTTCATCTGCATGTTTCAGACCAATTTTGACGCAATAAAATAAACTAGTAAAACATCAACATTTACATTGGTATAATACATCCCTGCCTTGAATAGCCTGTAAACTTATAAGGAAATTGGATTTTAAACTTTTACATTTTCGAGAACCAAACTACACGCTCTGCCTCAATGCATTTCTCCTGGACACAGCTAGTGGGGAAATACATGTACTTATGGGGAGATTTACAGAACAGTATCTTATTTTGAATCACAGATTGTTATGTTACTATTTGTTTTCGCTGTTTCATGTTTCATTTTACCTAACCCTCCCTCAGTTTTTCCGATGTACATTACTGCGTTAATCACCACGTTCCACACTGATTGCTGATCCCACAAAACATATTTTAACATTGCTTCTATGTTTTACTGAATTTCATTCACTCTGGTTGACTACGTCCACTTATAATATTCTCTATGTCTCCCTCTTTCCTATTTTTCCATAACTCATATTACTACCACCATCGTTTCTCATTTTATTTACTCTATTTAGTCGTAATCATTCTTGTCATCTATTCCTTATTCATTTTAATAACTACTTAATACATTTCATTACCATTCCTGACTTCACACAAAGACCACATCTTACATTACACAAAGACCACATCTTACGTTTACACACACACACGCACACACACACACACACACACACACACACACACACACACACACACACACACACACATTGTTCAAACTGCGTAGTGCAAACGAAATTTATTCATTTCTTTTCACACTACCATACATATCTTGCCTATTATCAGAACTCTCAATTCTCTTCATGAAGCTGTTAATAAATAGTTATCTTATTTATGTTGTTTACCACTCACCTATATAAAATTTCCATTTTGTCGTTATCAGGAATTATGTCACTCTTGGGAATATAGTCACATCAGGTTACAAACACTCAGTTCTCGTCCTAGATATACCGAGAGACGAACAGATTTCTTGTCACATAGATGTGACAGTGAAAGAGTAGGAGGTAGTGCCGCAAACTGAAGAAAGGAACACACTGTAACAGCTTGGGGTTCTATGCACATTGCTGCACATATCAGCTAGTCCTCATGGGTCCCATAACTCATGGTCATTAACATTTACCGGCAGATTAGAGTTAGATTGCAGCCTAGCAATATACCTCAGTCTGTTCGATAAATTCCTTACTCTATAGCTCTGACCTACAAACCCACATGTCTTGTGATAAGGCAATTTATCTACCAGCACTTACACAATACCTCTTTCAAATTATTTCCTGACTGTACACTTTCACACATTTCTCAGGCTTCCTAACATACCCGGTGGCTGTTTGAAAAACTTGCGTTATGGCACTCTGTTTTTTCCCTGAGCCAGTACTCATCCTAGAATCCTGTGGCAAATTCTTTAAGATATTTTTATATCTTTGGAACATATGCCTCTCTTTTAATCTTTATATTTTTAAACCTTTATATTTCTCAATTCACCCTTTTCTTAGAAGAAGATCCCTAACTTTATTCACAACAGAAATGCAGTACACTTTTCCACTAGTATTATAAACTATGTTTCAAAAGTAACTGTCAGTCTGTACCTGCAGAGCTGAAACTATCCCCAAAATACTTTTGTCTTGAGCATTCTTTTCTACGTCATCCATCTCAATTTCAGAGGTGGTCTCTTTAATATCTTTCACTTTTGCTTCGTTCTTCCTACAACATTCATGTTGAAGCTGACGACAATCGTTCTGTACTTCGTCTTTCCCTATTCTACACTCGACAGCTATGGATGCAAAGTTTCTATTGAACCATCATACTTTTCACTCACAACATTTTCTGACTTTCCTTGTTTTGGTGACATTATAAGTTTATTTTCTGGTTTGAATTTCTCACAATGTTTATGTATCTCTATCTTGAGCTCAGAAGTGTTGTTTTCTAACCCAGCTGCCTAAAAAGTTTTCAGTAAATTCAAGTATATTAAAATTTTTTATCTAACGTTTTATCTCTCCACCCATTTCCTCTTATGACTGATGTAACTTGTTGCAAACGCCTTCTACTCCTTTCCCCAACAGCTTCTATCTTTATCGTCTGAGTTCCTATACATCTTGCAGTACCTTAATTTTCTTAAAACTTTCCTCTGTTCCGATTAACGGCAACTCAAATATACTCTTTATCCCTCCTTATTCATTTACTTCTCTCTTTACGTCTGGTTCTAATTTAATGAGTTACCCTTCTCCTGCACTCTCCATAATGGGTTCTTTCTCTCGCATATGCTCACTTTTCGATGTCTGGAAGCTAGCTATTCATTCCTCTTCACTAATTATCATTCTATAAACTCAAGAATAACAAAACAAAGGAAAATAAAATATACCACTCATTGAATTTCTAAATTCGGCACTAAAACTGCTGGATTTCTTCAAAACAGCAAGAAAACCGCATGGGCTACCACAAAAAGCCTTCATATGTGACGAAACGATAACCGTCTCAAAAGACAGTCTTACTAGAAATGTCGTTGCTAATGTAACAAAAGCGGAAGAACGTTGTTTCATCATCATTGAAGTAGCCCCAATATTTCATGCACATAAGTCTGGACGCAGCTGAAATCAAGAGTATTTAACATTTCCAAGGACTCACGAATGTTAGACAAACTGAAATAATTACTGGTCCTGACCACACACATAAGCAAGGCCTTACTCTGACTCAGAAAACCATAGCATGACGGATACTGCTATGACACAGTTCGGTCATATTACGTGACCACCTGTGAAAAGCCTGAATAACCACTATTTGCACCGCAGACCGCGGCAAGACGTGTAGAAAGAGAATAAGTGAATTTCTGGTAGGTACCGAAAGGAACATGGGCTCCAGTGCGACGCCCAGCTGCCCAAGGTTTCTCGGTTGTGAATCAATGAAGCTAACAGCGCAGCCGATGTGGTCTCACACATTTTCGATTATGTTTAAATCCAGGAATTTCGTGGCCAGGAGAGTAAACTCTTCCCGCTGCTCTTCGAACCACGCACGAACACTACGACCTGTGTGACAGGTTGCATTTTCCTGCTGGTACATGCCAGCGTGCTAAAGATAAACTCTCTGTACGGGCAGGCATTATCTCCAGGGATAGATGCATATTTGTGTTGATCTTTTGTCGTTTCCAGAATGGCGATGCCACCCAAGGAGTGTCACGGAAACGTTCCCCTGACCATAACGCTCCCTCTTCCAGCCTAGACCCTTCTGAAGGTTGTTACAGGGTGTCGACGATCCTCGCGATGGAGTATAAAACTAATTCACCTGAATAGGCCGTCGCCACTCAGTAGCGATATTGGTGTGCAAATTGCAGTCTTTGTTGGCGATGAACAGCAGTTAGCATAGATTCATAAGCCAGGTGGGTCAGTTTGCTTAACAGTTGCCCCTCTGTTCACCCGTACACATCTCCGCAGCCGTCATTCACCACTATCATCTATAGCCCAAAATGCCCAACAGTTGCCTCGACACCCTGTTTGGATAGCGCCATTTTTCCGTGCGCAGTATACTTTAACCAAGGCGGCATGCGAACGGTTTAAAAACATAACCATTTCACAAACGGTTCCACTATTGGCCAGAAAGCCATTTATATTGGACATAGATAAGTCAGTCCGTTTCCGTATAACGACAACGACTGCACTGTTCTCCGTATCCTCTCGACACGCTTTGTATACCCTCCACTGCTTGTGCTGCCACCTGCCGTTTGTGGGTGGTTATTGCATGTTGACGTCAAACTTTGGCGCTGGTCACAAGATGCAAATTGTTACACGTCTACCAAAACGAAAACATTCCCTCTACTTAAGCAGGGCCGGTGTAAGGCCCAAGCGATACAGGCCGTTGCTTAGGGTGCCAAGCTGAAAGGGACGCCAGAGACAACCGACCTGTAAAGACTTCTATACACGACGTACTAACTATTAGCAGTGGCAGCTTGGGGCGCCAAGCTTAGACGGCCGGCGATGCGCAAGATTTGTAAACAGTGCATGTCATAATTAGTAGTGAAAACTGAAACGGATGTAAGAGTAAATGCGAATAAGAGGGAGGGTGTCTGTGTGTGTGTCTGACGGGGTGGCGCGGGCGAGTGGGTGGGGGCGGGTGAGGGGGCGGTGTATACTTCAAATGATAAGTCGCCGGAAAATATTCTCGAGCCGGTCCTGAACCTAAGTACTTGACCGATGGTAACAGCCGGCCGGTTGGCCGAGCGGTTCTAGGCGCTGCAATCTGGAACCGCGCGGATGCTACGGTCTCAGGTTCGAATCCTGCCTCGGGCATGGATGTGTGTGATGTCCTTAGGTTAGTTAGGTTTAAGTAGTTCTAAGTTTTAGGGGACTGATGACCTCAGACGTTAAGTCCCATAGTGCTTAGAGCCATTTGAACCATATTTTGAAGATAACACATTGGCTATTTGTGATTGACTGCTGCTTGCAAGCTTAGTGGAGAACACTGCACAACACACGTATTTTCACAACATATGGCAATGACCAAAATGAAAATGGACACAAAACCAAAGCAACATGCAAATGCAAATAATATCTTGTGTGAACAACGCAATTACAGAAATATATGCAATAAAAGCGAATAAAAATAAAAACAGAGGGCTTAAGTGTTACTGCTAATACTAATACTCATTTGTAATAACGACATCAGCATCTGTACATAATGGGCTTGAAAACTGTAGATTCATGAAAAGAATTTAATTTAATTTTAATTCTGAAAGTTACTGTAAATACGTTTCAAAACTGAGAGCACTTATGTGAAAGACAGTGACATTGAGAAACTAACCAGCTTTACCAAAAATTATAATTTTGTACAAAATTCTTTCTAGTAATAGTTCGCGAAGTTTGAGCTTTTCTGGTATGTTTAAAGTGAGAAAGTAAAAAGTATATGTTAACAATTCGATTAACAACCTGCGACAGACCCCAATAAATCTGCAATGCTCATAATGGATACCGTACCCTCAGAACAATGATGCAGCGACCGGCACAACGTCCGTTCACAGTCAACGTTCTGAATATCAAGTCAGGAGAAATTTCATTAACATTTGTAATTTAATTTCACTATGGTATGCGTTTACACAGCTCATGCTGTTCACGCTAAATGCTGTACGTGACAGCCTTCAAGTAGCTTGGCAGTCTGAAAGTTGCAGATTTGAGGTGTATGTTTTGATGAAAAGGTGCGTTGACACATTTCTAATTTAATCTGGTAGTACGCAGTACGCACCATACACACGATAACGTCCATGCACAGCATTAACATAGCTGGGAGATCAGCACGTTGTAATTTCAAAATTAAATGAAACTGATTTCCTTGTCCAAGGTGCACATCGAAATCATCGCATATCACCGATATAAGAGTTTTCTATCATTGACCGAGAACACAGCTCTTCCGCACTCACGTGACACAACAGTCACGTTCCTTCTACTCCACAGACTCTCTATCGACACTCCTCTAGCGACCACTCGATATATTTCTACATTTCAACACATCTCACAAGACATTACTCCAGGTAAATTGATGTACAGTTACATATAAAATTATAGTTTAATCTTTCGATGTAAATATTTCAACAATTATTTCAAAAATTAAAATATCAAATCCATTACTTATACTGAAACAATGTTGCACAAAGAGACAAAGTTGCAAAATCCCTAATAAATTAATTCCAACGCACCAGAAATGAAAGCAGAAAAGAAGACAACACAAGAAAGTGGGAAGGGGGGGGGGGGAATTGTATCACAGTTTATCTTCACATGTTCCGTGCTTCAGTATAATGTCTTCTTTAAGGAACGTTGCTATTTCTGGAACTTCAGCAACATGCACAGCTGTGGGGACAGTGCTACTGGCCGGGTAGTCAGTGGTGACTAATATCCGTCGATTCCCGTTTGTCGATGTAGGGAATCTGCCCAGTGGTCGTTTCCAATCAGATGGAATGGCGCGGCTGCAGGTGAAACTGCTATCAGATGTCGTGGAGGTATTTGTGACATGTGTTTTCGTCGCTTGCCTTCCCTACTGTGACTCAAGTAGTGTGGGGTCGGTAGACACCTGGCCAGTGACACTCGAGTCTGATTCTGTCTAGGGTCTTCACGAAGCCCAGGTGACCAGATGTTGGAACATCCTGGAAATACTTCACGACAGCAGACTGTAGCTGAGCTGGGTGACGCGCAACCATTTCTGCCCATCGGATCGTAGTTCTTCTTATACAATGTCTCGTTCACTGCTTAGAATCCTTCTTTGATCGTTTCCACCTTCTTCAAGTCCTATATGGTAAACATCAACGCTGGATTTCGTATCCGTTCTACAACAATGTCAGGTAATGCAGCAATGATTGACAATTCCTCCATTCAGCTGTGTTCTGTCATAGAATTCCCTGAAAGACATTCGGTTCCCTTCTACCTGGAACCGTTTTTGTATACCACTGTGATATCGTACTCTAGAAGCCTTAGTGTCCATCACGCTTTACGGCTCGATCTGGCTAATCAGCTGTCATTGAGAGCTGCGGTCCTTCACAACGCTAAATGGTTTGTCAAACAGATACCGTTGTGGTTGAGGACACAAATAACGATAAGGAGATCGTTTGTGGTCGTCCGTCTGGGACTTTAGTAGTACCAGGGCGTTCAGTAAGTAATGCGACACATTTTTCTCGGCCAATTTCGGTTGAAAAAATTGCAGAATTTGTTGTCGGTATCGTTGAATATTCCCACACATCCCCTACTGTTTCATAAAGTTCTGATCGGTGGCGATGCTATAAGTAGCTTTCGAAATGGCATCTGCAATGGAGGTGCGTTCCATGCAGAACGCTGTCACTGAATTTAATTTGGCGGAAAACCACGCCATCGCAGCTATTCACGAGTGCTTGCAGAATGTCAAAGGAGACCTGGCAGTGAACCAAAGAGCACTGAGTCGTATGTCGCCACCGCAACTAGGTCGCGCAAACATTTCCAATCTCCAGCGTGCCGACCGGCCGCACACAGTGGTGACTACTACAGTGCTGGGACGTGCAGACACTTACTTGAGGTGATCGACGAATCACAATCAAACACCTCGCTGCACCGCCTCTGTTGGTAGTACTGACCACTCGTCAACCAGTACTCAATGGCGTGCGCCCGCTGGGTTCCTTGCCTCCTAGCGGAAGATGACAAAGACCAACGAAGGACTATCTATCTGGAACATTTTGCGCGTTACGAGGCTGGTTGTGACTGTTTTTTTGTGGAACATTGTCACAAGCGGTGAATTGTGGGTTCCTCGCTTCGAAATGAAAACAAGATGGCAATTCGTGGACTGATGCCACACCACCTCTCCTCCAAATAAAAAGTACAAAGCCCTACCCTCAGCTGGTAAAGACATAACGACGGTCTTCTGGGACTCTGAAGGAAATATTAAATATTAAAAAAGGTAGGAAGATTTTTCTATTAGAATAAGTGACAAAAAGCAGGTTTTAGAGTACTTGACACACAAAAGTTTTATCTCATGTACAGATAGTGTTGAGGATCAGTGGACGAATTTCAGAACCATCGTACAATATTCATTAGATGAGTATGTGCCAAGCAAGATCGTAAGAAATGGAAAAGGTCCACGGTGGTACAACAACAGAGTTAGAAAACTGCTACGGAAGCAAAGGGAACTCCACAGCAAACATAAACATAGCCAAAGCCTTGCAGACAAACAAAAATTACACGAAGCGTAATGTAGTGTGAGGAGGGCTAAGCGAGAGGCGTTCAATGAATTCGAAAGTAGTTCTATGTACTGACTTTGCAGAAAATCGTAAAAAATTTCGATCTTAGGTCAAAGCGGTAGGTGGATGAAAACAAAATGTCCAGACATTCTGTGACCATAATGGTACTGAAACAGAGGATGACAGACTAAAGGCAGAAATACTAAATGTCTTTTTCCAAAGCTGTTTCACAGAGGAATACAGCACTGTAGTTCCTTCTCTAGATGGTCGCACAGATGACAAAATGGTGGATATCTAAATAGATGACAGAGGGCAGAAAAACAAATAAAATCGCTCGAAAGAGGAAAGGTCGCTGGACCTGATGGGATACCAGTTCGATTTTACACGGAGTACGAGAAGGAACTTGCTCGCCTTCTTGCACCGTTATACCCTAGCTCTCTAGAAGATCGTAGCGTTCCAAAAGATTAGAAAAGGTCACAGGTCATCCCCGTTTTCAAAAAGGAACGTCGAACAGATGTGCAGAACTATAGACCTATATCTCTAACGTTGATCATTTGTACAAATTTGGAACACGTATTATGTTCGAGTATAATGACTTTTCTGGAGACTAGAAATCTACTCTGTAGGAATCAGCATGGGTTTCGAAAAAGACGATCGTGTGATACCCAGCTCGCGCTATTCGTCCACGAGACTCAGAAGGCCATAGATACGGGTTCCCAGGTAGATGCCTTGTTTCTTGACTTCCGCAAGACGTTCGATACAGTTCCCCACAGTCGTTTAATGAACAAAGTAAGAGCATATGACCTATCAAACCAATTTTGTGATTGTATTGAAGAGTTCCTAGATAACAGAACGCAGCATGTCATTCTCAACGGAGAGAAGTCTTCGGAAGTGAGAGTGAATTCAGGTGTGCCGCAGGGGAGTGTCGTAGGACCGTTGCTATTCACAAAACATATAAATGACCTTGTGGATAACATCGGAAGTTCACTGAGGCTTTTTGCGGATGATGCTGTAGTATATCGAGAGGTTGTAACAATGGAAAATTTTACTGAAATGCAGGAAGATCTGCAACGAATTACCGCATGGTGCAGGGAATGGCAATCGAATCTCAATGTAGACAAGTGTAATGTGCTGCGAATACATAGAAAGATAGATCCATTGTCATTTAGCTACAATATTGCAGGTCAGCAACTGGAAGCAGTTAATTCCATAAATTATCTGGGAGTAGGCATTAGGAGTGATTTAAAATGGATTGACCATATAAAGTTGATCGTCGGTAAAGCAGATGGCAGACTGAGATTCATTGGAAGAATCCTAAGGAAATGCAATCCGAAAACAAAGGAAGTAGGTTACAGTACGCTTGTTCGCCCACTGCTTGAATACTGCTCAGCAGTGTGGGATCCGTACCAGATAGGGTTGATAGAAGAGATAGAGAAGATCCAACGGAGAGCAGCGCGCTTCGTTACAGGATCATTTAGTAATCGCGAAAGCATTACGGAGATGATAGATAAACTCCAGTGGAAGACTCTGCGGGAGAGACGCTCAGTAGCGTCTCCCTGACAATGCAACGCTTCACACAAGTTTGCACATCCGAGAGGATATCACAAACCTTTATTGGACTGTTCACAGGCGGCGTAAGACCGCCGCATTGTAACCAAAAGAGTGGGGAACAGTTTGGTGTACTTGATTCCTGAATAAAACAAACAAGCTTTCAAAGAAATATGTTACGTTGCCCCCCCCCCCCCCCCAATGAACCATGGACCTTGCCGTTGGTGGGGAGGCTTGCGTGCCTCAGCGATACAGATAGCCGTACCGTAGGTACAACCACAACGGAGGGGTATCTGTTGAGAGGTCAGACAAACGTGTGGTTCCTGAAGAGGGGCAGCAGCCTTTTCAGTAGTTGCAAGGGCAACAGTCCGGATGATTGACTGATCTGGCCTTGTAACAATAACCAAAACGGCCTTGCTGTGCTGGTACTGCGAACGGCTGAAAGCAAGGGGAAACTACGGCCGTAATTTTTCCCGAGGGCAAGCAGCTTTACTGTATGATTAAATGATGATGGCTTCCTCTTGGGGCCGGCCGCGGTGGTCTAGCGGTTCTAGGCGCTCAGTCCGGAGCCGCGCGACTGCTACGGTCGCAGGTTCGAATCCTGCCTCGGGCATGGCTATGTGTGATGTCCTTAGGTTAGTTAGGTTTAAGTAGTTCTAAGTTCTAGGGGACTGATGACCATAGATGTTAAGTCCCATAGTGCTCAGAGCCAGCCTTCCTCTTGGGTAAAATATTCCGGAGGTAAAATAGTCCCCCATTCGGATCTCCGGGCGGGGACTACTCAAGAGGATGTCGTTATCAGGAGAAAGAAAACTGGCGTTCTACGGATCGAAGCGTGGAATGTCAGGTCCCTTAATCGGGCAGGTAGGTTAGAAAATTTGAAAAGGGAAATGGATAGGTTAAAGTTAGATATAGTGGGAATTAGTGAAGTTCGGTGGCAGGAGGAACAAGACTTCTGGTCAGGTGACTACAGGGTTATAAACACAAAGTCAAATAGGGGTAATGCAGGAGTAGGTTTAATAATGAATAGGAAAATAGGAACGCGGGTAAGCTACTACAAACAGCTTAGTGAACGAATTATTGTGGCCAAGATAGATACGAAGCCCACACCTACTACAGTAGTACAAGTTTATATGCCAACTAGCTCTGCAGATGACGAAGAAATTGAAGAAATGTATGATGAAATAAAAGAAATTATTCAGATAGTGAAGGGAGACGAAAATTTAATAGTCATGCGTGACTGGAATTCGAGTGTAGGAAAAGGGAGAGAAGGAAACGTAGTAGGTGAATATGGATTGGGGCTAAGAAATGAAAGAGGAAGCCGCCTGGTAGAATTTTGCACAGAGCACAACTTAATCATAGCTAACACTTGGTTTAAGAATCATGAAAGAAGGTTGTATACATGGTAGAACCCTAGAGACACTAAAAGGTATCAGATAGATTATATAATGGTAAGACAGAGATTTAGGAACCAGGTTTTAAATTGTAAGACATTTCCAGGGGCAGATGTGGACTCTGACCACAATCTATTGGTTATGACCTGTAGATTAAAACTGAAGAAGCTGCAAAAAGGTGGGAATTTAAAGAGATGGGACCTGGATAAACTGACTAAACCAGAAGTTGTACAAAGTTTCAGGGAGAGCATAAGGGAACAATTCACAGGAATGGGGGAAAGAAATACAGTAGAAGAAGAATGGGTAGCTTTGAGGGATGAAGTAGTGAAGGCAGCAGAGGATCAAGTAGGTAAAAAGACGAGGGCTGGTAGAAATCCTTGGGTAACAGAAGAAATATTGAACTTAATTGATGAAAGGAGAAAATATAAAAATGCAGTAAATGAAGCAGGTAAAAAGGAATACAAACGTCTCAAAACTGAGATTGACAGGAAGTGCAAAATGCCTAAGCAGGGATGGCGAGAGGACAAATGTAAGGATGTAGAGGCTTCTCTCACTAGGGGTAATACGGATACCGCCTACAGGAAAATTAAAGAGACCTTTGGAGAAAAGAGAGCCACTTGTATGAATATCAAGAGCTCAGATGGAAACCCAGTTCTAAGCAAAGAAGGGAAAGCAGAAAGGTGGAAGGAGTATATAGAGGGTCTATACAAGGGCGATGTATTTGAGGACAATATTATGGAAATGGAAGAGGATGTAGATGAAGATAAAATGGGAGATATCAAACTGCGTGAAGAGTTTGACAGAGAACTGAAAGACCTGACTAGAAACAAGGCCCCGGGAGTAGATAACATTCCATTAGAACTAAGCCTTGGGAGAGGCAGTCCTGACAAAACTCTACCATCTGGTGAGCAAGATGTATGAAAAAGGCGAAATACCCTCAGACTTCAAGAAGAATATAATAATTCCAATCCCAAAGAAAGCAGGTGTTGACAGATGTGAAAATTACCGAACTATCAGTTTAATAAGACACGGCTGCAAAATACTAACGCGAATTCTTTACAGACGAATGGAAAAACTAGTAGAAGGCGACCTCGGGGAAGATCAGTTTGGATTTCGTAGAAATACTGGAACACGTGAGGCAATACTGACCTTACGACTTATCTTAGAAGAAAGATTAAGGAAAGGCAAACCTACGTTTCTAGCATTTGCAGACTTAGAGAAAGCTTTTGACAATGTTAACTGGAATACTCTCTTTCAAATTATAAAGGTGGCAGGGGTAAAATACAGGGAGCGAAAGGCTATTTACAATTTGTACAGAAACCAGATGGCAGTTATAAGAGTCGAGGGACATGAAAGGGAGGCAGTGGTTGGGAAGGGAGTAAGACAGGGTTGTAGCCTCTCCCCGATGTTATTCAATCTGTATATTGAGCAAGCAGTAAAGGAAGCAAAAGAAAAATTCGGAGTAGGTATTAAAATCCATGGAGAAGAAATAAAAACTTTGAGCTTCGCCGATGACATTGTAATTCTGTCAGAGACAGCAAAGGACTTGGAAGAGCAGTTGAACGGAATGGATGGTGTCTTGAAGGGAGGATATAAGATGAACATCAACAAAAGCAAAACGAGGATAATGGAATGTAGTCGAATTAAGTCGGGTGATATTGAGGGTATTAGATTAGGAAATGAGACAATTAAAGTAGTAAAGGAGTTTTGTATTTGGGGAGCAAAATAACTGATGATGGTCGAAGTAGAGAGGATATAAAATGTAGACTGGCAATGGCAAGGAAATCTTTTCTGAAGAAGAGAAATTTGTTAACATCGAGTATAGATTTAAGTGTCAGGAAGTCATTTCTGAAAGTATTTGTATGGAGTGTAGCCATGTATGGAAGTGAAACATGGACGGTAAATAGTTTGGACAAGAAGAGAATACAAGCTTTCGAAATGTGGTGCTACAGAAGAATGCTGAAGATTAGATGGGTAGATCAATAACTAATGAGGAGGTACTGAATAGGGTTGGGGAGAGGAGGAGTTTGTGGCACAACTTGACCAGAAGAAGGGATCGGTTGGTAGGACATGTTCTGAGGCATCAAGGGATCACCAATTTAGTATTGGAGTGCAGCGTGGAGGGTAAAAATCGTAGGGGGAGACCAAACCATGAATACACTAAGCAGATTCAGAAGGATGTAGGTTGCAGTAGGTACTGGGAGATGAAGAAGCTTGCACAGGATAGAGTAGCATGGAGAGCTGCATCAAACCAGTCACAGGACTGAAGACCACAACAACAACATGTTACGTTACTTACTGAACGCCCTTCGTAGTGTGGAGGTATAGGTTCCTAACTTTTCAGCACCTTCATGAATGTGTACCATACCCGCTCTTTTTAGTAGTGTTTTCTCGGTGCACCCGACACTCTTTAGTATAGATTTAAAATTTCCTTTAGCTTGTCCAAGTCCGGGATATCTGTAATTAATATCCCTAGATCATCTAAGTAAGCTTTGCTATCTGTGCGTTTCCTACACTCAGAATCGTGCAGGATTATTGGTTTTTGCGTACTTACGGTTTAGTGTTATGACGAATAGTACCCTACATAATGGGGATCGTTTCTTTACTCCACGCATTATAGGAAAATATCTGTTGCTTCCCCGTTGACAATCAGCACAGAACTGAAATTTTTGAGTAGATCAAAGTTTGCAGCTATAAACTTATTTTCATGTCTTAGACCGTCCTTGACTGTCATGACGTGTTTATGGCTAACTATCTTGAATCCTTTATGGAAATATACTGAGATGGCGAGAGTGTCAGTGGCTGTTGAATACCCAATGCAATCACGGTACATCAGAACCGCGTCGAATATCGGTCTGCTTGGTACGGCACAAGTTTGCCTTGTATAAGTAATTTTGTCCTGAAGTGTCCGCAAATTACCGCGATATGTGGCAACGGTCGATACGGCTTCGTTGTTGTGGGCAGTGGAAGGTGTAATCTATTTCGTATGGCTGGAGCTGCCGCTACTCGTCTACCAGGAGTAACTTGTCCATCCTCCGTCAGGGCTGGCTAACTGGTGGATAATTACTACTGTTGATACGGTGTTTCATCATGGGCCGTTTGGTCTGTCTTTCTGAACGCCGGATTAGAAAATATTCGAAAACTATCGCAAAATGGCAAGATTCATAACGTTGCTCCTTGGTCACGCCAGATACTATTGCCGGTTCGATAGTAGCTTCTTCAATCGCGTTGTCTGTAGTGGTAGAGCAGCACGATTATTTGTTCATGTCACTGAGCTGCACATCCAGGACTGGTGGGTTTTTCTATAGCACATACCTTATGAATGCGTTGCGGCTGTTAGAGACAGATAGTGATACAAAGTTCTCCTTGACCACCTGCAGTGAAATTTATTCGCAGTGAAATGTCTCTCCTGTATGGATATATACATAAGGGATGTACGAGTACAGGTATTAGTCATATGGCTGAAGACATACGGAAGTTCTGGATCTTTCACTCTTAAGGAAAGGCATTAGAATTGAGATACCATAAAAGAAACAGTTTAGATATTTTTAAAGTTTTTTTGAAAGACGAGAATGCATCAAAACATTAAACATTAAACTTGCACTGAAGGTCAAGCCGAGGCACACCATAACCTGAAAATTGCAGTAGAGTACAGAGCGGCCCACATCACGTCAGGGCACAAACACGGAGGCGACAAAACAATCCGCAGACGTTGACCTATGGACCTCGCCCTCCTACGACCCCCCACCGCCACCCCCCTCTTCCACGAAACAAGCCGAGAGAGGATAGGTAGTGCATTACAACATGTACGACAAAGCACTCTTAAGCAGTGAGCAGGTTAAATAAAAAAAATGGTTCAAATGGCTCTGAGCACTATGGGACTTAACAGCTGTGGTCCTCAGTCCCCTAGAGCTTAGAACTACTTAAACCTAACCAACCTAAGGACATCACACGCATCCATGCCCGAGGCAGGATTCGAACCTGCGACCGTAGCAGTCGCACGGTTCCGGACTGCGCGCCTAGAACCGCGAGACCATCGTGGCCGGCTGGTTAAATAAAACCAAACCTTTTGTCCCAGCTCTAAAGGAAATTCAGTAACTAATATTAAGTTAAGATTAAAGCGCCTCTGAATGTAAACTCGCCTTGCGATGCTAATTAAGGCTTACTGGCGTAAGCAAGGTACAGACCTAAAGACGCAGTTTCTACCAGCCAGGGATCAAAAGTTATTAGTATCGTAAATATTGAAGAAATATTAGTGCAATCTTAGTAAATGTAGAAGCAACCTTCCAAATAGTATCCCCAACCTAAGGTATACAAATGGCTTTCTGTTAGTTAAAAGATCAAATCAGTTGTTCTCAAAAACTTTAATTGTCCTCAAGGAATTGTTTCTGGCACAGGTTTACACGTAGTTTAACAGAGGCAACCATCATTTAAGCATCATATAAAATATTTTACTTACTTAGCATCATATAAAATATTTTACTTACTTCTCCCAAAGGTTATTGTGGTATCTAAGGGGTTACTGGCTGCAAAAAACGAGTCAGTGCCACTAAATATAGAGGATCCTAGGAAGCAAAATAGCCCATGACATACATAGAAAGGAGGATGTTAAAAGCAGACTACCACAGGCAAAGAAGTCCTTCCTGGCCAAGAGAAATCTACTCACGCCAAAACTAGGCCTTCATTTGAGGAAGAAATTTCTGAGAATGTACATTTGGAGTTCAAAATTGTATGATAGCTAATCACATACAGTTGGAAAACCGGGCAATCGAACCGTTTGTAAATAATGTCTCCACATTCTTTATATATGATCCAGATAGCTATAAGATACCTGTACGGTCACAGCTGTTGTGAGTTTAGTGATGTTGGACTGCATTCACAGAATATGTACAATTTGAAATAAGTGGTACTGACGCTTTTACAGTGCATATTTGTCTATATAATGTCCTACTCCATGGCACACGTTAAGGGGCTCCGGAAAGGCTCAAAATCATGAAAAATTCAATTTTTACTTTTTTGCGTTTTCTGAATCTGCAGACTATTACCTTTTAATAGATATATAATTTATTCAATTCCGAAGACTACAACTATTTTAATTTTTTTTAAATGTGTTCTACATGGGCGTGACCCACTGTGGCGCTGTTAAACTGCTGTCAAATGGTGTTATTATTAACGTCCGTGTTCATCAGGTACATTTTAGTGATGTGAGATAAAGTATGTGTTGTGGCTAACCTGTGATGGTTCAATATATATCGCTGGTGTGATTGTCGATTGTTTCATGTTTATTTACTCTGTCGTTATCTCGAAAATATTCGTAATTAATTCTGTTTCTTGAGTCTCTGTTTTGTTGAAGTATAATATTGAGTAAAAGTAAAGTTATTAGAAATCCTCTGAAGGCTTTTAAGAAAAGGAGAAATGTTGGAAAGGCAAAGGTATGTGTTATTACTGTAAACAATAAAGACGATGAAAATCCCCAACATAGCTTGTGCCCCAAAGAAGAAGACAGTTGGTGTAAATATAACAAAGGATTGCTAACTGGTGAAGTGTACACTCATAAGCATAGTCTGCCTCATGCAATAATGGAGGTGATAAAACCTATTTTGAGAGACTTAGCAGCACCTGAACTGTTGAAAAAGTGTATTCACGGAAAAACTCAAAACCCCAATGAAAGTGTAAATAGTGTTATATGGTCGAGAATCCCCCAAGACTGTATTTGTTGGAATAGAAACACTTCACTTTGGTGTGTATGATGCTGTTGCGACTTTCAATGATGTCAACATTGTAAGGTGCAAGGTATTTAGAAATATGGGAATGAAGATAGGTTCTAACATGGTACGAGCGATGCTTGCTTTAGACAAGGAACGCCTTCGGGCTGCAGACAGGGCTGTAAAGAGTCTAGAAATACAAGCAAGAGTAAACAGGAGGAGGAACAAGAGGAAGCTGGAGGAGGAGTTTGCAGAGGATGAAGATAATCCATCCTATGGACCTGGAATGCACTAAAAAGTTAATCCAATCTTTGTCGCTCGATTCCCAAAACTTTTATTTTCTCATACTAATTACATGTTTTCTAAGGATCTTCCAAACATATTTGTTTCAAACTTTCAGTAAATGTTACACAGTACCTTCTGCATAATTTAACACAGCCTTTTTCCAAAAAACTGTATATTTTTGAACATATAAATAAAAAATTGCAAAAAAATGTTGAGAATTTTCATTACAATTGAAAAAAAAATCATCTTTAATAACTGAACTAAAATTTTGTAAAATCCCTGTGTTAAGTTGTAGCCCATATTCCAATAAATAATCTGTAAAAAGTTCAACTTCCTACTTCGAATACTTTGTGAGGAAAGATGTAATTTATAAGCGTTATTTTAACATTGCAAGTATAGGGCGTTCCGGAGCCCCTTAAAGGGTTTCAGTTCATTGATGAGCACCACACAACTCAAGGGTGATTCACATTGAAACACAGTCCTCCAGACGTTTAAATCTGATGTCGTGCACAATCATTGTTTCACGAACGACCCTCCGATTTGCAGCCATTGCACATGTGAAAACAGTCTTGGTTTACCTAAGTTCAGCGCAGGGAACATAGTTTACTTAACAGCAGTCGCTGTCTTTCTGCAGTTCACATTTACACGGCGCCCACATCAGTTTCAACGTTTCGTTCTTTTCCTTATACAGAAAGCCGTGCCAATAGACAAGCCGTTATGTCAAAATACTGTATCTTATGGCCAACGGACCTACCACTAAATTTTTCAGTTTCGGCAGTCGAAGCTTGTTCTTTCATAACAAAGATACATAAAGATACAGAGAAACATTTATGTTCAGATTAATATATCCGTAATGTTTGACTTTGTCAACATTTATTATTAAATACAATGAATAAAACAAAACAGCAAAAAAAGATAAAAATCTGTATAAGACTTCTAGAGCTATGCCTTTACAAAGCTTTGGTGTCTAATATTGACACCAGACACACCCCTCCAAAACCAAACATTTAATTCCTCGATGGCTCACGACGTGTCCTAATATTTGATTCCACTTCTCAGTCCACAAATGCTTTAAATGTATGTCATCCTTTCTCCAGGATATCTTATGTAAAACGTAGTAGGATTAGTACTGCTATGTATATTCCTACATTTCATCGAACGGAAGCTGGTCCTCCCCGAAGTCGGCTTATTCGTGTTAATATGAAGTGTTAGCGATTTACTAAACTGACGCTTCCCTTACACTCTCATATATCAGCAGCTTCCTTTTTCAGAATTGGTAATGCTAGCTTATTATTAAAGTATTATGTTATTTCGCCTGTCTCACTAAATCTTGCACATTGGGAGGAATAATTGTGTCATTCTAAATTCTCCCAATTATCTCAATTATAACGACAGAATTACGTCTGCTTTTAAGAACCTTGCTTCTGTATGTTACTAAAGAATGTAGTACCACTTTGAGTACAGAGCTAACTAAGAATTCTAATAATTTCAGCGTTTCTGTTTGCATGAAAGGATAACAGGTGATTGCTAGACACTTAGATCACTACTAACGTGTTGGAAAACGTGTGGTTGCTTTGAACGTGCTTTGTTATTATCTTAAAGCTAGTATGATCCAGCTACCCATGTTAGTCCATCTTGTGCAATCGTATTTATCTCTGCACAAGGCTTGAACTCATTTTAACCTGTTTAATATACCCGATCCATGGCCTCCCACTGTAGGTTTTACCCCGCACATTTCATTCTGTTTCCAGACTCATGATTCCATGTTGACTGAGGATCAGTCATGTCAATGCATCCCCCCTTTCAGTCAAATTGTTCAACTAATTCCTTCTTTCTCCAATTCGATTTACTTCCTCCTCATTAACTTTCCGATCTACACGTCTAGAACATGCATTAAGGGAAACAAGGATCTTCATTACGTAGATCAGACATCAACCTCAAAATGTTCCTCACTTGCATATCTCCGGTTTCTTTAATCAAAGCGAACAAGAAAATGTCTTTCCTTTCGCTGCATAAGCACATTGCAGGTAATTCCACGGGAAAACAGTAGCGGAAGTTCAAGTATAATTTTTTCAATAACCAGATAAATAACAGCTACATTTTGTGTTAATGACACCACTGTGTATTACCCATTGTCGGTTACTGCATCGAATATACCAGAAATACCTGGTATGTAGTTGATAAACTACGTCGCGGAAACTGTCGTCCTTTACACATGTGGTTAGGGTACTTACCACAAGAAATGACTTTTAAAAATTACGTGTAATGTACGAAACATGAAACGTTCCGGAATCTAATCTACAAACTGCACATCGCAGCTTTCATTGTACAGGGACTGGGCAAAACTATGGAGACACTGCGAGAAATGCATGCTTGAACATAAATGCAGATGCCAGTCAAGCCTGAAGGTGGCGCTTTTCTATTTGACTAAGAGCAGCACCTGGGTATTGCCCTTAGAACCTTGCAGTATCAGTCGCGGTCAGAGCAGCGTTCTGTGTAGTTTTTAGTGCAGTATGTCGGGGATAAGTGAATCTCAATTTGACAAATGGTTGGTGGGCGTATGATGGGTGTCTTCGTAACCAAGGTTGCTGACGTGTTTGGTGCTTCAGGTGATCGGTGTCTAAAGAGTCACATCGTACACAGGGAAAGTGGAAAACATTGTCCGTAAGTCACAAAGCGGACGGAGGTATGTGTTGAGTGATCGTGGTAGATAGTCACAGAAGAGGATAGTGACAGAGAAATGAGACGACTACAGCTGCAAAAGATTACTGGAGAACTGAATGTCGCTCTAGCGAACGCTCTCAGCACCAAAATAACACGAAGGGAGCTTCATCATTTGTGAACTGTAGGAAGAACTGAAATTCCAAAACAAAGCATCAGTGATACAAATGCCTGTAACACGAAAACATGGTGCCAGACCCATAAACCATGGCCAATGTAGCAATAGAAGGGAGTAATTTGGTCGGATAAGCTTTGTTTCAAACAGTTATCAGTTTCTGACAGAGTTTATGTCCAACCCACACCATGCCAAGACTGCAATATGGAACGCTAGCTGCCAAGATTGGGGCATGATGAGGGCTCAACGACAATTTGGACAGCCATTTCGTGGTTACTCTGCGAGGCTGCATTACTGCCAACGATTATTTGATCTGTTAGGACGATGTTGTCCATCTGATGGTGAGCCAACATTCACCCACATGGACGCCACAGTGCTGTTCCTTGCATAAGAATAGCAGAATAATGTCTGAACAAAATTTCATCCTGTGGATATTTTCAGTAGTTAATGAACGTCTAAGAATGCTGGGAAGGCTGTAATCACATGCCTAGGACTACTCTGTAGCAGTGCTGTCCAGTAATCGCAGCGGGGAGAGTTTTCGGCGGGAGTATTGGAGTTGGAAACTTCGATATTAGATGTAGGTGTCATTGTTCTTTAGTTTCTACTATTGCACTGAGTGGTGTAGTATTTGGCTTCTTATTCGTTGTACAAAACATTTGCAATTTTTAATGCTAACACAGTAATGAGCATACAAAGAAATGTGCCTGGTCACAGACAGCTTATTTTAAATATTACAACTGCCCATTCTTACTCACTTTGGTGTGTACATCTACCATATTCACACTGAAAAGTTTTGTAATTATTTCTACTCTGTGGCAGTAATTTATTTTTAACTTATTACCATTCTACAAGAATATTTCTGATACAACTGACCAATAATTATTGTTTTGTTCAGTATTAGAAAGAAACTGTAGATGCAGGATATATCATTCAAGAAACAGCGTTTACTACAAAATCAGTGGGCAGATAAAAATTAGAAAATTAAGGACACTGAAGAGCCAAAGTAACTGGTACACCTGCCTAATATTGTGTAGGGCGCCCGCGATCACGCAGAAGTGCCGCAGCACGACGTGTCATGGTCTCGAGTAATGTCTGAAGTACTGCTGGAGGGTACAGACACCATGAATCCTGCTGGGCTGTCCATAAATCCGTAAGAGTACATGCAGTCGGAGATTTCTTCTCAATAGCACGTTGCAAGGCATCCCAATTATGCTCAATAATGCTCATGTCTGAAGAGTCTGGTGGGCAGCGGAAGTGTGTAAGCTCGGAAGAGTTTTGCTGGAGCCACTCTGTAGCAATTTTGGACGTGTGAAGTGTCGCATTGTCCTGCTGGAATTGCGGAAGTCCGTCGGAACGCACAATGGACATGAATGGATGTAAGTGATCAGATAGGATGTTTACGTACGTGCCACCTGTCAGAGTCGTATCATTACATATCAGCGGTCCCATATCACTCCAACTCCACACGCCCCACACCATTACAGAGCCTCAGTCCCCTACTGTCATGCAGGGTCCATGGATTTATCCGCTCGATACAATTTGAAACGAGGCTCTTCCGACCAGGTAACATGTTTCCAGTCATCAACAGTCCAATTTCGGCGTTGACGGGACCAGGCGAGGCTTAAAGCTTTCTGTCGTTCTGTCATCAGGGGTTCACGAGTGGGCCTTCAGCTCCGAAATCACTAATCGATGAAGTTTCGTTGCATGGTTCGCACGCTGACACTTGTTGAAGTCCCAGCATTGAGATCTGCAGCTATATGCGGAAGGGCTGCACTACTGTCACGAGGAACGATGCTCTTCGGTCGTAGTTGGTCTCGTTCTTGCAAGATCTTTTTCCCACAACAGCGATGTCGGGGATCTGATGTTTTACTGGATACCCATCGCTCCTGTGCCAACTATAACACCACGTTCAAACTGACTTAAGTCTTGATAACCTGCCATTTTAGTAGCAGCAACCGACCTAACAACTGCACTAGACATTTGTTGTCTTATATAGGCCAGTTTACATATATTTGATTTTGAATACTCATGCCTATACCACTTTCTTTGGCGCTTCAGTGCACAACTAGAGTGGGTATCGAAGTCCAGTACTCGTGATTATGCAAAGAATTGTTCCCACTAAGCTAGCGGGGCAGCACAACCACAAAATATTGAACGGTCATAAATGACGGACTTCTTAAAATAGTATTTGACAGATTGGCTAAATAACCCTTGAATACTGCTGATGTATGTGTCAGTATCACTAAAGTGTGATTGAAAGATTTCTTGCTAATTTTCAATAACAAACTAATGGAAAGCTACCACAAAGAGAGAGAGAGAGAGAAACCTGCTACTGTTTTGTCGAAGTAATTCAGTGCTAAACAAATGCTTTCGCTAAATCTTGCACCTCCGCTCTTGCCTATGTCAAGTGACTTAGGTAGTACCACACACACAAAACACATTCTCACATAAATATGGTATATTACAAAATCACAATAATACATCTATTTAGATAGATGAGTTACTTCTCAGTTTTAACAGAATCGTAGTGAATCGTTGTAATTAACTGGATTTCCCTGAGAAAAATTACCAATGTACAAACTCTTATGAACTGTTTTGTACATTGAATAATCTGTATTAAAGTAAAGATCAGACGTAAAATTTCTACCGGAAGTTTATTAACACATCAGAGTATGGAATCGTATTGCTCAAGTTCAGTTTCATTAATGCATGTTGACATGAAATTCACAAAACAAACTGCAAATTTGCCAATAGCAGTTGAAGTAAGTAACTGCGTATTTAATACTTACTGGCATTTGTGCATTTGTACGGTAAGTGTAGTACGAGTATGTTCGGATATATTGTTCTTGTTCTGAAATGCCTTATTCGGTTTCAGTACCGTTAATCAGGGGCGAGTCTAGTAGTCGGTCGAAGGCGAGGGGGGTGGGGGGCGGCTAATGGGTAGGAGTGGTTCTGAGGGACTGGAATATCGCTTAACGAAAGGATAGTTGGGTTCCTCCGACGACAAATTGGTAGAATTTGGTGTTGCTTAAAGTAGTTTTTGGTAACTGTTTTGGAATTCATGGTAAAAATTATGTATTAATAAATAATAAGTCGCCCACTTTAAGTTAAATCATATTTATTGGTTTACATGGTAATGTATTTGCCGCTCTTATTGTTTTGTTAAAATGTGTTTGAAACTCATTGCAGCCTGCATTGCTACATAATTATTAAAAAAATGATTGAATCTCTTTGAGTAATATATTCATTGATTTCTGAAGTCATTTTATTCAGTGTAATAAGATATTTCATTGGGGGGGGGGCCTATAACCACCATATCCCCCTCCCCCCCCCCTTTTGCCACCGCCCTGCTCATCACTTTCTTTACATGGTCTACTACGCAATGTTTTACTCTTAGGTGATTAGTTATTAACGTCTCTAAAGACTGGCTGCTACCAGAGAAACGAACGTGACTGCTCACCAGTGATGTATCCTATGCGGCAGCAGACTGTCACAGGTGCTGTACAGGTAGTACGTCAGACGTTATGCAGTCCACGGACAGACGATGAGATGGCGCCGACAGATCGTGTGGATAAAAATAATCAGTTTAGGAAATTACTATTACTTCCCACTGCTAATCTGCTGTTCCATCTTGTTTATATGCTTTTTACAGCTATGGCATGGGAGCTTCATTAATAATAAAACACTAATATTAATGAATAAATGCTATAATTTTACTAACTATGTGACCGGTTACGAAGTCTCGTAACCGGTTGGGCCTGACTAGTATTAGCACGCAATCTGACTGCATAAAATAAAAATAAAGAATGACAAGGAATTTGTATTAACACAATTGATTAATTAAGTCCCCTGCCACTATAAAAGCTACGAAACAACAAATCACAAGCGTAACTGTTCTGTGTGTGGTTGTGTGACTCAACGTACATGTATCTGGCTCTGTTCTTTCTCAATACGAAAAAATATTTTAAACACCATTTACAAGGAACTAATTGAAAAACCAGAAATACTATAATTGCACATAGCAACCAGAATTACAAGTCTAATAAATGAACACGAGCCAGATGCCTTGTTGACTGTACCTGTGAGCAAGAGGCATTGACATTAAAGAAAACTGCAACACCTTTTTACCTCATTATATATTGACGAAAATTTTCCAATACACCAGCATCATAAATCAAATGCCCATCTCCTCAAACACACTCTGAAAATTGCAACTTCTTCCATCTATACATTACACCAACCGAACAGCATCTACTCTCTCGCCCAACAAAACAACAACTACCCTCGACATCCTCTGAACTACTACTGCACCAGTGGAGGCGGCGGAATAATAGCCTTTGGCGCAATCTCTGGCGCTGTGACTCAGTGTAGCCACTTTTCATATGCCCCTCCTCCACGGTCTACAATTTGCTAGTATTTTTGCCAGCATTGGTGGTGAAAATACCAACAAATTTTCCAAATAACACAGCCAAAAATAAAAGATGATATTAATAAGTAAATATCATACAACTAAATAAATTTTGGCTTCGCACTGACCCTTCAGTAACCTAATATATAAAAATACAGTAAGGAATACAAATGCTTGCATACATGTGATTATACATAATAGTTTACGCAAGTATCATTTCTCAGAGTAGTTAAACAGTTCAGTCAACGGTACCAGCAATGACGAATAGGTGCAGATAAGAGTCTCATAACATTTCATAAACAGTAAATACACAATAAATCGGTATACACCAATATTCACATAAAATCTTTTAAATAGTTCAATAAACAAGTAGCACACCTCAGAGTAGTAGACAGTTCCAGTAGTAGCACCCAGCAATGGTCAACAGGTGCAAATAGCAGCCCCATAACATTTCATAAACAGTAAATACACAAAAAATCAGTTTACACAACTATTCACATAAAATCTTTTCAATAGTTCAATAAACAAGTAGCACTCCTCAGAGTAGTTGACAGTTCCAACAGCGGCACTCAGCAACGGTCAACAGGTGCAAATAGCAGTCCCATTACATTTCATCAGCAGTATTTGAACAGCTCCAACAGTGGCACCCAGCAATGGCGAGCAGGTGGAGACACCAACAAGTGACATTTCATCAGTGGTTGAGCAGTTCCAACAGTGGCACCCAGCAATGTTGAGCAGGTACAGGCAGGAATGAGTGTCATCACATCAATAGTAGCACTTCCAATAGTGGTACCCAGCAATGGCGAGCAGGTGCAGGCAGAAATGAGTGTCATCACGTCAATAGTAGCAGTTCCAACAGTGGCACCCAGCAATTGCGAGCAGGTGTAGACACCAACAAGTGACATCTCATCAGTGGTTGAGCAGTTCCAACAGTGGCACCCAGCAATGTTGAACAAGTGCATGTATCAGTCCATAATATTCACCAGCAATAATGAAACAGTTCATCAGATTTCATCCACAAAAATCAAACATTTCCAGGTGGCACCCACCAATGTTGATAGGTGTAAGCACGAACAACAGTTTGAATGCACACACAATTGCTTTTACAAAATTATTAACAATGCTCTTACACTAAACATACAAATTATAATAAACACACAAATCTTATCACATAATTGTCATATTAACTATTACAAATATAAGAGTGTCAGTAAAACTATAATATTTATGGGTGTCAGTGCAAGCCACAACAAATAAGTAAAATAATATTTAGAAGGTAGGTCGGTACCAATTATTTGGGATTAGGAAAGGAAAACACACAAAACTCACTCACTCATCTTTCATCCACATATTAAGTACTATTGTGTAATTGGATAGTGTTAACCGTGTAAATGCAATTCTATCAAAATTTGATGTTCAACATGTGTATCAAATAGTAGTGGCAGCAGTGTATAATAGTCAATAATAGTTAGTCAACGTCATAGTCATCATGTCAAGACCAATGTTTGCCAAGCCAAATCAGAATGTATGGTTGCTGAACAACTGTCAGATTGCCAAGATTCGCAAATACTTCCTCCCCCCCAAAAAAAGTTTATACTGCTTATTGATTTAACAATGTGTGTGTGTAGACAATCTTCCTTCCACTGGAGTGTTCTAGTATGCCATCTTCATCCTTCTTGTTCTATATAAACCAACAAAAAAAAAATGCTCCTCACTTACCTCTTATTCACCAAATCTCCAATAATCATCAGCATCACATAATCCCAATACTTCAATAATAAATCTTCTATACGTCGATACATATAAAACTTATCACCAGTATCATTTCACTTCCATAACAACTCTTTCCTCTAGTCAGTCTCTTCGAACAAGTACAGATAAAATCCTGGTGCAAACTTCAGTTAATCATCCCATACAATCCGAAGACACAATGTCCACACACAACCTCTATGTAATCCACCTGAGCCAAATCTTCTACTCATTATGAATTATAAAATACATTTTGGTTATCTTGTCCATCATAAAATAAAAGAAATGCATACATGATCTCCAACAGCGTTCAGTTTGAATAACTTTCAGTAAGTAGGTGCGAGTACACAGTGTTAATAATCACATAAGAATTTGAATGAATAAATCGTTATATTTCACAGTGTGTACACCACTTCAAGAATCACGGCAAAACAGAAGCAAACATCTGGAGTATTTCTTTGTGTCATTGTCACTTTCTATTTCAACTGCTCACGAAGAATGCAGTGTAATAACTGTCAATGGTCTAAAGCAAGTGTTCGTATTTCATGACGTCAGCTTACTTTCTATTACAATGAATTTATAAGGCTTGCATAAAACCTCCAGTTCATGTTACTTCGATGAAATTTCTTTTACCCACGTAGTTCGTAGAATTATAGCAGTTCATTTTCTTATCTTAAAATGTAAAGCACTAGGCGTAAGCAAAACATGCAATAGCGAGTAAATATACCAGTAGAGCACAGAATGTCAACAAGTGGATGCAGCACAATCCCTACAACGAGGCTCTGCCAAGCAAACAATCTATAATTAACACCATACTGTAACCTAAACTCTATATCTGTACACAGTATATAAGTATTTCTATATACCAAATTAAAGAGTAGTTATGACAACAAAACAGAAATGTGTAAATATACAATCCATACGCCAAGCAGCAAGTATACATCTTACATAAGAGAGAGGTCATTAGCATCATATCAGCATAAGTAAATAAATGATCATATGTAATCTTAATAAGTAAACATGAAGGAGCAAGCAGATAAAGTCACAAAGTATAACTTACATACATAACCATATCAGCACAACAAATCAGGTGACAAATATAATTTAAACAAATAGGCACAGCAGGTACATAATTAAAAAAAGACATCAGTGAAAATTTATATTAGCTAAGCGATGCATAATATATACAAGTAACAACCCTGTTCATTAATAAAACATTGTCAAAATCAGCAAATGTACGCAAGCATGTCGCTTCACAAGTAAATTCATAGAGCATAAAATTTAACACAAAGTATAAATCACGTAACCGCAGGCAGCAAATTACGTATAAAGTGCATACCTAAGTAGAAATATGTTACCAGAAAAATAAACTCAATTAATAGTTACCTTTTTAGTTTATTACTTTCTTCCTCGCAATTGCATTCTTCGTGAAATTTTCTCGATAGCAAGTCTTCTTAATGTAGGACACGCACAGAATTTACCTGAAGTTCTTAAATATTTTATACAACTGCATCCTGGAAAAACTGAACGTTAATAACATCAGTTATCAAGTCACTATAGCTTTATACTGAATTTAATCGGAGAAATTAGACTGTGTATTTGTATACGGCTGTCAGTGCATTCGCACTGAGCGCTCGATCAGCTGTACGTAAGCGTGACGTAGGAAGTAATTGTTTGCGGTCAACGGCTACCTTGTGAGACGCGCGGACAGACTGTCGCTTTGTGTATGTGCTGCCGATAGAACACGGCGCGGAATCCCTGTATGGGAGTAGGAGTGGTTTTGAGGACTGGAATATCGCTTAACGAAAGGATAGTTGGGTTCCTCCAACGACAAATTGGTAGAATTTGGTGTTGCTTAAAGTAGTTTTTGGTAACTGTTTTGGAATTCATGGTAAAAATTATGTATTAATAAATAATAAGACGCCCACTTTACGTTAAATCATATTTATTGGTTTAGATAGTAATGTATTTGCCGCTCTTATTGTTTTGTTAAAATGTGTTTGAAACTCATTGCAGCCTGCATTGCTACATAATTATAAAAAAAATTATTGAATCTCTTTGAGTAATATATTCATTGACTTCTGAAGTCATTTTATTCAGTGTAATAAGATATTTCATTGGGGGAGGGGGCTATAACCACCATAGCCCCCTCCCCCCCCCCCCTTTTGCCACCGCCCCTGCTCATCACTTTCTTTACATGGTCTACTACGCAATGTTTTACTCTTAGGTGATTAGTTATTAACGTCTCTAAAGACTGGCTGCTACCAGAGAAACGAACGTGACTGCTCACCAGTGATGTATCCTATGCGGCAGCAGACTGTCACAGGTGCTGTACAGGTCGTACGTCAGACGTTATGCAGTCCACGGACAGACGATGAGATGGCGGCGACGGATCGTGTGGATAAAAATAATCAGTTTAGGAAATTACTATTACTTCCCACTGCTAATCTGCTGTTCCGTCTTGTTTATATACTTTTTACAGCTATGGCATGGGAGCTTCATTAATAATAAAACACTAATATTAATGAATAAATGCAATAATTTTACTAACTATGGTACCGGTTACGAAGTCTCGTAACCGGTTGGGCCTGACTAGTATTAGCACGCAATCTGACTGCATAAAATAAAAATAAAGAATGACAAGGAATTTGTATTAACACAATTGATTAATTAAGTCCCCTGCCACTATAAAAGCTACGAAACAACAAATCACAAGCGTAACTGTTCTGTGTGTGGTTGTGTGACTCAACGTACATGTATCTGGCTCGGTTCTTTCTCAATACGAAAAAATATTTTAAACACCATTTACAAGGAACTAATTGAAAAACCAGAAATACTATAATTGCACATAGCAACCAGAATTACAAGTCTAATAAATGAACACGAGCCAGATGCCTTGTTGACTGTACCTGTGAGCAAGAGGCATTGACATTAAAGAAAACTGCAACACCTTTTTACCTCATTATATATTGACGAAAATTTTCCAATACACCAGCATCATAAATCAAAAGCCCATCTTCTCAAATACACTCTGAAAATTGCAACTTCTTCCATCTATACATTACACCAACCGAACAGCATCTACTCTCTCGCCCAACAAAACAACAACTGCCCTCGAAATCCTCTGAACTACTACTGCACCAGTGGAGGCGGTGGAATAATAGCCTTTGGCGCAATCTCTGGCGCTGTGACTCAGTGTAGCCACTTTTCATATGCCCCTCCTCCACGGTCTACAATCTGCTAGTATTTTTGCCAGCATTGGTGGTGAAAATACCATCAAATTTTCCTAATAACACAGCCAAAAATAAAAGATGATATTAATAAGTAAATATCATACAACTAAATAAATTTTGGCTTCGCACTGACCCTTCAGTAACCCAATATACAAAAATACAGTAAGGAATACAAATGCTTGCATACATGTGATTATATATAATAGTTTACGCAAGTATCATTTCTCAGAGTAGTTAAACAGTTCAGTCAACGGCACCAGCAATGACGAATAGATGCAGATAAGAGTCTCATAACATTTCATAAACAGTAAATACCCAATAAATCAGATTACGCAATATTCACATAAAATCTTTTAATAGTTCAATAAACAAGTAGCACTCATCAGAGTAGTTGACAGTTCCAACAGTTGCACCCAGCAATGGTCAACAGGTGCAAATAGAATAGTTTACCCCAGTATCATATCTCAGAGTAGTTAAACAGTTCAGTCAAATGCACCAGCAATGACGAATAGGTGCAGATAAGAGTCTCATAACATTTCATAAACAGTAAATACACAATAAATCGGTATACACAAATATTCACATAAAATCTTTTCAATAGTTCAATAAACAAGTATCACACCTCAGAGTAGTAGACAGTTCCAGTAGTAGCACACAGCAATGGTCAACAGGTGCAAATAGCAGCCCCATAACATTTCATAAACAGTAAATACACAAAAAATCAGTTTACACAACTATTCACATAAAATCTTTTCAATAGTTCAATAAACAAGTAGCACTCCTCAGAGTTGTTGACAGTTCCAACAGCGGCACCCAGCAACGGTCAACAGGTGCAAATAGCAGTCCCATAACATTTCATCAGCAGTATTTGAACAGCTCCAACAGTGGCACCCAGCAATGGCGAGCAGTTGGAGACACCAACAAGTGACATTTCATCAGTGATTGAGCAGTTCCAACAGTGGCACCTAGCAATGTTGAGCAGGTGCAGGCAGGAATGAGTGTCATCACATCAATAGTAGCAGTTCCAACAGTGGCACACAGCAATGGCGAGCAGGTGCAGACACCAACATGTGCCATCTCATCAATGGTTGAGCAGTTCCAACAATGGCACCCAGCAATGTTGAGCAGGTGCAGGCAGGAATGAGTGTCATCACATCAATAGTAGCAGTTCCAACAGTGTCACCCAGCAATTGCGAGCAGGTGTAGACACCAACAAGTGACATCTCATCAGTGGTTGAGCAGTTCCAACAGTGGCACCCAGCAATGTTGAACAAGTGCAGGTAACAGTCCATAATATTCACCAGCAATAATGAAACATTTCATCAGATTTCATTCACAGAAATTAAACATTTCCAGGTGGCACCCACCAATGTTGATATGTGTAAGCACGAACAACAGTTTGTATGCACACACAATTGCTTTTACAATATTATTATCAATGCTCTTACACTAAATATACACATTATAATAAACACACAAATGATATCACATAATTGTCATATTAACTATTACAAATATAAGAATGTCAGTAAAACTATAATATTTATGGGTGACAGTGCAAGCCGCAACAAATAAGTCAAATAATATTTAGAAGGTAGGTCGGTACCAATTATTTGGGATTAGGAAAGGAAAACACACAAAACTCACTCACTCGTCTTTCATCCACATATTAAGTACTATTGTGTAATTGGATAGTGTTAACTGTGTAAATGGAATTCTATCAAAATTTGATGTTCAACATGTGTATCAAATAGTAGTGGCAGCAGTGTATAATAGTCAATAATAGTTAGTCAACGTCATAGTCATCATGTCAAGACCAATGTTTGCCAAGCCAAATCAGAATGTATGGTTGCTGAACAACTGTCAGATTGCCAAGATACACAAATACTTCCTCCCCCCCAAAAAAAGTTTATACTGCTTATTGATTTAACAATGTGTGTGTGTAGACAATCTTCCTTCCACTGGAGTGTTCTAGTATGCCATCTTCATCCTTCTTGTTCTATATAAACCAACAAAAAAAAATGCTCCTCACTTACCTCTTATTCACCAAATCTCCAATAATCATCAGCATCACATAATCCCAATACTTCAATAATAAATCTTCTATACGTCGATACATATAAAACTTATCACCAGTATCATTTCACTTCCATAACAACTCTTTCCTCTAGTCAGTCTCTTCGAACAAGTACAGATAAAATCCTGGTGCAAACTTCAGTTAATCATCCCATACAATCCGAAGACACAATGTCCACACACAACCTCTATGTAATCCACCTGAGCCAAATCTTCTACTCATTATGAATTATAAAATACATTTTGGTTATCTTGTCCATCATAAAATAAAAGAAATGCATACATGATCTCCAACAGCGTTCAGTTTGAATAACTTTCAGTAAGTAGGTGCGAGTACACAGTGTTGATAATCACATAAGAATTTGAATGAATAAATCGTTATATTTCACAGTGTGTTCACCACTTCAAGAATCACGGCAAAACAGAAGCAAACATCTGGAGTATTTCTTTGTGTCATTGTCACTTTCTATTTCAACTGCTCACGAAGAATGCAGTGTAATAACTGTCAATGGTCTAAAGCAAGTGTTCGTATTTCATGACGTCAGCTTACATTCTATTACAATGAATTTATAAGGCTTGCATAAAACCTCCAGTTCATGTTACTTCGATGAAATTTCTTTTACCCACGTAGTTCGTAGAATTATAGCAGTTCATTTTCTTATCTTAAAATGTAAAGCACTAGGCGTAAGCAAAACATGCAATAGCGAGTAAATATACCAGTAGAGCACAGAATGTCAACAAGTGGATGCAGCACAATCCCTACTACGAGGCTCTGCCAAGCAAACAATCTATAATTAACACCATACTGTAACCTAAACTCTATATCTGTACACAGTATATAAGTATTTCTATATACCAAATTAAAGAGTAGTTATGACAACAAAACAGAAATGTGTAAATATACAATCCATACGCCAAGCAGCAAGTATACATCTTACATAAGAGAGAGGTCATTAGCATCATATCAGCATAAGTAAATAAATGTTCATATGTAATCTTAATAAGTAAACATGAAGGAGCAAGTATAACTTACATACATAACCATATCAGCACAACAAATCAGGTGACAAATATAATTTAAACAAATAGGCACAGCAGGCACATAATTAAAAAAAAGACAACAGTGAAAATTTATATTAGCTAAGCGATGCATAATATACACAAGTAACAACCCTGTTCATTAATAAAACATTGTCAAAATCAGCAAATGTACGCAAGCATGTCGCTTCACAAGTAAATTCATAGAGCATAAAATTTAACACAAAGCATAAATCACGTAATCGCAGGCAGCAAATTACGTATAAAGTGCATACCTAAGTAGAAATATGTTACCAGAAAAATAAACTCAATTAATAGTTACCTTTTTAGTTTATTACTTTCTTCCTCGCAATTGCATTCTTCGTGAAATTTTCTCGATAGCAAGTCTTCTTAATGTAGGACACGCACAGAATTTACCTGAAGTTCTTAAATATTTTATACAACTGCATACTGGAAAAACTGAACGTTAATAACATCAGTTATCAAGTCACTATAGCTTTATACTGAATTTAATCGGAGAAATTAGACTGTGTATTTGTATACGGCTGTCAGTGCATTCGCACTGAGCGCTCGATCAGCTGTACGTAAGCGTGACGTAGGAAGTAATTGTTTGGGGTCAACGGCTACCTTGTGTGACGCGCAGACAGACTGTCGCTTTGTGTATGTGCTGCCGCTAGAACACGGCGCGGAATCCCTGTATGGAAGTAGGAGTGGTTTTGAGGACTGGAATATCGCTTAACGAAAGGATAGTTGGGTTCCTCCAACGACAAATTGGTAGAATTTGGTGTTGCTTAAAGTAGTTTTTGGTAACTGTTTTGGAATTCATGGTAAAAATTATGTATTAATAAATAATAAGACGCCCACTTTAAGTTAAATCATATTTATTGGTTTAGATAGTAATGTATTTGCCGCTCTTATTGTTTTGTTAAAATGTGTTTGAAACTCATTGCAGCCTGCATTGCTACATAATTATTAAAGAAATGATTGAATCTCTTTGAGTAATATATTCATTGACTTCTGAAGTCATTTTATTCAGTGTAATAAGATATTTCATTGGGGGAGGGGGCTATAACCACCATAGCCCCCCCCCCCCCTTTTGCCACCGCCCCTGCTCATCACTTTCTTTACATGGTCTACTACGCAATGTTTTACTCTTAGGTGATTAGTTATTGACGTCTCTAAAGACTGGCTGCTACCAGAGAAACGAACGTGACTGCTCACCAGTGATATATCCTATGCGGCAGCAGACTTTCACAGGTGCTGTACAGGTAGTACGTCAGACGTTATGCAGTCCACGGACAGACGATGAGATGGCGGCGACGGATCGTGTGGATAAAAATAATCAGTTTAGGAAATTACTATTACTTCCCACTGCTAATCTGCTGTTCCATCTTGTTTATATATTTTTTACAGCTATGGCATGGGAGTTTCATTAATAATAAAACACTAATATTAATGAATAAATGCAATAATTTTACTAACTATGTGACCGGTTACGAAGTCTCATAACCGGTTGGGCCTGACTAGTATTAGCACGCAATCTGACTGCATAAAATAAAAATAAAGAATGACAAGGAATTTGTATTAACACAATTGATTAATTAAGTCCCCTGCCACTATAAAAGCTACGAAACAACAAATCACAAGCGTAACTGTTCTGTGTGTGGTTGTCTGACTCAACGTACATGTATCTGGCTCGGTTCTTTCTCAATACGAAAAAATATTTTAAACGCCATTTACAATGAACTAATTAAAAAACCAGAAATACTATAATTGCACATAGCAACCAGAATTACAAGTCTAATAAATGAACACGAGCCAGATGCCTTGTTGACTGTACCTGTGAGCAAGAGGCATTGACATTAAAGAAAACTGTAACACCTTTTTACCTCATAATATATTGACGAAAATTTTCCAATACACCAGCATCATAAATCAAAATCCCATCTCCTCAAATACACTCTGAAAATTGCAACTTCTTCCATCTATACATTACACCAACCGAACAGCATCTACTCTCTCGCCCAACAAAACAACAACTGCCCTCGACATCCTCTGAACTACTACTGCACCAGTGGAGGCGGTGGAATAATAGCCTTTGGCGCAATCTCTGGCGCTGTGACTCAGTGTAGCCACTTTTCATACGCCCCTCCTCCACGGTCTACAATCTGCTAGTATTTTTGCCAGCATTGGTGGTGAAAATACCATCAAATTGTTCCAAATAACACAGCCAAAAATAAAAGATGATATTTGTTGTGGCGTAACAAGACAGCTACGCCACACAGAAGTAGCCGAAAGGCACGCGTGACTGACACAGGCTAGAGATAGGTCTGAAACAGGATACGTAATGAATGCTATAAAGAAAAGTACGTAGCTTATGGAATACTTAACTTTAATCCATCCTTTGCATACATCGTTCTTGATGAGACATCTGGAGATTGTGGCGATACAAGTGAGACTCTTTAGATACAAGCTATCTAAGGCTAATGGCGCCTTACTAGGTCGTAGCCATGGACTTAGCTGAAGGCTATTCTATCTGCTCTGCAAATGAGCGAGGCTTCGTCAGTGTGCATCGCTAGCTACGTCGTCCGTACAACTGAGTCGAGTGCTAGTAAGTCTCTCGACACCTGCCGTGTGGTGGCGCTCGGTCTGCGATCACTGCCAGTGGCGACACGCGGGTCCGACATGTACTAATGGACCGCGACCGATTTAAAGCTACCACCTAGCAAGTGTGGTGTCTGGCGGTGACACCACAACATTAATAAGTAAATATCATACAACTAAATAAATTTTGGCTTCGCACTGACCCTTCAGTAACCTAATATATAAAAATACAGTAAGGAATACAAATGCTTGCATACATGTGATTATACATAATAGTTTACGCAAGTATCATTTCTCAGAGTAGTTAAACAGTTCAATCAGTGGCACTAGCAATGACGAATAGATGCAGATAAGAGTCTCATAACATTTCATAAACAGTACATACACAATAAATCGGATTACACAAATATTCACATAAAATCTTTTCAATAGTTCAATAAACAAGTAGCACACCTCAGAGTAGTAGACAGTTCCAGTAGTAGCACACAGCAATGGTCAACAGGTGCAAATAGCAGCCCCATAACATTTCATAAACAGTAAATACACAAAAAATCAGTTTACACAACTATTCACATAAAATCTTTTCAATAGTTCAATAAACAAGTAGCACTCCTCAGAGTAGTTGACAGTTCCAACAGCGGCACCCAGCAACGGTCAACAGGTGCAAATAGCAGTCCAATAACATTTCATCAGCAGTATTTGAACAGCTCCAACAGTGGCACCCAGCAATGGCGACCAGGTGGAGACACCAACAAGTGACATTTCATCAGTGGTTGAGCAGTTCCAACAGTGGCACCCAGAAATGTTGAGCAGGTGCACTCAGAAATGAGTGTCATCACATCAATAGTAGCACTTCCAACAGTGGCACCCAGCAATGGCGAGCAGGTGCAGACACCAACAAGTGACATCTCATCAATGGTTGAGCAGTTCCAAGAATGGCACCCAGCAATGTTGAGCAGGTGCAGGCAGGAATGAGTGTCATCACATCAATAGTAGCACTTCCAATAGTGGTACCCAGCAATGGCGAGCAGGTGCAGGCAGAAATGAGTGTCATCACGTCAATAGTAGCAGTTCCAACAGTGGCACCCAGCAATTGCGAGCAGGTGTAGACACCAACAAGTGACATCTCATCAGTGGTTGAGCAGTTCCAACAGTGGCACCCAGCAATGTTGAACAAGTGCATGTATCAGTCCATAATATTCACCAGCAATAATGAAACAGTTCATCAGATTTCATCCACAGAAATCAAACATTTCCAGGTGGCACCCACCAATGTTGATAGGTGTAAGCACGAACAACAGTTTGAATGCACACACAACTGCTTTAACAAAAGTATTATCAATGCTCTTACACTAAACATACAAATTATAATAAACACACAAATGATATCACATAATTGTCATATTAACTATTACAAATACAAGAATGACAGTAAAACTATAATGTTTATGGGTGTCAGTGCAAGCCACAACAAATAAGTCAAATAATATTTAGAAGGTAGATCGGTACCAATTCTTTGGGATTAGGAAAGGAAAACACACAAAACTCACTCACTCATCTTTCATCCACATATTAAGTACTATTGTGTAATTGGATAGTGTTAACTGTGTAAATGCAATTCTATCATAATTTTATGTTTAACATCTGTATCAAATAGTAGTGGCAGCAGTGTATAATAGTCAATAATAGTTAGTCAACGTCATAGTCATCATGTCAAGACCAATGTTTGCCAAGCCAAATCAGAATGTATGTTTGCTGAACAACTGTCAGATTGCCAAGATTCGCAAATACTTCCTCCCCCCCAAAAAAAGTTTATACTGCTTATTGATTTAACAATGTGTGTGTGTAGACAATCTTCCTTCCACTGGAGTGTTCTAGTATGCCATCTTCATCCTTCTTGTTCTATATAAACCAACAAAAAAAAATGCTCCTCACTTACCTCTTATTCACCAAATCTCCAATAATCATCAGCATCACATAATCCCAATACTTCAATAATAAATCTTCTATACGTCGATACATATAAAACTTATCACCAGTATCATTTCACTTCCATAACAACTCTTTCCTCTAGTCAGTCTCTTCGAACAAGTACAGATAAAATCCTGGTGCAAACTTCAGTTAATCATCCCATACAATCCGAAGACACAATGTCCACACACAACCTCTATGTAATCCACCTGAGCCAAATCTTCTACTCATTATGAATTATAAAATACATTTTGGTTATCTTGTCCATCATAAAATAAAAGAAATGCATACATGATCTCCAACAGCGTTCAGTTTGAATAACTTTCAGTAAGTAGGTGCGAGTACACAGTGTTGATAATCACATAAGAATTTGAATGAATAAATCGTTATATTTCACAGTGTGTTCACCACTTCAAGAATCACGGCAAAACAGAAGCAAACATCTGGAGTATTTCTTTGTGTCATTGTCACTTTCTATTTCAACTGCTCACGAAGAATGCAGTGTAATAACTGTCAATGGTCTAAAGCAAGTGTTCGTATTTCATGACGTCAGCTTACATTCTATTACAATGAATTTATAAGGCTTGCATAAAACCTCCAGTTCATGTTACTTCGATGAAATTTCTTTTACCCACGTAGTTCGTAGAATTATAGCAGTTCATTTTCTTATCTTAAAATGTAAAGCACTAGGCGTAAGCAAAACATGCAATAGCGAGTAAATATACCAGTAGAGCACAGAATGTCAACAAGTGGATGCAGCACAATCCCTACTACGAGGCTCTGCCAAGCAAACAATCTATAATTAACACCATACTGTAACCTAAACTCTATATCTGTACACAGTATATAAGTATTTCTATATACCAAATTAAAGAGTAGTTATGACAACAAAACAGAAATGTGTAAATATACAATCCATACGCCAAGCAGCAAGTATACATCTTACATAAGAGAGAGGTCATTAGCATCATATCAGCATAAGTAAATAAATGTTCATATGTAATCTTAATAAGTAAACATGAAGGAGCAAGCAGATAAATCACAAAGTATAACTTACATACATAACCATATCAGCACAACAAATCAGGTGACAAATATAATTTAAACAAATAGGCACAGCAGGCACATAATAAAAAAAAGACATCAGTGAAAATTTATATTAGCTAAGCGATGCATAATATACACAAGTAACAACCCTGTTCATTAATAAAACATTGTCAAAATCAGCAAATGTACGCAAGCGTGTCGCTTCACAAGTAAATTCATAGAGAATAAATTTAACACAAAGTATAAATCACGTAATCGCAGGCAGCAAATTACATATAAAGTGCATACCTAAGTAGAAATATGTTACCAGAAAAATAAACTCAATTAATAGTTACCTTTTTAGTTTATTACTTTCTTCCTCGCAATTGCATTCTTCGTGAAATTTTCTCGATAGCAAGTCTTCTTAATGTAGGACACGCACAGAATTTACCTGAAGTTCTTAAATATTTTATACAACTGCATCCTGGAAAAACTGAACGTTAATAACATCAATTATCAAGTCACTATAGCTTTATACTGAATTTAATCGGAGAAATTAGACTGTGTATTTGTATACGGCTGTCAGTGCATTCGCACTGAGCGCTCGATCAGCTGTACGTAAGCGTGACGTAGGAAGTAATTGTTTGCGGTCAACGACTGCCTTGTGAGACGCGCGGACTGACTGTCGCTTTGTGTATGTGCTGCCGCTAGAACACGGCGCGGCATCCCTGTATTCTCTGCGTGTTGACGTGTAACTGTTAATTTCTCAAAAGTATGTCATTCCACAAAAATTTTAATGTTCGATATATGATGTATTCCCTTAGGGCGCCGTGATTTGAGAGTTTCTACTTCGACGGTGTTATCATGAATAATTTTGCGAACTCTATATGGACCGTTATAAAGCAGAAAAAATTTGCGACACAAGCCTTTTCCTTTGTGAGACAAACGATGAGACTTAGTTAACACCTTTTGACCAACTGACAAAGTTTTTAAACGACCAGGACGATTAGCTGATTTCTCTCTTCTAGCAGCCTCAGATGCAATATTTTGTAGAGCCAGGTTGACAACTTCAGAATGCCGCAGTTTCCGTGTAGGCGGAAAAGGAGCGATTTCAGAAATACGATTTTTCGGTGCTTTATTTTTTAATATCAATATAGGCGGAAAAGAAGTTGAATCATTAGGGAGTTCATTCAGAATGTTTTGAAAAATATGAAGATACTGATCCCACGTTCTGTGATTATGATGACAATAAAGACGACACAATTTATTGATGTCCTTCAACCATCTCTCTGACGCGTTAGAATGAGGGCGAAAAAGTGAAATGAAAATTGGTTTAACCTTACGACGCCGTAGAGTACGAAGCCAAATTTTAAAGCGCAACTGTGATCCATTATCTGATATAACTTTATCGACATGACCCATTTCTTTAAGAAAATGTTTGATTAAAGCATTAGATACAGAACGAGCTGTTGCTTTGTGTAAAGGTGTAAAACACACATATTTTGATGTCAATTCCACTACCACCAAAATGTACGCATAACTATTAGTAGAACGAACCACTGGACTGAACTAATCGACTGCAGCCATCACCTTTAATCTCGCTGGAATGATAGGAAACTACGGTGCTCAGTGAGAAATAGTTGGCGGCTTAGTCTTTTGACATAATTTGCATTTAATAAGAACAAATCGAATACGTTTTTCCATATTACTAAAGTAGCAATTTTATCGTAATTTATGGAAGCATTTTCTGGGACCAACGTGTGCATAGCTGAAATGTTTATACCAAATAAATTTATTAACCCACTCATCAGGAATGTGAACTAAATAAACAGAGTAGTCAACCGATTTTCGTTTAAAAAGAATATCATTGCGAACTAAATAATACTGCCTAATCGCTATGCTTTCCTTTGTCAAAAGCCTAGTATCAATTGTCCTGTCTGTTTCGTCTGTCATTTTCAAAATTACCGCTCTAACGTTCGTTCCGATCATTCTCCCTTTTCTCTGAAAATCTATTGTGATCACCGTTATTGAAAAAATTACAAGAAGTTCCGTCGTCGTTGTCATAATCAAATTCTTGTAGTAAAGTCTCCAAAGTTTCAATGTCGTCCCGGCTGAAGCAATGTGTCTTATCGATTGTGGCAGCTTAGTTAAACAAATACGAATTAATTCATTCGGGCTATAAGGGTTGGAAAGGAAGTGATTCTTTCGAATTATTTCTTCAAAGTATTCTGCCGGCGTGCGGAACTCAGACTGTTTAAAATTACGCTGCATAATAAGGCTATGACTCTCTCTTGCGTCTTTTCGGACCAATATGCCGATAGAAATGCATGACAAAAATCCATTAAATTACTACAATCTCTAATAAGTGCGCGCATGCGCGTCGTCTGTTCGTTTTCTAAATATCCACACATAAATTCCAGTTTGTGACTTAGTGGCCAATTTGGCGGAAGTGCGTACATAAATTGATCAAACCATGAACATGGATGTATGTCATTATTAGAATTGCCAAAGATCTTAAATTTCCGAACAGTTAAAAAGTGTTTATAGTCAAAGTTTTCGCCTCGTGGAGACAAAGACCTACCGCGTCTGTCCCAGTCCGAATGTCGATTATTGTCAAGTTCGCGCGCCAAGCTTTCCTTGTTGCATCTGTAAATGAAATAAATTATTTTCTTCAAAACCCTCCCGCTATCGGCGATTCTAAATTTCTTCTACTGTCTTTTCCTACGATTTCGCTTTCAATTTGTTTAACTTGCTTTCGTAAAGCCTCAAATTCTCTTTTAACGCATTCATTAAATTTTCCCCGAATTTCAACAGGTTTATTTATATTCTGGTAATCCTCTGTTTCTGCAAATTTCAATGGAGATGTATCATCTGAATTTCTGTCCCCATTTAAACTGAGACTTGTCAATTTATCTGAAATCTCCTCAACTCCTTCCGATAAGTCAACTATTTGTTCTTTCTGTTTATTTACATCTTCCGTAAGTGTCGCGACTCGGGTTTCAGTATTGACACATTTAGTAGTTAACTGTTCATATTGTTGTGTTAGGTTATTTATTCTGTCATTTTGTACGGATTCCTCGATTCTTTCAAATATTTCTTCCTTATCGTGTGCATGTTGTAAATTTAACTCTGAAAATTTTTGTACTATCACGTGATCTCTTTCTTACTGTTCTCTATCCTGTTCCTTTTGTCTAATTTCTATTGAAGTTAATCTGTTATTGTGAGCATTCAAAATCGGTTGTACTTCTTCTCTAATTTCTTTCTTTAAGTCATCTTTCTGTTTTCAAAACATGTCCCTACTCGTGAGTCTAACCGTGTTGCCATTGTTCCCATCTCTGTTTTTAATTCATATCCTGTGTTTCCATTGTTCCCATATCAGTTTTAATTGTTCCTATTTGTGATTCCAGATTTAATATTGCATTCATCAACTTCTCCATATTAATTTGTTCGAAATTCTTTTCACCCCTAACATTTCCCGTAAAACTAGCTTCCTTCGTCATAGCCGTAAAGCTATCTGTGTTCGATACTATTCCAGAATCTTCTATCTTTAATCTCGTATTCAGAAAATTTTCCGATTGTGAAAAAATTTGAACTGGTTCCGGACTATATTCCCGGCTTATTAAATGGTTTTCTACTCCATTATATAACACTGTTCTCCTGTGTTGGTGAGTTCGCCATGTTAACAATTTCGTTATTATGACTATCCGTCATTCTTGCCTTTTTCATCGATCGCGCAATCATTTACAAAACATACAAAACTCGCCACTATTCGAAAATTACACACAATATAACACTTTATCACCAGCAATACCATTCACACGAAATTCTGCCCGACAAACACGATTAACGAACAATTAAAAAACAAAATTGTCAAACCCGTATACGACCCATCAAAAATTAACTTCTGCAAAAATACCATTAGAAGAATGACAAGACGACTACAAATGTTTAATTACAAAATCTATACATGCAATACAGACTACAATTACTAAACCACAAATCACTACAACAATGCTACTGTTTACTATTTTTACTATCAAAATAATTCCAAGGGTCGATCCGAAGCAGCGGTCACCACGTGCATGGGGCCTTAATTAAAAATATTAATGACAAAGGCTATAATTTCAGTAGCTGTGTGACCGGTTACGAAGTCTCGTAACCGGTTGGCCCTGACTAGTATTAGCACGCAATCTGACTGCATAAAATAAAAATAAAGAACGACAAGAAATTTCCATTAACACAATTGATTAATTAAGTCCCCTGCCACTATAAAAGCTACGAAACAACAAAGCACAAGTGTAGCTGTTCTGTTCAAATGGTTCAAATGGCTCTGAGCACTATGGGACTTAACTTCTGAGATCATAAGTCCCCTTGAACTTAGAACTACTTAAACCGAGCTAACCTAAGGACATCACACACATCCATGCCCGAGGCAGGATGCGAACCTGCGACCGTAGCGGTCGCGCGGTTCCAGACTGTAACGCCTAGAACCGCTCGGCCACTTCGGCCGGATAACTGTTCTGTGTGTGTAGTGTGACTCAACGTACAAGTATCTGGCTCGGTTCTTTCTCAATACGAAAAAATATTTGAAACACGATTTACAATTACTAATTGAAAAACCAGAAATACTATAATTGCACACAGCAACCAGAATTACCAGTCTAATAAATGAACAGGAGCCAGATGCCTTGTTGACTGTACCTGTGAGCAAGAGGCATTGTCATTAAAGAAAACTTTACTACCTTTCTACCTCATTATATATTGACGAAAATTTTCCATTGCACCAGCATCATAAATAAAAATCCCATCTCTTCAAATACACTCTGACAATTGCAACTTCTTCTATCTATACATCACACCAACCGAACAGCATCTACTCTCTCGCCCAACAGAACAAAACTGCCCTCGACATCCTCTGAACTACTACTTCACCAGTGGAGGCGACGGAATAATAATCTTTGGCGCAATCTCTGGCGCTGTGACTCAGTGTAGCCACCTTTCACTATTCAGGTGGACGATGTATGAACAGTGGTTTTAAGCACAGAGATTGATATCCATGGAACGATGTATTTGAGTGCTGTGGCTTCACTTTATTTAGTACTTCAGTGTCAAGGTTCAGCCGTGCCCTTTCGGAGGAACGATCCCAGAATTTGCCTGAAGCGATTTAGGGAAATCACGGCAAACCTAAATCGGGATGGCTGGACACTGGTTTCAACCACCGTCCTCCCGAAAGCGAGTCATTTGTGCTAACCACTGCGCCATTTCGCTCGGTTTAAATGCCTTCAACATTAATCGATCAGTTCATTATACACCTTATCAAACACAACAATTAATAAGTTGTCACTTTTCGTAACACAGCCTACTCTGCCTTTGAAGTTCACTGTCTCTCCTCTTTTACTAGTGAAAATGACGTCTCTGTGTACTAGTACACAGTCTTCGTTAGTGTAGGTTATAGCGTTGTGTGATGACACCTGGACCTTTCTTGTGCTTTGGACATCTTTATTCTTCGTCCAAATAATCTTCTGTTCTTCTGTGCCGCTCTTCTGCTGAATTTTAAGATCTTGAATTGGTCTCAGGGGCCTTCTTTTTTATCTATCTTCTCCTCTCCGACTATAGGTAAAAAAAATCGCCTTTTCTTAAATTTCGGTACTTTGCTGCAACAAAGCTACTACAATAATTTGCTGCCTACTTCTTCATCTTGCCCACCCCTGCACGCTCACATTGCTTCCACTGTCTCCACGTTAAAATTTTCTTCTCTGCATTACACGTTTCGATTATCGCTGTTTAGAAACCTTTCTATGTTCCGCGAAATTGGCACCGATTTCCTCTAAAGAATGACGCTTTCCTTCCGTCCGACTTACCTCACCCACGTCCCAGCTTCAACTAATGTGCTCTCATTTCAGATGTTACATTTTGTAAGTAATTAAAAACTCGTTGTGAATTGGTAATCTTTCTTTGGACGTACTAACCAATTCTATTGACGTTAATCCAGATTACTAAGATCTTAAAATGTTTTGAAACAAATGAGATAAATGGTAAAAGAACGGTGCTCAAATGGGTCTCAACAAGAGATAAGATTCTTCTTTAAGGCATTACGAATATAAAGTAGAGATGAAATTACTAGTATTGCATCAACACAAGATAATAGCGTCCCTTGGGCCGCAGTGTACCGCATCACTGTAGGTCCAGAAGACAGTAGCAAACAACTGGTAAAGTACGAAACATTTTTTAGTAAATTTAGCGTATAAAATCCCAGTACAGTGCAGACTTCCGTTCTTGAATAAATATAGTAACGTATATGTACGGTTGCGTATATGTGAAACTGGTTTAATATAGCATCCGAATGTGTATCGTAACTTTCCTTTCTTTAACCCTACCGTTTAGTACGGAGATATAACTACATACTCTCCTTTTAAATAAAAGGTTGCATTGAAAGGGTCCTGTAGCCACCTTTCATTAGTCCGTGAGCCCAATTTCACAAACGGTGGCGTAGTCTGCTGCAGAAAGTCTGCGATAGTCGTACAGAATAGCCAACTCTCGTAGTGGTCAAGTCGGCAAAGAGGTTTCCGCTACTTGTGAGAAATCCACCTGCGTTAGGTTGGTGGCGGAAATGGCATCTTGGGGTTTTCCGGTCCACGCGGAGCGTGGAAGAGGCTGGAGAAGCGGGAGGCAGTCTGCCGCCGGTACGGGAAGCGTACACAGCTGTGCTCCAGTCGAAGAAGGGTGAGTTGGACTGACCGCGTGGCGCCTTTTCACATAGAGAGGGGAGCTTTTAGCTTTTGGTCTCGAATTTCGTCTTATAAAGATTTATTTGCTGGGTGGCAGCAGGGAATGCAAGGCTTTTGTAGACTTTCAGTTTGATTCCCAATGTAGTCTTGACTTTGATCCGTGAGAGGAACGCAGCACAAAGGTGTTGCATATGTTGAAGTGCCCTCGGTTCAGTGTGAATGTTTATGTGCCTACAACTGTGTGTGTATGCTTCTAATCTTTTCCGGATCTTGGTAATTTTTGAGTATTTGTGAATTTTCTTTGTCTCATGTGACTAAAATTTGGCCACGGTCCATAGAAATTGTCTCCGCGGACCGAGTGGGCACGCGAGTCTGTTATGAAACGTATAGTATTTCACAAGCAATTGTACATAGTTAGCATGCAACAGCAGTCTATAGATGTACTACATCAATGTTTTAAGGAATAAATAATTTTGCCTTCAATCGTATCTAGTGTACCGATGTTACGTCGCCGTAACCTTCGCCATTTACCTTGTAGTTCTCCTTGTTGGCCCATCTATAGCGTTTCCATGTGCACAGGTGTAGTGATTAGCGTCCCTTTTTTTATCTGAAAGAAATGCTCTGGAAGAGATCGCGTTTTCACGAATCTTGCTGCAGGCTGCACTTACGCATGGTGTTCACGCCCTCTTTACTTTACTCAACATTTGATTCACGGAAAGAATGCCTGGATCATATTAATAATTATATCCCATTCTTTATCAATGACTTTACAATGAATGTTCTTTTGTGAGTTTTTATTATTAATAAATTAAGTAATTTTCCGACTCAGTGCTACCTCTTCTTTGTCGTGTGGCTAGAGTTGGTGGCGACCCTATCTTTTACATTGATTTCAGTGTCAAATAGCATTTACTTATTCAAAGTGCGCGTGGCTCTTTTAGCTATCAGGATACATTCAAAGGGCGCTTCATGCTTCTTACACATAGCGTCCTTTTATCCACGCTACTTACAGCATAACATTCCAATTCACGTATTTTTTTTTTTTTAATCGCTGTATACACTTTGCGTTTTATTCCGAATTATGGCTTCAGATAGCTATTTACAAAACATTTCCATAATGTTTACATTCAGTAATGGGAACTTGGAACTGGGACTCGCCATAGTTACTAGGAATTATAAATGTTTCACTGTATGCAGAGATTAATTTCGTATTTGACACTTCTCCAACATCAACATCGACATAGAGGGGTCTCTTGGATAGGAAGCCTTAAAAAATCGCTTATTTGTTCTGATTTTCTCACGTACATTTTTAGTACATTAGGCAGCTGTAAATAACTGTACTGAAGGCTCTCTAGACATCAAGGAAAATGGTACTTGTATCTTCTTCATCATCTTTACGAACACAACATGATGGGTCTCTGTCAGACGATGGTACTGGTAACGAAGTTGATTACCAAAGTGGACCACTACAGTCTCCATAAAATTCAACCTCTTCGAATATTAAAAAACTGTTCCGTGTTTATGTAAGGCATTGACGCCAGCAAAAAGGGTTTACAGTAATCTTCACGTGCTGTGACAGTTCTTATAGATTGTAACACCTTGACATTTTTTTTTTCGTATCGTGGCGTGTTCTGTTCTTCCAGCGGCTTACAGACACTGTTAGCGGGAAGCAGACAGTCTTTCTGCGTACTGTATGCAGGCTCTAATGCCACGGCTTCTGTGTGATCCTCCGCTCACATATTTTGCAGTCTGATTTTTCCGCTTGCGTGTAGTGAAAGAATAGAGATACAGCGTTGCGGTCTTCCTTCGTGAACAAATTTAGAGATACAGAGTTTAATATCCACACTTTCATTTTATAGTCTTTCGCTTCGTTGCCGCCATAAACCATGAGAATCTTGACGAATTAATATGTTCCAACTATTCATTTTGCGTAGAACCGAAACGTTTCAGACTTTATCGACAGCTCGACAGTTTTAGCTTCTGAGTTCAATGATGCCTGTCCATACAGTTGCTGTGACTCCTCTCAGCTTCGTTTTATCATCAAGGATTCCATTTCATTTGAATCAGCCATGGAGTTCCATGTACTTTCGTTGTTTCTAATATTTTTATTTACTCACGGTGCATTATAAATTGGTCACTACCCTGCAATGAACAAACTTACCTACCGTATAGCGGAAAACACGCCTTACTTTATTCTTGTGGTCTTCAGCATTCTCCTTCGAAGAAATTAATTTGGCTACTGAGTGCTCTGTATCTAGAAATTCACATCTTGCATTTTTTAGACTGAAACATGTTTCCGCTATGCTTAATTTTTCGCTCAGTACATAAATACTAGTACAACAGAAATGAGGTCGTTGGTTACCATCACTATTGTAATTTTTGGTGCCGTAACTTTTCAGTCTATCTGTTGTAGCTTTATGTTTGTTGGTGGCTATATGTAATCGTTAGTTGTAATTATGTGAAACTTGAGAATCTGGAGTTCCTATGTGCATAGCTGTGTACACTGTACGCAATCTCAATGAAGTCTTCATATGTGACCTCTTAGATGGGACTGCGTAAACTTTATTCTTATTTTTTATTTTGGACTTTTAATGCAAAATATTTATACCGTCTTTTAGCTGTACAACATGTGTATGTATGTTATCCAAACCCACATTTATATACATAGCTGTGTAAGATTCTTGCATCATGACAACATATCACCACGCGCGAAGTCTGTCTACCCATTGCCATTAAAATTCAACACTACTGTATTTCTTAACACATTGCTCTGAGTGCGATAGTACGTTTGGCCTAACAACACTAATTAACGCGCTTTCAGGATAAACATATATAGTAACTAGAGGTAATCTCAATCACTACAAAATGAATGAGCACTCACTGTCCGTTAATGCGCTATATAATCTCTGAGCCTCAGCCTAATAATGGTGTGACTTACCTGTGCAATAAAGGAAACGTAGTCCTACTACATAACGCAGATGTAGTCATCTGAGACCAGATTAGCTGGAAAAAATCACACTGCTTTAGATATTAAGTAAATAAATCTCGCTAAGTGCAATGCGAGCAAGCTAAGCGCCAACAAATGTCACATTAGTAATGAGATCACGCCAGATGCAATAAGTGTCTATATAACATTATTTTAGAGACTTTCGGAATACGGAAGGGGGATGTGAAGGGTCAGTAGCGAAAACTATTGTGGTTTGGTTGTGTATTAAGTGCCATAATGAAAGAATATGAACATGTATGCATTGCTCGTAATTGTTATTAACAGTTACTGTAAATTTGGACACAGAATATGAAGCTTATGCAATGAACACCTCAGGTAAAACTTCAACTTACATTCAGTACTTAAAAAAGGAAATGGTAAAGACTGATATGTCCATTTCCTGAGTTCATGCATATTATCAATTGCTTAGAAGGACACTGTTCTGATAACCACGACAGAAGTTGTTGTTATTGTTATGTAAGTCTGCAGGCTTTCGTGGCCGTTGTCTCTGAAGTTAAAATCTTCTGTGTTATTAGGCCGCGTCATGTTTCTTCTAAAAAGCTCGACGTTTGGACCCCTCTGCTGGGATCGTCCTCAGGCTCTTCTGGTGTCCACTCCTGCTAGAACCGTGAGGAAGATCCCAATAGTGGGGTCGAAACGTTGACCATTTTAGGAGAACCATGACGCGGCCTAATAACCCAGAAGATTTTAACTGTTGTTGTTGTTGTTATTGTTGTTGTTGTTGTGGTCTTTAGTCCAGAGACTGGTTTGTTGCAGCAGCTCCCCATGTTACCCTATCCTTTGCAAGTTTCTTCATCTCTGAATAGCTACTGCACCTCACATTCTTCTGAATCTGCTTACTGTTTTCATCTCTTGGTAACCTTCTACGATTTTTACCCCCAACATTTCCAGCCAATGCTAAACTTGATGTCTCAGATACCCTTCTTCTAGACAGGCCTTACCACAATTTTCTTTTCTCCCAAATTCTATTCAGTACCTCATCATTAGTTACGTGATCTACCTGTCTAATGTTCAGAATTCATCTGTAGTATCACATTTCAAAAGCTTGTATAAATTGTTTATCGTACATGTTTCACTCCCGTACATGGGTACTCCCTTCTCAGAAAATACTTGCAAGCACTTACATCTTTCCACTTTTTGAACAAATTTCTCTACTCCAGAAACGTTTTTCCAGCCGTTGCCAGTCTACATTTTGTATCCTCTCTACTTCGGTCGTCGTCAGTTATTCTACTGTCCAAATAACAAAATTCATCTGCTACTTTAAGCGTTTCGACTTTTAATCTGATTCTTGCAGCATCGCATGATTCATTTCGGCTGCATTCCATTATTCTTGTTTTGCTTTTGATGATGATCATTTTATATTCTCCTTTCAAGACACTTTCCAAGTCCTTTGCTATCTCTGGCAGAATTACAGTATCGTCGCCAAACCTCCATATTTTTTTTTTCTTCTCCCTCAACTTAAATTCCTACTCCAAGATGCAATATTGAAAAATCTAAAACTCAAAATTCTCTTCAAACACGACATTCCGTTTCGTGCAACACAAGCACACGTGACTCCGTATTCAGACATTAGTTTATTCGATATGTTCCAACTTACAGCAACCGCATTCCGAAATCAGCACGTGGCAAGACAGCACATCCGATTCTACCAACGCTGAAGAAAAAGTGCTCACCAGCGTGGACGAACTACTCCACAACAATACAACCAAAGGCATTGGAGACAGGTAATACGATCTGTACAGAGAGATGTTGCTACAGGCTTACGCTGTACATTGCTTTTTAGCGGGCACCGCCATGTTTGTAGCCCCTAAACATTAGCAGACTACTGTTTACTATTTTAGGAAATGGAAGAATTTTATGGAGTTTTAACAGTAAGAGTGTCTTGCGTGTACATTCCAAGATTAGGGCGCTATTCGGTTCTGTGATAGATTATTTGGCGCTTAGGAAGCCCTGGCATATGTAAAATTCCATGTCAATGTGGGAAGGCTCACATTGGCAGTTCTATTCCCACAGTTCAGAACAGGTGCGTGGAACATCGCCGTTATACGAGGCTACAACAGTCGGAAAAATTGGCTGTAGCAGAACATTACTTAAACAAGGGACGTGGGGATGAAACTTGACGAAATGTGCTAGTTGCCAACACTTCTGGTTTCTGTAACAGTGTGTACAAACAGACAGTTGAAATTATGTTGGCGGATAATTTGATTAAAAGAGACGATAGGTTCCCTCTTAGGAGGACATTGAACACTATACTATCCCGAATCAGAACAGAAAGTTCATCGGTGAGGCCTGTCCGAGTGCTCCAAAATAATCATTGAGTGTGATATATCGTTGCTGTCGATGTTCTACTAAGGGCGGCGACACCTGACCGGTCATCGACAGGAGAACTGTGGTGTATGTATGGTACAGGGGCCTATGTAGGACTTCGATCTGCAGCCTTGGCTTCAGTTCTCAGCGGGACTCAGCAGCACTGTTCTCCTGAAGATGGCGAACAGATGGATCGGCGAAATATTGAACCGAGATGATTTTACGATATGGTAGCAAACCCGAAGACATTTTTCAAGATTTATTACGTAGGGAAAGCCTCCGAAGTCACGTACTGACTACAATTACTTCTTATTGTTAATTTCCGTCATGTCCACGCTACCAGTTGTTTTAAATAGTAAACACTAATGTGCTTTCCTGAATAAAGCACTGTCAGGAAAACATTTTCGGACTTACCCTGGCCTTAAAAGCATATGTAATCCAGTAATACGACGCAATTGGCCTCGTGAAAGTAAATTTATTTTTCTCACACGTTTCAAAGAATCACGAAGCGAAGCGTGTGATGCGAAAAGCCTGCTTTCGTAACCCGGCATTTTCCTTAATATAGAATGACGAAATTGATGATCAGTTTATGTGCTCTTCCCCCAAAATACGGAGAACATGTTTTGGTCTGGACGGTTTCCAATATTTCCTTCTCACAGCGTTCAACCTGAGCACTACTCGAGTTGTACTGACTGGAAATCTATCAAACTTACAGGGAAAAAAAACCACTGCAGTAAAAGTAACCGGCGCAACTAAAATTCATGTATAGGACCACAAAAGAAGAAATCGTCTGAACGTTTCCGTTGTCGAATGAGATGTGCTTCCTTAACACTTTGCATTGTAACCATAAGGACCAGAGCGCCTGTAAATGATGCCAGCTGACATTTTTTACAAAAAGCGTCCAGCACAAGCTGATATTGGGGGCTACTAACATGACGAACGTCGTCTTATGTTCATGAAGTCACGACTTTTCTCCTTATTATATCTCGACGCTTCTACATACGTACTCAGAAAATAGGCTTTCTGTGTCATATATCAAAAACAAAACTCCATGTCTCATAATATAGAAGCATTACACATTATCCACTAAGATGTCAGATCTGTTTGTCTCCAGCATATCTAACACGTTTCCTGGAGGTGGTTTGTCTGCTAATACTCTAAATACTTTTTGAATAGGACATTTAGTACAATGTAACGAAATATTCTGTACTCACCTACAGTTCTTAACTCGTGTGTCTTACAAGCTGTACATGATAGACTGAAATCTCCTACTACCATTTTGACATGACCTAAGACTTCCCAAATTTTCTCTGCGACGATTCATGTCTCGGTACTTGATATGGGCACAGCATTGCAAAATCAGAGTACAATTTTATGCTGAATTTTGAGGTTTATCTTGACACTGATTACCTTGTATTTTTCTCTTCATTTGTCTAGTCATACTTGACAATACTTTTTAGTGCAAAATAAGCATAATTCGATGGTGTCCCTACTCTGATTTTTTTATATTCTATCCTTCATTTGCAGTTTCATAAATATTTACTTGCAGGTCATGCCCATATTTTATTACAAGTATGTGCACGTTGTTACCGTCAATCAATGGTGGTAATTTGTGGGCCTGGGAATCTTTTGAGTACATATCTATCATCCGAAGCATAGAGAAACCGAATTAACTAGCATACCACATGTAACTCTTCATTCCTCTTGGTTTCGTATGACTCTTCACTAGATTCTATGGCTGATGACTAAGAGAGATGTACTTAAAACATGCTACCACGTTTCCCGGACTTGAAACTGGGAGGCTTTTATTCGTTGGGGCATTTCAAAGCACTTGTGTACTGAGCACAATGAAAAACAGAGGCGATGTGCCGCTGTTGTGGAAGGTGGGAGGACTATACAAGGAACTCCAGTGGTACAGAGAACACAAGAGATTCAATATGCCGGTGATTTGATTCATTTATTAATGTTCACGGTGTAACATCTACCGTTTTACCTACGCCTATCTATTTAAGTACGACTTTCATGTATGACGGCGGACTTGCCGGCTACTGTGGCCGAGTGGTTCTAAGGGCTTTAGTCCGAAACCGCGCTGCTGCTACGGTCGCAGATTGGAATCCTGCCTCGGGCATGGATGTGTGATGTCCTTAGGTTAGTTAGGTTTAAGTAGTTCAAAGTCTAGGGGACTGATGACCGCAGATGTTAAGTCCCACACTGCATAGAGCCATTTGAACCATTTGAACGGCGGACTTGCGCACAAAATTTTCATTTGAAACACAGACGTGCACAGATGTTAATGAAGCTGAGTTTCATAATATTTATCTCAGCAAGGCCCATGTTCGTAAGTGACATGAGGTGAAGAAGAGCGTGTTCATTTCCTTTATTAAAACATTCGACATCCTGCTCTCTGGTCTTTATGGCAAGCAGAGCGCTCATATAGTCTTATTAAAGATAAAACATGAATTTCTCCAACTTAACAATTCTTGGTACAAGCAGAGCACGGGGAAGAGCACTGTTGCATCGCAAGCTAAACTTTAGAATACGCCATTAGTGAAGGTATCAGCGCACGTAGTTAAAAAAAAAAAAAGTTCAAATGGCTCTGAGCATCATGGGACTCAACTTCTGAGGTCATTAGTCCCCTAGAACTTAGAAGTACTTAAACCTAACTAACCTAAAGACATCACACACATCCATGCCCGAGGCAGGATTCGAACCTGCGACGGTAGTGGTCTCGCGGTTCCAGACTGCAGCGCCTAGAACCGCACGGCCACTTCGGCCGGCTACTTAGTTAAACTTGTGGTATTTTAGCTGAGAGCATTTGTGGATGATGAGTGTTCGAAACATCGCTGGAAGGCAGTAGAATTATTTAAAAATCTTACGTTTTCAGACATTTACTTCTCTCTGGCCCCTTTCTGCGATAGGGAAATAATACCGCTGACCTTTGAAAGCTGGCGCTGAAATTTATTACAAATGTTGATTCTCGGTGTCTGAACCTAAATAGATAGCAATATAAACGACACTGGTGAAGTTACAGACACTTAGTTTTATTTTTGAAAAGAGTACACGAGTGGTCTACTTACCATCAACATCAAAGCGCAGCATATATAATTTCTTAATAATAAACCACTCTGTATATCTGCAAACAAAGGTGTTGCCAGTATGTTTCTTGAAAGAGATTTGCATTACAAAAAAACTTTCTCTTTACTGTTTAACTATGAGAATCGGATACAATTGATGTAGACTGTAATACCTACAAACTTCTCAGGATGAACAATGCTTAAACCTTCTGGTAAATAAACAGCAATTATTTAAGCCCCTTAAAGTGTACCAACAAGAAGTCTTTTAAATAAAGCCTTAACTATAAGCTAAGGTGTCGGAGGTAGTTTGCTTCTTTAACCTGTACCGGTGTGACTCCGGAATTTGCTCGAAACCCATAAACGCAGCTCTCACCATCTCCCTCCTCACAGCTTTCTTCCGGGGACTACTTGTTTAAGAACAAAGAGGCATACTGCCGAGATAAAGTTGCCTCGCGCTTTAGAATTAACGAGGACATCTATCTTAATTAGGACGTTCCAGAAAGAGATAAATGCACTGCTGCGTATAATTCCTCTTAATTAGGGCGTTATTAGAAATGAGAATAATATGAAATATTAATATGCTGAGGTCTTGCAGGTGGAAATGAGGGGGTTATTTACAGCAGCTAGGAAGCACTTACTTCTCTAAGAATTCGTGAGAGAGACAGTAAGTTATTTATGTCGCAAGTGCCTCTTAACTTCCGGAATTATGCCGCACGGAAAACACCGTAAAGTAATGGTGAGGAATGTTTAAAAGGCGTCAGTAGACAACCGCTACAAATTTTAATAATTTTAACGCACAGAGAACACAATCTCAGTCTTATGTCTATGGTAATGTGGCTAAAGTTTATCCAGTTGAAAGCAGTACACAAAGTGTTATCACTTTTTCGTTATATATCTACATCTACATCTACATCCATACTCTGCAAGCCACCTGACGGTGTGTGGCGCAGGGTATCTTGAGTACCTCTATCGGTTCTACCTTCTATTCCAGTCTCGTATTGTTCGTGGAAAGAACGATTGTTGGTATGCGTCTGTGTGGTCTCTTCGCGAGATATACATAGGCGGGAGCAATATACTGCTTGACTCATCGGTGAAGGTAAGTTCTCGAAACTTCAACAAAAGCCCATACTGAGCTACTGAGCGTCTCTCTTGCAGTCTTCCACGGGAGTTTTATCTATCATCTCCGTAACACTTTCGCAATTACTAAATGATCCTGTAACGGAGCGCGCTGCTCTCCGTTGGATCTTCTCTATCTCTTCTATTAACCCTATCTGGCACGGATCCCAAACCAGTGAGAAGTATTGAAGCAATGGGCGAATAAGTGTATTGTAACGTACTTCCCTTGTTTTCGGACTGCATTTCCTTAGGATTCTTCCAATGAATCTCAGTCTGGCATCTGCTTTACCGACGATTAATTTTATATGGCCATTCCATTTTAAATCACTCCTGATGCCTAATCCCAGATTATTTATGGAGTTAACTGCTTCCATTTGCTGAGCTGCTATATTGTGGTTAAATGATAAAGGATCTTTCTTTCCATGTATTCACAGCATGTTACACTTGTTTACAATGAGATTCAAATGCCATTCTCTGCATCAAGCGTCAATTCATTGCAGATCCTCCTGCATTTCAGAACAATTATCTATTGTTACAACCTCTCAATGTACTACAGCATCATCCGCAAAAAGCCTCAGTGAACATCCTATGTTATCCACAAGGTCATTTATATATATTGTGAATAGCAACGGTCCTACGACACTCCCCTGCGGCACACCTGAAATCACTCTTACATCGGAAGACTTCTCTCCATTGAGAATGACATGCTGCGTTCTGTTATCAAGGAACTCTTGAATCCAATCACACAATTGGTCTGATAGTCCATATGCTCTTACTTTGTTCATTAAACGATTGTGGGGAACTGTATCAAATACCTTCCGGAAGTCAAGAAACACGGCATCTACCTGGGAACCCGCGTCTATGGCCCTCTGAGTCTCGTGGACGAATAGCGCGAGCTGGGTTTCACACGACCGTCTTTTTCGAAACTCATGCTGATTCCTACACAATAGATTTCTAGTCTCCAGAAAATGTATGGTCATGAGAGAAATATGAAACTTAACTGACGGGATGAAATATTGTGTAATCTATTTGCAATAAATGTAAATCATAGTGAGTAACATCCTATTGCTGATAGAATATAAATTATATTACACTTGACGAGAGGCACCGATTGTAACATTTCCTAGGCCGTTGCACTACTTTGTAACATCCCGTCTGAAGAATGACAAACCCTAACTTCTGACGTAGTGGACCCCTTGGTCTGTCTGGTACGATAAGAGGTAGATTTAAAGGGGTGCGTGACAGGTCCTCTTTGTGACTTACCTGTGCGGTGGCAGCGTAGTCAGCCTCCGCACTTTCTCGACCTGTAATCTTACCTGCCCTTACCTGCAGTTCAGCCTCTCATACGTTATTTGTCACCCTGTGGGTTCTGGACTTACCAAATACAAAGAACTAAGGTTGTGGAGAGGAATGCCGGTGCTACTAAATAATGCCACGCAGCTCTGATTAAAAGCAGTTATATTCTACAGACTGGCAACGGCCATGCCACAGTGGATACACCGGTTCCCGTCAGATCACCGAAGTTAAGCGCTGTCGGGTGCGGCCGACATTTGGATGGCTGACCATCTGGGCCGCCGTGTGCTGTTGCCATTTTTCGGGGTGAGCTCAGCCTAGTGATGCAAATTGAGGAGCTACTCGACACAATAGTAGCGGCTCCGGTCAAAGAAAACCATCATAACGACCGGGAGAGCGGTGTGCAGACCACACGCCCCTTCTATCCGCATCATCAGTGGGGATAATACGGCGGTCGGATGGCCCCAATGGGCTACTTGTGGCCTGAAGACGGAGTGATTTATTCTACAGACTCGATGGCCTCAATATCCTGTGATAAAATATAATACAAAGAAGTTGCAAAATCGAAGTTTGCACGCCAGGATCCAGCCAGATAGCGGTCAGACGAATATGCGCCTTAAGTGGGTTTATGACCACTGTTGGATACCGATTGCCTTTGCTTGTTGTCTCAATCAGGTTAATCCCAATTGTGATCGTTTTAATATCATTCACTCAGCTGCCACGCAGATCTTTTAGTGCACAAGACCAGGATCGTGTATTACCTGATGTCATGGAACTTAGTCTTTACTTACACTTGATACACCACATAAAAATAAGCATGATCACAACCAATTGGTTTTAATGATCATTGGCAGAAAACGAAACCAGAATTGCAACAGCAGGAGCGAGAACAGCAGCAGCAGACTTAACGAGTACAATGACTGTCGTGTTGATGCATGCACTAAGCTTTGCTCAATTAACTATTTGCTTCTATACCTCTGTAATCGTCACGTATTAAGATAATCAATCATTCACAGTCAAAATAAATTCACCACCTACGCGAACGTTACTTTGTCGCGGTCTTACACAGATTTAGCCAAAAAGCAAAGCTTAGTTGATAATCTTGCGGGAGCGCAACTACCGGCCGGCCTAACCGCTAGTCCTCAACAATGGCGAGCTCTGCACTCCCTCTCCCCCCACTAAACCGCTTGTGACGTCAGCCACCGTCTGTGCACTTAAAACAGACCCATTTTACCTTATGCTTTCGCTGTTGCTTTCTGCGCAAATACACTTTCGATTTACACTCTTCTGCAAATTTTTCTATGGCACTCTAATTCAAAGTTTTTTTCTAACAAACTACTGTTTTACCCTACGGCAGCTTCTGGCCGGACCAGTCCACCTTCTCTATCTCCAAGGGGTGGCCGCCTATGGACGCTGCGCCGTATTTCTAAGGTACCCCTGACTTTTCGGTGACCTTCCGCCCTCACGTTCTTTGAAGTCACCGTGCTGGACTATCACGCCCGACTCGGCTCTTATCGTAACCCTTCGGCACGCTGCCTCTTCTCTGGCCGTCCGCATGTTTGCCATCCCGCTGCATTCTGATCGGCGCTCGCTTAATTAAAAAGGCTAGCACTTTAGTTTTTATGCCCGTGCAACCACCGGATTTATTCTCAGATATCACATGGAGTTCTTAAAACTATTGCTTATTTGAAGCGTGGTCATTCATGTACAGCACATTGGCACGTTTCACGATGACAACAACTCTCATATGCTCGCAGATATGCTTGCTGTAACAGCATCACATTTACCTCACGAGCTTTTCCAGAATATAGTTCCTCCTTTCTGAATAAAACGTGTTTTCCCTTGTGGGGTAAGCAACAATAAAGCTTCGAACGAAGTACGTTTATAAAACGAAACAACCTTTTGTTTTAATGTACTGTCAACGAATCCAACTGAAGCGGCGTAATGAAATCTGGGGCTGGACAACGCTGGAACTGGAAATCAGATATATCATTGTTAACACGACTGAAAACGGAGCTTGTGACAGTTAGTGACAGTGCACAAGTAAACCCGAAGTCTAACCCAAAACGTAAATGGTGTATTACTCTACAAAAATCAGCCGGAGTTTTAAACCTGTAACATGCATCGTAAAATAAATACTTTGTAACTGGTAACAGTAAACATGTTTCAATCGAGGCAAACAAAAGTCACGGCACAACCAAATCAAAGATGTCCGCATTTAAATGTTTATAAATTGTTTTTAAAATGAGAAGTGAATGGTAATTTACATCTATACCAATAGTCCGTAGGAACAACGATAATTGGTGATTCTGCGCATGAGTTCTAATTACTTTGACTTTCCCATCAGCGACCTTTGAGTGATGTATGGGGAGAAGGTAATACACTATCTGATCAAAAATACCCACGCATATATTAGTGGACTTTAATACGGGGTGACACCACCCTTCGAGTTCATGACGGCTAGATCTCATATACGGACACTTTCAGGTGTCTGAATGTCTTTAGAGGAATGGCAGCCCATTCCTCCTCAAGAACCGATACAACGGAAGATAGCGGTATTGAACATTAGGATTTGGAGCGAAGTCAAGGTTCTTACGCATCCCAAGGCCGTTCCATTGGGTTCAGGTCTGAAGGCTGGCAGGCCAATCAGATTCACGAATGTTATTTTCCACGATCTATTGCCGCACATATCCTGCTTTATGAAAAAGGTGTACTGACACGCTGACGCAGCCAGCGTCCTCGAACTATTCCTCTACTGTGCGCAAACACAATTATGTAAAATGCGTTGATACCTATCTGCATTTAGTTTCCTTATACACAATGAGATAAACACCCCCATACTGTAATACCACCTCCTGCGTGCTTCACAGTTCACACTACACGTAATGGCAGCTAATATTCTCTGGGCATTCGCCAAACCCAAACCCTTCCGCTGGACATAGTGTAATTCATCATTCCAAACCACTCATTCCCATTCATCCACTGTGTAGTGGTCTCGTCCTCTACACCACTGCAAGCGTCGCTTAGCTCTGGGTACAGAAATGAGTGGTTCATGAGGAGAGACTCAAACATTGCACCTCAATCTTTTCAGCTCTCTACGCACAGTTATCGTGCTAGCTGTAGTGGTCATAGTACTACCCCCACGAGTCATTTCTTCTGCTGGTTTCATGGAATTTCTTATAACCACCTTCCGCTGTGCTCAGCGGTCTCTGTTCGTCAGTACATGAGGTGCACCTGGTCTTCATTTAGCCGTGCTCATTATTTCGCAACTGCACGTCACAATCACGTCACCAACAGTCGACTTGGATAGCTTTACATGGGTCGAATGTCCCTGATGGGTTTTCTGCTCAGGTGACATCCAAAGGCTAGTTCACATTATAAGTCACATAACTCTCGTAGCCTACCGATTTTGCTATTGTAGCTTCTCTACTGATAACGCCATGCTCCCTGACTCCATTTGTACTAGTGAATCCGCTACTCGTGACATGAAAGTGGTGAATTCTGTATTACATAGGGGTGTGAACAGTTGGAGAACTGCGTGATAAACCCTGCGCTGTCTTAAAATACATTTATTCACAACCGATTTCGAGCATTGATCATATTCACAGTGGTTAAAAAGCATGACATGTGAAGCTGTACCAATACTTTTCCACTGTGAAGATGATCAGTGATGGAAACCAGTTGTGAATAAATAAATTTTAAGACAGCACATTGTTTACCATGCGTTTCTCCAAGTGTACTGATACTGTTGACAGTCAAGTGAAAAAAAAATTACCTTTGACCATTTTGTGTAGGCTTCCTCAGGGCATTGTTTGGGAGACGTACAGTTCTACGTTCCACATGTGTTGCGGGTCCTATTAGGGGAAATTTTGTGTTACCTAATCCGCTAAAACATCATTTTGGAGAAATTTTCGAAAACTATCTATAACGCAACATATAATGTTTATTTATTATTAATTCGTTTCGACCCTACGGGGTCCTGGGTGACTTGTTCAGTACCTATTCTTTCTTCCCAATCCCTCTTAATTCGTACACTCCTCCTCTTTCTCCCAGCTTCCATGTTTCATTTTGATTCTGATATCAGTCCTCATATGACCAACCACTTTTCCTTTAACTGAAATATCTTGCACTGTAGTATACCGATTTTTTCCGCTTATTTCCAAATGTTTTTCTATCCGCCCGCCCCCCTCTCCCGACTTCTTACATCCAGTTGCTCCCTGTTAGGCAAGTTGCATTCCATATCGCCTTTGCCAGCATTCTGTCTTTTATCCTAAAGGCATACCGGGAGAAATCGTCTTCTCTTCCGTATCATGCTTGAAACCGGTCCACACTCCTGCCTTAACCTTTATCCTGTTGTTCAATGCGCCAGTTGTCTCTCAAGATGTTTCGTTCCTCCTTCTCCAGCCGGATTCTGGCTCTCTAGCCCAAGGTGGTCATCTTCGTTCCTACAATACGATATTTACATTCCTGGACAGGTTTATCTCTTCATAGGCAGTCTTTGCCACGTTTCGCAGTTTTAGCAGCTTTAGGATATGTCTGCAGTGGTCGTATTCCTGTCGGTAACGTGCCTGCTACGTTTTGCCTCAGGCAGTGGAAGATGTCCACATTCTTATAAGTAGCCTACTGCTGAAATACGTGAGTGAGGCGTTCGACTATTTTTAAAGATTTTTACATGCTTCCAAAAAACGCTGATAGGTCGCAAAGTGTAGTCATCAGATGTCAACGGAACTCCATTATTTTCATAACGCCCTTCGGGTGTAGACCATCATCAGATGACCTGCTAAATTAATAAGATGTTTTTATATTGAATGCATACTGAAATGTATTAACAGAAGTACAAAGGTTTGAAAACCTAAATTCAAAAATCTTCTGCAGAAATACCTACCACAATACAATACAACTTCAGTGGTGTGATAATGAATTCTTTCGACTCTTAAGACCATGTTGTTAATATATCCACATGAAAAAAGAAATACTTTTGTGACATATAGACAGCTAGAAGACGAATGAATCTAGTGACCTTCAGCATCGCGAAGGTAACCTCGCTTACGCTTGATAGCGACTAAGAGGTAGCGCTGTTGTCCGCAGATAAAGGATAGTGAGCCATGGTTTTTTAATAAGATCTTTTTCAATAAGAGCAGAAAATTATACAAATTTAAAATATAGTGTATTTCATTCCAACATATATAAGCAAAATAAAACATATTTAGAACAAGCAGTACGACGCAAAAAAGTAAAAAGATTAAAGCTAAGATAAAACCGTAGTTATTAAGTAACTCGTTTTACTTCACTGTATGTGTGCGACACAAATAAAATGATGTATAGTACATTTGTGCTAGTGACAATTGTAGAAGACCAATGAAGCTAGAACCTCATAAAAATGCTGAAAAATCATTGTCTGTTACTTGTTCATTCATTACACTATCTGAGTTATTACAACAATGAGTGTATACGAGGTTTGGCTAGAAAAAAACCGGACTAGTACTGGTGAAACAATAAAACGAATGCAATAACGCTGAAAGTCGCGTGGCCTGTCACGTGACTCTCGCTCCGCCTACTGCTCGAGTTTCATCTGCCTCCTGCACTCAGTTTGCCCGTGGCGTCTGCTTTAAGTAGTTGACGTTTTGTCTGTGCGTCGGAAAATGTTGAGTGTACAGAAAGAACAGCGTGTTAACATCAAATTTTGTTTCAAACTAGGAAAACCTGCAAGTGAAACGTTTGTAATGTTACAACAAGTGTACGGCGATGATTGTTTATCGCGAACACAAGTGTTTGAGTGGTTTAAACGATTTAAAGATGGCCGCGAAGACACCAGTGATGACACTCGCACTGGCAGACCATTGTCAGCAAAAACTGATGCAAACATTGAAAAAATCGGTAAACTTGTTCGACAAGATCGCCGTTTAACAATCAGAGCAGTGTCTGAGATAACAGGAGTTGACAAGGAAAGTGTTAGGCAGAGTCTTCATGAAAGTTTCAACATGAACAAAGTGTGTTCAAAAATGGTTCCAAAGTGTCTCACAATTGAACAGAAGGAACGCCGAAGAATGATTTGTTCTGACATCCTGGAAAACATTGAAAGTGATCCCACCTTCTTACAAAATGTTATTACTTGCGATGAATCGTGGTTTTTTACTTACGATCCCGAAACTAAACGCCAATCGATGCATTGGAAAACTCCTGGTTCTCCACGACAAAAAAAGCACGAATGTCAAAATCGAAATTCAAGGCAATGATGATTGTTTTTTTTTTTTGACATCAAAGGGATTGTGCACATTGATTGGGTACCAGAGGGACAAACAGTGAATCAGCATTACTACATTAACGTCCTGGCTACCCTACGTGAGCGAGTACGGAGAAAACGGAACGATTTGTGGAGAAAAAAGTCATGGATCCTTCACCAAGACAATGCCCCAGCTCACAGTGCGTTGTCAGTGAAGACGTTTTTGGCAAAACAGAACATTCCCATCTTAGATTATCCACCCTACTCAACTGATTTGGCCCCCTGTGACTTTTTTCTTTTCCCTAAAGTCAAGTCAGCTTTGAAAGGAACTAGATTTGAGACTGTTGAAGCAGTTAAAGAAAAAGCGACGGAAGTAATGTATGGACTTACCGAAAATGATCTGCAGCATTGCTATGAACAGTGGAAAATTCGTATGGAGCGGTGTAGAGACCGAGGAGGAGAGTACATTGAAGGAGATAACATGAAATTGTAAATAATTGTAAATAAATGTTGTTTCCAGCATCAGTCCGGTTTTTTTCTAGCCGCACCTCCTATTTCAAGGCTTTCTGAAATACCTAGCTCCCTGCCTTTGTGTTTAAAGTGTAGAACATCTAAACCACTCTCAGTAGGACGTAACTGGTGGCACACTACATAAGAAACAAAGCACACGCAGCTCACTTACAACTGCAACGCACATGCCCAACTTTTATCGATACTCAAGGATTCCAATAGACAAATAATACAGCCAGCGGGTTGCAAACAACTGTTTAACACATTTACCTCGGTCTTGGCACCTCTAAGGATGTCTTGAGAGAATAAAAACTTTAAAATCCCTATTCAATAGTACATAGAAAAATAAGTTAGATTAACCAACATGAAAAAAGTCATATCATGAAAAGTCTTCTTACATAAAGTTACATTGCGAGAAGGCAAGAGTCAGATTTTACAGCAGACGTGCTGAAGTCAAATCGTTTGGTATGTACACCTCGCAATGGAACAATATCAGACTGAGTGGCCCTGCGCCTTTCATTGCTGCTACGAAATCTAGAGACAAGTTGTGCCTCTTATCAGGCATGCACAGTGACATATTCCATTTAAGACATTGTAAGGTGTCGTGGTCTTCTGACCTTCACTGCTTACATATTCCGCCCTCACAATCATATTCCGCACATCAAACCGCTTCATTCGAACCCAAGCTCGATAAAATAAAGTCAGTGTTGTATGAATTCATGTAAACGATATTCAAATAACAAGTAAGCGTACCGTGGTTGGAATACTCGAGGCTGGCATACACACATACATTCCAGACACGACAGTCTGGACGAGCTTTTAGTCCGAGAGAGTCAGACCGCACTCCAGGAAACCGGTTCCTTCAGAGGACGAGTCAACCTCGGCCTCCTGTGGAGCAGACAGCGTTTGCCCCAGTGAAAGGAAGAACGACCCACTGTTCGGCTTAAAAGCAAATTCCGCTACATTGTGTGGGAGCGCCCAGCCTACGCATTCTTTACAAATATAGCACGCAGTTTCAGAGATTTTCACAGGGAGACAGCAAACGCAAAACCCCAATGCTACAGATTTCCGGATTGGTCACCTTAAACGAAACGTTATTCTCCCATTTTTGAAGAGCAATGCTGATTGGCACACGATATTTCTGACGCCTTGAGCTGAAGGAGTAATGGAAGAGATCGAAAGATATACCCTTTCATGTCTGGCGTGGAGAGGGACCGTTCCCTTGTAGATCTTGGAGCGAGAACACGTAACGATAGCGTGCGCGCTCGTACATGTACTCAAAGAGCGAGGAACAAGTCTCGCCCCAGTACTTCACTGGGAGAGCACCTCTGTCGAGAGTGAATCTGAGTGTGACTCTATACTGAGTCCTTGCAATTTAGCATTGGTCACTGTGTTGGCCGCCACACTTATTGTGCGGTGGGAATGGACAGAGTTATAGTTAAATGCCTGCAAGCGAATTTTTCAGTGGCATCGCGGTGGACTGGTTATCTGACAGGTGTACCACGCCAATAGTTAGACTAGGGGCGAATAGGAGTCCTTGACTTCATCAAGGCATACGGAGAGTTAGATTGGCGAAGGTCAATCCAGATAGAGTGAGAGTTACCTTATTTGTCAGCAGCGAGTGGCACAGACAGCAGTCATCGCAGCTTACGGTATTGTGCGCTACAGCTCTTGCGAGCCCCATATTTCCTCCGCAACAGTACACTTCACTGCATTTCATGCGTGACAGCCTCGACCGTACCTAGCAACATTCTAACGGATAATTATTCAAGTTGAGTAGGTGCGGCTCTCAGCCATTCTGCCAAGTCAATAACAATCTTAAACTTTGTATAGAAATTTCATTATTGAATCCTATCCTTAAGAGGTAACTTCACATTCGGAAAAGAACCCGGAAATAACTTGTTCAGTTCATGACTAAAAGTGCCATTGTGATTTCTCAGAATTTTTGCGAAATAAATAACTATTTTCGTTAGTTTCGTGTTTTTCTTACACTAACTAGCACTACTCTAGTACCCAAGTATCCCACTAGTTATGTAAGAAATTTTGTGAATTTTTGTGTCATTTCCTTACAGCAGACGACTCCAGAAGATATATGTTGAAGAAAGTTTTTCAGGCATTTCTCTTTAGAACGTTAGGAGCGTCTTTCTGACTTCTGTAGTGGGGTGGAAATTGCATCTTGCAGGAGCCACAGGGTAAAGGGTACATCTCTGATTAATCCGTTGCGCAGAATGACAGAATAGCACCCACACGTTCACAACTTTACAGCATAAATAATCGAATTAAACAACATATAATTGCAAAAAAAGAACAAAATTCAAAGGACGAGTATTTAATTTATTTTTATATCACAAGTGAAACTCCTGAACTGTGTGCAGGAGCAACTGTGGACTTGAGACTGTGAATAAAAATTTTCTTCAAGTCATTGTTACTGGAAAAGGTCATTCTGCATCTATATTTTCTTAAGTACAAGACAACGAATTCTGTAACAAACAGGGCCTCAAAATAGACTGGAAAAACTTTTTATACTAATTACTGTCAGAAATAGCACTGATCCCTAAATTAGTCACTTCAACGTCTGTTTTATCTTTGTAGATGTTTTCAAATAACGGGCGACCATAACCGTTATTAACTGGAAGAAAGGTCACAGACTCGACGTGCTCGAAGAGCTGGTGATTTTCAATCATATTTCTAAGAACGACGGTCTCATCCTCAACAAACAGTTATAATTACATAAGAAAAATTATTTCAGTGGCTTTAATGCATTACTCGCATTTATTTTATTCCTTTATTTTGTAGGATGTGTTTCTGCCTCTAGTTCTGCAACATCTTTTTCTTCATATCTCAAACTGCTATGTACTACTAAAGTTTCCTTCACACTGATCTTTTTTGGATTGCGTAGCTGTTGGTGTAAATACTCTACAATATTCTGTACTTTACGTAATGGGTTCTTCAGTAAAGTCTACTTGACTACTTTGTATTTTCAAAAATACATTTAACTTTCGTCCTTTGAATTTTGTTCTTTTTTATAATTAACTGCTGTTTAATTCGATTATCTCTGTTATAATGACTGAAATGGGTAAACGTCACTGTGTGCGACAATAGGCGGCGAAACTTGTGACCTTTTATTTTTTGTGTAGCAGCAATGTAAGTCAAATGGTTCAAATTGCTCTGAGCACTATGGCACTTAACATCTGAGGTCTTCAGTCCCCTGGAACTTAGGACTACTTAAACCTAACTAACCTAAGGATATCACACACATCCATGCGCGAGGCAGGATTCCAACCTGCGACCGTAGCAGCAGCGTGGTTCCGGACTGAAGCGCCTAGAACCGCTCGGCGACAGCTGCCGGCGATGAAGATATCCTTCGAGGTCTCGAAACCTAGGTAAACGTCTTAAACTATTATTTGCAACTAGCTGACTGTGTTATTTCTATGTTGACATTTATATAGTGCAGACGAAAGAGAGCCATGTTCAAAATTGTAAGATTCTGAGATTCTCCAAGAATATATCATTCGGCATCGAATCTCCATCCAAAAATATTGACACATTTGTAATGTATATCGCTTGTAGGTAGTTTTGAAACATAACGCAAGAAGTACTACGTTGTCTACCAATACACCAGACTCACAGAAATAATTTGAACTCTAAATGAGACCTTCCCGACACAAATATTAAATAAACTTCGAATGAAAGTCACCTACTCGGATAAAAAACTCTGATTTGTGTAGCCATGTACTTCAATAAATTCACAACACCGTTTAATGTGTTGTAACCTTGTGCATAAAAATTCATTACCAGTCAATGTTACACTAGCGCCGCGGATTGTGGTGACAATCCATGGTAGTATGTTTTCATATTATTTCCCGTCCACTTTCCCGCAGGATTTTAGCAGGCACTAGCGATGATGGCCCCCCTTGTTGAAGGTTTCTGTGGCATTAGCATTTCAAATGTCGTTATTCCTGTTTCACTGATTCCATTGTTACTGATTTGATAACAAACGTTCTCTCTGGCCCAGTAACCTTATCATATCTTTGACTGTTACACCGCAAATAATTCGCAATGCCCGTATTTCTTCGCCTGGTCAAGGCTCCAGTGCCGGCCGGTGTGGCCGTGCGGTTCTAGGCGCTTCAGTTTGGAACCGCGTGAGCGCTACGGTCACAGGTTCGAATCCTGCCTCTGGCATGGATGTGTGTGATGTCGTTACGTTAGTTAGGTTTAAGTAGTTCTAAGTTCTAGGGGACTGATGACCTCAGATGTTGAGTCCCATAGTGCTCAGAGCCATTTGAACCATTTTTCAAGGCTCCAGTTCTGCCGGTATTGCTCTCCCATTTTCCAAACTTCTGTGCAGTCCTACTGAATACGTCGCATCACCAGCGGAAGAGTCATTCTGGAAACAGCGCCAAGGCACAGGCTAAGGTACTTGTGGACGTTCAGAACATTACTGACAGATTAAACCTTTGAATCAGACCAGCTCGTTTCGTTCTTTATAGGCTCCACAGGGCCTTATAATTCCGTATCAGCAGGGAAGACTAAATGTTACGTTTGACAAAGAACATCTTGAACATATATAGGGAAAATCACCTGAAACTTGATGATGATGATGATGATGATGATGAAGTCCCATACTCCGAGGAGCGTAGGGAACTGCCAATATTGCGGAAATGGAAAGTGCTGTCGATGTGTAGTTTTCACGGAACGAATTAATAGTCAATAACTCGTATTGTTTGAAATAAACAGATGCCAGCCATGCTTAGAAAGTATACTTTTTGTTGAAACGTACAGATTTTTAAAAGGAACAACTTCTTTTGATATTAACACACTAAAAGAAGGGTAAATTAGAATAGCGTTTGTTGCAGGATCCTAGAGCTAGCGTATATGAGATATTGTATTTTTTAAATGTTCTTACACCAACTGTTGTTTGCATCATACAAGCTGCATAGTTTGATGTTGTTACGTTTGCTTACAGTGTGCTTGTGTGTTCCTTCAGTGCATCACGAGTTGGCCGTCAGTTAGTGTGTGACATACCTAGTACTTGGTTGTGAATGAAAGATGGGATTTACCAATGGAGAAAAAGCCGACACGTTCATGATGTATGGAGAGAGTAGGAAGAATGCAGCTCGCGCCTGTGTAGTGTATGCGGCAATATATCCCAATAGACGCCAGCCATCTCGGAAGTTATTTATCAACCTCTCCAACTAGTTACGTGAAAGTAGTAGTGTAACACCTAGAAAACGTAACAGAAGTAAACAAGTGACGGCAGAAGAGAGCGAAAGTAACTTTCCTTCTGCTGCTGATGCAGTTGATCCAGACGTTAGACCCTGTACAATTACGCGAGTAAGTGACATGAATCAATAAATGCCCCACGCACACTCCATTAACACAGTTTCCATACCTAATACTTCTTTCTCCATCGAGAGCTACACGGAAACAATTACGAGACTCGTGTTAACTTCAGTACATGGGCATCAAGACAGGATACTTCAGATATATCATGTTTAGTGACGAAGCCACATTTACCAATAGTAACCAGGTAAACCGCAGAAACATGTAGTATTGGTCTGTTGACAAACCCCCTTGGCCTTGTCAGGTCGACCGTCACCGACATGGAGTGTATCTTGTCGTATTGGCTAGTGAATCATCTGCTCATAGGCCCGTTTCTCATAGACGAAACACTAAACACGCGCAAGTATTGCAGCCTCCCAACAGACCATCTTCCAATGATATTAGAGGACGCTCCTCTGCGAATTTGGAGAAACCCCTGGTACCAACATGATAGCTCTCCTTCCCATAGTGTACAAAGTATTACAATATGTCCTCACAAATTGTTTCCAAATCGCTGGATTGAAAGGAAAGGACCTGTATCCTGGCCGGCCCGTTCCCAAGATTTGACCCCTGCAGACTTTATTCTGCGGGGTAAGCAGAAAGACGACGTCTACAAGCACATACCAAGTACACCAGATAATATCCAACGATGTGTTATTGCAGCCTGCTCGGACACCTCCGCTGAAATGCTAGCGCGTGTGCAGTAGTCGTTCCGTACAAAACTGGAAACGTGTGTTGCCGTTGCCGGTGGTAATTTTGAACACAAACTGTGATGTTCAAATCTCCCGTTACTGGTCAGAAACAGCGTCAGTGTGGGAACTTTTCAACACACTGTATCTCGAAAACAACCCGAGCTAGAAACTTGTAACAATCACCATCGACGTTTTAATTTGCCCTGCTTTTAGATTGTTAATGTGAGTAGACATTTGTTCATTTAAATTTGCACAAAAATACGCTTTCGAGGTATTATTACAATCTGTTGATTGGCTATCAATACGAATCCCTCACTACCAATACACTCTGTGAAAACAGCACATCAGTAGAACTTTTCATACCCGCAATATCTGCGGTGCAGGTTTAATGTGGTCCACCCTATATGTAGGTACACCCAGCGCTCTGAAACAAAGCCGAGAAGGCCTTTTATGAGCAACGGATAACGCCCTACAATGTAAAAGAGGTGTGTAGCTCTGAATGCGTTTCATTGTGGTAGAAATCCGCAAAGAATCTCGTCAAAGGAACTACAATTAGCGAAAAGCAGCAGAAAGTACATTGATATGCTCGTGATCAGTTCCTTTCGAACTTAAACGCATCAGGTTACAATTAATTTCTCGATTATACGATTACGACTCTGCTGCTGTGAACTGTACATTTTACATTGCACTTGTTGTTGTTGTTGTGGTCTTCAGTCCTGAGACTGGTTTGATGCAGCTCTCCATGCTAATCTATCCTGTGCAATCTCCTTCATCTCCCAGTACCTACTGCAATTCTTATTATTTGTTGACATTAAAAACAGACGAATTATATACTGTAATTGCATTTTTCTATTCAGACTGGAAAAATCACCGTTACGCACTGTGCATGGAAAATACGGAAGTAACAGTGTTAAAAAAAAGCAAGTTCTCAGTTTATTTATGTCATGCCAGTCTTCCGTCACGCCTGCCGCTTGGTGCGCTGGCATCGCTTCGTCTGTCAAATGATTCCATTTTTTTGTACTATAGAGTTTCGTAACTATTTGTCTTAGACTGTGATTTTACAAAGAAATCTCTTGCTTGTAATGCAAAGGTCAGAACTAAAAATCTCCTCCTGAAATACTCCCAACTGAATGCTGCCGCTGCTCGACATGTAGTGCAATCTTTAGTGGCCTGCCGTTATGTTTTCTCTTTTAATATTTTGTGAATAAAGCGTTATCACTTAATAATAATTTTATATGTGACATACAATTTTTAAATGTTTCACTTCTGATGAAGGCACTTTAGAAGTGGACGAAAAGTAGGTCAAAAAGAGTTCACTTTCGAGAGTGAAAGCTGAAATTGTTTTAATTTTACGTTGTAACGGTCGCTGACAACGCAGCCATGTTTAAAGCTTTACTACCAATTGACATTCGCGTCACCAAATGCCTACCTATTCTAACATTCTGCGTGGTGTCTGTTGTTCTATATCGTGTCTCCCTACCACTTTCGCGCAACGACGCTATGAGCGTGTTTTTTTGGGAATTGACTACTTTGAACCTGGGACCTGTTGCTTGTAAGGAGACGCCAGACCACACATGACATGTAGAGTTCAGAAGAGTTCAGTGAGACTAGCGATGATATAACCAAATACTTAATGATTTCAGCGTCAGCTCCACTGCACTTCCTGTAAAAGAATCTTAATACTAACTAAATTTAGTGGAAGGGGTTCAAGGCTTTCCTATTTTTAGTTAGCTGGTAAAATAACGTCGAAAAAGCAGTTAAGTTTACCATTGGAAATTTTATTCTACTCAAAAAACATTGTTTATAAATTGCACTATTGATAAAAGGAGATGTTTTAATACAGGATGGTAAAAACCAACTGCGTTTAACAAAAATGTGAACGAATATTCCCTGAATGGGTTTCCAAGTTCTACAATGGATCGAAGGATGACCTGTGCCATATCACATCAATAATCTACGTTTAAATTAAGTTCCATAAAAGAGAAAACTATCAAAAATATTCTACAGTGACCCTCAATTATCTTTAATTACTTATCTAAATTGTCGTAAATTACAGTGGCTGATGTGGCTTCTCAATAACTATATAACAGAAAAATCATTGCGTTTCAGATTTTTACTTCAAGTGGCAAATATGAACACCATGAGCTTGAATTGACGATCGACACTAGTATTACGCAAAAAGGTGGTGTAACGGATGAGACTTCTATAGTTCTGAGTGAAGCTTTATGCGCTGTTATGCGGCATCGCGTGCGTTCATTACCTTGTCGGTGTTCGTCAGGGGCGGCGGACAGCACAGCTCTGCTCACCTCGCCGTCTAGGAAGCAACTCTCCCCTAACTTCTCCTTACTACAATTTACCGAAGTTGGTTTAAAAAAACTATCTGGTTGTGTTTTCATCTGACGAATCAGGGTCTCAATGTTAACCTTAAGCTCCGCCTACAAAAATTCTGTCTATCCAATGAGAAACATTATACTTTTCGTGGTGGGGCAATATTTTTAAAGTTTGCAACGTAACAGAGATGCGAAAAAGTCTTACGCTAAAACTTACGGCTGGGGTGGCCCTTTTTGTGTTATCGTAAGATCTATACTGTTCTTCTGGAGGGCTCTAGCTTTTAACATGGGCTGGGGGGTGGTCCTAGCGGTTAGCTGGCGACGTGGGTGTCCGTCCCCTATCGTAGGGCCTTCCAGCTTAACACGGTTCTGCTCACGGCTTCTGTTCTCTTTTCTCCCCTCGGAACGGCGTTTGTCTCACGGTGGGAAGGTATGACATGCATTTAGGCTTTCTTGTGTTAGTCTGTGGTATTCCATTTGCTCACTCGTTACTCGTATTACTTCAGTTAATTTAATGTCACGATTTATTCGGAAGTATGTGACATACTACTGGATTTGCTTATCATGGCAGGGTTTTCATGGAAGGTGTTGTATTTGCCTGACACCTTACACTATGTGCTGCCAACATATCTTGCGGTAAACAGCTGAACTCTACAATAATGTGAATATTAAATAATCTGATCTTCTTTAAATACTGTACTTTTAAGAAAGGCCTTCAGTCCAGAGACTTCTGAATCTGCTTCCCATATTCATCTCATGGTCTCCCTCTAAGATATTTACCCTCCACGCTTCCTGCCAGTGCTAAACTGTTGATCCCTTGATGCCTCATAATGTGTCCTACCATCTAAACCCTTCTTCTAGTGAAGTTGTGCCACAAATTCCTCTTCTGTCCAGTTCTGTTCAGAACCTCCTCATTAGTCACCTCATCTACCCATGTAATCTTCAGAATTCTTCTGCAGCACCATATTTCGAAAACTTCTGTTCATGCCTTAACTGATTATTATCCAGGTTTCACTTCCGTACATGGTTACACTCCATACAAATACTTTCAGAAAAGACTTCCTGACACTTAAATCTATACCCAATATCAAGAAATATCATTTCTTCAGAAACGCCTTTCTTGCCATAGCCAGTCTACATTTTATATCCGCTCTACTTCGATCATCATCACTTATTTTACTCTCAAAACCACCAAACTAATTAACTACTTTAAGTGTCCCATTTCGTGATCAAATATCCTCAGCATCACCCGATTCAATTCGACTTCATTCCATTATCCTCGTTTTGATTTTGTTGATGCTCATCTTATATCCGCCTTTCAAGACACTGCCCATTCTGTTCAGCGGCTCTTCCAGGTCATTTACAGTGTCTGACTGAATGGCAATGTCTTCGGCAAACCTCATAGATTTTATTTCTTCTACGTGGATTTTAATTTCTATTCCAAATTTTTTAATTGTTTCCTTTACTACTTGCTCAATATACAGATCGAATAACATTGGGGAGAGGCTACAACCCTGTCTCACTCCCTTACCAACCACTACTTCCCTTTCATGTACCTCGACTCTTATAACTGACATCTGCTTTCTGTACAAATTGTAAACAACCTTTCGCTTCCTGTATTTTACCCCTGCCACCTTAAGAATTTGAAAGAGAGTATTCTAGTCAACATTGTCTAAAACATTCTCTAAGTTTACGTATGCTAGAAACGTAGTTATGGCTTTCATAATCTATTTTGTAAGGTAAATCGTAGGGTAAGAATTGCCTCGCTTCTTTCAACACTTCTACGGAATCGCAACTGATCTTCCCCAAGGTGGGCTTCCACTAGTTTTTTTTCCATTCGTCCGTAAACAATTCGTGTTACTATTTTACAGGCGTGATTTGTTAAACTGATAGTTCGGTAATTTTCACATCTGTCAACATCTACTTTCTTTGAGATTGGAGTTGTTATATTCTTTTTCAAGTATGAGGGTATCTCGCCTGTCTCAGACATCTTGCTCACAAGCTGGAAAAGTTTTATCATGGTTGGCTCTCCCAAGGCTGTCAGTAGTTGTAATGGAATGTTGTCTACTCTCGGGGCCTCGTTTCGACTTAGGTCTTTCAGTGCTTCGTCAAATTCTTCACGCAGTATCACATCTCCCATATTATCTTCATCTACTTAACCTTTCCTTTCCATAATACTGCCCTCAAGTACATCTCCCTTGTGTAGACCCTCTATATATTTCTTCCACCTTTTTGGTTTCCCTTCTTTGCTTAGGATGCGTTTTCCATATGAGCTCTTGACATTCATGCAGGTGGTTAACTTTTCCCCGAAGGTCTCTTTAAGTTTCTTGTCGTCTCTATCTTACCCCTAGTGATACATGATTCTACATTCTTAAATTTGTCCTCTAGCCATCCCTCCTTAGCCATTTTGCATATTCTGTCGACGTAATTTTTGAGACGTTTGTATTCCTTTTCGCCTGCCTCGTTTACGACATTTTTATGTTTTCTCCTTTAAAAAATTAAATTATATACCTTTTTTGTTATTCGAGGTTTCTACTAGTCCTCGTCTTTTTACCGGCTTGATTCTCTGCTGCCTTCACTATTTCATCCATCAAAGCTCCCCGTTCTTCCTTACTGTATTTCTCTCTCCTGTTCTTGTCAATTGTTCCCTAATACTCTCTTTGAATCTCTCTACAACCACTGGATCTATCAGTATATCCAGCTCCCATCACCTTAAATACTTACCTTTTTGCTGTTGCTACAGTTTTAATCTTCAGTTCATAGCCAATAAATTGTGGCCAGGGTCCACGTCTGCACCTGGAAATTTCTTACAATTTAAACCCCGGTTCCTAAATCTCTGTCACACTATTACATAATCAATCTGAAACATTCCAGCGTCTCCATGCTTTTTCCATGTATACAATCTTCTTTCATATTTCTGAACCAAGTGTTAGCTGTGATTAAGATAAGCTCTGTGGAAAATTTTACCACGCAGCTCCCCTTTCATTCTTTACCTCCAGTCCATATTCCCCTACTACATTTCCTTCTCTGCCTTTCCCTGCAATCGGATTTCAGTCCCCCATAACTAATAAGTTTTCGTCTCCCGTAACTATAAGAAGAATTTGTTTTATCGCATCATATATTTTTTCAGTCTCCTCGTCATCTGCAGAGCTAGTTGGCATATAAACATGTACTACTGTAGTAGGCGCGGCCTTCGTGTCTTTCGTGGCTAGTGTAATGCCTTCACTATGCTTTTCTAAGTAGCTTCTCAGCGTTCATAATTTTTTATTCATTATTAAACCCCCGCCTGCATTCCCGTTATTTGATTTTGTATTTATAACCCTGTGTTCACCTGAACCGAAGTCTTATTCCTCCCGCCACCGAACTTCACTAATTCCTACAATATCTAACTTTAACCGATCCATTTCTCTTTTCGGATTTTCTGACCTATCTGCCCGATTAAAGGATCTTGTATTCCAAGCCCCGATTCGTAGCACGCTAGTTATCTTTGTCCTGATAACGACGTCCCCGCCCGGAGATCCGAATGGGGGCTAATCTACCTCCGGCATATTTTACGCAAGAGGACGCCATCATAATTTAACCATACAGTAAAGCTGCAACCACTCGGGAAAAATAACGGCTGTAGTTTCCCCTCGCTTTCAGCCGTTTGCAGTACAAGCACAGCACGGCCGTTCTGGTTAATGTCACAAGGCCAGATCAGTCAATAATCCAGACTGTTCCCCCTGCAACTATTGAAAAGGCTGCTGCCCCTCTTCAGGAACGACACATTTGTCTGACCTCTCAATAGAGACCCCTCCGTTGTGTTTGTACCTACGGTACGGCCATCTGTATCGCTGAAGCACGCAAGCCTTCCCACCAAGGGCAAGGTCCATCGTTCTTGGAACATGAAATTATGTATGATAAAAGGATTTGTCTTCATGTAAGATAGGAGATTGATTGGCACTACTACTGCCACTACTATTATGATATATATCGTCGAATTCCTCTTAATTACAACTGCCCCTTAACAAGTCCCAAATGCCGTAATTTATTATTAGGATAAGTATTATATTTCTATCATTATCATCAAATGATTTACTAGTAAGCTAGCTGGGGACAATAGAAGCATAGTGATCTAAGTGATTTTTTTTTCTTTAATAGAAGTTTTGGAATGGATGCATGGGAGGAAATAAAAATTTTCACACCACACTCACCCAACTGAAAAAACCATTTTCTTCTCTAAGAACGTATCCATTTCCCATTTTAGAATTGATATTACGCTGAAAAATACATCCTGCCATACTAATGCAGATGGAAAACCACACTTGGGTCGTTATGGTTCCAAGTTATGGCTCTTATTAGTGCGAAATCTGAAGTGATCCAAGTGCCAAACATTATCATTGTTGGGACTTACAGTTTTAAGTTCATATAATTTGTTATATTAAACTCAAAATAGGTACTTATTTTTATAAATATGATCGTATACGTATTTCACAGAACCGATTATAGAGTACTTTTTGAACTGGTTCAAATGGCTTCAAGCACTATGGGACTTAACACCTGAGGTCATCAGTCCCCTAGATTTAGCACTACTTAAACCTAACTAACCTAAGGACATCACACACATCCAATCCCGAGGCAGGATTCGAATCTGGGACAGTAGTAGAAGCGCGGTTCCAGACTGAAGCGCCTAGAGTCGCTCGGCCACAGCGGCCGGCCTTTTGAACCGGTAGCAAAAGAAATTGTTGCTTTAGTCAAAGTCAGCTGTCTCATGTCTGTTATTTTTCCGGTTTTGACAGTGTTTCTATTCTCTTTGGTTTCGACTAAACAGAAAAGTATATAGCGATTTAGCTCAAGTCTCATTAAACAGATTTGCAAGCACTTGTGCTAAGCCCCCGGAAGTACATACGTGCTGAGGCTAGGGAAGCAAAGCCAAAGCATACAGAAAGATGCTACACATAAAATTATTAAATTTGTTCCATCAGTTCATCATCCATCCAACCTACCAATTCCACATGCACCCAGAAAAAGAAGGGTGAACGGAGGTCCTCGACGATCGATGAAAATACGTTGCCCTCCGGATTTCGAGATGATATAGAGTACCTTTTTACATCTTCAGTGTTTCGATGTGATGCGACTGTTATTTCATTATATATTCCCGCACGCGTTCCCCAAGTTTTCTCCAAATGATGAGAATGCCACTTGAACCATAATGGGCCTACTGTAGCCAGTGGTGCTCTGCACCATTTTACTATAAATTTATGACTGCTACGTTAGAAGCATAGGAGTCATTAGACACAAATCGTACTCGTTGAATAACTCTAGCCACGTTATTTAACGCAGAAGACCTCGCAGCGCCGTTCGTTTGAAGTATTTGTGTCAATACGGGCAGGAACAAGTTTCTCCTCGGTCAAAGCTGCTTGAATCTCGATTCATTATCGACTGCACTCTGGCCAAATAACATTTCGCCAATCGGGGCGGTAGTGGTTTCCGCATTCCCTGCCCAAACAATAGCTCCCCCTTTTTCCTTTCTGTCACTCCCTCACCCCTTCAACCCCCAATTCCATCTCCGAAACGGGCCGCACTGTGCGCGGTCCAATTAAGGCGCAGAGTGCTTGGATCCTTGGGTCGCCGCACGGCTCCGTGCGAGCCGTCCGTTCAACACAACGGATCTTAGCTGCGAGTTCACTTTCACCGTCTTCCATCTCTATTAGACTATTAAGCACACTCGAGGAACATCAGCGATACACACGAGCAAACAGCCAAGAAAATCAGCTGTCGCTGAACAGTGTCTCGAATTTTGTCGTGTAATGAAGTATGATGGGACCAATATCGTCGTGCAAACGATATGTTTCTGGGACAGTGTAATTAAGGAGTCTGTCGAAACAAAGATATCGGAGACTAACAAACAAGAACAGAGGCTTCGCTTTAGACCAGGCTTTGGGTCCAGCATTCTGTTTATTAAGATCCCTTCGGCATGACATCCACCCATCGACCAGAAGAAATGAGTGCTGGGAGATTGCGATTTTAGTGGAATATCACTATGGGCTTTGAAAAACAAAGGAGAATCAAAGGGAATAGTGTGCGTCGAACTCAGCTATAAATGGCTTCAGGAGAACAGCAATAGCACACAGTCTAATTGGAGTGTAGACTCCGAATACACTTAAAATCAAAACTTGCAACTGAAGGCGACTACTGAGTTTTGTAGAAAATGGAAACAACAACTCCGTGGAACAACAAGAAGCTCATCATTAAAAGGCTTACTTTCCCTCTCACGAATTCTCAGTTGAACGGAGCCTACTAAACTCCTCTCACCAAATAAGCAGAAAGTCGAAATTGTACAGAAAGTATTTAGGTGCCGTTTTGTCGACAAACCGTATTGACTCTAACTAACGCAAACAGTTAGTATCGCTGATAAAATGAATTAACGTTAGAAAGAGACAAGAGAGACGACAGAACTTTAACGTAGCTAATTTTAATCGCTAAAGAACTATTTTACTTCAGCGTTAACCGACAAACCTTGCGTGTTAGGGTTCTCGAGAACTCTCAGAAAACTGTTCATCGACGAAGAGGTTCCAGTATCATTGCTTACGAAAGTTATACAAGTCATCCTACCTTAAGGACTGCAGCGAAGCTAGAATGAGCTATATTGAAACGTTGGAGACATGATAACAGGATACCAACATTTCTCTACGAGACACTGTTTCAAAGCTGAAAAGGACGCACTGTACCGCGAGACATGGCCTTACATAACGAGTATTTAACGTCTCCAGACATAATAAATGCGATATTTTACTATGTAGACCACATGTCGTGACGTGTGTCGTTCACCTCTATAGCTCAGCAAATAAATGAGTTTAAAACTTCATTAATTAATGGTATTTTTAGGCATTGTTTGTTGATATTGTGTTTACTCATTGTTTCAGTGTGTCTTGTTAATAAAACCATTCCTGAAAAGCAAAGACATACACTCGAAACACAAGAAACGCGAATCGTATCACACTCGGGTGCTAGAATGTATGAAATAGTTACTATCTTTTGGGACAAAAGGAGTATTTAAAATCCCCTTCACCTTAAATAACAAATTAGGTGGTTGTCGACCACACATCTGACCCCCAAAAAACTGTAACTAGACGCATTACAATCAACGCGCTAAGATGCACTTATTAGGATTCATTTTACATTCGAAAAACTGGGCGATACTTGAAGACATATTCTCCAAACACAAAATGCCTTTAAATGTAGGCGCCATGAGAATTCCAAAGTAACAAGCCACATGCAACTACTAAAGTACATTGATAAACTTAACAGAACGTCTTACCATCTTACATATTGAAAACAACTTGAAAAACGTAGATCTGACAGAAAAACAGGAAATATAACTTACGAAGATGAAATTCAGTGACTACATATTCAACGAGCAAATAGATTTTCGCAGCCACAACAGCTTCAGCAATCCTTACGAGTTATTTATGCCAAAATCCAAAACAATTTATTCCAGCAGCCAGTTCCTCTGATTTTACAAAAATTTTGAATTTTTCTTACTGTATATGTAATGGAACTATGATATAAAATGTGTATAATGTGTCAGATATGTATCTTGTATCATCTCTGATTTCTTATTACACAATTTTTCAGTAAGGGTGCCAGTAATAGTAAGTTCGCAAAGCAGTTATTGAACTGTGCTATAGACGAAAATAGTCTGCGAAAGATAGTAATACAACATACAGAGCTGTATGTAAAATACCTTTGTTTATATTCTAACAAGGATATATAATTTATTTGTATGCTGCATTTTGTTTCCTACTGCACGTAAAAGCCCTTTTGAGAGTTAATCAACTTGTTCTCAGAACTAACATGTGATCTCCTCTGAAATGTACCTTACGATGAAGTAGCAGGTATAGATATGTATTTTACAACAAATAATGTATTAAAGTGGCTGAAGAAGGATTTCTACACCGAAGTATTCGTAAATACAAGCGTCAGAGCCGAAGAGACAACAAAGTACACATTTCGATGTAGCAATAGTGTGGCGACCGATCGTTCCTCACATATCGATTGTTCGAGAAGTCGGCGGGAGTCCTCACTTTTCCAATAGAATGGTTCGACTTTCTTTTCATCAGAGAACTGCACTTCGATTCGTGACTCCGGAAATATGCGTTTTGCATACGTCTCTCATATAATACGACTCCAATAAAGCGATTTGTGCTGTTACTCTTTATCCGTCTTTCGTAGAGTTGTAATGTGAGTAAATACAGTCGAGACGACAGATTATAAAAATTGTTTCTTCCGCTCGCTTGACATACCACACCACATCAAGATAAGGGTTAACATCAGGCTTAGAAAAAGGTCAGCAGTTCCTCGGTTTTTCCGACGAATTCTTAGCGATTGGGCACATTCAACTACATCATCAACAACTACAATACCGATATCGACGTTTTTGCCAACTGCAACACAGTGGATGGAGTCTTACAGCAATATCACGTGTGAGACGATAAAGGCAATTTAACCCTTATCTTGACCAACGTGGATCAAGAATTGATTAAAGTGATGCAAGACTTAGTTAGTATCTCAGTCCGTCATTATAAAATTACCGTTTACTACTACGATAGCAATATGCCTTTAATGCTACTCCTATGAAAGGAATTTAATTTAAACGGTGGTCGTGCGTTAATTATGAAAGGTATCGGACTACGTTTCGTTACACAAATGATTGCTTCTGGTTGGGATCGGTAGGTAAACTAGTGGGCATCGATCCAATGTTATGGCAGCTTTAAGGTAAACTATAATTACGTAAATGAAAAAAATTTCGCTAGGCTAATTGGGCTATGATGTACCAAGTAATTATTATGTTTCTCAAGGAAAGTAACTACTGTATGTGACCTTACATGGTACTAAAATTATCTTTTCAAGTAATAATGAGACGTTTGTACAACTTAGCAATTCTTGGAACAGTAAATTGAACAACGCAGACCTAAACTTAAAATGTTGTGGTAACAAACTGCCTCTATTCTGCGTTCTGAAAATGAATGTTAAGTCTTACAGCTTGAAATCAGTTATCGAAGGAGGAGTACAACTAAATAGGACATGTGGAGCTTTTACCATTTAACCACTGAAAAACAGTTACGTAGAAATGATGTATAAATGGTTCTATTGACTGATCTTATTACTATGTTCTCTTTGGCAGCTTCTATTTCTTTGTACTGAGTAGGGCATAAAAGAAACGTGGAGTACACGAATCAGTTTTGGTCTCAATAGTTGTATCCAGAAGTCTTTCAAAAACAAATATGTTGTTAAGTAACAGATACTCCTCGTAAGTACTACTACTGTGATAATGATTGCATTACTGGCTCAACATTTTCTAGCATCTGACGGAGATCAGAACTAAACACTTGTAGCAAGACACAATATGAAAACACAATACAAATACATGGATAATGGCACGTCTGAAGCTGGTATTCATCTTGTTGGCCCTCAAACTACACTGACCATTAAGCGGCTTCAATGATCACTACTATATTCATTCACTTTTAGTACTGAAAGAAGGTTTAGCGAGAATAAAAGAGAAGCAAAGTACAGATACTTAGTTATTTTCTTTGCATCCCCAGTCCGCAAAACTTTTAACTATTCACAATGCAAAGTACGAGTACGTTGAGTATTTCTGAAACAAAATTATCTGAAAACTTCAGAAATTTATTACTGCACGAATAATTCAGTGTTCTCGACACGAAATTGAGAGGAAAGAGAGTATTATTTGCATCTGAAGCAAATTATTGGTACATGCAAGGAAATACAAAACTAAGCGTTTACTTCAGATGAAGAGGTGGCTGTGGCGATCTCCTGATCTAAAGTAAAGACTGAAAATGTATTCATGGCTCTCGAAGCATAATTGTACGAAAATTATATTCTTGGCAACTGATTTTTAAGGTAGAGCCAACCAGTATACGTCATGAATCAATAACCATTAGCTCCCATTAACGAGGCATTCAGTCTTGCTGTTTTCCTTGCCAAATTCATTACACAAGATACGAACAGTTTGAATGGTAGCCACCGACTCTCTAGTGTCGCAAATACTCCTTGTGATTTTAACACCAAATCCACCTTTTCTATTCAGGATCATCGTGTTTTGCAGCGGAGGAACGTCCCTCCAGGTTTTACGTAAATACAAATCAACGTGGCCTACGCATTAAGCAGTTCTACTAATACTCTTTCAATATTTTAGCATTTCAAAAGAATATAGTTTTAAAATTACATGCATACAGTACTTCTTGTGAGATAACTTAACGAAAATATGAACAAACGTTTAAGTAGAAGCATAAACAAAGATGATAGTGATACAGATATCACATTAGGCAGAAGAAGGCAAAGAAGTTACATGAAATTGGTGTATCGATACCAAACATAAATGTAGCACCATATCCTAGCAATCATATCGGAAGGTTAAAAGTACAGTTATAAAGCGCCTGTCGGTACCTAAGGAACGACTTACACAACGCATTCTACATGAAGTGGCAATCGGAAATCGAAACCCATCAGAACTTACACAGGACCCACGTAATTTGGAGTAAAAGGACCTGTCTGCAGAGGACGCATTACGTACAATATGGCTCAGCCGCTCCCATCGACAGTACGTATGATCATAACTGCTTTAGCAAAGAAGGCGGATGCAATTTAAAATTTTTCCTCAATGACACTTCGTCAATTAAATGCACCATAACAAACATGGTGCCACACGGTCTTGCTCGAGGCAGTGTTACAGAAAGCAACACATCGAATCTTCAGATTGGCGTCACATGAACTGAAGCAAATCGCGAAAAAGAAACTTTTATTCGTCTTAATATATCTAGAGCATTGTTTCAATATTCCAGAAGAGCAAATTACTGACTACCGCACCACAAGCGATGTTCAATCTTCTCAACAGCACAGCAGCAGGTGAGAGGTCAACAAAAATCACAGTTCCATGTGGTACTCGTTCCACGTTAAATCTGCAGAAGTGCCAACAACTGTGCCCTTACTCAAACCACTAAAAACGACCGATAAGCATCTCTATCGGCCGCAAAGAACTTTCACTTGCACCACATACGCTAAACGAAAGAGTGAATCACAGTTCCATATCGTCGTGGAATATATATCCTCAAGTCTCAAGCGCGTAAGTGAAACGTCATCGAATACTTCATTGACAGCGGTTCAGATATTGGAATCTTGCTCCTTATTACTTACTTGCTATTTCCTTTTAGTTTATTATCAAGATACGAGAGCAAACCAAATGTTGCGTATGTAGTGGCGTAAATATAGCACTTAATATTTTAACATAATATCAGGTGTGTTAGTGTAACTGAGCTCCTTTAATGCACTGTTCCAGAATATGATCTGCCGGACTGCACATTAAAAGTAGAAAATAATACAGTCATTCACGCTTTTGGAGCAACTCGCCGTTCAGTGAACCCCAGCCCACAAATATACGACGAATGGACTTTCGGAGCTGCCATAGTGAACTTTTTAAACCGTTTGAAACAAATATGATGAAATACACAAATACAACCACTGCCACAAGTACGGGGGAAGATCATTTCAGTAAGTTCTACGAGATTATCCACACTTATTCACACCACCCACACCCCAAAAGTAAGCACAGAATTCAACAGGGTAATACTTGGACCACCTCTCTTCACCCGGTACCAACCTCCGGAAAAAAACGTAGCAACCAAATCATATTTCAAGAAGTGGTTGGACGTGGATATTGTACGCCGATCGAGCAGCCCTGGCCCTTAATTACCGACCTTATCGGGATCTTAGGGCGTTGAATGTTCTGACTGTCCCAGGTCGTTGCACCATTCCCAGTATCCAGGACTTTACAAGTGCATCACGTGGTGCCTCGTTTTTCAGTGTAACTGATCGTGACAAGACCTTTACACATATAGCACTGCCCACTGTGATAACCCCAAGATGTCCGTTATTACCCCTGTGGACTGTTAGAGTTTCAATTTATGCCATACAGTTTACGCACTGCAGCCCAGGCATGAAATTTGGAGAGCTCTAAATGTCTGTTTTGCTTCTGCAGGTGGCATGCTAGTTTCTTCACATAATGAACAAGAGAACAGAGTACACTTACAGTTGTTGTCTCAGCTTCGACAGGAGATCCAATACTGAAAATCGCCTTATGTTTTGACAACGCCAAAGTTCAACAACACCTATACCTTACAGTGATGTACTACGAAAACTGATTTCAAGCTCTTCATGATGTGTGCCATCTAGTGTTCACGCTTCAGCATGTGCTGCGGCTCTACGCTTTACATGGCTAGGAGCCAACAAACAGTTCCTCCAGCTGACAAGATCTCATTTACATTGTCAACAAAACAAGGTCAGTCAGCACAAATTCGCACTAATTGGTAATACACAGTAGCTACCCCACAACACGATTTGCATGTGTGCACCAGGACACTGAGAGACCAGTTCCCTACTCCAACGCGAGCAAATACTTGTTAACGATAATAGATGTTTCTACACATATGTCGAAGGCTACGCCAATTACAGACATATTTGATAAAACGATGACTCAAGAATTCGTCCGTACAAGGCTCGCCAGCTTCAGAGTTGCGACCACAGTGACCATGGATCGTGGTCGGCAATCAGACTGCTAGCTAATTACCGGGTTCATAAAACTTTAACAATTGTTCAACGACTCCACAGGAAGCAGCGCTCCTTTTCCACGAAAGTATCTGGAGCGACATACGGCCCGTCATACTATTGGGCTTCAGAAAGGCTGTGAAAACTGACATTGACCTATCTTCGAGTTAACTCCTATCTGGACAACAAATACGAGTTCCTGCAGACCTCATAGAATGCCAAGAAGTTACAACAGTCTCATCCCACGTACTGCAAGAGTTCGCACAAACAGTGTAGCACATAATGCAGCGCTTCATTCCAGCAGCACCAACTCGTCACAGAATCAAGCTAATATTTTTCTACAAAAGCCTCCAAAAGTGTTCGCACGTGTTATTAGGTGCTGATACAGCCAGAACACCCTCAGATTTCAAGAAGAATATAATAATTCCAATCCCAAAGAAAGCAGGGGATGACAGGTGTGAAAATTACCGAACTATCAGTTTAATAAGCCACGGCTGCAAAATACTAACAAGAATTCTTTACAGACGAATGGAAAAACTGGTAGAAACTGACCTCGGGGAAGATCAGTTTGGATTCCGTAGAAATGTTGGAACACGTGAGGCAATACTGACCCTACGACTTATCTTAGGAAATAGATTAAGGAAAGGCAAATATACGTTTCGAGCATTTGTAGACTTAGAGAAAGCTTTTGACAATATTGACTGCAATACTCTCTTTAAAAATCTGAAGGTGGCATTGGTAAAATACAGGGAGCGAAAGGCTATTTACAATTTATACAGAGACCAGGTGGTAGTTATAAGAGTCGAGGGGTATGAAAGGGAAGCAGTGGTTGGGAAGGGAGTGATACAGGGTTGTAGACTATCACCGATGTTATTCAATCTGTATATTGAGCAGGCAGTAAAGGAAACAAAAGAAAAATTCTGAGTAGGCATTAAAATCCATGGAGAAGAAATAAAAACTTTGAGGTTCGCTGATGACATTGTAATTCTGTCAGAGACAGCAAAGGACTTGAAAGAGCAGTTGAACGGAATGGACAGTGTGTTGCAAGGAGGATATATGATGAACATCAACAACAAAAGCAAAACGAGGATAATGGAATGCAGTCGAATTAAGTCGGGTGATGCCGAGGGAATTAGATTAGGAAATGAGACACTTAAAGTAGTAAAGGAGTTTTGCTATTTAGGGAGCAAAATAAATGATGATGGTCGAAGTAGACAGGATATAAAATGTAGACTGGCAATGGCAAGGAAAGCGTTTCTGAAGAAGAGAAATTTGTTAACATCGAGTATAGATTTAAGTGTCAGGAAGTCGTTTCTGGAAGTATTTGTATGGAGTGTAGCCATGTAAGGAAGTGAAAGATGGACGATAAATAGTTTGGACAAGAAAAGAATAGAAGTTTTTGAAATGTGGTGCTACAGAAGAATGCTGAAGATTAGAAGGGTAGATCGCATAACTAATGAGAAGGTATTGAATAGAATTGGGGAGGAGAGGAGTTTGTGCCACAATTTGAAGGGAACGTGTAAGGTGTCAGGCAAATCCAACACCTTCCATGAAAACCCTGAGATGATAAGCAAATCCAGTAGTATGTCACATACTTCCAAATAAATCGTGGCAATAAATTAACCAAAGTAGTACGAGTAACGAGTGAGCAAATGGAATACCACAGACTAACACAAGAATGCCTAAATCCATGTCATACCTTCCCACCGTGAGACAGACGCCGTTCCGAGGGGAGAATCGAGAACAGAAGCCGCGAGCAAATCCGTGTTAAGCTAGAAGCCCCTACAATAAGGAACGGGCACCCACGTCTTAGGCTAACCGCTAGGACCAGCCCCCCATGTTAGAAGAAGAACGGTATAGATCTTACGATAACACTAAAAGTGCCGCAAGTTTTAGCGTGAGACTTTTTCGCATCTCTGTTACGTCAGGACCACCACCCAGCCCATGTTAAAAGATAGAGCCTTCCAGAAGAACAGTATAGATCTTACGATAACACTGAAAGGACCACACCAGCTGCAAGTTTTAGCGTGATACTTTTTCGCGTCTCTGTTACGTTGCAAACATTAAAAACATTACAAAATTGTTAAGGCTTTCGTGGCCACTTGTTGACAAACTGCCTATTGGCTTCTGTCTCGGGTTCTTCGGCCGACGTTCATCTAATGATTTTTCTGACGTTTCGCCAGCACGAGTGGCTGGCATTGTCAAAGCTTCACCCTCCACTGCCGGTGGTGAACTGGAGCCGAGCTCGCGGCCGCAGACTATATGTACCTGGCGCGCCAACGTCCGAGGGCTTCTCCGCTGTCAGTTCCGGTGCGGTTCTCCTCTTGCTACCTGCAACGGTCGTTCACTGCAGTACGGGAAGCCAGGATCCGTTTACCTTAAGGCTTTCCTCTTTCTTGTTGAAACTGTTCGCGTGTTTTTGTATTTCTACAGCTTCTCTAAACAAGCGCGTGTGATAGTGCTTCTCTACAGCCAGAACTTCCGTGTCGGCGAATTTTATTACGTGGTCGGTCTCGTTCAGTGCGTGGGGCAGGTGGAGAAATCGGCCGTGGCAGAGCACGCACTGAATGAGACCGACCACGTAATAAAATTCGCCGACACGGAAGTTCTGGCTGTAGTGAAGCACTATCACACGCGCTTGTTTACAGAAGCTGTAGAAATACAAAAACACGCGAACAGTTTCAACAAGAAAGAGGAAAGCCTAAAGGTAAACGGATCCTGGCTTCCCGTACTGCAGCGAACGACCGTCGCAGGTAGCAAGAGGAGAACGGCACCGGAACTGACAGCGGAGAAGCCGTCGGACTTTGGCGCGCCAGGTACATATAGTCTGCGCCCGCGAGCTCGGCTCCAGTTCACCACCGGCAATGGAGGGTGAAGCTTTGACAATGCCAGCCACTCGTGCTGGCGAAACGTCAGAAAAATCATTAGATGAACGTCGGCCGAAGAACCCGAGACAGAATCCAATAGGCAGTTTAAAAACATTGCCCACCACGAAAAGTATAACGTTTCTCATTGGATGGACAGAATTTTTGTAGGCAGAGCTTAAGGTTAACATTGAGACCATGATTGGTCAGATGAAAACACAGCCAGATACTTTTTTTAAACCAACTTCGGTAAATTGTAGTAAGGAGAAGTTAGGAGAAAGTTGCTTCCGAGACGGTGAGGTGAGCGGAGCTGTGCTGCCAGCCGCCCCCTGACGAACACCGACAAGGTAATGAACGCACGCGATGCCGCATAACAGCGCATAAAGCTTCACTCAGAACTGCAGAAGTCTCATCCGTTACACAACCCTTTTTGCGTAATACTAGTGTCGATCGTCAATTAAAGCTCATGGTGTTCACATTTGCCACTTGAAGTAAAAATCTGAAACGCGATGATTTTTCTGTTATATAGTTATTGAGAAGCCACATCAGCCACTATAATTTACGACAAGTTAGATAAGTAATTAAATATAACTGAGGGTCACTGTGGACCATTTTGATAGTTTTCTCTCTTGTGAAACTTAATGTAAACCTAGATTATAGATGTGTGATGGCATAGGTCATCCTTCGATCCATTGTAGAGCTTGGAAGCCCACTCAGGGAATATTCGTTCACATTTTTGTTGAACGCAGTTGGGTTTTATCATCCTGTATTAAAACATTTCCTTTTATCAATAGTGCAATTTATAAACAATGTTTTGTGAGTAGAATAAAATTTCCAATGGTAAACTTAACTGCTTTTTCGACGTTATTTTACCAGCTAACTAAAAATAGGAAAGCCTTGAACCCTTTCCACTAAATTTAGTTAGTATTAAGATTCTTTTACAGGGAGTGCAGTGGAGTTGACGCTGAAATCATTAAGTATTTGGTTATATCATCGCCAGTCTCACTGAACTCTTCTGAACTCTACATGTCATGTGTGGTCTGGCGTCTCCTTACCAGCAACAGGTCCCAGGTTCAAACTAGTCAATTCCCTAAAAAACACGCTCAAAGCGTCGTTGCGCGAAAGTGGTAGGGAGACACGATATAGAAGAAACAGACACCACGCAGAATGTTAGGACCGGTTGGTAGGACATGGTCTGAGGCGTCAAGGGACCACCAATTTAGTGTTGGAGGGCAGCGCGGAGGGTAAAAATTGTAGAGGGAGACCAAGAGATGAAGACACTAAACAGATTCAGAGGGATGTGGGTTTCAGTAGGTACTGGGAGATGAAGAAGCTTGCACAGGGTAGAGTAGCATGGAGAGCTTGATCAAACCAGTATCTGGACTGAAGACAACAACAACAACAACAACGATATAGCCATGTTGCTGCTTTTTACCTCATTTTTGGGCCATATCGAGTATTACAACTCGACTTTCACATCTTCGTAATACTTTAAGACGAGGAAGCCACAACAGTCTCGGAAGAGAGAGTGAAGTGTACGTACATCACAGGTGAAGATCCTTCAGACACGCCACATGCAGCTTCACCGGCGAACACTCCACTGGGCTGTACATATCAACACTTACACCAAGCACCCCACTCATTCGCCCAAGACGGACACATTTACAGCGGACACAGCCAGAGCAACCACCGCCAGCGTTAGAGAACGGCATCGTCGCTAGCTCTGGCAACCACAAGCCACTACGAAGTTCCAACTATAACATCAGAACCGACAAGTACGCCCCACATTCTCTTTCATTCCCGGACGCCCCCGGATTGCGCCAGCAGACTCTTCAGTCGGAGGTAACAGCCCGGCTTTGATGTTACCCTGCATTAGCAAAGACCAGTAAATCACTTCTACGAAGAAGTGGTCCAGCTGTATTCTGCCCTGGGCAACGTCAGACAGTTGGTCACTCACCGTTTCACACTCAAGTGAAGGGCCACTGTGGTGACATATCGTTCCTCACACGTCGTTCGAGAAGTCGAAGGGAGACATAGTTCGTTTCGATCTGAGAACTGCCGTTAGGTTCAAGGCTCTGTGATAACAACATGCGTTTTGTACGTATCTCTCATGCAGTGGTGCTCCAGGAGAGGCTTATGTGATGTTGCTGTTTATCGTTGAGTAGCTAAAGTAGTACACTAAAGTCGTCGGCACACGGACCGTGCTGTCGAACGTCAACGTTGAGCGTGCTTTCAACGTAATGCTGAATGGTCAGGAACGATGCGACTTATGGTTACGGTACGTGGGCCCTAACGTGCTATAGGCGATCACAACGCACTCCAGCGGCAGTTGCAGGATGTTTCTGGGTCGTAAATCACACTTTTTCACTGAAAGGGCGTTTGTAAAATTGCCACATTAACTCTGTAAAAACGCACGATTCCTCCATTGCCCATATACTAATCACGTGGTTCTATATGTAATATACGCAAACAAAAACATTAATATCCATGAACATGTTTTAAGACGAAAAGGAAAGTATCTTGTCCAACAAGTAAGGACACAGGCTTATAAAAGTTCTATTACAAACAGTGCGATACAAATTTGCAATAGTTCTCCACATAAGGTAAGCATTATTTCACCATTACCACATTTTAGTAAAGTCCTAAGGTCATTCTTACTTGATCATTGTTCCCACCCAGAAGCAGAACTTTGGGAACATGTGGATTACGAAACGTAAAAGAAAAAGGAGCAAAATATCGTTATACAAGTAGTGCAAGCTGTCCTGTTGATTGAGCCAAACGAACAAACTAACCCTGCCGGCCGGAGTGGCCGAGCGGTTCTAGGCGCTACAGTCTGGAATCGCGCGACCCCTACGGTCGCAGGTTCGAATCCTGCCTCGGGCATGGATGTGTGTGATATCCTTCGGTTAGTTAGGTTTAAGTAGTTGTAAGTTCTAGGGGACTGATAATCTCAGTCCCTTAGTGCTTAGAGCCATTTGAACCAGCCAAACTCACCCCCCAAAAAAAGGGTGAACTTGTTGTGTTGGCAGAAGAGCCAACACCGTGCTACTAGAGGAGGCCGAAATGCGCGCGTTTTAGCTCACACAGGCTGGCGTGAGGAGGGAAGGACTATACTGACGTGAGGTCTGGAACATGACAAGGAGTTAGAATTCAGAAAGCGGACGTAATTAGTTTCATACTTAACTTTAATCCATTAATGATGAACGTCTCTCTTGAAGGTACATGATACACAAAATTATCTGTTCAGAACACGTAGTAACTGAATATGGCGCATTGCTAGATCGTAGCAAATGGCGTAGCTGAAGGCTATGCTCAACTGTCGTCTCTGCTAATGAGAGCGTATGTAGGCAGTGAACCATTCCTAGCAAAGTCGGCTGTACACCTGGGGCGAGTGCTACGGAGTCTCTCTAGACAAGACCTGCCGTGTGGCGGCGCTCGGTCTGCAATCACTGATAGTGGCGACACGCGGATCCGACGTATACTAACGGACCGCGGCCGATTTAAAGGTTACCACCTAGCAAGTGTGGTGTATGGCGGTGACACCACAAAACTTATACTTACATAACATCAAATAGTATGGTACATACTTTAATTAAACTAATAGCAATGCGTGAGAACCTACTACGCGAATGCTGGGGGAAAACAATTAGACGTGGCGAGACGCAAACCACTGGCATTTCATGCAATTCGTTAACGCCACTCACAACTTTTTTTCGTTCGTTGTTGATCGTTGTGTTTGGTCGTTGCGGACGTCACATGACAGCCGTTCAAGTTCGTTTGTTGATCCTTCCACTTAGCTGTTTATTACAAAGGCTAACCAGCTCTCTGACCGAACACATTGAGATACCGTGCCGGCTGCGCTAAACTGACAACGAACCTCTTTTAGCCAATCCAGGTATATTCCCACTTGCTAAATGCTATAATCGTAGCTATGTTACTAACTGAAATTTAATTATAACAAATTGTACCAAGAAAAATGCTTTGTTGATGGATTCTCAGTGTGTCTCTGCGTTCGAATGGCATACTCTCATAACACAGAAGCTACAATAATACTTTCGCCAATAATAAGAAATTTCTCATTATTTTTGACAACGAATCACACATTTAACAACGGGTTTTCGAATGATTCTCAATTTGCTGGTGCTCAGAAACGGCACATATACGTATAGGTTGGAAATGAATGCCAATGTGGCGCCTCACGACTCTGTGCTGAAGGGAGATGGCGTGCATGTGACGTAGGTGGCGTTGTGTCACCTCATTGGTCAACGCTCAGACGCACGCTCATAATATCTGACCTGCTAGATATCGCCCCGAGCGTTCCGGAAGACTCCCGAACGTGCTGTTCCATGCTATGACGTCAGAAACTTGGCACGCTCCGCGGTCAGATGCACGGTCCGTGTGCCGACGGTTTAAGTGTATGATGAATGTAGTTACCGTCTAGCTACTGTCTGCACGGGTGATAGTTATATACAGATCATCTGTAACAACATAGTAAAAAACATAATGATTTTGTGGAAATTTTGCCGTTTGACCCTTTTGTTAACATGCTACCGTCACTGAATATAAAGTGTTAAAATTTTTTACTTCTGTTTGAAGCATCTCGTATCTCACAACCACATCTTGAATTTCTACTGTTAATGATCACGCATCTACAAATAAGTTAAACACTCTCGCAAGGGAACCTCCCCATCGCACCCCCCTCAGATGTCGTTATAAGTGGGCACAGCTGATAGGTCTTGAAAAACTGAACACAGATCAATCGAGAAAACAGGAAGAAGTTGTGTGGAACTATGAAAAAAATAAGCAAAATATACGAACTGAGTAGTTCATGCATAACATAGGCAATTTTAAGGAGCAAGCGGTCTCACGAGTGCCGTGGTCCCGTGGTTAGCGTGAGCAGCTGCGGAAAGAGAGGTCTTTGGTGCAAGTCTCCCTCGATCGAAAATTTTAATTTTTTATTTTCAGACAATTATTATCTGTCCGTCCGATGCGAGGTAACTGCGCCGTATTATGGGGACGCTACACCTAAACAAACTTCGAAACACACGACGTCAGTCGACTACAACGCACGGAAGAGAGAGTATTCCTCCTAACGAGGCTCCCTGGCTGGCAGTTGACTGTTCGCTACTTTGGACGAGAGTGCATTAAATACGTGAGATGTATTCCGTGGGCAATATGAAGCCAGCAAATATAGCGGACGGACGGACAGATAATAATTGTCTGAAAATAAAAAAATTAAAATTTTCAACCGAGGGAAGACTTGAACCACGGATCTCTTACTCCGCAGCTGCTCAAGCTACCCACGGGACCACGGCGCTCCTGAGCTTGCGTTGTCATTGATGTTACATATGCTACGCATGGACTACTCAGTTTGTATATTTTGCTTATTTTTTTCATAGTTCCACATAACTTCTTCCTGTTTTCTCGATTGATTTGTGTTCAGTTTTTCAAGGCCTATCCACTTTGCCAACTTATAACTAAATCTGAGGGGGGTGCGATGGGGAGGTTCCCTTGTCAGTTACAAATCCCCTAACATTAGCTTCATTGCACCACTATTAACAATGAAACAAAAATTTTAAACCTTTTTGTTTACTCTGATACGTAACGACACTTCTGTTGTTTGGATTCATGGCAGGAGATTTTGAACGACTAAATGAAGTTAATGTTGTGACTTGGCACGACAGCCAAGCCACTATGAGAGGAAGCCGAAAGGCACGCGTTTAAGCTCACGCAGGCTGGCGTGAGGTCTGGAAAACGACAAGGAAGTGAGACTAGCAAAAAAAGGTACGTAGCTTCTGGAATAACTTTAATCCATAATTGGTGAACATCGGTCTGACGGTACATGCATCACAAGATAAATAGCAAATGATAATGGCGCCTTGCTAGGTTGTAGCAAATGACGTAGCTGAAGGCTATGCTAACTATCGTCTCGGCAAATGAGAGCGTATTTTGTCAGTGAACCATCGCTAGCAAAGTCGGCTGTACAACTGGGGCGAGTGCTAGGAAGTCTCTCTAGACCTGCTGTGTGGCGGCGCTCGGTCTGCAATCACTGACAGTGGCGACACGCGGGTCCGACGTGTACTAACGGACCGCGGCTGATTTAAAGGCTACCACCTAGCAAGTGTGGTGTCTGGCGGTGACACTACAGTTAACATCAATATTTGTTTCACGATGGGCGTGGAAAAGAATTACTGTCCTCCCCTCCTTGATGTGTTTCCAGAGGTAGGTTTATGGTACTTCGGGACATAGGTACTAACATTGACTTGTATCTGCAGGCTGATAGTTGCCACCATCCGGCTCAGAGTGAAAGTATACCTCGTAACTTGGTTCACAGGCACCGCGTCATCTCGAAACCCGAGAGTTTGTCACCCGAGTTAGCCCATCTTGAGGTCACTTTTCTTCAGAATGGTTGTAGTCAAAGAGAGATCCGACGTGGTTTGCGCTATCAACCAACCGCGCACCGGGTGAAAGTTGCTAATACCAAGGTGCATCTTTTCCCCTTACACAAGGAGCATTTCCACAGTATCGGCAGTAATTTGCGGAAATGTGATATCAAATCTGTTTTTCGACCATAATCTAAGATCAAGGCTCTATTAGGTTACGTTAACGACGATCTTGGTTTGCTTAAGGCCAATGTCTATCATATTCCTTGAAAATTTGGCATGTCATATATTGACCATACCATCAGGACCGTGGAGGATCGGTGTACTGAACACAAGCGTCACAAACGGTTGCAACAGCCGAGCAAATCTGCTGTAGCAGAATAGTGTCTGCACTACGGTCATGCTATGGAATATAACAACACGGAGATTCTGGCAAGCACTTCCAGCTATTGGAATAGTCTTATTAAGAAAGCAGCTGACATAGATAGGGTGGATTTTGTTTAAATTCTGCTTGGAATGGTCCTCTCTCTCAAAAACCAGAGGGACAGTGTTAATACTGCCTCACCCGCTGGTTATTAATTTTCGTTAAGGTAACTCCTAATGTCGGTAATCTTCGGTTGTGTGATGGCGCTAGTGCTTACTGATTATACTGTGTGTGTGTCTTATCTTTTCGAATTCCGTTGCAGTGCGCTTACTTGCTGCACTTTTGCGTTGAAAACGGCATGCTATGCAGCTGTCGAAATATCAGCGGTCGTCGACAACGTCACCCGGCATCATTCCCGTATGTTATCTGAAGATTTTATACGCCGGGAGAAACTCATCTCTCAAAAAATTACTGTTTCTCTAATAATTCACACGGAAATAGCCCTCGGCAAGAGCCAAATAGCATAAATACTTCTTTATTACCGACAATCGGTTTCGTCAAACTTTACTGTCACCTTCTGGTGATGACCAGAAGATGACAGCAAAGTCTGTCGAAACCGGTTGTCGATAATAAAGAAGTATTTATGCCACCTTGGCTATAGTAACTTTTTATCACGTAAAACAGACCGCTTTCTCTCATTTCCCAACACGAGAGCACTCAAGAAAATGGACCCCCTGTATTCTTTAAAGTAGCATAACACCTTTTCTGTGGATCTGTATGTGGTATTGACTGGCCCAATTTTGGTTCGATACTGTTGTGAGATTCACATGGAGGAACTTTAACTTCTTGTTATGTCAGTTGCCTGCAAAGTTTCGCTTCCGAAATATTTCTATTTGTTTGTTGATGTTGAAGTTGCTGTATTAGAGAGAATACTAGGATTGCAGAAAAATCAATATGTTCTAAACACAGACTTCAGTAATCAAGCATCTTGAAAGATTAAACACGTGTGAGATAAGCAGTTAGGCCTGATGAAGTTAGTACTACGAGGGTGAGTCAAATGAAAACCTTAAATTTGTAATAACAAATCGAAATTTCCCGCCGTTATCTTGTAAGTTGGTAAGCGTGCTACAAACAGCGTGCAGAATGGCCTGTAGGGGGCAGCATAGTGCAGATGTACACATACCGTCTCAGTATCAGTATAAAGATGGGCGCCCCACTTGCGACTTGCATCAGGGAAGAACAGCATTCTGTTATTCTGTTTTTGCGTAGTGAAGGTGTGAAACCTATTGAAATTCATCGATGAATGAAGGTTCAGTACGGTGATGCATGTTTGTCATAGCACCAGGTCTACGAATGGAGTAGGAAGTTCGCAAATGGTGTGACTTCAGTGGAAAATGGTCATCATCAGGCCAGGCACAACGAGTTGAGCCTCCACAGAGCATTGCAGCAGTTGAAGCCTAAAAAATCAACTGCGTCCTGCAATCAAATCAAAGCGACGAGGATTGCTGTCAGCAGGTGTCCTTTTGCAACATGAAAACGCAAGGCCCCACACTGCCCGTACAACAGTTGCAACAATCACAGTTTTCAGTGTCTTCCTCATCCACCATAGTTACCAGACCTTGCCCCAAGTGATTTCCATATGTTTGGAACACTGAAAGACGCAATGGGAGGAAAGAAGTTCCTTTCTGATGAAGGGGTACGCCACACGGTGTATGAGTGGTTGGGTGGATTACCAAAATAATTTTTTTCTAAAGGAATTTATGCACTTTGTAAGCGCTGGAGGACTTGCGTTGAGCATGGGGGAGATTATGTTGAAAAGTGATACAGCTTTGTACCACATCTACACAATAAAAAATACTTTAAAAATATTTAAGGTTTTCATTTGACTCACCCTCGTACTACAGTGAACAGCAAATGAAACCCCACATATGAGATTCAATAAAAGTCTAAATTAAAGCCCTAAAATAATTTAACAGAAAGATCTCATAAATGACTTATGAAAAACGTAAAGAATCAAAAACCGTTAGGAAAAAAAATCCGAGTTTTTAACCGCTCCTACGTGGAGTTTCTATTAAAATCGTTCACGCTATAAAAATGTGATAAAAGACAATACTCTATTTAACAACAGCACTGAGCCACTGTTAATGGAAAAGTAGCACACGCTTTCTAGACAGCCGTGCTTACTGTTAATGAGCATCATATGAAAACTGAGAGATAACAGTTCAAATCTTGGACTCGATTCTCCTTAATGCAGTTCTCAATCAAGTAACGATACAATTACAATTTTGGCCTTGTTTGCCTTTTAACTAATGAACATTTTTGTCCTTTCCATTGCTATATCCGGATGCAAGTGTGCTCTAAAAGCAGAAGTATTTATGCATGTCACTGCTTGAAATTTGAAATGATTTTCATGTTAATATTATTTATGCACAAAACAAGTTCGCCATGTGTTTCAATATCATATAGCCTATCGACCAGGCTGGAGTTAAGCAGCCCGCCGCAAGTGTAACAGGATCAGGAGCTGAATCCTAATAATGCGTGTGAGGTGTCTGAAACATCCTAGGCGTTGATTTCCACGGGTTAGCAAATGATTAACTTTGCTTCATGAGAGCACATTCCTTGGAATAACACTGATCACGGCCTCTCTCCACAAGAGCCACAGCACTGAGTGAGCCAGGCTGCTTATGTGAACGAAGCTGGAATAGCATCATTAAAATACGAAACATTAACGAACAACAGGTAGAGTCACAATGCAAAGCGCATAGTTTGGCCACACGACACACTCCAAGTAACTATCCTACGACAAGCAATAGTTTTTTGACATCACCAGTATGGAACGCAGTTAGACCCAGACCTAGCACCTCTGGTACGGCACATTGCTTGTTACGGTGAGCCTTTAAGCATTTAACAACGTACGAAAATTTCATCTTATAGCGTGCACGCCCACATAGCCATACAACACTACGATACATATTGCTTCTCAAAAATAGAATGCTTTTATCTTCGAATTATAATTTTGGTATCGTCGTCATAGAATATTATGAGTACAGTCAGGAGATGAAACTACACCTGTGTCATTTTCTCAACACTTTTCGATTAGTCCTTCGAGTTATAGTTCAAAATTTCTGGAAGTTCTAGAATCATATTGTACGATTCTTGACTCATAGAAGTGGCTTTGGTATAGGTGCTGAGAGAGTGAGTGAGAGAGAGAGAGAGAGAGAGATCATTTGTTGTTCAGATGGGAGCTGAACGTTGGAAAGAGATTAGCATTTGTTGTTCAGATGGAAACAGAACGTTGGAACTCGTTAACACCAGTTCAGAAAGCAAGGTGTACGAATATTCTTATTTGGGAATAGTTTTCTAATACATAATTGTTAGTATTCTATGTCAGATTAAGAGTATATACCGAAGTCATTATTGAATTATGTTAGTACTATTAACGCATTCGTGGTCTGTTGCGAGTTTAACCAGCCCCATCACAAAACACCCATGACGGAGTAAAATAACTGTTGCCGAATAATGAACTGAAATGAACTATATACACTTATAGAAGTGAAATACACACACTTACAGGTGACAATATATTATGGTCTTGTACTGTGCTGGTTCAAGTAGGTTCTTATTTAGTGTACTACGTAAACTATTCAAATCAATGGATTGTATTGTTTGTCGATAGTAAATATTGCATAAAAAGGCTGAACGTATTTCATCAACAGCGCGTTGCGCAATATACTGCGAATAGCGTAACTACAAGGCTGTCATTCCCGTCAGAGTACATCGGGCAGGAGGCTACACATTATAAATGCAGTGCACTATTTATATTACGCTAAGTATCACAGGTTTGGTTAAAACGTCGCACTACAATTCACACTGGATTGTGGGAACAGCAGAGTAGCGCAATGGAGCGTTTAACTGTGATCAGTTATGACATTGATTATATGTGTAGGAGGGGAGCGTAGCTGAGCCAGTGGTCAAGCGTATGCTGTATCGTACATTTGTTGTACTGAAAGTCCCCTTTAAAACGTTTTTGAACTCATACGGACTCGGATGCTTGGTTGTAACTTTACTGTTGTTTAACTTTGGGTGAATTCGTGCATTTCCAACTGCGAGAGAAACCATATACCTCTGCCTGCGAGAATACAACATGAATTTGCCGTGTTTTACAGTCTTTCTAAAAATGTGCAAACTGATTAAATGATGAACTTTACTATTAATCTCTTTAATGAAATAAAGTGGTTCCTTTGCATTAATTATCTGCCTAATAATGCTGTTCATGTTGTGTGTTGATAATTTTCCAAGCAAACTGTTCCTGGAATGAAAATTGCTTACCTTCTGATGTAATTACTTGGAAACGCGGTGTTTGCTGCATATTTCTAACGACAGCTGCTGCGAGCTTAGTGAAATGCTCCAGAAAACAAGAAAAATATTTTATTCACATCATTGAGTGAGACGCTCTTTACATAAAAATGTCTAGGTTTGAGGATGTTGACGACGCTATTAGGTGGAATATTTCTTTAATTATTTTTTAAAATTGTCGGATATAATACTATTTGTATGAAATTTATGTTCAACACTCATTAACTCTAATAAAGAACATCAGTGACATGGAACTCTTCCTCTCACAAATCATAGATAATTAACAGTAATGAAGTATACCATGCAGTGAAAATTGCTAAGTCCTTAATTAAAAATCAAAAGTTCACTGATGTGGATGTTTCATTCAACAATGGTTCCAAAATATGCGCGACTGCAATACCACTAAAAAACTATTACCTTAATTCCTCTTCATACGCTTTTCTAACCCTATTACATCCCATTTCATTGTAAATCACTAATCGAATCTTTCACCTCTGTTTCACAACATTCAAACAGAAATCATTTTAGTCAAACGCAGGTGCACCTTGCCGAGAGCCGTCTGCTCGCCGTCTGTCTCACTCATGGAGGTAAAAAAAAGAAGGGAGGTGGCTCTACAGACTTACACTGTACACTGTTTTGAAGCCAGAGTGGGCGGCGCGTGCCGCCATTTTAAGTAGCGCAAAACATTTGCAGATTACTGTTTACGACTGCTTCATGTTCATTATATATATCGCGCACGCGTGACAGTTGTTTTAAATACTAAAGATTATAGACCTTACATGAATAACGTAGTGTCAGGAAGCAATATTGAAAGTTTTTCTCTTCTTAAATGCGTATTTGCTCTAGTAATACGACACATTTTCCCTCGTGAACATAGTTCGTTTTTTTGCTGCTATATTTTGGATAACCGTAAACAGAGGGAAGTGATGTGAAATGCATGCTTTCTTCATCCTTAATTCCACTTCCACTGCATTTGTATCAATATCAAATGAAACTAGAACTCCTAAACCAATGCCTGTTAGCGCATTGGTATCGGTACTGCTTGTTTTTCGTTACACTTTCAGCTATCAGCTCGTATGCACAACATTTTTAGTGTTCACGTTTGCAAGAAACTTACCTGCGTGTTTTTTGTATCAGATAAACGTGTGCAATTAGGAAAGAAACAACGCTCGCTATGGTGTCTGCTGCATTCCAACAAAGTGAATGATTAAATAAGTGTCAAAGAAACAGAACTGCATAGAGGTATACCTCCATCCAGAGTAGAGTTCTTTTTTTTATTAGATTGTCAGTGTATTAATCTCACTGTAGTTTACCCAGCTTCTTTCTGTAACTAACCTTCCTCTGATGGGTTGTCCAGTGTGTGGTCAATAACAGCAACTTCAGGGTAAAATAAACATATTTGGAACTTACCTTCGTTAAGTAGATTTTTTCCTGGGCAAATATAGCTCTCGACTGCACACACGGTTGATTAATTGGTGTCTAGACATTTCTAAATGATGATATCGACAAAGAAGACTAAAATGAACGATTGCTTGTGGTTGCTGCTATTGTGAGTAAAACTTAATTTTTCTTAATTTAGTAAACGTTTGGCAGTAACGTATATCGAGGGTAAACAAAAACCACCAGATACACTGGTATGCAAAACTGAAAGAAGAAAATAGCTTTCATATCGTGTCACTGCCAACAAATATAGGTCGAGGAAACTTTGACCATACATACACAAACCAGCTGAATTATAATGCAGAAGTTAACTGAAAGAAATACACAATGAAATGGTCAGAAATAAATCTTTTATTCAAAGACAATAGTTATACGAAAGTCACCACGCTTTATGAAGGTCCTCTGAACGATACGAAAGGCCAGACATTGTTATTAACACGGTGAGCAATTACCACTGATGTACTACTGTATACTCTGCACCGGCCTCTCGTGCCGGCCACAAGGCTGGTTCCCGTAATACAGCGTTCTGTTTCTCAACCGGCATGACTGACAACTGGTGGATGGCTGTTGATGAATGTGGACAGACTGCAATACGTCTCCCGACCGCCTGTCACACGTGCTCGATGGGATTAATGTGGGAAATGGGTAGACTAGTCCATTCGCCAAAAATCCCCTTTTGCGAGAAGCTCCACCTCCTGCGCTGTTCGATGGGCTCACACACACAGAGTTACTAAAGTAATTAGATATCACACTACCGCTAATGAAGCTTTCCCATCTTAAAGCCTCCATTTGCAGCGCAATACTGCGTTTGCTCTTAATAGTTTATGTTTATAAAATGGGTTAGCGATACAACGTTCATAAAGCCTCTGTATAACTGTAAGATAGTAGTAGTAGTAGTAGTAGTAGTAGTAGTAATAGCTTTATTGATCTGTAGAACTTTTTTTACAAGTGTATAGGACATGTCAAAGTATTTACAAGTTCAGAGCAATTTAAAATAAGCTAATTCGTATACACATACATTTACAGACTTCTAGTTAGGGACAATCATTAGATTTACTCCTGGTATACTACCCTTTTTTTATAAACATCTTATTAAGCAATGTAATGCCACACTGTTCACTAATATCTCACTGTTAGTCGCTGCACACTATACACACATTGTTTCATAACACTTCACTCACTACACACACACACACACACACACACACACACACACACACACACACACACTCGTGGTCTTTGGGCCATTTTCTGTACCAAAACATCCCATTTGCTATCCTGAAGAACTGAGTCAACTTCCCTCTATAAAGAGTGAGAAGTTGAGCTCAGAAACAGGAAGAGGTGTTAGGATTGTGCTATGCATAGCTTAGGGGTAAGTATTTGTAGAAATCAAAAAAGAAGGAAAAAAACATAATGTGAAGGTGTTATGTGGAATTTAGGATGTTTTAGAATCATTATTATTATTTATTTATATAACATATTTTCATCAAATCCCTACTGTGTTTTATCTAAGTAATCCTTCAATGTATAAAATGTAGTGCATATCAGGTACTTTTTAGCTGCCTTTTTAAATAAGTGTATTTTTGTCCAAGCAATCCTTCAATGTATAAAATGTATTCCATATCATGTACTTTTTAGCTGCCTTTTTAGATAAGTGTATTTTTGTAATTTCTCTAATATCTTTTGGTAATTTATTGTATAGTTTTATTCCTTGGTAGAAAACGCAGTTTTGAGTTTTATGTTTATTTCTCTTGGCAAATGTAAGTGGAGACTAGCTCTTGTTGTATGGTCATGGACAAAGCTGTTTGTGCAGTGATTACCAATGTTACTTTTTATGTGTACAACAGAATGGTAAATGTATTCACATGGAGCAGTTAAAATCCCCAATGCTTTGAACAGATCTTAACAATGAGCTCGACTAGCATTTTTGGTTATTATTCTTATGGCTCTTTGCTGGAATTAGAAAATTGTGTTCATATTATGTGCCTTTGTTCCCCAAAAAAATTCCATGGCTAAGAACTGAGTGTACATATAAATAATACATAACTAAACGACACTGCATGTTACAAACTGATAATACGATTATAGGGGCATAACAAGCTGATGACATTCTGCTTGAAAGTACCTTTGTATGTTCACACCACTTCAACTAGAAATTTTGCATTTATTATACAGTCCATAAAGGCGCCATCTACATCAGTTTAACATTGTCATTTTTCCTCTTCAAACTGAAATTCATGGCATTAGTTTTCTTTATGTTCAATGTCACATTAGTGCTAATAGCCAAATAATAAACTTCCTTGAGAGTGTCATTTGCTTTCTCTGCATGGAGCTCTCTTGTTTTCTGCTATCATCAGTGAAGATAATTTTTTCACCATGAGTAACTCTACTGGGAAAGTCAATGATGTATATCAGGAATAGTATTGGTCCTAATATGCTACGTTGCAGAACCCCTATATTAAGGAATTTTGGTACTGACAAGTGTTTTACTAAACGTTTTTATTTACTTGAAGTGTGTGTTATCTCTAATCTTTGTACCCCATCTGCTAGGTTTGATAGAAACCAGTCACTAGCTACCCCTCTTATTCCTATTGCTTCTAAGTTATTTAACAGAATCTTGTGGTCGACTGTATCAAACGCCTTAGAAAGATCCAAAAATTTGCCTGTGACAATCTCATCTTTATCAAGAGCATTAAGTACAACTTTTGTGAATTCTAATATAGCTGGTTCCATATTTTCTCCACTTCTAAAATCAAACTGTGACCCACCTAAAATATTGAATTGAATCAAGTAATTCATTAACATTTTTGGTAATTGCTTATACTTTTATTGTTATTGAGAATGGTGACTGCAGAGAATTGGGCTGGTAATTTTCTATGTCTTCTGCATTGCTTTTCTTAAACAAAGATACAACTCTAGCCAGTTTTAACTGCTCTGGAAATGTCCCTGATGTGAAGGATTCATTTATTATATTTGTTAAGGGGCCTTGTATAAGCCATATGCAGTCTTTCAGTACACACATTGGTACTTCATCTAAGCCTACAGACTTTCTATTTATTAGTGTTTGAACAGTTTCATCGCCTTCATTCTCTTTGGTTGGAAGTAACATCATTGTATTTAGTGTAACATTATTAACAGGTGTTATATTTGCTTTGGGGAATTTTTGCTGTAACTTCGCTGCAATACTTGAAAAAAGCTCGTTTACATAGCTCCATAATTACCTTCCCCCCCCCCCTCTCTCCCTTAGTAGTATGTTACTCCACGTTTGTTTGCCCATCCCCATTTCTGTTTTATAACATCCCGGACTGCTTTTCTTTTATTCTCTGCATTATATATTACTTTGTCATTAAAATGACTTTTTTGCAGCACTCGGCACCTTCCTATAGACCTTTTTGTATCTATAACATAAATTTAAGAATTCTGGATCATTGCAAATCTTTTTCATGGAACTGAGGTGTTTACATGTTTGGGAGCACTTCTTAATATTTGCTTTTATCCATCTATTTTTTGTGATATGTTAATAAAGAGATGTATACTTTTGGACGTGTCTTTTAAAAGTTCAGTGAACAATGTACAGAATTTAGAGAATTTCATATTCACATTGGTTTCCTTCTGCACTTCATCCCAGCTTTGTTTTGCTAGTTCTTCTGAAAAATATTTTATTTTGATTTCTGATAGATGTCATTTGTAGGTTTTTCGATTAGGGAATGATTCGATGCCTGATTTTACTGTTGTTATTTGACAGAGATGATCCCATAGTTCGAGATCTTTTGCATCTATGCCACATTTTTCTCTGCACATATTTGTGGCCACATAGTCAGTTACTGCTGCAGTCATTATAGCAACCCTTGTTGCACTATTGACCAATAGGGACATGCCAAAACTCTGAAGGATATTTATGAAGGTGCTGCTGTATTCCTTTGTAATATTAGTGTTGATGTTAATGTCCCCACACTTAATTATGTTGACATTTGAACTTGAGACTTTATCTAGAACTTCTGTTAATTTATTGAAAAAGTATCCACACTACTACTGGGAGATATATGCAAACAAAAAATGACTAATTTCTTGGTGATATCAAGTCCTGTTAATTCAATAGCAGATATTTCAAAGTGTTTGTCTTCACTTACTGTACTGAGGTCATGTCTTGATTTGAGCTGTGTTCCTATTCTGATATAAATGCATGATCCTCTACCCCTTGAAGTACTTCTGCAGTAATGGTTTGCCCTTTCATACAACAATAATACTACTAGTTGGATTTCTGTGTCTCCAGACAAGTGCTCAGTAACACAACCTACTGTGTAGTTCAAAGATTGCAGCTCAACATCTGAGATTTGTATTTCATTTTTTGTCGATTGCATGTTTTGATGGAGGATTGTTAAGTCTGTGAAATGCCCCATGTTACTCTTTCCAAATGTTTCTTTTTCTTTGTGACATCTGGTATGTGTGATACTTGAAGTATTAAAATCTGTCTTGTGAACATATGTTTCAGTGTATCTTTAAACTTCTGATGATACTCTTTAGGCAGGGGTACTGTGGTCTGGATTTATCCTAAAAAATACCTACTTTTCCTACCCATGACAACAGGTGTTTGACCATGTGTGGCCCGAGATCCCGACCCCCCCCCCCCCCCCCATACTTTTGTGAATCAGCTGCACCAATCTTCCTTTCCCACTCTGGTTTGGGTGTAGGCCATGCCTAGTAAAACCACATCTCTTGATAGTCCCAACGGGCACCAGACAAACATGAGCAAAGTTGGCTATCTTCAGAGCCATCCCTAAGTCTACATTGATTCGCCTCATAGCTTCATTAAGGTGTGGTCGATCATGACGCCGGAACAGCTCAACAAAGTGTACGTTGGTGCCATGAGTTAGGGAAGCTATCTTGTCCAGGTTACCACGTATGTCATATGTCCCATCTCTGTCCAAACTGTTACCCACACCACTCACTATCACTACATGGTCCTCTTTTGCAAAGTACTTATATAAAAACCCTAAGTCCTCTATCACTTGATTTAGCCCTTTATTTGGCTTGAACATACTGGTGACCTGGTACACTTCCCCTAAGCTTTCCTGTAGCTGAGGGCCTACACCTCACCCATGGCTACTACCTAGCAGCAGCACTTTCTTCTTCCTAACACTTTTTACACTCCTAGGCTTCTTGGTCTCGGTTGAAGTGTGCTGCTGCGCAGTTTCTGCGCCACTCACCTCTGGCAGTGGTAGGTACCTGTTTTTGGTGATGATGATCAAACTGTCAGATCTCATTCTATTTCTTCCTATCCTTCTACCAGCTGCCAGGTCCAAACCACCCTCTTCCCCCTATCTCCCTTGATCCTTATCAGTTCCATCCTTGCTTCCCCCTCGGTGCCTGACGGGCACAGATTTTCCTTTCCTGTTCCCCATTGAAAATGTTCCTACTGCATACTCTGCATTTCCAGGAGAGAGCCTCTTGTGTTCTTCCAACATTCTCCCCACTGCAACCACCACGGTGAAAATGTTTTCTACAAGACTGGCAACAAATACCTCTTCTCACTACCCTATGACAGCTCCCACATTTCTCACTCACAATCAGTTTCGAAAGAATAACTAAGTTCAAAGAATGTTTTAAATTTGTCAAGGACGCGAGATTGGCTGTGTGTAAACAAAAGGTCCTATGTGCGGTGGCTGTTGTTTCTGTACTGATTTAGAGATACAATGACTGAAGAATAAATTTGCAATTACTTTGATTTTAGAGAATTTACGTTATCAAGGGTGTTTGGACAGGCTGCCGCGAAAGGAAAAGGTCCCGAGTTCGAGTCTCGGTCCGGCACACAGTTTTAATCTGCCAGGAAGTTTCATATCAGCGCACACTCCGCTGCAGAGTGAAAATCTCATTCTGGAGGTTTTTAAACGTTTATAGCTCAGAAAATTTAGGCCTAGATCGCGTCTATCTAACTAGTAAACAATACGAATTGTGTTAGTTAAATACGATTGAGAAACGTTTAATTACACTTTTATTGCGACAATACACATTGATGAAACTAGCAGTTGTCTTTTTTTTAAACGAATTTTGCACTATCAAGAAATCTTGAATAGAATTTTTTGTATTTATGTCACGCAAAATTTCGGATTATGTAGCGATTAAAGGGACTTCAGATAACAGGAAGTTTTTTCGAAAATAAGCTCTGCTGGAATTCTAATATTCAGTTGTGTGGCAAGAACGGACACCACAGCAAATTTACAAAACAAAGAAAATTTTAATTTGGCACTATTTCCTCTCAAATAAGTTCTTTTAGCGGACGAAGGAAATAGCTGTGACCTCACTCGGCGGCAATCTTGGACTGTGAAAGTTATACAGTAGATTACTGTAGATTACGGTATTCAGGTCCAAGGCAGCTGAAGTATACATGTTATAAAATTGGGGAAATGAAGAGTGTTCTGGCTGGTAGTTGTGCTGCTGTTGGATTCAATATTTTTATTACTACTCTACTTACCAAGCAAAGACCGATTCAACAAGACAAAAAAAGAAAAGAACTATTACGAACAAAAGATTCCTTGAGGCTCGAATAAACTTGAACAGAGCTTGAACAACACAGAACTTCTTCTTGAAATAACAACAGTGATACAAAATGATTCAGTCTTGCCCCACGTGGCAAACCAAAATAGTGACGTAACCCTATAGTAGATTGGAGCTTGGCTTCAATAATTGTAACATTATAACTTATTATACAAGATAACATTCACTTTTCTATAACAGAAAACTGAGTAAAATTGCTACCAGCTATTCCACTGGTAACAGTCAATTACCAGGATACTAACTGTCAACACCAGTATACTACTGAACTATCCACGCTTCCGTTAAGTGATCAGTAGGCTATTGAATTTATAAAGAAGTTACTCATGTAAGAGAATATAGCAAATCAGAATAAATGAAGCACAGGTTCAGTAACAAGGTTCATATTGAATCAACATAAAAAGCACACAGTACGGAAGAGCTTGTACATCATTGACGTATCCCTGTCGGGACCCTAACCGAAACATTGGGCATGTGTAACACATACATCGATTAGAAGTAGGTTCATGCTGTGTAACTGTGTATCTGCAATTACGGAGTGTGTATTCCTTGTTGGTTAAGATCATTGATTCGTGACAGGGAATTTAGAGTTTTGTAATGTATATATGAAAATTGCAAAAGATTTGTTTTAACAATGAACTTTTGTAGTATATGTATGTTTTTAAAAAAAGACAATGGTTACTGAAAACTGGTTTACGCTTAGGGCACCTGTAGTCGTAATATGTAAAAGACATAGGGAAGTCCCTCTGCAACGGAAGTGGCACGGCGCAATGTAAAAGGTGCTTTTGTGCCTTTGGCAGTCGAACTGGAAGGCTCCTGGGTGTGAACGGTACGGAGTAAGTGGCCAGCCGTAGCACGGTAGACTTCGACGGTGCCAAGAGAGGCAATTGGAAGCTGCTTTGCAAGGGATTTTTGCCTCGGATGTGGATCTGGCTATTGTTTGTTATTCTCAGCAAAAAAGAATGGTTCTAATGTGTTGAAAATCCAACGCCAAAAAGAGGTTTTATAGAGCATTCGAACCACAAGAGCCGTGAGTACAATTACCCGCCATGTTGCTTGCCACCAAAATTTCTCCACTGCTTCACTAGCTTCATACATCCAAATATGATTAATGGTATGGACCAGTTAATTTGTGTTGATTTTACTAATAATGCAAACGTTAAAAATCTGTGTCCGGAACCGTACCTTCTATCCTAATCACGAACTAATGCAGAGTCTTACGCACAGCTCAGAGTGCCATATGTCAGTTTGCATCCTGTGCGATATTCAAAGTGAAATATTAATGAAAGTAGGTTTAATAACCAAAATCCAGTTTCCTTAAACATTTATTTCCAAATTAATGGGCCTAATTGGGCTGGCGACCCTTTATTGTTTGATTCACATACGACTTTTACCACTTTCATTATCTCCCAAGGTTAAAGTCCGTTTAGGTTTTCTGTTAATTTTACCATATTCAACATTATAGTCCGACACCTTTATCTATTAGACACATGCACGGTCAAAATTTTCAAAAGCCTCTCAGAGGGTATGATTTGTTTGTGTCACGATAAGTTAGCGTTACACAATAGCTTTTCCCGTCTCAAGAATAGTAGGTTTGGTTGTTAGGAAAGAGTGACGTATGGCAGGCTAGTGTTATAAGCTCCGCAGTTGTAACAGTCTTTTAAACTACATTTAACTTCTGCATAGTCAGGCGCACTGTGCATACTGATATGAACCGATTTGCCTTATGACACAGTATGCACTTCAGCACTCCCCGCCCGCAGTACACAACACTCACTTAGCACTGCCGCGTACTCAATGGCCACAACGATCCATAACTTGCTGCTCACAACTATCGCTGGAAGTGAGCTACTATTGACTCCTCTTAACGCACCTTTGCATATGACACTATGACTCGACTCGAACACACGAGCACCAGGTTACCAACAGTAACTCGAATCGCTCGGGTTGTGCACCTTGCAACTTGCTGAAGCCATAGCTCCTCCTCCAGCAATGCCCTGTGTGTAGCAAGTGTATGCAAACACATATTTCAGCAGGTAGTTGCTCACAAGCCAGTGCCGCCCGAGCCGACCCTGTACGTCCAGTGACAATGCGCATGCTATCTTGGTGAGAGTCTTGGACTTGACTAGCGGCAGAGCTGCTTTCCTTAGTGTCTCTCCATCTCTGAGCACAGGTGGTGACTACAGGCTCAGCAGCCGCCACAACTTTCCGCGTCCTACTAAACTGTCGCCGGCGCTCCATCGGCCGCACCACAGACTCGGTACTCGCTACCGGGAGATGTGTCCCGCCTACTGGACTCCAGCTGATCGCCCGCTGCCGCGGCTACGGTGGCGCTCCCGTCGGTCAAGTGTTTCGCGGCGGCAACACTCTGGCTGCAGCAGCACCAAACACTCAAGCACAAGATTACTGGCGCCAGGGAACGTAACCGTGCCGTTCGACAAGGCACAGATTTCATGTGTTCCAAGAGTACTGCTACTGTATTTCTGTGGACTAATGAGGGAATGGTCCAGTCGGACATGTAGAAACCAACTCTCATTTTTTACACAGGAAGAATACGACGAAATAAACGCACTGTCAACATTTTAGGTGCTAAGGCGCACTGCAAGTATTGTAAAAAAAACTAAAGCTTCTCATTTTTGCCTCACGAAGAGCCGCGTATAATGGCGGTTTGTATAGGTCTTTCTGCCTTTCCAGCGATCGGAGAACAAGCAGACGCAGCCGTGACATGAGAAGGTAGCACCGTGTAGCGCGAAATTCAAAGTACACGCACACACGCGAATTTTAACCACCAAAACACTAACCTTTTTGCTATTAAATTATTGCAGATGTATTTGTTACGCAAGTGACTAGCAGAGGAAAGAAAATCAAGGCAGTGTATGCAGTTACATTACAGAAGACTTCCATCAATAGGAACTGTAATTTGTTGAATACCGTATACTGTACAAACAATGAAACAGTTCCTTATTTACTCCCCACCATCGCTACAAAAATGCGAAGTGTCTATTATATGAAGAAAATAAATATTTTCTTTACACCAGGTAGTTAGTAGTACGTCTAATTACTAGTTTTATTTATAAATTGGAATAGAGTAAGAAATGCTCGTGGCCGTTGTTCTGCCTATTCTGCTGCATACCAGAAATACTTGTTTAAATTCGTAAAATGTGGTGATGCAAACTGACAATGAAGAAATAACTGAAGAAGTTTAACATTGCTGATGCGCTTGAAACTTTAAATGACAAAAAGTTATCGAAAATTATATTTAATTAATATTGTCCAACAATTTTTGAAAAATACTTTTAACTGTTTTTTTTTATTTCTCGAGAGGCTACATTACACTATTAGTTCCGGGCGGGATGCGAATAATATTAAAAGCCTTACCAGCTGCGACATAGTCGCGTATAAGAACACAATGAACAGTCTTTTCGCCTTCCTGCTAAAGACAAAGGTGTCGTTATGTCCAGTCCTACAAAATCGATGAAATATTTTCTGACGTTTAGGAAGTAACATGGAAAATCATTATTTCCCATTAACCAGATTTCACTATGTATGGCACTAGATTTTTGCAAGTAAAATGTCGTTTACTATTTATTTTTTGTTCTAATTTGGCTTGCTCTTGCTGAAAACTGAAATACTGCTACAGAAATAGTAATTCACCGATATTCAACTCTGGACCTGTTGAATACGAATGTGCCCTAGCATTCATCGACTGTACAGGCGGCTTTGTCTCTTTTCGCTCGAACTGATAAAGTGCGATTTGCGCACAGCCTTCTTTTTCTTTTTGTCATCAGTCTTCTGACTGGTTTGATGCGGCCTACCACAAATTCCTCCCCTGTGTTAACCTCTTCATCTCAGAGTAGCACTTGCAACTTACGTCCTCAATTATTTGCTGGATGTATTCCAATCTCTGTCTTCCTCTACAGTGTTCACCCTCTACAGCTCCCTCTAGTAGCACGGAAGTCATTCCCTCCTGTCTTTACAGAGGTCCTATCATCTTGACCCTTACCCTTGTCAGTGTTTTCCACGTATTCCTTTCCTCTCCGATTCTGCGCAGAACCTCCTCATTCCTTGCCTTATCAGTCTACCTAATTTTCAACATTCGTCTGTAGTACCAAATACCAAATGCTTCGATTCCCTTCTATTCCCACAGTCCACGTTTCACTACCATACAATGCTGTACTACAGATGTACATTCTCAGAAATTTCTTCCTCAAGTTATGGCCGATCTTTGACATTAGTATACTTCTCTTGGTCCGGAAAGCCTTTTTCTTAGTCTGCTTTTGATGTCCTCCTTGCTCTGACTGTCATTGGTTATTTTACTGCCTAGGTAGTAGAACTCCTGAACTTCACCTACTTCGTGACCATCAATCTTGACGTTAAGTTTCTCGCTGTTCTCATTTCTACTGCTTCTCATTACTTTAGTCTTGCTTTGATTTACTCTCAGTCCGTAGTGTGTATTCATTAGACGGTTCATTCCGTTCAGCACATCATGCAATTCTTCTTCAATTTCTCTCAGGATAGCAATGTCATCAGCGAATCGTATCATTAATATCTTTCACCTTGAATTTTAATTCCACTCCTAAACCTTTCTTTTATTTCCATCATTGCTTCCTCGATGTACATATTGAACAGTAGGGGCGAAAGGCTACATCCTTGTCTTACACTCTTTTTAATACTACCACTTCGTTCTTGGTCGTCCAGTATAAATATTCCCTCTTTGCTGTTGTACATATTGTGTATGACCCATCTCTCCCTATAGCATACCGCAAAATTTTTGAGAATTTCGAACATCTTGCACCATTTTACATTGTCGAGCGCTTTTTCCAGGTCGACAAGTGCTATGAACGTGTCTTGATTTTTCTTTAGTATTGCTTCCATTATTAACCGCACTATTAGAATTACCTCTCTCGAGCCTTTACTTTTAATAAAGCCAAACTGATCGAAATCTAACGCATCCTCAATTTTCTGTTCCATTCTTCTGTATATTATCCTTGTAAGCAATTTGGATGCATGAGCTCTTAAGCTGATTGTGCGATAGTTCTCGCACTTGTCACCTCTTGCCGTCTTCGGAATTGTGTGGATGATGCTTTTCCGAAAGTCAGATTGCATGTCGCCAGACTCTTGCATTCTACACACCAAAATGAATAGTCGTTTTGTTGCCACTTCCCGCCATGATTTCGGAAATTTTGATGGAAAGTTATTTACCCCTTTTGCCTTATTTGGCATTAAGCCCTCCAAAGCACTTTTAAATTCTGATTCTAATACTGGATCCCCTATCTCTTCCAAATCCAATCCTGTTTCTTCTTGTATCACATCAGACAAATCTTTCCCCTCATACAGGCTTCCAATGTATTCGTTCCACCTATCCTCTCTCTCGTCTTCATTTAACAGCGGAATTCCCACAGCACTCTTAATGTTATCACCCTTTCTTTTAATGTCACCGAAGGTTGTTTTGACTTTCCTGTATGCTGAGTCTGTCCTTCCGACAATAATTTCTAGTTCGATGCCTTCTTATTTTTGCTGGAGCTATTTCGTCTTAGCTTCTTTGCGCTTCCTATTTATTTCATTCCTCAGCGACTTGTATTTCTGTATTCTTGAGTCTCCCGGAACATTTTCGTACTTCCTCCTTTTATCAATCAACTGAAGTATTTCTTCAGTTACCCATGGTTTTTTCGCAGTTACCTTCTTTGTACCCAGGTTTTCCTTCCCAATTTCTGTGATGGCCCTTTTTAGAGATGTCCTTTCCTCTTACACTGTACTGCCTAGTGAACTATTCCTTACTGCTGTATGTACAGCCTTAGAGAACTTCAAACGTATCTCGTCATACCTTAGTACTTCCGTTACTCACTTCTTTGCAAATTGATTCTTCCTGAGTAGTGTCTTAAACTTCAGCTTACTCTTCATCACTACTATATCGTGATCTGAGTCTATGTCTGCTCCTGGGTACGCCTTACAATCCAGTATCTGATTTCGGAATCTCTGTCTGACCATGATGTAATCTAATTGAAATATTCCCGTATCATCCGGCATTTTCCAAGTATACCTCCTCCTCTTGTGATACATGAACAGGGTATTGGCTATTGCTAGCTGAAATTGGTTGCAGAACTCAATTGGTCTTTCTCCTCTCTCATTCCTTGTCCCAAGCCCATATTCTCCTGTAACCGTTTCTTCTGCACCTTGCCCTTCAACTGAATTACAGTCCCCCATGATTATTAGATTTTCATCCCCCTTTACATACTCCATTACCCTTTCAATATCGTCCTAAACTTTCTCTATCTCTTCATCTTCAGCTTGCGACGTCGGCATGTATACCTGAACTATAGTTGTCGGTGTTGATTTGCTGTCGATTCTGATAAGAACGGCACTGTCACTGAACTGTTCACGGAAACACACCCTCTGCCCTACCTTCCTATTCATAACGAATCCTACACCTGTTATACCATTTTCTGATGCTGTTGACATTACCCGATACTCATCTGACCAGAAATCCTTGTCTTCCTTCCACTTCACTTCACTGACCCCTACTACATCTAGATTGAGCCTTTGCATTTCCCTTTACAGATTTTCTAGTTTCCCTACCACGTTCAAGCTTCTGGCATTCCACGCCCCGACTCGTAGAACGTTATCCTTTCGTTGATTATTCAATCTTTTTCTCATGGTAACCTCCCCCTTGGCAGTCCCCTCCCGGAGATCCGAATGGGGGACTATTCCGGAATCTTTTGCCAATGAAGAGATCATCACGACATTTCTTCAAAGGTCTGTGGATATATGTTATGTGTCTTTACTGCAGTTGTATCCATTGCCTTCTGCACCCTCATGCCGTTGATCATTGCTGATTCTTCCTCCTTTGGGGGCAGTTTCCCACCCCTGGGAAAAGAGAGTGCCCTAAACCCCTAAACCTCTGTACGCTCCTCCGCCCTCTTTGACAAGGCCGTTGGCGAAATGAGAGTGACTTCTTACGCTGGAATTCTCTGGCCGTCAATGCTGATCATTAATCAAAATTTGAGCAAGTTTGGGGAGGGGGGGGTGCGAACCCGAGACCGAAGACGCATTGATTGCGAATCATATGTGCTAGTCCCTGTTTTTAATTCATTTTGTTCTATATTTTTTGTTGAATTTGCTCAGGGCGGACGTCCGATGACACCCGTTCAGTTTATTCGTTTATCCGTTTGCTCAGTTTCTTTTTATTACAAAGGGTAGCCAAACCTCTGATCGCACACGCTGAGCTACCGCGCCGGCTCCCCTAGACCACCGGTAAAGGTACCCCCGAACGGAACACGATTGACTGTATAGAACTCCGTTGGTAAAAGTTCACTAACTGTAAATACACTTTTATTTCACAATTTTGCGAGTTTTAATTCGGCACATATTTCGTACTTTGTACAAATCTTTCTTCCATTTACACAACTCATGTTCAGATTTTACGAAGCGAAACCGGCTTTGAACACTGCTGAAGTTTAAGAGTTCTCTCCCCCCTTGGTTTAACCAAAAAATTTACAGCCTTTTCTTTGCCACCAAAAGCTATTACTGCACATTTTTTGGGTTTGGTAGGTACTCTATTCTTGTCCTTGACTTTAATTAGAACAAAAACAGTCGTTCGAACTACAATTTACAGAATCGCCAGAGCTATATCCTGATTCACCTAATACTTGTATCTCCACAATTTCCAACGGAACGTCGACGTCATTCGAACGAATGTCCAAGAAACTAAGTAATAAGTAACACATATGTAGGTCTTCAGGACAAGTAAATGACTTCATTTGCAGACGACATTCCTCATTATCCATCTTTACAAGGTTGAAAACGGTAATTGGATTCAACATTACCGTGAAACTCAGGAACCTGCATGAAGACAGACCCTGTTAGCAACCACTGCTCACTTACCATTATTAAATGAGTTGCAAATTCAAGCGAACAGTAACTGAGAAGAACTATGTCAGAAAAACTATCGGCAGAAACTGAAATACGCTTTATGTTACGATTGCGTTGTGAGATGTTATGTGTTTACCTATGTGCCGTCAACGAAGATTATGTGCCCACTGTGTTGCGTATACGCTGTCCGCTACAGACGCTGCAGGGGCATATCTCAAGCCGTGGGCTACGAATTAAGCAATTTTCAACTTTTTACAAATACTTGCACTATGTCTTGAGGCTAATATTTTGACAGTTTCTTTCTTTATTCTTTCTGTACAAAAAATTTTCAGGGCAGGTGTTGATACGTCAGACTAGACCATTCCCTTGTAAGACATGCTTTCTTACTGATCATCTTCTCATGGTTGGAACAATGCTTGCCAGACACTACCTGTAGTGGCGTAACAAACTCTCTAAGTGCTTCAAGTGCTGTAGCTCGTCCAGAGAGCGTGTCCATCAGGTGACATCTTCATTGAATTACAGATTACAGCACCTAGTGCAATCAACTTTTATTGGTCAGTATGACGGCCTTATAACGAATTATCTGTGAAACAATTGTAGTCTATGCTTTCGGTTAATCTAATGAACTCGACTTGCCATGCCAAACGAACTCACGGCCTAATTGTATTTTGTTACGACAAATGCGCATAGCCATTCCTCTTTCTGTCATTCTCGTGTTGCTGTTTCTCTTGCAAAATAAAACGTGTTATTACAACAGAAAATCGTTTAAGTCTTCTGGAACAGACAGTACATGAGATGAGAACAGAATTGCAAGATTTAACTACTATATTGCATCGGCACAATCCACCTACCCGCAAATGTGGTTAGGCAACGGAAAAAATTATGACGTATTTAAGCATGAGTTTTTTGCAATATAAAACATTTACAACTCATTCGGCATGCTCTACCCTTCATCTATCGCCACAGTTAAAAAATCTGTGTGTGAAAGAAAATTTAATTTTTCATAATGAGAATACGACATCGAACTGCAGTCTTCCCGAGAAAAGTACGTGTTGATTTGAAGTACAAAAACAGTCACCCTTAGAATCAACAGATTGGGGCGAGAGTGTTGCTTCAAATTTGGTTCACTGCTGTATCGGACCTTGGTGTAAGATAAGTGTAAGCCTTTTGAAAAAAATATTGTTTCGTCTATGTTCTACGTGCTAAAATTACGTCTTTCTGAGAGATTTTGGAGCGCGATCCTTCCACACTTCGAACTTGTACCAATCAGTTAAAACTTTGTTAGACGGTAGATAAATGGATAAAGTCAAAACGAAATCCAGTAATCTTCATCCGCTGTCGAGGTACGATGGTGTAAAGTCGACTTAAATGTAGCACGTGAAATTCGTTCTTATGAGCATTGGATGCCCGGATAAACTTGTAAATATACGTTTTTGCGAGCTTTTTATGTACGCCTCTTCTGTATTACAAACTTGCACAATTAGGTTAAAATTTTGTAAGAAAACAGAAAAATACAAGTGATTAATAATCGTCCTGTTGTGTTGTGAAGCTTTATCCGCTGTCCAGCGTAGTGGTTCAAAGATGCATATAAAATCCACGTAAAATATGTTATTACGCGAACTTGAAGTTTATTGATTCGTTGTTTGTAAGTTAAAGATTATATTCGCTAGTGGATTAAATCATCAAAAAGTCTTTGGACGTGCAAAACACTTATGTACCAAAGCATTATTAAGCCCAGCCCAGCACAAAATAATATACTGTTTGATCGAGCAATTAAAGTTTTATCAGTAAACACACGAGGAATGTAACTAACCGAAAAACTGCTATGAAGATATTTGTCAGGAAGAGGGTCATCTTATTTCTTACCAATAGAAAATGTTGACATGCCATGTTTTTCAAAAACTACTGTATTAGCAACTAGAAAATTTATTTTCGGATAAACGCAGCGTAAGTTCGCCAATTTTTGTACAGGACTGAAAAGTTGATAGTATTTTATTGAGCATACACTGTTTCGTAGTTGTTCTGCTTCTTTCAGTCAATTATAATCTAACATAATTCTCATTGGTTGTTGCAACATTTCCTGACTAAATTATTCAAGGGAGTTATTATAGCAGCGTTTTCCTATTTTTCAGTTTTTACTACTCTATACTTTAAGTAGACAATGACAATTTTAAGACAAGAGGTAATAACCAAATGCATGCTTTTCAGTTGATTAGTGTTTATTCCGTGAAACGTTGACTGTTCATGAAGTGGATGATTCATTACAGAGCCACCTTTTTCCTAGCCTTGTTTCAGATGCAACATTTTATTTACAAAATTATTCGGGAAGTTTTGAAATATTTCGAAACAATACGTTCGTTCAGCAGATAGGTAAGTTATATTTAACCACAGTACGGCATTGTTTCGAATAAGTACAGCACATTTTATCCCATCTGTTAACTGCTCAACGTGTTAAATCCTCAACTAGTTGAATCGTGAAATGAATTGTCAATTAGTAACATTAATTAAATTATCAGTTGGTTCCTTAGAACCCTTATGATGCTTCTTCCTGTTGGTCCTCAAATCACTGTATATCGAAGAGCCAGCCTGTCCTAACGCATTGCTACGCTCACTTTGGCGATTCAATACAAAGATACTTTCACATTTTGTTATGGCCAATTGTGACTTCGTCTGTGAACTATTTAGTACTATCTCATCGTGTGGTTGGGTACATGGTTTTTGTGTGTTACTTTCCTACTACTTTTAGGAAGCACAATAGTTTATCGTCTTATGCTGCTGATAAATTAGGCGAAAGCCCTTTGCCGTCCAATGGCCATTTCACAAATAAGCTTTTTTACCAGCAGTATGCTGACAGAAAGAGACTCGCACTATCTCCTATATTTCTAAGCTTCCACTTCCCGTGAACCATGTGGCAACGCTTTTTTTGTACAACTGTTCTGCATCTTTGTTTTCATTGTAAGTTTATTGCATAACACGGTAGTATCGTAAGTCTACAAAATATCAGCTTTACGTACATTATTATCTTAAACTTCGCACAGTATTTAATAATTCGTTCGGTACCGTATTCATGTTTCCACTTTTTTTTCTCTGTCTTAAGTATTCATAGTTATTATTCATATGTTCGCGTACACCGACCCATATATATATATATATATATATATATATATATATATATATATATATATATATATATATATGTGTGTGTGTGTGTGTGTGTGTGTGTGTGTGTGTCTGTGTGTGTAACTATGAAAAAAGTAAAAAAGAATTCAACACTAAACAAAATTTAAAGAATAAAAAAGTATAAAATAAAATAATAAAATAAAAAAATTTAAGTACAGAAAAATTTTATAAGTAAAGCATGAACCCGCCATTAGGTATGTGGCTTTGACGTAGTGGTGAGGTTTGTGTGTCTGAGGACACAGTAGGCTATACATGACAGGTTGAACCATACATGGCAGGTAACCACAGGAGCCACACTAACGATGCTCAATTCATGCAACCTGGTTCGAAAGACAATAAAAAAATCTAGACCGTATCATTCGTCGCCTGAGTCAAAACAAAATCCATATCGTTTGCCAACTTATTGCGGTCTAATTTGAAAACAGCGGCTGAGTGAAAGTTGGGAACGAGAATGAAAAACGCTTCTATCACAGCACAAAAAAAGGAAAATATGTCCTGGGCAGAGTTAGGTGTTTAAAAGAAGGACACCAGCCTTTCGACTTATCTAGCAGCTTCAGTGACATTTAAATGAGAACTTCTCAACATATTAATGCTTTCTACATCTCTACTTCCCCCAGCCCAGCGAGCTCTCTTAGCTGCAACGTTGTGGTTGATATGTACCTTTCAAGTTATAATTTAAAATCTCTGATCCTTTGACCAAAATCCGGAAGATTCGTCAGCTATTGTTAACAATATACACTCCTGGAAATGGAAAAAAGAACACATTGACACCGATGTGTCAGACCCACCATACTTGCTCCAGACACTGCGAGAGGGCTGTACAAGCTATGATCACACACACGGCACAGCGGACACACCAGGAACCGCGGTGTTGGCCGTCGAATGGCGCTAGCTGCGCAGCATTTGTGCACCGCCGCCGTCAGTGTCAGCCAGTTTGCCGTGGCATACGGAGCCCCATCGCAGTCTTTAACACTGGTAGCATGCCGTGACAGCGTGGACGTGAACCGTATGTGCAGTTGACGGACTTTGAGCGAGGGCGTATAGTGGGCATGCGGGAGGCCGGGTGGACGTACCGCCGAATTGCTCAACACGTGGGGCGTGAGGTCTCCACGGTACATCGATGTTGTCGCCAGTGGTCGGCGGAAGGTGCACGTGCCCGTCGACCTGGGACCGGACCGCAGCGACGCACGGATGCACGCCAAGACCGTAGGATCCTACGCAGTGCCGTAGGGGACCGCACCGCCACTTCCCAGCAAATTAGGGACACTGTTGCTCCTGGGGTATCGGCGAGGACCATTCGCAACCGTCTCCATGAAGCTGGGCTACGGTCCCGCACACCGTTAGGCCGTCTTCCGCTCACGCCCCAACATCGTGCAGCCCGCCTCCAGTGGTGTCGCGACAGGCGTGAATGGAGGGACGAATGGAGACGTGTCGTCTTCAGCGATGAGAGTCGCTTCTGCCTTGGTGCCAATGATGGTCGTATGCGTGTTTGGCGCCGTGCAGGTGAGCGCCACAATCAGGACTGCATACGACCGAGGCACACAGGGCTAACACCAGGCATCATGGTGTGGGGAGCGATCTCCTACACTGGCCGTACACCACTGGTGATTGTCGAGGGGACACTGAATAGTGCACGGTACATCCAAACCGTCATCGAACCCATCGTTCTACCATTCCTAGACCGGCAAGGGAACTTGCTGTTCCAACAGGACACTGCACGTCCGCATGTATCCCGTGCCACCCAACGTGCTCTAGAAGGTGTAAGTCAACTACCCTGGCCAGCAAGATCTCCGGATCTGTCCCCCATTGAGCATGTTTGGGACTGGATGAAGCGTCGTCTCACGCGGTCTGCACGTCCAGCACGAACGCTGGTCCAACTGAGGCGCCAGGTGGAAATGGCATGGCAAGCCGTTCCACAGGACTACATCCAGCATCTCTACGATCGTCTCCATGGGAGAATAGCAGCCTGCATTGCTGCGAAAGTTGGATATACACTGTACTAGTGCCAACATTGTGCATGCTCTGTTGCCTGTGTCTATGTGCCTTTGGTTCTGTCAGTGTGATCATGTGATGTATCTGACCCCAGGAATGTGTCAATAAAGTTCCCCCTTCCTGGGACAATGAATTCACGGTGTTCTTATTTCAATTTCCAGGAGTGTATAATATCATATGGCTGAAGAGCATACATTTAATATCCAAAATAGTATTTCATGGGTGGATTTCTCCCTGGGCGGACACTATAACAACTTTCTGATTTTGGGGCAGGGGTGGGTGACTTTTTTCTCTGATGGGACCATTTCTCCCTAAAACCCACCCTCCTGTTGCATTGATGGTGAGGGGTGTAAGATTAGATAGACATTTTGGAAATAGACAAAAGCTTATAGGTTTCTAGAGAGTGGAATGCATCTGAAACAAGAAGTGTGCGAGAGTGGGGTGCATCTGTAAGGGGAAGTATGCCAGAGTGGTGATACACGCATCCTAAACATTAATGACATGTTGTACCACAGTACACGACATGACAAATGCCGCATTGGATGACATGATGGCATGTGTTACTTTAGCAGTATATGATGTTATGTATCATATTACTTTACTTGATACAACGAATTATATTACACGACGTGACTTCCAATGTTAACAAATAAAAAAGCGTGATAGTGTCAAGTTGTTTTGATATAAATGTCTTTGAGGCAGTCAGACAAGCCGAAAAGCTAGTTCCCTTCTTTTACATCCCTGTCTTTGCCCAGGACTAGTTCGCCTTTTCTTGGGATATGCCATGAGCATTTTTGCTTGTGGTATACACTAAGATGCCAAAAGTCATAAAACAGCGATACGCACATATACAAATGGCGGTAGTATCCCGTACACAAGGTGTAAAAAGGCAGTCATTTGTCATTCACACTCATGTGATTTATGTGAAAAGGTTTCCGGCATGAATGTGGGGGCACGACGGGAATTAACACACTTCATACACTGAATGGTAGTTGGAGCTAGACGCTAGGGACATTCGACTTTGGAAATCGTAGGGAATTTAGTATTCTTAGATCTATAGTGTCAACAGCGTGCCACCGGTACCAAATTTCAGGCATTACTTTTCACCACGAGCCAACGGCCTTTCCACAGTGGTAACACCGGTTCCCGTCAGATCATCGAAGTTAAGAGCTGTCGGACTAGGCTAGCAACTGGATGGGTGACCATCCTTTCTGCCGAGCGCTGTTGGCAAGCAAGATGCACTCAGCCCTTGTGAGGCAAACTGACGAACTACTTCCAGAATGAGATTTTCACTCTGCAGCGGAGTGTGCGCTGATATGAAACTTCCTGGCAGATTAAAACTGTGTGCCCGACCGAGACTCGAACTCGGGACCTTTGCCTTTCGCGGGCAAGTGCTCTACCATCTGAGCTACCGAAGCACGACTCACGCCCGGTCCTCACACCTTTACTTCTGCCAGTATCTCGTCTCCTACCTTCCAAACTTTACAGAAGCTCTCCTGCGAACCATGCAGAACTAGCACTCCTGAAAGAAAGGATATTGCGGAGACATGGCTTAGCCACAGCCTGGGGGATGTTTCCAGAATGAGATTTTCACTCTGCAGCGGAGTGTGCGCTGATATGAAACTTCCTGGCAGATTAAAACTGTGTGCCCGACCGAGACTCGAACTCGGGACCTTTGCCTTTCGCGGGCAAGTGCTCTACCATCTGAGCTACCGAAGCACGACTCACGCCCGGTCCTCACAGCTTTACTTCTGCCAGTATCTCGTCTCCTACCTTACCAACTATACAGAAGCTCTCGTGCGAACCATGCAGAACTAGCACTCCTGAAAGAAAGGATATTGCGGAGACATGGCTTAGCCACAGCCTGGGGGATGTTTCCAGAATGAGATTTTCACTCTGCAGCGGAGTGTGCGCTGATATGAAACTTCCTGGCAGATTAAAACTGTGTGCCTAACCGAGACTCGAACTCGGGACCTTTGCCTTTCGCGGGCAAGTGCTCTACCATCTGAGCTACCGAAGCACGACTCACGCCCGGTCCTCACAGCTTTACTTCTGCCAGTATCTCGTCTCCTACCTTCCAAACTTTACAGAAGCTCTCCTGCGAACCATGCAGAACTAGCACTCCTGAAAGAAAGGATATTGCGGAGACATGGCTTAGCCACAGCCTGAGGGATGTTTCCAGAATGAGATTTTCACTCTGCAGCGGAGTGTGTGCTGATATGAAACTTCCTGGCAGATTAAAACTGTGTGCCCGACCGAGACTCGAACTCGGGACCTATGCCTTTCGCGAACTACTTGATTGAAATGTAGCGGCTCCGGTATCGTAAACTGACATACGGCCGGGAGAACGGTGTGCTGAACACATGCTCCTCCATATCCGCATCGAATGACGCCTGTGGGCTGAGGAAGACACGGAGGTATGTCGGTTCCACTGAGCCTTCATGGCCTGTTCGGGTCTAGTTTAGTTTTCCTGACCACGGACAACGCAGTGGCCGTCGGGCTCCCTTACGCTGCTACGTTTGCGAAGAGATGTCACTGCTAACAGTCAAGCAACGCTGCTTAAAATAATTGCAGAAACGATGTGAGACGTACGGCAAATGTATGCTTTATGTAAACGCGACGAAATTTGGCGTTAACGGGCTATGGCAGCACATTAGCGACGCGACTGCCTTTGCTAACTGGACGAAATCGCCTACAGCGTCTCTCCTTGGATCATTAACATATCGGTTGGACCCTAGACGACAGGGAAACCGTCAGATGAGTCCGATGAGTCAGTATTTCAGTTGGTAATAGCTGACGGTATGTTTTGAATGTGGCGCAGACCCCACGAATTCAAGGACCCAAATTATCAGCATGGCACTGTGCAAGCTACTGGTGGCTCTGTAATTGTATGGGCTGTATTTATATAGAATTGTCTGGCTCCTCTGGTCCAAGTGAACCAATCATCGACTGGAAATGGTTATCTTCTGCTGCCTGGAGACAATCTGCAGTCATTCATTGGCTTCATATTCCCAAACTAGGATGTCATGTCATCGGACCACAATCGCTTGCGACTGGCATAAAGCACTTTCTGAACAGTTCGAGTTAATTATTTGGCCACCCGGACCGCTCGACTTGAATCCCACAGAACACCTGTGAGACATAATCGAGTGGTCCAGTTTGCGCACCGGCAACACTTTCGCAATTATGTACTACTACACTGACGAACTACTTGATTGAAATGTAGCGGCTCCGGTATCGTAAACTGACATACGGCCGGGAGAACGGTGTGCTGAACACATGCTCCTCCATATCCGCATGGCTCAATAGTTTTTCAGGGAACTTCCAACGACTTGTTGAGTCCATGCCCCGTCGGGCTGCTGCGCTACATCGGCAAAAGAAGATTCGACACGATATTAGGAGGTATCCGATGACTTTTTTCTCCTCAGTGTACATCTTGAAATTTATGTCTGTATGTTCCACATCTCCTCCTAAACCTCTTGATCGATTTCAACCAAACTTGGTACGCGTGTAACTTAATGTCTGGAAAGAAGCATTGTGGGGTAAAAACCGTCTACGTATGAGAGGTGTGGCGTGGAGTGAGAAAGAAGTGTAGACCTCGACGCGCGAAATAGCATACTTTATTCACTCAGTAATTAAGAATGAGAGTACTAGGTTATTTGAAACAAACCTTACACATAATTTCAACCCTGCACGAAACATTTTCTCGTTGACCACACCCATAAAAAATTAAAGGAAAAAAATTTAATCGATTGCTACATTTTCGCTATTCATGCTGTAAAACTGCCACATCAGCTATTACGTTTTAATTTATTATTTTTTTACTATTAACTATAATGGCAGCACGTTGTACTTACGCTATTCACGAATACCGCTGAACGTGGTTGCAAAATTATGTCACTGCAAGCCACATAGTTCATGAGATACAAGGTCATAAAAACTGAGATTCGCCAAAAAGTGCCGAATCATGCGGCAACGTCTTTGCCACTAACTCTATACGCAACATATTCTGCATGCAGTATCGCAAACGACACTGAATACACCTTCAAAACTACATAATCGAGGCTCACACGGTTGACAAGGTCGTACACACTGACCCGCATGGAAACGAAACTGCGGAACGAAATTCGTTAGAGATGAAGATGAACTATGTGTACAGGTAAGTGCGACGTGCATACTTGGGCAAAACCACTGGTAGAAAGTTTCTCCTGAGACCGTCGATCGATCTCAACCAAACTTCGTAGACATACTACTTACTATCTGGAAATGTATACTGTGGGGTTAACAACCAGGAACCTCCTATTGGCTTATGAGTAATGTAACAGAGAGAGAAGGGTTGAGAAGGGGACGGACAAACAAATTGGGGAAAGAAGGAGATGGGCACAAATAGTGGGAAGGAGGAGATGGACAGTGAGTGGTGGTGTAAATGGAGAAAAAACGCAAGGGAAGGAGGTGGGCAGAGAGAGGGGCGAGGAGGAGCTGGACCAGAATGGAAAGAGGAGGAGATGAACAGAGAATGGAAACAAATGGACACAGAGAGGGGGAGGGATTTCATGTACAGAGAAAGGGGAGTGGAGGAAAGGGACAGAGAGAAGGGCAAACGGGGAGATAGAGAGAGTGAGGAGGAGATAGGGAGGGAGGAGGGGATGTACTAATAGGAGATTGGAATAAATGTACATCCGCCCGACGGTGGGTTAGGGTTGTTTAGGGGAAGAGACCAAACTGCGAGGTCATATGTCTCATCGGATTAGGGAAGGACGGGGACGATAGTCGACCATGCTCATTCAAAGGAACTATCCCGGCATTGGCCTAGAGCGATTTGGGGAAATCACGGAAAACCTGAATCAGGAGGACCGGACGCGGGATTGAAATTGAACCGTCGTGTGTTAACCACTGCGCCACCTCGCTCGGTTAACGGCGGGCACTCACTTATTATATATATAAAACGAAAAATTTATGAAGGTATTTCACAAATTTACTATATATACTGACGGAAAAAATAGCAGCACCAAAAATAGTTAACGTATTGTAATGAAGTTTCTGGAATAGATTTGTCTAGGTAACATAATTAAGTGATCAACATTGTAAGAACGCAGGTTAATGTAAGCGTTACATAAGATGCTGCAAATGTGAAATGCTGGCATATTAATAAGCGCTGTAACCGCAAGACTGTTGTATGCAAGTATGAAAACGTGCATGCGTTTTGTTGAACAGGGGCCGGATGTCAATTTCTAGAACGAAGTTCCCTGCCTATTGCACTTAGTCGGTCAGTCCAGGTATGGTTAATGCTGTTTGTGGACGACGCTGGAGCTGCCGTCCGACGACGTCCCATATGTGCACGACTGGAGACAGACCTGGTGATCGAGCGAGTCAAGGAAAAACGGCGACGTTCTATTGAGCATGCTGAGTTACAACAGCGGAATGTAGGCCAGGGTTATCCTGTTGAAAAACAGGCATGGACTGCTGTTCATGAATTGGAGCACACCAGGTCGAATCACCAGATCGACGTACAAATTTTCAGTCATGGTACGTGGGATACCCACGAGCGTGCTTGTGCAGTCATAAGAAATTTCACCCCAGGAAGTACCAGCAGGTGTGGGTTCAGTGTGCCTAGAGCACAGATGGCCTGGTTGCCGGCCCTCCTCTTGTACTAACCAAGATGCGGACTCCATGTGCACCGAGACAAAAGCATCTTTCATCTGAAGACACAACAGACCTCCGCCATGCCCTCCAATGAGCACTCGCTTCACGTAACTAAAGTCGCAAGTGGCGATAGCTTGGGGTCAGTGAAATGCGCGCTACAGAGCATCTGGGTCGAATCTGTCCTTGATGAAACCTACTTCTAACGGTTCGCTGTGTCATTGTGGTGCCAAGTGGTAGTCAAATTTCTACTGCAGATTCAATACGAAGCACTGGAGCCACACAGCGAAGACGATGGTCTTCCCTCGTGGTAGTGCCATGTGGCCATCCAGACACTGGTTTCCTTGCGCCCTTCACTCTCGTGCCCACCGCTGCCAGCAATCATGTACTGTGGCTACATTCCTGCCACGTCTTCTGCAGTTTCATAGATTGAATCACTGTTACGCAACCTCGTTCAAAGTCAGTGAGGTATTGGTAATGCTGTCTTTGTCGCCTTCAAGACAATTCTGAATAACATCAATACACAATGTCCTGCCTGAAACGTAAGTAAGGCTCACGACCATTACAGCGTATATTTAAAGTTAAGCTGATTCGAATCCTCATAGCAGTGCTACTAACGTCACACATAGGCGACTGGCGCAAAAGTGAAACAGGCATCACCTTTCAGATGTAGAAACACTTCTAACAACTTTCGTTTATGTTCCACGATTCCTTCTTGGTGTTTGGATTTTTTCCATCAGACGGTGTTTCGGAATTATTCGTTCAAATTAATACTGGAGGTAGACAACATCAAAACAAATATTAAGATTTTTAAAATGGTGTCAATAAGCGACTGTTGTATGATACAAAATTCTGAAAAACACAGCCCTCAGTCACGAACACAACTAATTTGTGACCTAGGTTTTGTGTTGACTGTAGCAGAGGACACATGCCAGCCCCTAGTGGCTTGCACCTCTGTTGCATTTTATTTTAATTCTGACTATCTGACGCTGTCAGGTATGACCGCAGCTTTCGCATTTTTTGGTACGTTATGCTGTAATATTTAGCTTTAATTTTTTCTGAAGAAGGTGTCCCTTGTGACACCGAAACCTACGTCACAAATTAATTGTGTTCGCGACTGAGGGCTGTGTTTTTCAAAATTTTGCGAAACAAACATATTTCGGTAAGTAAGACAAGGTCTTTGAAGTCAACTTCTAATGTTAGGGATCATTTTGTTAGTGGTGCTGACGAAAGTTGTTGTGTTGGTGTCGATGACTGGAAATGTGTATGGACATTGAAAGATCGACAGTTTTCACGTATGGGCACATGTGAATCCACTAGGGATTCGACCTAGTTCTCATTAACAACGATGAAACCTCAAGATACAGGTTGGGACAGAAAAAGAATTACACGGTAGGGTGCGCCCACAATTTTTGCATCATTCGTCCTTTGAATGATCATATTTATTCACACCTCACATGACACCACCAAACAAAAAAGAGTTATCACCAAATATATCCGAAAATAAGAGGAGTTAAGTGAAAATATGCTTTTATAAGCCACAGATTCCATTGACTGAACTTTCAATTCTTGCTACCCTAAGGAATCAGTGCCAGAAACAAATAAAAAAATAAATCGCAATAAGACCCCTCTCAAACAATAAGTGGCAACGGCCTTGGCGCAGTGGATACGCCGGTTCCCGTGAGATCACCGAAGTTAAGCGTGTCGGGCGTGATCGGCACTTGGATGGGTGACCATCCAGTCCGCCATGCGCTGTTGCCATTTTTCGGGGTGTACTCAGCCTCGTGATGCCAATTGAGGAGTTACTCGACAGAATAGTAGCAGCTTCGGTCAAGAATACCGTCATAACAACGGGGAGAGCGGTGTGCTGACCCTACGCCCCTCCTATCCGCATCCTCCACTGAGGATGACACGGCGGTCGGATGGTCCGGGTAGGCCAGTTGTGGCGTGACGACGGAGTGCTTGAACAATAAGTAAGTAAACGATAACTCCTGCAGAATCTTCTCAAACAGCCAAAATTATTAAGAACTGGTAATTTTGAAAAACACCCAAGAATGGGAAGTCTGACAAATTTTCTCATATACATAGAACGGATACAATCACAAATATTCCAGAGTGTACCAAAAATATACGCAAATATCTGGACAGACAAAGAACTACCTCAAAATTTAATTATATCGACGCGCTCAAATAGGCCTTTTGGCAGAACAGTTACAAGTTAAAGCAAATAAATCAGAGACTTAAGAAGAGAAAGTCGAAACTTGACTTAAAGCAGGCAAGTCGCCAAGGTGAACAGTTCCACTGTAGCAATAGGGGACTAGCCTAGAAGACAACCAGAAGGCATGTGCGTGCAGGGACATAGTAGCAACAGACCCTCCCGGCCAACAGCCACAGAAATGTCGGGCTGGAGGCTCACGAGCTTTTTTCAGCGGTGTACCGTATATCTCCAGAAGAGCGTAGCGTCCCAGAAGATTGCAAAAGGGAACAGATCATCCCCGTTTTCAGGAAGGGACGTTGAACAGATGTGCAGAACTATAGACCTATATCTCTAACGTCGATCAGTTGTAGAATTTTGGTACACGTATTCTGTTCGAGTATAATGACTTTTATGGAGACTAGAAACCTACTCGGTAGGAATCTGCATGGATTTCGAAAAAGACGATCGTGTGAAACCCAGCTCGCGCTATTCGTCCACGAGACTCAGTGGGCCATAGACACGGGTTCGCAGGTAGATACCGTGTTTCTTGACTTCCGCAAGGCGTTTGATACAGTTCCCCACAGTCATTTAATGAACAAAGTAAGACCATATGGACTATCAGATCAATTGTGAGATTGGATTGAAGAGTTACTAGATAACAGAAAGCAGCACGTCATTATCAATCGAGAGAAGTCTTCCGAAGTAAGAGTGACTTCAGGTGTGCCGCAGGGGAGTGTCGTACGACCGAGTCACAGTATATATAAAGGACCTTGTGGATAACATCAGAAGTTCACTGAGGCGTTTTGCGGATGATGCTGTAATGTATCAAGAGGTTGTAACACTGGAAAATTGTACCGAAATGCATGAGGATCTGCAACGAATTGACGCATGGTGCAGGGAATTGCAATTGAATCACAATGTAGACAAATGTAATGTGCTGCGAATACATAGAAAGAAATATCCTTTATCATTTAGCTACAATATAGCAGGTCAGCAACTGGAAGCAGTTAATTCCTTATATTATCTAGGAGTAGGCATTAGGAGTGATTTAAAGTGGAATTACCATATCAAATTAATCGTCGGTGAAGGAGGTGCCAGGCCGAGATTCACTGGAAGAATCCTGAGGAAATGCTGTGTGAAAACAAAGGAAGTAGGTTACAGTACACTTGTTCGCCCACTGCTTGAATACTGCTCACCGGTGTGGGATCCGTACCAGATAGGGTTGATAGAAGAGATAGAGAAGATCCAACGGAGAGCAGCGCGCTTCGCTACAGGATCATTTAGTAATCGTGAAAGCGTTACGGAGATGATAGATAAACTGCAGTGGAAGACTCTGCAAGAGGGACGCTCAGTAGCTCGGTACGCTCTTCTGTTGAAGTTTCTAGAACATACTTTCACCGAGGAGTCAAGCAATATATTGCTCCCTCCTACGTATATCTCCCGAAGAGACCATGAGGATAAAATAAGAGAGTTTAGAGGCCACAAATAGGTACACCGACTATCCTTCTTTCCACGAACAACACGAGACTGGAGTAGAAGGGAGAACCGATAGAGATACTCAAGGGTCCCTCCGCCACACACCGTCTGGTGGCTTGCGGAGTATGGATGTAGATGTAGATGTAGATGTAAGGCGGTGCTAACAAACACTGCATAGGTGATATATAGGATAAAGAAATATAAATTACATGAACAGCAATTGCCACCTTCTTAAGAGATTACGGCTATAAGCCCAAAAAAAATCCATCATAAAATAAGGTGGCAAATATTACTCCCAAGAAAACTGCGTAAAGGAAACAGATAGTAGATCACTGGTAAGGGAGTATAAAAATATAATAATTAACGTCTCCCCAAACAATGTTTACCTAACATTTACCTAACATTACACCGCAATTGCACGGACAGGTGTCTACCTCAATCAAACAGGTAGAACACTTAAATGATTAAGCTTATCCCTCCAATGGAACACTTAGTCGTGTGACTAGGGCTTCCCGTAGGGTACACCGTTCGCCGGGTGCAAGTCTTTCGATTTGACGCCACTTCGGAGACTTGCGAGTCGATGGGGATGAAATGATGATGATTAAGACAGCAAAACACCCATTCCCTGAGCGGAGAACATCTCCGACCCAGCTGGGAATCGAACCTACTCCCTTAGGATTGACAGACTGTCGCGCTGACAATTTGTTTTTTAATTGTTCTCATTTTTTCGGTTTTGTTCGTTGCATTTGTTCGGTGCGGATGTCCCATGACACCCGTTCAAGTTCAGTGTTATGCCGTTGACTCAGTTTTTTATTACAGAGGGCAGCTAACCCTCTGACTGAACACGCTGAGCTACCGTGCCGGCACCACTCAGCTACTGGGGGCGGACTGAATACTTACAAGGGAACCTCCCCATCGCACCCCCCTCAGATTTAGTTGTAAGTTGACACAGGGGATAGGCCTTGAAAAACTGAACACAGATCAATCGAGAAAGCAGGAAGAAGTTGTGCGGAACTATGAAAAAATAAGCAAAATATACAAACTGAGTAGTTCATGTTAAAGATAAGTAACATCAAGGCCGACGTGAACTCCGGAGCGCCGTGGTCCCATGGTTAGCGTGAGCAGCTGCGAAGAGAGGTCCTTGGTTCAAGTTTTCCCTCGAGTGAAAATTTTAATTTTTTATTTTCAGTTTATGTGACAAACTCTTATGTTTTCATCACTTTTTTGGGAGTGATTATCACATCCACAAGAAAACCTAAATCGGGCAAGGTAGAAGAATCTTTTTACCCAATCGCCAAGTGTACAAGTTAGGTGGGTCGACAACAAATTCCTGTCTTGTGACGTGCATGCCGTCACCAGTGTCGTATAGGAAATATCAGACGTGTTTTTCTGTGGAGGAATCGGTAGACCTATGACCTTGCGATCAAATGTTTTCGGTTCCCATTGGAGAGGCACGTCCTTTCGTCTACTAATCGCACGGTTTTGCGGTTCCGTCGCAAAACAGACATTAAACTTATTACAGTGAACAGAGACGTCAATGAACAAACGGACAGATCATAACTTTGCGAAAATAAAGAAAGTAAAATTTTCACTCGAGGGAAGGCTTGAACCAAAGACCTCTCGTTCCGCAGCCGCTCCCACTAACCAGGGGACCACGGCAATCTTGAGTTCACACCCTCCTTGATGTTGGCTATCTTGCACATGGACTACTCAGTTTATATATTTTGCTTATTTTTTCATAGTTCCACACAACTTCATCCTGTTTTCTCGATTGATCTGTGTTAAGTTTTTCAAGGCCTATCCACTGTGCCAACTTATAACTAAATCTGAGGGGGGTGCGATGGGGAGGTTCCCTTGTTAGCGACTAGGCGTTACAAGCAGTGTTTCCTTGAACAAGTCCTCCGGCTCGACATCCGTCTAGAACCCAATTTCAAAACACACATTTTAATACGGGGAATTCTCCTTAAAATAAGCAGTTGGCAGTTGATAGTTGGAGTGCTGACACAAAAGCTTACAGATACTCTGCGTAAACCAGTTATGATGGCCACTGCCGTCAACTACGGCCTGCAGACGGCGCAGTGAATCGCCGAAACAGGTAGATACACAAAAAATAAGATCATAAGGACAGCTGTAAGCGTTTCATTATCTCACACAGTATTTGTGCTTGTAGCTCTATGGTAAAGAAAGATGGTGGGAACTTCGCGTAGTAAAATATAATTTTTTTCTTACGTAGCTTCATTTCCTCTTAACCCACACTCCCGCGTTTCTAGTTTCCTATTACACATGCTATCAATTCCAGGAGCAAACTGATCCAACTTCAGGAATTTTGCGAGGATCCTCTTGCTTTTCTGTCTTTGCAGTTCATTGTCAACCTTGGCCTCTTCAGTCATATTTCGACGGTTATTATGTTACAACGTTCGAGTTTTCCCTCTCCTGCCGTCCCTTTTCTCCAGGTCCTTCACGACTCCATCTATCGACGTGGTTCTCGATCTATCACGTCCTCTTTGATTCCCTGAATATTGTCATGGTTCATTTAGTTCGTAAATTACCTCGTTGCGGTCTTCAGCTCAGCGTAATCTGTGAACCCTCTAGTCGTTGATAGTTCTTCTTATGCGTGCAGAAGAGTTCAGCTTCTACTAAAACTCTCACTTTAAGGAACACTTTTACTTCAGTTAAGAAATGTTATCAAAGGTTAAGCATCTAAGCCAAACCCGTTTCGAACGAACTCCAAACTTTAAAACAAAAATTAATGCGTACGTTAAAGTTATAATCTTGTGGTCTTTGATATTCCTTGATCCCATGGTTCACGCAGAAGATTCTTTGTCGCCTCCGATTGCTTTAAACGTCATGACGCCACGTGCAGCTTTAACGGTCTTGATACACTATGGAGCCTGTACGGAACAGTTAGACAAATAACAGAATATACGGAGCAAGACTTCCTCCTTAATAAATCCTCTTACATAATAATTTAACTTCTAATTTATGAACGATTTCCTGGGTAAACAATCGAACAGATATTCTGCTAATAAAGCTCGTTCATGTATATTCAAAATTAATAGGAGATTTCATCCTCAACAAACGAACTAATTTATTTCCAAAAAGACTGCAACACATCTAGAAAATCTCTTATCCACACAAGATCATGTAATGTCCTCTTAAATAGTTCCCTGCTATTCATGCCTAGTATATCCACCGCCTACCTCAGTCCGGCTGATTTCGCTATTCTTCTAATATGTGAATCCGCATAACAGTGTTCTGCATATGGCTTTACTCCCTCCTCCATCTTCCTCTTTCACAATCTGGGCCAGCATTTCATCAATGAACCTTCCTCTTAAAGGCATTGTAACGTGTTCTGATGTTAACGACCAACTTTCTGATGCTTATGTAAGCACTGGTCATATAGGTATTTTCTAAATGGTTAATTTGGAGGTACTAGTTATGATCTGTGAGGAACATACTTCTTTAATACAAAGTAGGCTGTGTTGTTTGCTAACAATTTCCAATTAATTGTGTATGGGGGGTTATTTAGATGAGTGTCTGTCGATGCCAGATATTTAAGTTGCTCAACTCTCTTAAAGTAAAACTTACCAAAGGCTGATATTTATTTCTACTGACTTGTATAATTACGACAAGCCAGTATCTGCAGTGATTTATAAATTATCGTCTCTCTGTATAGCTGGTTTGCATCGCTCACAACCCTCTCCCAGCTAGCATTAAAAAGAAAACACGCCAGCGCATTTTCATGATGATTAAGGTTGTGAGGTAACGGGCGAGTTGCGGCGCCCTGGAAATATTCTAAGTTCAGAGTTGGCGGCCACCGTTCTGGCCGCGTTACGAGGCCGAGCTCTTTAGCATCCGGGTGGTGCCACGCAACGTCCAGAGCACGTGGTCCATCGAGCTCGTGGCTGGGAATTCCTTGGTGACGCTGTGCGTCGGGAGGGCCAAAGATGGCGGACTTTGTGAAACCTTAATGGCAGACATTTCACTGTTCGTATAGAAATTAATAGCAGCCAGATGAATCAAGATACCTCAAAAAGAAATATGTTCATTACTATTATTTGCACGATGATTCAGATTATGTAATCAAGTTTTCAATATCTTTGTTAGTCAAAGTTTAGTATCTGACGGTAAATTATATAAGTAAAACCCAGTAACGAATTTCCAAAATATAAACGCTTCATCCGATTTTGTCAATCGCCGTGTCTTTAGAAAGCTATTAGTGTAAACCTAAATCGGTATGAATTAAGGGCATGTAACTTTAAGAGTACATGAGTTATTGGTGGTCAAATTGGCAGATTACTATCGATCGCGCCAGGCCATAGGTACTCCACCGTTACATGAGAAAACGGTAGCAGCAAGCTTATAAATATATTTATTCATCTATGTATTTGTTCATATCCGATATATACTATTCATGAGTCAGCAGCTCGTGGTCGTGCGGTAGCGATCTCGCTTCCCACGCCCGGGTTCCCGGGTTCGATTCCCAGCGGGGTCAGGGATTTTCTCTGCCTCGTGATGACTGGGTGTTGTGTGATGTCCTTAGGTTAGTTAGGTTTACGTAGTTCTAAGTTCTAGGGGACTGATGACCATAGATGTTAAGTCCCATAGTGCTCAGAGCCATTTGAGCCACTATTCATGAAGAAATTGGTTAATTATTTACTGTGTTTTAGAAAGCCCAGAGACATTAGGCTACTGGCCTACCTTTTGTTTCTATTCCTTTGATATATGTTTATTTAGTTTGTTTATGTATTTAATGAAGTTTGATAGAGCGTGTGCATGGTCCACCCGTAGCAACATTTATTTAATTTCAAGTTATTTAAATGTAAATCCATTATTTCGTATGTGTTTGAATAAATTTGGGAGTGTATGTTGAATTGGAGACATGCAGGGAGGGCTCTAGCCAATTACAGCGCTCGTAAATGGGGAGACTGGAGGCCGGCCGAAGTGGCCGTGCGGTTAAATGCGCTGCAGTCTGGAACCGCAAGACTGCTACGGTCGCAGGTTCGAATCCTGCCTCGGGCATGGATGTTTGTGATGTCCTTAGGTTAGTTAGGTTTAACTAGTTCTAAGTTCTAGGGGACTAATGACCTCAGCAGTTGAGTCCCATAGTGCTCAGAGCCATTTGAACCATTTTTTTTTGGGGAGACTGAAGCGAGTTCGGAGGAGAGGGCTGGGAAGTACGGCACAGGACACGGGAGTGAGCGCTGAACGCGGACAGTACAGCGACGGACTCTCAGTCGGCGGAAAGAGTTGGACAGTGGAGTAGTTTGCGCGTGGTAGCGGAGGATACAATTATTTCGGAGTGCCAAATTGTGCACTTGTGAGGTTTCCCTTGCTTCTACAGTGAAGACGTAGTGTGGCTTTAGAAGTGAATATCTCGTGAGCTACGTTGTTGTTCATAGCTAATTACGTGCAGTAGGAATCTATTGGTTCAAATAGCTCTCAGCACTATGGGACTTAACATCTGCGGTCATCAGTCCCCTAGTACTGAGAACTACTTAAACCTAACTAACCTAAGGACATCACACAACACGCAGAGGCAGAGGAGATCCCTGACCCCGCCGGAAATGGAACCCGGGAACCCGGGCGTGGGAAGCGGGAACGCTACCGCACAACCACGAGCTGCGGACTAGGAATCTATTGTTTCCCTGTTATTCAACTTATATTTTATTTAATTGCAGGGCCATCGACAACAATAGATGTATTGCAGAAATATACTGCATTCTCCAAAATACTTCTACTATCGTATTCATCATTTAAAGTCGTTAAGATAGTACCTGCAGGTTCTATTTAATTGCGGTCTTTCATTTATAAATTTATATGTTCATAATCCGCAATTGCCGAGTGATAGAAACCTTCGACCATTCGATTCATGTGCGTATTCTTATCTTATACTGCAGACTCAGCAGTATTTGGCCTCTAATGTGGCAACTACGTATCCCAGTCCCTAGACAACGAAACCAGCCAGAACTTTTAGTACTGCAACTCTGAGTCGGAGCGTGCGTAGTAATTTTTTTATGTTTATTTTTATTTTTATTTATTTATTTTTTAGTTTTTGAAAGCCCACAAGGTCTACATTTTCATACGCAGACTCTATCACCTGCTGGCAAGCATATCATAGCTACTGTCAATGTTTCAACAATGCCACATCCGAAGAGTATAAGAAACCACCGAGACTGAAAACACTAAGAGTGATTTGGCACCGCTGTGTTGTTCTGCTGGAGTAGGCGGGTGTGTTCATCCTTTCTATAAGCGCAGTCCGAGTTTCAGCACCGCAAAGTAATCACGCGATTATCGGACCGAGAAAACACTGAAGATAAATCTCGTTCATAAACATCTTCAAAAAACTGACGAAAACGTCGGATATTGGGTGTGGTCTTGTGACATCAAACAAACGTTTAAAAATAAGGTTGATGGATGACCTGTTAAACTTATGCACTTTCACCCTACATTCAATTATGACTGAAGATTTGCACATACGAAGGTTTGTGCGAAAATGGTGCTGAAAACCTTACAACTGATCAGAAAGACAATCGAAGATACTGTAAGACGTCATGGTCTCCTGACCTTCATTGCTTACATATTCCGCCCTCACAATCATATTCCGCACATCAAGACGCTTCATTCGAACCCAAACTCTATAAGATAAAGTCAATGTTGTATGAATTCATGCCATAACAAGTAAATCGCAAATGAGCACCGAGCATGAAATACTCGTGGCTGGCGTACACACACACACACATTCAAGACATGACTGTCAAAAAAGCTTTTAGTTCGGGAGATGCAAACTGCATGCCAGGAGGCCAGTCCCTTCAGAGCACGAGTCAACCTATCTACGTTGGCCAGAGACCGCCTGTAGAGCACGCAGCGTTTGCCCGAGAGAAAGGGAGAATTACCCCGTGTTCGACTTAAAAGCAAATTCCGCTACATTTTGTGCGAGCGCCCAGCCTACGCATTCTTTACAAACATAGCATGCAGTTTCAGAGGCTTTCACAGTGAGACAGAAAACGCAAAACGCCGATGCTACAGATTTCTGAATTGGTCGCCTTAAACGAAACGTCATTCTCCAGTTTTAGAAGAGCATTGTTGATTGGCAGACGATAATCCTGACGCCTTGAGCTGAAGGAGTAATGGAAGAGACTGAAAGGTATACCCCTTCTTGTGTGGCGTGGGGAGGGGCCATTCCGTTGTTGCTATTGGAGCGAGAACACGTGACGAGAGCACATGCGCTCGTAATTTTACTCAAAGAGCGAGGAACAAGTCTCTCCTCAGTACTTCACTAGGAGGGCACCTCGGTCAAGAGCGAATCGGAGTGCGACTCTATACTGAGTCCTTGTGATTAAACATTGTTCACTGTGTTGGCCGCCACACTTATTGTGTGGTGTGAACGGAGAGAGTTATAGTTAAACGCATGCGAGCGAATTTTTGAGTAGCATCGCAGTGGACTGGTTATCTGACCGGTGTACCACGCCAATAGTTAGACTAGGGGCGAATAGGAGTCCTTGACTTCGTCAAGGTGTAGGGAGAGCTTGATTGGCGAAGGTCAATCCAGATAGAACAAGAGTTATCTTATTTGTGAGCAGCGAGCAATGCAGACAGCAGTAATCGCAGCTAATGGTACTGTGAGCTACAGCTCTCGCGAGCCCCATATTTCCTCCACAACAGTACACTTCACTGCACTTCACATGCGACAGCCTCGACCGTACCTAGCAACATTCTAACGGATAATTTTTCAAGTTGAGTAGGCGCAGCTCTCAGCCATTCTGCCAAGTCAATAACAATCTTAAACTTAAAACTTAGTATAGAAATTTCATTAGCGAATCCTATCCTGAAGAGGTAACTTCACATTCCAAAAAGAACCTGGAAATAGCTTGTTCAGTTCATAACTAAAAGTGACATTGTGATTTCTCAGAATTTTTGCAAAAAAATTAAAATTTTCGTTAGTTTCAAGTTTTTCTTACACTAACTAGCACTACTCCAGTACCCAAGTATCCCACTAGTTACGTAACAAACTTTGTGAAATTTTGTGTCATTTCCTTACAGTGGACGACTCCAGAAGATATTGCTGAAAGTTTTTCAGGCATTTCTCTTTAGAACGTTAGGAGCGTCTGTCTGACTTCTGTAGTAGTTTGGGGTGGAAACTGCATCTTGCAGGAGCCACAGGGTAAAGGGTACATCTCAGATTAATGCGTTGCACAGAATGACAGAATAACAGCCATGTCGCTCACAGGAAATGGCGACCCTGCCAGGATAGGTAATATAGGTAAGCTACCAGGATATAAAAGTGTCAGGACAGTTAGGTACAGCAGGTCGCAGCAGTAGCACTTTGAAGAACTTTCTTTCGTGTATTAAATATCTATTTGCAAAGATTGGGATCAGAATAGATACAGGTAGTTATGAAAGGAGAATTGCAGGGAAAAGGGCGTGTGTTATTGTGTTGGAAAATTTTGCACTTTTTTCCCATTTTTGTGTAGCTGTGAGGGCATAGGACTTTCAGGTGATAGGCGCAGACGCAAAGTGACACAGAGATGCAGTGCGACGCAGCATCATATAAGTTAGAATTAAGAAATAACATTTTTCTCCGTTTGCAAGCGCACAGGTGGACATTGGAGACTGTAGGATAGCAGACAGAACATTAGCCGAGAAGTCACGACGTTGTTGTTGTTGGTTCAACCAACTGATACGTGATAGTACAGATTTGTAGATAGGGTTGTGGTGTGTTGAAAGAATTTCCATGTTAATGAGAGCACAAGCCAAAAGGTTACATGAGAGACAGCAAGTAGACAAGACGGGGGAGAATCAACCAGCAAGTAAACGAACTTATTGAGATTAGGACAGAAGGTGAACCCGAGAATAGGACAGACGGTGAATGAGAGAATAGGAATGTCGGGGAGCTGCAGAATCAGCAGCCTCAGTTAGACTGGGATAAAATTGAGGCAGGTCAGACAGATGGAAATCGAAGGCACGAGAACATCGAATTTCCAGAATATGAAATTCCAGGTAGGGCACATTCTGAGCCAGAAATAGACAGCCCACGTAGGAAATGGTAAAGATTAGAAGCGAAACGAGCACAGGAAACGAGTTTGTTTGCCGCATATTCAGGGACAGAATACGCATCAATACAGTCAATGAACCGGCAGTTGGCTAACGCTCAAAGAGAAGTAGACAGTGAGGAAGAGGGGGAACATTTAGAATACGTCGAACCTATCGTACACATTCTAAATATGCCCCAACAACAGACACAGAATTTTGCAGAGTTACGTCGCGCCACGAAAAGGTTCCGTAACAGACACAAATGTACCTTCAAACACAAGACATACCCAACAGAAAGGGAAGAATGTGGAGTAGTTTGCGCCACGTAATCGTTCAATGACAAGCGCAACTAGTCCTCAACACAGACAGCACGGGTTATTGCAGTTATCAAACTTACAAACGCCACAGCATAGCCCAGTAAACTACGTAACTGAACGAGTAGAAAACAATAGATCTAGCAAACATAGTTCAGCAGAAGGTACTGTTACAGGACGGGACACGATCATGGAGATGTTACAAAAAATGAACGCTAGTATGACGAAACAGAATCAGGATATTAAGAAACAGAATCATGATATTAATACACAGATAACGAAACAGAATACACAGATGACAAAACAATATCAGGAATTGAAACAGGATAATCAGGCTATTAAGACACAGATCCAAGAGGTTAAAATCCAGATGGAAGAAGGAATCGCCAGAATTGATAGTCAGATCACTCAGAAAAACAAACACGCGAAAGATTCAAGAGAAAGAATTCAGGTACTAACACTAGGTCAGCAGCAATTACGCATTGACGTGGACAACGTCCAATTCGACATCGTAAACGTTGACTAAAAGGTGGAACGTTTTATGAAAAAAGCCACTCGAACAGCAACACAAATTTCGGAAGTACAAGCAATTCAATGCAAGGTCGCAAAGCTTGCAGTGAAAAAATATGATCAGCGATTCAATAAAATAGAACTTAAAAACAAGGATCAGTTTGAAAAGCTTCGAACAGAGTAGATGCAAACTATCGAAGAAAAGATCGACACCGATTGCACCTGTAGCGAAACAACTGACACGTCAAGCATTATTTCAGTACACGAACACGCGCCGTCTGAGAAAGTTCATGTATAACCAAGGCTAGACGTAACACTCGTGCAGAAATCGAAACAGTAAACCCCGATTAAAGCAATACATGACATGCCACAGAACCAGGCACAGCATCTAGAAAAACGGAACACATACACTCAGCCGATACCAGTCGAAAGAAAGGCAACTGAACCAGTAAACCCAGTGACACAACATAATAGCAGCACAGGTACTATACCGCGAACGACGAGAGTAGAGACACACGAACAACAGTTTTGTTCACCAATGACACGATATGACCCGGATATGAGTCAGGAAATTGAGAATAGGCAGACAGGCAGTAGATTACCAGAAAATAAACACGACGACATAAGCAGTGGCAGATAACTTGAGTCCTTGAATCAGCCACAAACCGGATTTATGAGTAGATATGATACAGACCACTTCCTTACAGTTAGAAAATTTCAACACTTCAAAGAAGAAGGCGATAGCTTGCATGCACGCACATTCATCGAGCAGTTTCAAACCACTGGAGCGTAGCTCACAAACTTGGCTTCATTTGTGCAGACATGTCAGGGACAGTAGCAGAGGTAATGCAAAACATCACGGCTGTCTGTACGTCTTATCTACAGTTCAGACCAGCACTTCTCGAAAGATGTTGGTCTAAGTAGGCGCAAAACAAAATTAAATACGAGTTACTTCAGATGACACCATATGAAAACTTAGTAGAGAAAAGCGTGGTAAAATTCTTTGATACAATGGATAAAAAGAATCAATGCCTAGACAAACCATACAGTAACTGAGAGTTGATACGTCTATGTAGAATGAAATTACCGGTAAAATATCAACAGGCGACAGTAGGAAAAAATGAAAATACCGAAGAATTCAAAGAGGTTTTAAGGGAACTTGAATTTATGTTTAAAGAAGACGAGGTGAAAGAAAAAAGAAAGGAAAGGGAACAGCAAAAGGAGAGGACTAGGAACGAGTATTCCAGTAATAATAATTGTAATCCTAACACCAATAATTTCAGGAAATTTAAGAGACAAGGACAGTGGCACAATGAAGACACTTGGCACAGAAACGATAACCAGAATAATTGGTACCGAAGTAGGAACGGTAATGGACACACTTACAGTGGCGGATATGGGTTTAGGAATGAAAATGCCAACGGTAAAGGGTACATTGAAAGAGGTTACGACGTTAGCAACTGGCGAGACCAGGGCGCGAATAATTACCGAAGAAATTCTGGTCCACAGAGACAAGAGCAACACAGCAAAGAGAAACCACAAGTAGAAGTTAGGCCACTGAATACTGCAAAACGTAAAGATTGAAGTTAGAAATGCGGATGTGGTTAGGCAAATTAATGTCCACCCCATCTTATACTAACCACTAAATAAAAAATAAATTAATAGATCAACAAAATAACACATTAATTAAAAGAAAAAGACACACAATACACACTAACAATCCCTTGTAGTATCAAGTACGCTACAACATGCACACAAACAATAAACAGTACACAACAATTAAAAGAATGAAGAAGTGGTAGGCTACAAAAATGATAGATATATGCTTCAATTAAATTATCATATGTGAAATAAATGATAATTTTCTTCATTTTTATAAACAGTGCGTTGTTTAGAGTCAAAATCTCTTGTTATTTGTATAAAACAAAACATTGTAAAAAATTTCTCTACACGAAAAAAGGGACCTCCACCAACACCAATCACCAGCTCCCTTAACACCAGATGCTTCGAGATAGCGACAGAGAGGGTACAGACATATTGAGAAAGCACTTAGAGCAGTAACCACAGCATGAAAACCAACGACACACTGGAAATGCAGGTTGCAACCAGGTTGGACTTCAGGAGGAGGACGTGCAGCACGGACATTTCATATGTCACGACACTGCTACACAACGGAAGAGCGTGGGGAGAATCATAATATAACGAGACGACAATCAAGGTACAAAAAATTACTAAGATCTAAAAACCCATCAAGTAACTTTTCGAAAGGCAGTCAGATCCTACACATCCAATATCTCTCCTACACCAAAATTCACATATTCTTAGCCCAAGAAGAACAGAAGAATGCTAGAAAGAAGAGAGGAACAGCAGACGCAAGATGAAGAAGGACAGAAGACAGCATGATACCTTTCTCTCCTATCCTACAAAGCAAATTGCTACAAACATCTTTCCATGAACATTGGGGCATGGCAACTACTACAACCACCTCTCCAAAAATAAGCCTTGAATCGTCAAACAAATACAAGAGAACGGCAAACGGAATATTAAATAGCACCAACCAACATTGTCTAGAAATAGATTCAGCAAAATGATTAGTATTCTCCCTACCATATCATCAAATTGCCACATCGAACCAGATGTGAAGTACCAAGCCGTCACAGCACAATAGTGGGTGACGATCGTCGGTAGTCAACTACAATCATCGAACTGCCATACCGTCCCAGGTGTGACAGCAAAGGAGTACCAAGACATCACTGTTATGTAGTAAACCACAGTCATCATCATCGGTTAAAAGTGCCACCACACGATGACCATGTCAACAAGTAAGACCCGGCATCGCATGCTAGAGTGCTTCTCTCGTGATTTGTGACACCCATACAAATGGGTCGACGCCTTCTAGTATTTCAGTGGGGATCGTCGTGCACAGAAACTGACGCAGCACAAAACGAAAAGACTGGTATAATGCAAATGTAGAGATAAGAAAATGATATATTTGAAAAATATTTTTTTCCTTTTTTTGTAAAAGTAATTATTTTATCATATATGTAAAGCCCATAATGTGATAGAGACCTTAAAATATTATTTAAGGAAAATTAATTAGTATAAGTAGATAATCTCAAAAATCCCTGTAAAGCCAAGTTAGTTTTTTATATAAAAAAGGTTTTGGTTAATCATAGGTTGAAAGAGGATTGAATAAAGAAAAAAAACACTTCTTCACTCTTAAAACAGTGACACAAAAAAAAGAAAAATAATGCCTACATAAATAAAACAAAGTCACACAACATAGCTTTTGTGAACGTTCACACGAAGCTTAACTAAAGACCAGACATAACCACACTAAAACATGATACACTGTATACTAACGAGTTTAGAAAAATTTGTATTGTAAAAACAATTTCTGGAAATGAAAACGAAAAGCAGATACACGTACTGGCAACGACAAAGAATAACAACCTCTGTAAAGTCTATATTTGCCTAACAACAAAACATAAGTCCTAGAATTAAAAAATAGAAACAATAGCTATAAAGAAATCATTAGAATAAATTGTTAAGAATGGCTGAGACAAGTGTATAGGAAAATCTAGAAGAACAGTTTTTCCCCACTTTGTCAATGTTTTCCTCAGCATTGACAAACCCCAGACAAACATTTTGTCAGAAGGAGAGAGGTATTTAAAACGTCATGGTATCCTGACCTTCACTGCTTACATATTCCGCCCTCACAATCATATTCCGCACATCAAGACGCTTCATTTGAACCCAAACCCGACAAGATAAAGTCAATGTTGTATGAATTCATGCAAACGATATGCAAATAACAAGTAAATCGCAAATGCGCACCGAGCTTTAAACACACGAGGCTGGCGTACATGCACACATTCAAGACACGACAGTCACAAAAGCTTTTAGTTCTTGAGAGGCAAACTGCACACCAGGAGGCCGATCCCTTCAAGGGACGAGTCAACCTATCTACGTTGGCCGGCGACCACCCGTAGAGCAGACAGCGTTTGCCCGAGTGAAAGGGAGAACGACCCCGTGTTCGGCCTAAAATGCAAATCCTGCTACATTGTGTGCGAGCGCCGAGACTACGCATTCTTCACAAACATAGCATGCAGTTTCAGAGGTTTTCACAGGGAGACAGCACACGCCAAACGCCAATGCTACAGATCTCTGGATTGGTCGCCTTACACGAAACGTCATTCTCCTGTTTTAGAAGAGCAATGGTGATTGGCAGAAGATGTTCCTGACGCCTTGAGCTGAAGGAGAAATGGAAGAGGCTGAAAGATATACCCCTTCTCGTCTGGCGTGGAGAGGGGCCATTTCGTTGTCGCTCTTGGAGCGAGAACATGTAACGAGAGCATGTTAGCTTGTAATTTTAATCAAAGAGCGAGGAACAAGTCTCTCCTCAGTACTTCACTAGGAGGGCACCTCGGTCGAGAGCGAATCGGAGTGCGACTCTATACTGAGTCCTTGTGATTAAACATTGTTCACTGTGTTGGCCGCCACACTTATTGAGCGGTGTGAACGACAGAGTTATAGTTAAACACCTGCGAGCGAATTTTTGAGTGGCATTGCGGCGGACTGGTTATCTGACCGGTGTACCACGCCAATAGTTAGACTAGGGGCGAGCACGAGTCCTTGACTTCTTCAAGACGTAGGCAGAGTTTGATTGGCGAAGGTCAATCCAGATAGAGCGAGAGTTATCTTACTTGTCAGCAGCGAGCGGCGCAGACAGCAGTAATCGCAGCTTACAGTATTGTGAGGTACAGCTCTTGCGAGCCCCATATTTCCTCCACAACAGTACACTTCACCGCATTTCACGCGCGACAGCCTCGACCGTACCTAGCAACATTCTAACGGATAATTTTTCAAGTTGAGTAGGCGCAGCTCTCAGCCATTCTGCCAAGTCAATAACAATCTTAAACTTAGTTCAAAATGGTTCAAATGGCTCTGAGCACTATGGGACTTAACAACTGAGATCATCAGTCCCTTAGAACTTAGAACTACTTAAACCTAACTAACCTAAGGACATCACACACATCCATGCCCGAGGCAGGATTCGAACCTGCGACCGTAGTAGTCACGCAGTTCCTGACTGAAGCGCCTAGAAGCGCACGACCACCGCGTCCGGCTTAAAGTTAGTATAGGAATTTCATTAGCGAATCCTATCCTTAAGAGGTAACTTCACATTCCAAAAAGAACCCGGAAATAACTTGTTCAGTTCATAACTAAAAGTGCCATTGTGATTTCTCAGAATTTTTGCAAGAAAATAAAATTTTTCGTTTGTTTTTTGTTTTTTCTTACACTAACTAACACTACTTCAGTACCCAAGTATCCCTCTAGTTACATAAGAAACTTTGTGAATTTTTGTGTCATTTCCTTACAGCAGACGACTCCAGAAAATATTTATTGCTGAAAGTTTTTCAGGCATTTCTCTTTATAACGTTAGGAGCGTCTGTGTGACTAGTAGTGCGGGAGTGGTAATTGCATCTTCCAGGAGCCACAGAGTAAAGGATACATCTCTGATTAATACGTTGCGCAGAATGACAGAATAACACCCACGTCGCTCACAATACGGGTGCATTGATTTTCTCGAGAGAATTGCCAATAACCACAAATGGTTCAGTCATGCAGTTTCGGATGATTTAACCGGAATTTTTGAGTACATTTGTAAGGCAAAGCGAGGAAGTGAGGAGTGGCCCACAGAGACATCGCCTCGACCGAGAAAAGCTCGAATGAGCAAATTAAAGATTAAAACAATGTTGATTTACTTTTTTGGCAGCAGGGGTATCAGGCATAAAGATTGTGTTCCTCCAGGACTAACAGTCAACCAGGTGTTTTACATAGATGTCGTATATGTTCTTGAAAGGCTCAGGAAAAGGGTGAATCGAGTGAGACACTGCAGAAAGTGGACGCTGCATCATGACAGTACCCCATGTTACATGATCACTTCCATCACGGAATTTTCTGGTTCCTCTCGTTCCTTAGCCCCACTGTTCACCTAATCTGTGTCCTTGTGACTCTTCTTTTCCCGAAACTGAAAAATATCCTTAAAGCATGTCAGTTTGAGACACTGAAAAATATTCAGAGGGATGTACACACATGTTAAGGGCCCTACCAGTTGAAGTCATTCAGCGTCGAGCCATGGCTGGAAAGAACAAATAAAAACGTTGAAATGAGTGTGAATCCCTAAAGGGAACAAACTGTTCACGTCATCAGTCCCTAGACTTACAAGCTAATTATACTAACTGTCCCTAGACATACAAACAAATAAAACTAACTTATGCTAAGAACAAACACACAACCATGCCCGAGGGAGAACTCGAGTCTCCGGCGGGAGGGGCTGCGCAATCCGTGACATAGCGCCTCAAACCGTTGGCCACGCGGCGCGGCAAGAACAACTCCGCCGTTTTATAGCTGTCGAAGGGGACTACTTTGAAGAGGAACTACTGTTGTTTGAAACAAATAAAAACTTTGGCAAATAAAAACTTAGTCTCATTATTTTTCTCACACACGTCGTACGCCTCACATGTAAAGACAACTAATGTTAGAAACGCATTTTCGTAATGCACTTGAGCGTTGGTACAGTGTAAGTGATTTCAGAAATTTCCAATTTCTCGATTGTAAAAATATCGGTACATATTTGTACGAAGTACACTACTGGCCATTAAAATTGCTACACCAAGAAGAAATGCAGATGATAAATGGGTATTATTTGGACAAATGTATTACACTAGAACTGACATGTGATTACATTTTCACGCAGTTTGGGCGCACAGATCGAGAGAAATCAGTACCCAGAACAACCACCTCTGGCCGTAATAACGGCCTTGATACGCCTGGCCATTGAGTCAAACAGAGCTTGGATGGCGTGTACAGGTTCAGCTGCCCATGCATCTTCAACATGATACCACAGTTCATCAAGAGTAGTGACTGGCGTATTGTGACGAGCCAGTTGCTCGGCCACCATTGGCCAGACATTTTCAATTGGTGAGAGATCTGGAGAATGTGCTGGCCAGACAAGCTGTATCCAGACAAGCCCGTTCAGGACCTGCAACATGCGGTCGAACATTATCCTGCTGAATTGATGGATTTCACAGGATCGAATACATCTGAAATGTAACGTCCACTGTTCAAAGTGCCATCAGTGTGAACAAGAGGTGACCGAGACGTGTAATCAATGGCACCCCATACCATCACGCCGGGTGATACGCCAGTATGGCGATGACGAATACACGCTTCCAATGTGTGTTCACCGACATGTCGCCAAACACGGCTGCGACCATCATGATGCTGTAAACAGAACTTGGATTCATCCGAAAAAATTACGTTTTCCGATTCGTGCACCCAGGTTCGCCGCTGAGTACAAATACGCTCCTGTCTGTGATGCAGCGTCAAGCGTAACCGCAGCCATGCTCTCCGAGCTGATAGACCATAGTGCTATCATGATGCTGTAAACAGAACCTAACTTCATCAGAAAAAATGACGTTTTGCCATTCGTGCTCCCAGGTTCGTCGTTGAGTACATCATCGCAGGCGCTTCTGTGTGTGATGCAGCGTCAAGGGTAGCCGCCGCCATGGTCTCCGAGCTACTGCAAACGTCGTCGAACTGTTAGTGCAGATGGTTGTTGTCTTGCAAATGTCCCTATTTGTCGACGCATGAATCGATCTGTTACAGCCATGCGGATAAGATGCCTGTCATCTCGACTGCTAGTGATACGGGGGATGTTGGGATCCAGCACGGCGTTTCGTATTACCCTCCTGAACCCACCGATTCCATATTCTGCTAACAGTCACTGGATTTCGACCAACGCGAGCAGCAATGTCGCGATACGATAAACTGCAATCGCGATAGGCTACAATCCGACCTTTATCAAAGTCGGAAACGTGATGGTAGGCATTTCTCCTCCTTACACGAGGCATCACAACAACGTTTCACCAGGCAACGCCGGTCAAGTGCTGTTTGTGTATGAGAAATCGGTTGAAAACTTTCCTCATGTCAGCACGTTGTAGGTGTCGCCACCGGCGCCAACCTTGTGTGAATGCTCTGAGCAGGTAATCATTTGCATATCACAGTATCTTCTTCCTGTCGGTTAAATTTCGCGTCTGTAGCACGTCATCTTCGTGGTGTAGCAATTTTGATGGCCAGTGGTGTATTTACAATTAAAAGAGAGAGGGAGGAAGCACAGTGCCTGACCAGCGCCACTCTGACATCATACGGAGGAAACGAGGTACCGTCACCCGCTCAGAAGAGCAGTCTGGTGGGCTGCCTGCCCGGTGGTTACGTGCAAATGAATGAAAATATCGCCTGCGGTGGCGGGCAGACGCAGCAGCGGACGTTAGCTGTAGCAGCGCTGTGGCAGCAATCAAGCGCGCCGAGCCGCGCCGCTAATGAGCCATCTGGCGGCCATTAGCGCAGACCGCCAATGACGTTCTGCAGCGCAGGACGCGCATCAGCTGGCGCCAGGGAGCACGGCCGCCGCCATTTGCCAGCCCGCCAGAGAGCAGTAGTAGCTCTCTCTCTCTCTCTCTCTCTCTCTGTCTCTGTCTCTCCTTCACTGCCCGCGCGTATCAGTACGGACCGCAGAAGCTATTGTGTGACCTACTTATAAGCAAAGATCGTGCCGTGCTTCTATGTCTCGCAAGGTTCATTTTAAGGAGTGATATGAAAAGTCGACCAAAGATGTATAAAAACAGTGCAGTGTAATGACCATTTCTCCTATAGAATCGATTGCAAGGGCACTTTATAATGTGTCTGAGTTTACTAAAATGCTGTATACCAGAGAGACTTGTATCACAGTTACTGAGCCTGCCAGTGGGAAAACAGTCTTATACTGCTGAAGGACAAATAAAAATAAATACAGGGTTATTACAAATGATTGAAGCGATTTCACAGCTCTACAATAACTTTATTATTTGAGATATTTTCACAATGCTTTGCACACACATACAAAAAATCAAAAAGTTTTTTTAGGCATTGACAAATGTTCGATATGTGCCCCTTTAGTGATTCGGCAGACATCAAGCCGATAATCAAGTTCCTCCCACACTCAGCGCAGCATGTCCCCATCAATGAGTTCGAAACCATCGTTGATGCGAGCTCGCAGTTCTGGCACGTTTCTTGGTAGAGGAGGTTTAAACACTGAATCTTTCACATAACCCCACCGAAAGAAATCGCATGGGGTTAAGTCGGGAGAGCGTGGAGGCCATGACATGAATTGCTGATCATGATCTCCACCATTACCGATCCATCGGTTTTCCAATCTCCTGTTTAAGAAATGCCGAACATCATGATGGAAGTGCGGTGGAGCACCATCCTGTTGAAAGATGAAGTCGGCGCTGTCGGTCTCCAGTTGTGGCATGAGCCAATTTTCCAGCATGTCCGCGGGCTACGCGTGAAACTTGCACGCACGCGTTCAACCGTTTCTTCGCTCACTGCAGGCCGACCCATTGATTTCCACTTACAGAGGCATCCAGAAGCTTTAAACTGCGCATACCATCGCCGAATGGAGTTAGCAGTTGGTGGATCTTTGTTGAACTTCGTCCTGAAGTGTCGTTGCACTGTTATGACTGACTGATGTGAGTGCATTTCAAGCACGACATACGACTTCTCGGCTCCTGTCGCCATTTTGTCTCACTGCGCTCTCGAGCGGTTTGGCGGTAGAAACCTGAAGTGGGCTTCAGCCGAACAAAACTTTATGAGTTTTTCTACGTATCTGTAGTGTGTCGTGACCATATGTCAACGAATGGAGCTACAGTGAATTTATGAAGTCGCTTCAATCATTTGTAATAGCCCTGTACATAAAATCTATAAAGCTGTAGTGTGAATGAATTACTCGGCGGTATACAGAGTATTGGGAAATTCCAAATTTCTAGGGCTTTTAGAGGAAAGTGAGTATAGAATATTTTGAAGTGGAACCCACGTCCGGAAACGTTCCGTTTCGGTGTTACGACCATTTGAAAAAGTGTAGGTAACGTGCACTCTTTTACAAGTAATTGATTAGGCGTCACCCAGTACATCGTTTGTTTTACACTTCAACTCACTAATAGCCAAAGAAATTGCTCTAGTGGTGTTTGTTGATGGATTCTCTGCAACATGGTGCAGTACGGCCTCTTCCAATTCTGGTGTACGGCATCTCCTTGGAGCAGCACAGTCAAACCTGCTAACGGTGAAGGTACCCTTCGTCGAAACCGTTGCGAAATTGTGGCGAAAAGGGTATGTGACGGTGTCGGACGACGTGGAAATCGATCTTCATAAAGGCGACGAACGACTCCTCATTCCTGTGAGGTTCGCCATTCAGAAGGATCGTGTCGGTGTATTCCGCAAACGTGTAAGCACTCACATTGCTCTTACACACACAGACACGTCAGGAAGGCTCGAACCACGTCAGAGAGGTAGGCTAGAAATCAAATGATGTCGGCCGATCCGACGCAACGACCCCCCACTGTGAGTAACGTCGTGTGCCTACTTGGAAAACATGCTTTCAAACGACTGTAGCACGGATACGGTACGTTTGAAGACGTGAGTTACTACTCAAAATATTATCTACTCACTTCCTTCTACACGTCCTCGAAGAGTGTAACGGAGATTTCCGACCACCGTTTAGAAACCGATATAGAGTTTATTTCAATATGTTAAAATTTGGGCATCTGAAGATCCGTCGGGTCTCTGTTAGACAAACTGACAGAGTCTAATCCCACATTTGTAATCCCATATACCCCTGTCATGAAGCAAGAAGATGGCACTTCATTCCAACCCGATATCGAGACCTCCACACCGTAAGGATTGTACTTCCGAACGTCGGCGTTGAGTGTGCCTAGATTATCGTCCAGCTGAACGTTCAGAAACGATGCGACTTGTGCATACGGTGATTGTGCCTTTATGCGGTGTACGCGGTCGCAGCGCACTTCAGCGCCAGTTGTCGGCTGTAACTGGCTCGCAAATCACCCCGTTTACGAAATGGACGGTTTTAAAATTCCTACGTTAGCTCAAATAAACGCACTTTCCTTCTTTGTCCATACACTACTGATGTTGTTCTGTCCGTAGTACATATAAATAAAAGTTTCAATATGCATGAAGAAGACACAAGGCAGAAAGGGAAGTACCATGTCCAGTCAGTAAGGACATCAGCTTATAATAGTAGTACGATGCAAATTTGCAGTTGTTTTCCACGTAATACCAAAATCATTTCAATATTATCACATGTTGGCAAACGGCCAACGTCATTCTAATTTAATAATTGTTCTATTCAGTAACAGAACCATTACAGCACGTGTAATATAACACTTGAAACAAAAAAGGGCAAAATATCTTACTGCAAGTGGTGCTGGCTGTCTTGCGGATAAAACCAATCGAACAGACGTACTTCTCGGAAAGGACGCACTTCTTTTTACACAACATCGAATGTTGTAGACTATTCTTCTGTTGAACTATTAAGGAAGTGTGACAACCTGTTAGAAAATGCGAAGGTTAGTAAAAAAAAATTTGATCCATTGCAATGCAAAGCAGCAGTACATCATGTTTCACGTTGCTGATCTAGCTCTCATTAGCCGGCCGGTGTGGCCGAGCGGTTCTAGGCGCTTCAGTCTGGAACCGCGCGACCGCTACGGTCGCAGGTTCGAAACCTGCCTCGGGCATGGATGCGTGTGATGTTCTTAGTTTAGTTAGGTTTAAGTAGTTCTAAGTTCTAGTGGGCTGATGACCTCAGATGTTAAGTCCCATAGTGCTCAGAGCCATTTGAACCATTTGAACTCATTACACTACGCCATTCACAAATGGGTTATGACCGTGGTTTTTTCCTAGGATCCGCTGAAAGTTCCAGACGTAAATATGTTATTAAGTGACACTTCACTATAACAAAATGTTCAAGAACAATGCGTTTTTGATGGATTCTAAATATTCCGTCGCCTTCATAATTTGCAAGTTACAACAATTCATTAACCACCAATGAAGTTTATCGTCATTTCATTGCGACAAGTCGTACAATTAACTACGGGTTTTCAAGAGATCAGTAATTCTCTGGTGATCAGAAACCGTATTAATGCATAAGGGCTTTATTTTGAAGCCAAAATGGCGTCTCGCTATTCTGTACTGAAGACAGGTGGTGTCATCCGACGTAGGTGGCTTTCATCCATCTCACTGGTCTACGATCAAAAGCACATTCAGAATATCTGACATGGTAGATATTGCCCTGCATGCGGAAAGACTCGCAGACGTGTTTTTCCCCATCTACGACGTCAGAAACACGGCACGCTCAACAATCGAATGTACGGTCCGTGTGCTGAGGGCTTAAACTCGATCAACTCCATGTCAGAAACCTCTCCCCCTGTGATACGTTCAGACCAAGCCCACCAAAACTTATATAATAATCCTGTAAATAATCATAACTTCCCCATCTCTACACATATTCTATACTAATCTGTTCGCATACAGGTCTCGCTCATCCATTCGTCCACTAAAGTTTTGAATGTATAGTACGAGAGGACTCATTGGCTGGCTGCAGGCTTCCGCTCGCTGAGGCTCCTCCATGCTACCTGCTGCCATGAACAAAGGGAAGTATGCTGCAGGTAGGTGTACCCTGTATAGTTACAACAGTTTCCAGTAGGGAGCAGACTAGTCTGGCAGGTCAACCTGTTCCGTTTGCAAGGAGCACCACTAGATGCCACTAGGAGTGACAAAGCGAGTAACAGTACTGGACAGTAACCATACCTTCCTTATCTCCCACAGTTCTCATCCTCTATAGTCTCCACCCCTTCACCGGGTCAGCTTCGGACATAAGACTCTCCATCTTTTCCTGGCCTCCCACCAGGTTTCCCTCTCCACTCTCTGTCAGTCTTCTCCTCTCATTTCCAAACATTCATTCACTCTAACAATCCATCGGTCTTCATCTAGGACTCTTATCGTCCACTCTTATTTTGTAAGCCTGTCAGGAGCCAGTGGTCCTGTTGCTGGCATTACTGGAATGGCCCTCGTGTCCGATTCCCGGAAAAGGGAATTTTCACCACCAGGGACTGGATGTTGGTCTCATCATCATCAGATCATTAACGACGCGCATGTCACCGAAGTAACGTCAAATAAAAAAACTTGCATTTGGCGGCTGAACAATCCAGAACCGGTGTCCTGGGCGAAAACGCCACATTCATTTTCATTTCATATCATTAGATTGTTTCGGTATTCAGCCAATTACCACTCGTTTAACATTCGGATACATTCTTAATCTTGTCTTTTTTATCGTCTTATGATCATACTGCTCTTTCACTACTTCTCTCACTGCCTCATTCCCTTCTCTATCCATTGTTCTTATTCCTGTCGCGCTTCTTTGAACTGGCATCTTCCAAGCCTATATTCTCCTCATTTGCCTTTCCGTCATCAGCTACGTTGCTCATGTAAACGTGTGTACTGCTCGTTTGCTCGTTGGTGGTACATCCTTGCTCCAGACCAGACTGTTTATTCTCTGCAATATTCCACACGCTTACCTTCCCGTTTCACTAATTTGCATATCAATCCTCCCACAGTCATCTATTACGTTCTCCAGTCACTCGAAACTTTTCACTTTCCATTTTACTATTCAACCTACCACCAAACGACGGCCGGTGTGGCCGAGCGGTTCTAGGCGCTAGAATCTGGAACCGCACGACCGCTACGGTCGCAGGTTCGAATCCTGCCTCGGGCATGGATGTGAGTGATGTCCTTAGTTATGTTTACGTAATTCTAAGTTCTAGGGGACTGATGTCCTCAGCAGTTAAATCCCGTAGTGCTCAGAGCTATTTGAACCACCAAACCAAAATATGTAGGACTGTCTTTAGTCAACGAACTAGTCTATCGACATCATGTAGTAACCATTTAACCAAAAGCCTATAATCGATTTTACTACTAACAGTGCCCCTATGAAACCTTATGAAGTGTTATCACCGGTGTTCATGGCAGAAGCTAATACTTGGTGCGGTGTAAGGCCAAGTTTAACGATTACGTGTCCACAATGAATTTAAAAGTTTCAGTTAAAAGTTGTTGTGTAAGCTATTGCCAGATCTTCTGAAACTTGCTCTGTTAGTAGTCATTCAGTTGTAATTCTTTACTGACTTGATCTCTTAAAATTTTTAAACTGATGACGGAACGTATTGAAAATATCAGAAGTGAAATCTGCGTTCAACGCGTGACTGTAGTACCACGGAGTTGCCGGGAGGTACAGTTTGGAGGTGAAAAAATACAGTTATTGCTCTAGCGTACTGACTGTTGCATCGGCCTGGTACACAGTGACGGCTGCTGGGAGATAAAGGAGTTCGTTGGAATGTAGGTTGGCCGGACAAAAGGCAGATGACATGCATAAATACTATTGTTCCAGCACGGTTTGAGCAGCTACAGATGCAAGCCCTCATCATGTAACGCACCCTGGCCTCGATCCAGAGTGTCCATGTTCCACAGGGTTGGCCAGGCGTCAACCTCATGGACCTCGGTGGCTTTTGTTTTCGTGAAGATGTCAGTAGCTGCTACGCTTGGCGCGCCTCAAGTGTATTTCACCCTTGCATGCTAACCATTCCCGGCAACAGTGCGCCATCCGCTGGTGTGGCGGTTTTGAGCTGCTATTCCGTTAGAGAGGTGCTTGCAATCTGTCCAGGCCTGATGAATCCTGGGGCGTAGACCACACGGGGCGGGGGGGGGGGGGGGGGGGGAACCCCAGTCTGCAAGAACATTTGGCGTTCATTTATGGATTTCACTTTCTAAATTTTCTTTTCGGTGTGAAAATTTAGTTCATTCAATCAGGTAACGCAAGCCCTGGAACAAACAGACGCATTTTGGGAAGAGGCAGAAGACATCTTCCCAAAGGTTCCTGACAAACACAACCTCGTTCAGTTTCGGGATTTCATCGTCCAGCCTGGCAAGGAAAGAAAATATCAGAATATTATTGGAACGCACATTCCTCACAGAAGGCAAGTCGCAATGAAGATAGATTAGTGGAGTTATGGAGAACATTACATTTCATTCAAATCATCACTGCTTTCATACAGCTCGCCATAAATCAGAATACCTGGAGTTCTCCAAACTCCAACTTTGATGAATTTGAAACACACCCTATCGCCACTTCTCGGTCAATGAGAGATCCAGAATGTAAAAGTTCCTGGTCTCAGATAACTACCTTTCGAAATTCATATTAAGACTAAGTGTAAGAAATGCCAATAAGGAAATTCCCAGGAAAATGATAAGTTTGACAGAGAGAAGCTAAGATTAAAAATTTTTTCCTGTCGCTAGGAAACTCAAAATGGTTCAAATGGCTCTGAGCACTATGGGACTTAACATCTATGGTCATCAGTCCCCTATAACTTAGAACTACTTAAACCTAACTAACCTAAGGACAGCACACAACACCCAGCCATCACGAGGCAGAGAAAATCCCTGCCCCCTCCGGGAATCGAACCCGGGAACCCGGGCGTGGGATGCGAGAACGCTACCGCACGACCACGAGATGCGGGCTAGGAAACTCAAAATGTCTGTAAGAGCAGAGATAAAATTTCGATGACACTTTTAATTATACCACTGTTCCTTATTGTTTCAGGTGAGAAATTCATGATCCCTTTCCTTAATGTGCCTGTGGGGACATGACATCAGAGAAACGTGACAGACCTGTCATCCAGTTGATAATTTATGACAATTTAATTCGTGTGAAGGAGTTTCTAATATAGGTTTGTATCTCTTGTAGGAATCAGCGCTTTTTATTGTACAGTGCTGCAAAAGTTTACTCTCTCCAAACAAAAAATGGGCATGCCTGATTTTGAGGTTGCGCAAATTATGATTGACTTTGTTCCGTGACTTCGGAATAACTAACAAAGTTCATTTGTTAGATTCCGAATCAGTATGAAGTGTTTCAAAGATCCAGTGTCTGGCATTGTTCCGTAGTCAAAAATGGAACAGGAAGCTGTCTTTATTTAAACTGAACGATGAGTGGGACGTTTGTCATAAAGTACTGTAATTCTGTGACTGAATTCTCGGAGTTTGCTGTCTTATGTCAGTCTATTCCTTATGTACTAACACGAGGAAAAATGTCAGCCTTTCTCATTGTCATGGTGGCTGATCCGTACTTCTTTTCTGTGTTTTATTAGGTGAGATTTTTATCAGGTGGTCTGCATGGAGTGCATTAATGTTATCACATCATACAGACAAAGGCCAGTTGCAAAGAAGTCTGTCAGACAAGAATTGCCCTTCGTTGCTGCTATTTGTATGAGAATGAGGTTGCTTGGCCTCTTATGAGTGGGATTCAAAGACATGCAGAGCATAGAGTGAAATAGCGATGATCTCAAAATAGCCGCATTTATCAAGTACCAATTTAGCAGCTATTGTCTGCATTCAAGCAAACAAAGAATTTAGCTACGGAATTCGTACAGCCACGCAACGCCCACTCTCACCTGCATATACGATGTAATAATCCCACTCACACATACCTGCAACGCCCAGTCGCCTGAACACTTTTACAGTTGCGTATGTACAGTCTGTGCATAGATATAGGTGACTTTTCGCTGAAATACTTTGTACTACTGTTCTAGACTGATAGAACTTTTACCACATTGGTGAAGAATTCACGAAAATAAATTTCCAAGTATGTAAATATTATAATCAGGTTGATTTCTTTAGTTCTTTTTCGTTTGTTACTGCACCTTTTCTTGATATCGTTTGCTATAAACTACGACCAGGAATGGGGCCAAATTGCAACTTTTCTGGAAATTCTAGGATGCTCCTGAACAGTGCCTCTACGGAGATTGATTATGAAATATTATAAGACTACAGTTTTCTAGACTAAGTGAAGAATAAGATAAATTACAAAAGTATGAACTCAGAGTTGGGATGCGAGGCAGAACGTGAATAGTTTGCTACAGTATATAAACCAATGCATCCTTTCACACCGAGACAATGCCTGTGATCTCTCTTAATATCTTTGTTGTGGCCTTCCGTCCGAAGACTGGTTTGATTCAGCTCTCCACGCTGGTCTGTCCTGAGAAAGCTTCCTCGTCTAAGAACTACTGCTGCAACCTTCTGTACATCCATTTGAATCTACTTGCTACACCCAAGCTTTGGTGTCCTGCTAAAATTTTTTACTTCCATACTTCCCTCCATTATAAGCTGTGATTTTTTGGATGAGTTTGTATATGTCCTATCAACTGATCCTTTCTTTAATCAGGTTGAGCTATTGATTTCGTTTTATGCCCAATTTGATTTAATACCTATCCATTAGTTATTCGATCTACCCATCCAATTATCAGCAGTCTTCTGCACCACCCAAACGTTTTTATTCTCATCTTGTCAAAACTATTAATCGTTTACATCTAATTTCCGTATAAAGCTGCTCTCCTGTCAAGTACTTTCAGAAAAGACTTCCAAAGGCAAACATTTACGTTCAGTATTAAAAAATGTTCCATTTTCAGAGACATTTTACCTTCTATTGGTATTCAGCATTTCATATCTTCACCACTTCATCCATCATCCGTTAATTTGATACCCAAATAGCGAAAATCAGCTTCTACTTTTAGCACCTAATTTTATAAGCTAAATCTTTCAGCATTATGTACCTTGTAGAACCACAATGTCGTCTATTCTGCTTGCACTTAAACTCTCTTTCCAACGTACTCCTTGGTTTCATTTACTGCTTGCTCAGTATACAGACTGAATACGATAGCATGTGTATAGGCTATGATCCTGTCTCACATCCTTCTCAGTTACCACTTCCTTTCCAATTACTTCTACTCTTAAAAGCTGCGGTCTGATTTCTATACAAATTATTGTTGTTTTCTATTTTTTACAACAACATAAAAATATAAAAAATAAAAAATTGTATTTACTTTGCTGCATGCTGGTCTTTTACAGGTTGGATTGGTTTTTAGTGACTAATTGCATCAACTCAAGAATTACTCTATGCCAAACAGTGAGTTGTGAGAATGGCTTTTAAGCTATATTTGAAAACATTTATGCTATCTGTCAGACACATTATTTCCATGAATAGCTTTTCAAGGGGCTTTCAGCAACATATATCCATTTAAGGGTAATGTCGAACAATTTTCTTTCTAGTGCAGTATCTCCGAAAATCTTTGTTACCACCAGACTTAGACGCGCTGTTGATGTCATATATCAGAAGTGAATAAACGTATTATGAGGCTGTGGTTAATATTTCCAGTTGCTCGAAGAGATACCAGCAAGATGTTCATGTGCCAACTCTACACATAATCCTAAATACTTTATTTTATGCAATGAGTAAGGTGTTGCCCCAAAATATTATCCCACACGAAAGTAACGAATGAAAATTTCAAAAAATATTGTAACTTCCCGACATTAACATCCCCAAAGTAATGACCATTCTTAAGGCAAAAGCCGCCGAACCTAAGCGTTTTAGCAGGCGTACTGTTTGGTTTTTCCAGTTTAACTTATCGTCAGTATGCACATCTGTAAACTTCCTGTTTTCTACCCTGTTTCTTATTTTCTTTTAGTGACGCGGATTGACCATAATGTGCTGGCTAGCTGTCGTACCGAAATGGATATCTCGCCCACAAACGTTTATTTACCAAATCCTTTGGTGGAAGCCACCAGACCGACCAACGTATACAATGAAGCACTTTTCTGTGTTTGCCCCTAATAAATGAGGCACTAAATAATGGCTAGTGTGTCTTATAACACACTTGTATAAACAGCTTAAACGCTTTTCTTAATTTATTTGGGCTCTGAATACAATGAAAAATCTGTTTAATGATTTCAGTGCTTGTTCGACTTGTCTTATGCGTTCCAGGAATGCATAAAAGAAGTCGAACAAGCACTGAAAACATTGAACAGTTTTCACCTTATATTCAGAACCCCAACGAATTAAGAAACTTTTGCATTCACTAAGGGTTAAACACCATTCTAATGAAATACCAAAACGATCAAGGATTTAAGAGGCTTGGGAGCATTTATAGGTAGCTTACAAGTAGAGTGGATACTATTTTGACAAAATACAAGGCACTAGTGAACTAAAGAAGGCTGGGAAGCTTTTAATAGATAATAGGCGAGGCAGGTTACTTACTGAATGATGTGGCAGACAGCGGGGCTGTGTTCACAAGCCACCCAGTTACACTGCTCAGTAATGTAGCGAGCAGACGACAAAATCGAAAGTTAGTACATGTCTAACACAAATCACAAGTATGTGTCCAGAAAATAGGCTAAACACAGCGTGGTAGCAAAATGCAAACGAGCGGCTTTGGCTCACAACAGCAAATCGGATTAACGACCTATAAACACCAGCTAGATTCGAAAGGAACCAGGATGCAGTAGCTCGTACGTGGCTGATGAACAAAACTACTGCCTGATACAAAACGCCTAACCATATAGTTCACAATATTTGCATACAATAGTTCCCCAAGCACTCCCGCTTCCTCCGACGGTCGAGCAACTGACTGGTAAACTCCAATCAGCGTGATGACACCAGTAGAAGTCCACAGGCCTGGTCACCGCTTTCAAGCTGTGTTCAGCTCAACAGAGTACTTACACGTTCTCGGTAAATCCGGAACACCAAATGTCCACTTTTCTGCCAGCAAGTCACTTTCAATTTAACAGCCGTTGTGAGGCGTCGGCTTTGTCTTGGGCTATTCAAATGGTTCAAATGGCTCTGAGCACTACGTGACTCAACTTCTGGGGTCATTAGCCCCTAGAACTTAGAACTAGTTAAACCTAACTAACCTAACGACATCACACACATCCATGCGTGAGGCAGGATTCGAACCTGCGTACATAGCGGTCTCGCGGTTCCAGACTGCAGCGCCTAGAACCACACGGCCACTTCGGCCGGCCTTGGGCTATTACTCACATTTTTTAGACAACGTGTAAGTAGGCTGTCTAGGTTTTTATATTGGTAACGCCACGTAGCGCTCTGTATGAAAATCACTGGCTGTGCTGTGTGCAGTCTGTGGCTGGGTGGCATTATTGTAATATTCGCTATTGCAGTGTTGGGCTGTTGGCCGTTAACAGCGCGTAGCGTTGCGCAGTTGGAGGTGATCCGCCAGCAGTGGTTGATGTGGGGAGAGAAATGGCGGAGTTCTGAAATATGTAAGACTGGATGTCATGAACTGCTACGTATATTATGATTTTTCAACACTATTAAGGTAAATACATTGTTTGTTCTCTATTAAAATCTTTCATTTGCTAACTATGCCTATCAGTAGTTAGTGCCTTCCGTAGTTTCAATCTTTTATTTAGCTGGCAGTAGTGGCGCTCGCTGTATTGCAGTAGTTCGAGTAACGAAGATTTTTGTGAGTTAAGTGATTTGTGAAACGTGTAGGTTAATTTAGTCAGGGCCATTATCTTGTAGGGAAAGTCAGATTGCGTTGCGCTAAAAAATATTGTATGTCACTTAAGTGAATGTTTGAGTACGTTCACTTTTGCTCAGCTGTTTCAAAAGCAAATAATGTAAGAGGTTTATCAGCACAGTAATTAAGAAATTTTTCTAAGGGGACGTTTCATATGTCGACCCTTAGCCGAGGATACCTCACTGGAATCTTCTGATTTTTTTCTTGTAGTTTGTGCAATTAGTGCAGCGTTTGTTTATTACTAGCGCGTAATTGTAGAGAGAATTTCCTTTGTAGTTGTAGTTTTTCATTCTTGTACAGTAAAACAGTTGTGGCATGCATGTAGATTTGCACCAAGCATTTCGCAGCTGCGCTTGCAATTAACTAGATATTAATTTCAGTGCTATGTTAATGTGTTCTCTTATTTTTTCTCTTCAAATTGTGTTATTCTGTGTTGTCGTATGAAATATTGTGACAATAATGGCGTGTGAAAAACGTAATACTAGGCTCCAAAGTAAACTGAGAAATGACAGTGAAGACGAAAGCAGTGTGTTAGCGCCACCATGTAATGAATTAACTAATGTTCAGAGTAGTCATTTGGTAATTGTGCATAGGGAAATGGAGCGGGCTACAAACAATGGTGTTGGCAGTGAAACAATCAGTGATCAGGGAAGCATTGTCGATCGATCGGTCGGTAACAGCTCGCCGCAGGATTCCGAAATGACAGGACACAATCTTGCAAATGCTGTAGATTCAGGTTTTGCGTCCTCACCGTTTTCTCAAATAAATCAAGACACATTTCCTGCTTTTCAAAATGCGAATATTGCCGGTTCAAATGCACTGCCGAATAGCACTGAGGAACATGTTTCAGACGTCAGTGCACTGTTATTACAGTTAATGCAACAAATGGGACAAAGGCTACAAAAGTTAGACACAACGCTTGAACAAAATCAAAAACAAATGGGACAAAATCTTCAAAAGTTAGACACAATGGAACAAAATCTTCAAAAGTTAGACACAATGGAACAAAATTTTCGGAAGTTAGACACCACACTTGAACAAACACGTGAAGATTTAACTACTGAGTTACATAACATTGAATCGAAATGTCAAAAAGTCTGTAATGACGTAAAATCACAAATTTGTGAGCATTTTCAACCTATTTTTTCGCGGCATGAAAATGCATTACAGAATCACGAAGCAGCCATAAAAGAACTGCAAACTATTGTTCATGAAAATCATGACACCTTGCAAGCTAAAATTGACTCAGTTGCATCTACCGATTCGGTTACGCAACTTGCAAAACCTCAGGAAAACTTAAAGGACACAGTAGATACGATTTTAACACAAATGGTTACTCTGAAACTCGGTTCAGAAAAACACACAGAGTAAATAATTTCACCATCGGATAAAGTAGCCGAACTTTCAGATCAGTTCACTAGCTCATTTGCAAAGGTAGATGATGATTTGAATGACACAAGACCTGGAGCCTTCACTGACACAGAAGAGTATGAACAAATTAGAAAATTCAAACAAAATCAAATCAATACACAGTACAAAAGAGAAATCCTGGAAGTACAAGATCAGTTGACACAAGTAATCCAAAAATTACATATTTCAGAGGACACTCGCGCTCCAACACGAGAAGAAGGACATAGAAATACGGAAAAGCCACAGAATAATAACACAGGGCATTTCGGAAATTATGAAAGAAATTGGCAAGGTGCACCGAAATTTGAGATGGAACCGCCGACACGACGTAACAATGACCGATATGCTACTCGCTGACACGATGATTTTGACTATAAGCTGTTCATTACTACACGTAAATTCAAAACATTTAAGAATTCTGGCAACGACATTCATCCACAAGCGTGGCTCCATCAATTATCACATTGTTTTCCTCCCAACTGGTCATTAGAGCACAGATTAGAATTTATGTGTGGCTATTTAGAGAATGAACCAGCTGAAAGAATGCGATCGGTCATTCACGATTGTCACAGTGAAGGAGAATTTTATCATGCCTTCCTCTCAGCATATTGGTCTCAAGCTACACAAGACCGAGTAAAACATAGCATCATAATGATGAAACATTTCGAACAATCTGAATTTTCCAGTCTTGTGAAATATTTTGAAGACACGTTGCACAAGAATCAGTACCTGTCAAACCCATACGGCCCCTCGGAACTCATCCGCATTCGCTTAATCAAATTACCTGAACATTTACGACATATTATTTTGGCAGGTCGTTGCAAAGACAACATTGAAGCTTTTCAGGGACTGTTACAAGAATTACAAATTGACACTGACAATCGCAGAACGCGAAAACAGGAACACAACAATTACAGATCACATCCGTCACAATTCCGCCATTAAAGAAATAATAACTGGACACGACAAGGCTATTCTTACGACGCAAATCGTGGACAAAACAGACACCACCCATATTGCAACCACTGGCAGGGTAATAGCTACAGAGAAAGATCGTACTTCCGTAATTATGAATATGACAGAGATAACCATAGAAACAGACAACATGGAAACCAAAACAATTATTATCAAGGGAGACAGAATAACTTCAGACGCAACAGTTCAGCGCGCAGTTACGATTCAGGGAGAAATTCTCCACCACTTAACCGACAAGAAAGAAACTGCAGGAACTACCGACATGACGACAGACGATATAATCATAACGACAGACCTGAATTCCATCACAACTGGCGGGATTCAAACAGAGCAGGGCACTCTCGACAAGGTGAATTTGTAGAAGTTAGGTCTCCTAATCCCAATAACGACGCATGCCAACAAAGAGACAGACAATGACTCGCACCGCAGGCAGCCACGTGCGCCGGCTGGCTCAGGGAAAAATTACATAGACGCTAACCTTGAGAAAAATTCCAGTATTCTATACCGACGTATATCACATGATAATTGCGTCGAAGTTGAAACACTGCGTACTAGGAAGAGTAAAGGTTTACAACACATTTCACATGTAAAACCGTTTATTGAGAGATAATCTGCTTTTTAACTTTGTCTTTGCCATATAACTTTTCACTTTACATTACTAGTACGCTTTGTCAGACTTAGAATCTGTTAACATGCAACAATGTTTGAAGTGAAATATCCAGTCAAGAACCAAGAGAACTTATTTAAACAGAAATTACGAATGCATTGTTATTGTGAACAGACGACACAGTGTTATTGTGTGTGTACATCCTTGCTTGTTAGTTGCACGATTACGTAACGACTATAAGGCTCACATACTTAGAACATTTACCAGTACTGCTAATGAGATTTAAATGCAACATTTTGGTTTACTTGAAAATACATTCTGGATTTAAAGTACTTTCTGTGAGATACCAGATGACACAGTGGTTAGTTTATGTGACAGCTACACGATTTTATCACGACACTACTAATGAGTGACAATTTACGATGTTGCTTTTGCGGTGTTTCTGTTTTATATCTGCACAGTTTTTCTGAATTCTTCTGGATAATAAAACATGTTTTAGTAGTAACTTTTGTGGTGTAGCTACAAGGAGACAGCCTTTTCCCTAGCACAACAATACGTTACAGCACAGTACTTTATTCATCACGGCAATAAGCGTAATAACTAAGATATCTATACACAAAGCATTTCACTTTTGTTTTATCATGAGGTAAGTACATTGACTTCTGCAGAACGTAGCTTTCGGAGGACGATAACGGCGACACTTCCACAGAGATTATCTTACAACAAGACGCACAGTTTAGTTCTACAGTACATGTATTTGAGTGATTAATTTTGTACTTAAAACATTTATTTTTAAAGATATTTGAAGTACAATGATACAAAGGTTGTCCGTGATACATTTCATTCCATTGCTGTAATCTGTAACACCTGAGGGTATAATTACATTAATCCTCAGGGGGGTACACACTTACTTTGTGTATCGTGTGTTTGGCAAGCACAAGGAGCCCTAGCTAATATGGTATTTGCTTATGCAACTTTACACATCGGTACCATATTTCTCTAACACACAAATTACACAGCTATCTGATCATTTAACTGAGAGATAAACATTTTTTTTACTACATCAGTGACACATATTTACACAATTACACAGTTGGATAACTTCACACTTATGAAACTGTATTTTGTCTGTACTGTGAGAACTGTTCATATTTTTTTGGAACCATTGCGATACTATGAGAGCTTTGAATGATATATTTGGTTTGAGATCATGATTTTTAAAGTATGTTTGAGGTAGATGACACTATTGAAATGAGCAGAGAATTTTCTTTAGGTTTTGAAATTATTGCAGAAAGCTACGACGTTTTTGAGATTTGGCTGAGTTTTTATGATGTTATTATTATGATGACAATGTGTATTATGCTGTTCAGGTATGTTTATGATCAATAAGCCGATGCTATATGAGGAATTTGATTACGTTACATATTTATAATGATGAAATGTTGAAGAATGTCGACGAATATGTATATGCGTAATAAGGTAAGGAAGAATGAGTAGTGGTTAGGGACTCTGGCTTGTGAAAAAGGATGTTGGAAACCAAGAATCGTACTTTAAGAGTTATGAAATGTATGTATATGTGTAAATGTATCACCGCCGACGAAAATTTTTGGACACTGTTATATATATAGGATTCAGTTTCTACACATTTGTAACGCAAATTCTCGACCTGTCAATTTTTTTATATGAGACTGCCACTGTAGGAGAAACAGCTGTCGTGAATATTTCAGTAAGAAAGGTAAGTGACCTTGACGTAATGCGTTTTGGGCACCTAGCTGAGAGGTAGTCGTCTGACAAAAGAAAGCCATTATGTGGAGAAAAAAAGGGGCCATTATCCTCTCCATTGAAATTCCTTTAGTGGAAGCATCGCAAATACGACATGCTCATTACTTGGAAAGATACTTACATCTGCACACCTGATTATGACAAGTGTCCTTCTATGAGAGTTGAGAGAATTTCTACTAACTTATGAAATGTCACATGACTATTGAATGATATTTTTATGCTTTGCTTTTCATAGTTGCTTATTTCATTTGATATCTAGTTTCCAGCTGTGTTGCAGCATTGGTTTTATAAAATAAAATAAAATGCATTTGCTAATGTGAACACTTTCTGTCAACAGATCTATTAAATAATAATTTTGTGACCCACATTCTTCAAAAAAGGAGCACTTGGAAAGGAAAGAACAGTAAGAAGGGACTAGTAACAGTAACTGCATACATAATTTTCTTTTCAAGGATATGGTAATATTTTTTTTTTACAATAAGTTGTTGTGGTGCACCACTTTAATTACATAGACACTAAGATGTGACATAGGTATTAGACATGGCCATCTTTACTGTAATATTTTTTCTGCTTGAGCTTTGTCATGTTTAGATATAAGTTATTGCATTTGCTGCTGCTCTTTTCCAGGCACAATGTTACTGAATTTGACTTTGTATTACTCTGTTAAGCCAGTTTTACTACTGATTTATTTTTATTGTTTGCTGCACATTGCCTTATGTTAGTTGTAATATTGCAATTGCTTTGCTAATTTCTATAATGCTGCTTGCCTCGCCAATTTCCATTTTTTTTTTGTCATTGCTGTTTGTGTGCTGCTGCATTGCCTCGTCCCTTAGTTTATGCATCTGAGCTCAGTAGATTTAAGTTAACTTAAGAGGCGGTAGACTATATAAGAAACTGACTATGGACAATAGGGAAAGAATGCATTGAGAAGTTATATGAAAAAGATTTGGGCCAAAATGAGTATTGTACACTGAGTAATAATTATTTTTAAAGAAATATGAATAGAATACAGAAAGCAGGTATATATAGCACTTTTTGGGAATAATGATGAATGAAGGGAGATATCCAAGAAGTAAAGAAAGTTTTGTTTCCAAAATACTGCAGTAAAACAAACCCTGTCCTTTCCTTTTGTATTGTTCCGCTATATGTTTGTGTACCCTTGTGTATTTGTGTTCATCCTGTCTTTATGTGTTTATCTGATACGATTTATGTTGTAGAATTCTTCTAATGCTCAGCTACATTCACTATAATGAGGAATACTGTTATCCTCAAATATAATTTGCATTAATAATATGTTATTTACTTTGTAAAGATGTTTAGAAATTATTTATTCTGTTCTGTTTTAATGCTCATGTGTGAAATTAATGTTTCGAAAACTATTCTCATTATTTTATATATTCACTTATGTCATAATTCCTGTAACACTGATGTATCTGTTTATTTCTATTCTTTTGTAAAGCCTGTACTACTACAAATTCATCTGTATTATTATGTTCTTTAATAATGTATTTTGTACCTTTGTTATTGTATTCTCATGTTATAAAATTGTAATTGACACCAGTTCATCAAATTTCTGATGGTCATAGTATATGCAAAATATGTGAGAAGTTGGGACTGTTAGTGTTTTGAAGTGTGTTAATAATTCAGCAAGGGACTGATTAGCAGAATTGCTGGTTCTAAAGACAATTCCAAAAACTTTGTGACTGCACAATTGGTGCTTATGGACTTGCTATATTATCCGCAAGACTCTTCAATGGTGATTATGCACCTGTACAGTCACAACAGATGGCTGCTGGCCATCTCTACAAGGACTACAGTGGGTCTGCATCTTTGATGACCCACCAATATCATTATTTCTACAAGGACTACAGTGGGTCTACACCTTTGCTGACTAACCAGTACCTTTCTACAAGGACTGCAGTGGGTCTGCACCTCTGGTGGCCCACCAATACCACAATCTCTACCAGGACTACAGTGGGTCTGCTCTTTGATGACCTACCTACCAATATTCTTCAAAACTTCGACTGACTCTGCTGTGGGTTTCCTCAGTTGTGGCCCATTACCTGTCTGCATGTCGAGAGTCAGCACTGTCTTTCCGTTGGAAGGACAACACTACTTCTTCAAGACTGCATGGAAATCCATTACTTCCGTGTGCGTTTTCTTTCCTGCTCAGACTTTCAGAAAAACACTGCAATTTTACTGTGACGAATGATCAGGACTGTCTTTATGGACTGTGAGAAAATTTTAGCTTTTGACCAAAATTGTATCAATAAGTGTGTGCATTTGATATCTTTGTTATTGTAATTGTGGAAAATTTAACAAATCATTATTGGCCACTAGCCAAAGCATTTTGTAAAATTTTTTGTGGGGAGCATGGGGTCTATGTAAGTAGGCTGTCTAGGTTTTTATATTGGTAACGCCACGTAGCGCTCTGTATGAAAATCACTGGCTGTGCTGTGTGCAGTCTGTGGCTGGGTGGCATTGTTGTAATATTCGCTATTGTAGTGTTGGGCTGTTGGCCGTTAACAGCGCGTAGCGTTGCGCAGTTGGAGGTGATCCGCCAGCAGTGGTGGATGTGGGGAGAGAAATGGCGGAGTTTGGAAATTTGTAAGACTGGATGTCATGAACTGCTATGTATATTATGATTTTTCAACACTATTAAGGTAAATACATTGTTTGTTCTCTATTAAAATCTTTCATTTGCTAACTATGCCTATCAGTAGTTAGTGCCTTCCGTAGTTTGAGTCTTTCATTTAGCTGGCAGTAGTGGCGCTCGCTGTATTGCAGTAGTTCGAGTAACGAAGATTTTTGTGAGTTAAGTGATTTGTGAAACGTATAGGTTAATTTAGTCAGGGCCATTATCTTGTAGGGAAAGTCAGATTGCGTTGCGCTAAAAAATATTGTGTGTCAGTTTAAGCACAGTCATGTATAATTTTTCTAAGGGGACGTTTCATAAACGTAGAACCGCATCAACTGCAAATAATTTAGTCGTGCATTTTAATTTTAAACTTGAGTGGTTCTGAGATTCGATGAATACCGTATTTAGTTCGTTAGTGTATGAAGGAAATACCTGGGGCAGACCCGGACGGAATTTAAAGTTAGATTTAAATACCATAATAATAGAGAGAGCAGCTGGTCAACAGTAGCAAAGCAGCTCAAGAATGAGTAGCATTAATTATGGGCACAAGGGAACGCGTGTGGGTGTTTCACTTTGAAGAAAATGGCTTCTTTCCATCAAATTTAGAGAAAATAGAATTTTATTATGGAATGCGTCGACGTTTTCAGTGAGAGGACTGAAGAGTCTAAATGGAATTTCTGGGCAGACTTTAGCGATAGCCTCCTTAAGAAAGAGTCACCAACATACTTTACCTAGTGACATAATACTTACGCATGCTGTTTCCATTAAAACTGCAGCGTAGAGGTAGTTATAAGTTAAAATGAGCTAGTACCAGACAGAAATTTCTTAAAGATTTAATGAAAAGAAGGAGTGCCATTGGTTCTGAGAATTAGGCTTTAAGTAAATATCATCGTTGGTAGATGATGGCAGCGGCTTTCAGTTTTCGACTGTACCTCTGGGACTGTAGATGCAACGGCTTGTGATGTTTTATGGTCCATGGTTTGAGTTGACAGTGCACCTGTGCAGGTTGTTTTTTAGTCCATTAAATTTCGGGCATGCAGCTTCGCAAATAAAACTTCGTATACTGATATTTCGGCTGTGTATCGTCAAGCCACCCTCAGAGTGAGTCACAAGACTGACGACAAGACGCCAAGCGCGGCCTTATATGCTCCACCGCAGCGGTACTGCGCATGCGGGTCACAGACGCTGGTCGGCGGCAACGAAATACGCCTACACAAGCGCCGCCTGTGGCGAAGGCGTACAGACCTTCGATTCGCTTATCGACTTCTCTGCAGTTTAATTACCCTAAGAGCCGGATTCCATGCTTTGTTCTAATTAAAACTATTGTCTCTATTCATTAAATTATTAGCTAATCTAATCTCTATAGCTTCCTTGAAGACAGAATCCCAAAAGGAAGAGGTGGATGTTAAAATCTTCACATTACTGTAATACATGGAATGCCGTGTATCAATATTATGTTTGGCCACAGCTGACTTGTCTGGCTGTGACAAGCGTGTGTATCTTCGATTGTCCACACATTTCTCATGAACGGTGCAAGTTGTTTGACCTTTGTATGACTTCTCGCAATTGATACACACCCACTTTACGAAGCAGTAGATCGTCCTTTACATAGCCGAGTAAACCTGCAGTCTTCTTGGGTGGCCAGAAGGCCACTTTAACACAGTGTTTCTCAAGAATACGGTCTATCTTCGAGGAAAGACCAACCACATAGGGCAAAAACGCATTTGATCTGAAGGAATAAGTTTTGGTAGGATTGTGGATGGATATAGCGTCAGACAATGTCTACTGCAGGAAGTATGTGGCATCACGAATATTATCAGGTCGCTGGAAAGTTAGTTGGTGGCTCCCAGTTTTGATGTTCGTGGATTCCATGTAGCCTTTCCAGTTCGTCTGGGAATAATCAGGCACAACTTTTGGACTTATATATGGGATAGAGAGCAGGAAGAGCTAGTGTGTAGGGGTTTATGAGTAGAAAAGGTGGGAGGTCATTTCAAGTTGGATCGAGGACTGCCACAGTGGAAAGGCCAAAGTTGTTTGGAGGTGCTAAGATGACATCTAGGGAGATCCTATTTTCAGGGCAGGTGTGCTGTGGGTTAGGGGCGATGTCAGCCAGTAGGGAGTCTGGAAACTGACACCACCGCTGGACTTCTGGAGAGGAGCTATTGTACTTTTTAAGATCGGTGCCAATAATATGGGTGGGTAAGCTACTGTCTATGTGGGTGGTAAAGGTGTAGGTGATGAGGTGATTACGTTGGATTTGTATGGAGGCAGAGGTAATGGTAAACGTTTTGATGAAATGGATAAAGACAGTATATATGGAAGTTTGTAATAAATCTGCGATTACACTTTCAATGATATATATATATATATATATATATATATATATATATATATATATATATATATATATATAATGAATGAATGAAAATGGGGAAGAAATGGCTTTAAATATTTTTCTTATTTACTGTTTCAGTACGAACTTTGTGGTAGAACCCTTTTTTTTACGTGTGGTAATAAAAATTCATTTAGACAGAATTAAGCACATTTAAAATTACGTGAACTTTAGCAACCCTCTCATGCTGATAAATTCAAACTAACTGATTAATAACATTTATGACTTTGAAAATTATTTAAATTAAATTTTTTACGTATTTCGGCCTTGGCACACATTTTCTAAATGCAGTGGGCTTCAAATATTTACTGAATTCTTTCCTGGCGTTAGCTATTGAATACAAGACTGTCTCTGTTAGCATAAAATGGTTGAATATTGCCATGCCGACATGAACGTTTAATTATCATCGACAAAACACACTTCACTATACGTTTAAGTTATCTGCATTAGAAATTGAAAGAACCAACAGATTAACAACTTCAACGTTAATTATCCGCCTATGAATGCACAAATGTAAAACCAGTAATAAATTCAGTCAGCCTCAGGATCGCTGTAAAAGAAAAATTTTCGTAATTCACTGCTCATTTTACCTGCTCCCGATTTACGGGATTGGTTAATTTTATAGCAGAACAATTTTTTAAATGTACCGCCGCTGCAAATCGTTCGGTCGCGGCACAGCCCAGCAACACCAACGATAAATGCTAAAAGTGCTGATAATTCTTTAAAGAAATATTATAGATGACATGGGCAAGCTAATTTACGTTAGTAATACACAATTTTGATAAATTATAATGTATTTAGACCACAACAATAATTAAAATTACACACCTTTATAATTTCTCCTCTAATGGCGGCTAAAGACAGATACAGACAAAAGAAGTCTACTCATGCATATAATGCTACGTCACAGGTTCCTCTCTCTCTCAGCTCTCGAGGAAGACGACAAAGAATGCACATTATGTGGTGCTATTTATACTATTGCTGATTATTAATATCTCTTTGTAATCTTACAACATTATTTTCCTCTGTGGCTATATTTTACATTTTTTCATCGCAGATATTAACATATTTCGTAATTACATTATGAGTATAGGAATATTACAGTCATAAATACATCGAGAATATTATTACAGAAAACATTACAATAATAACCAACGTCCTTTATACAAAATTAAATAATATTTTTGTTAAACAATTACAGTACATACGAATTGCTTCATAGCGGCGTACATAGTACAACTAAACCTCATTTCAGTTTATTAACAGTGTGTGTGCTGCCAGGGAACGTTACATTGCCCCCTGGCAGCATTTGGCAAAGAGTTTCTATACTTTGACACAATGGTGCCAGTAACGTTCTTTATAATTCTATTTTTTTATGGAATGGCACTTTTAATTAGTCCCAGGGTCATATATGTTCATGGCGAAGACAGACAGGAAACTTGCGCAAAACTGTGCCGGAGCCCAGCCATCCCAGTTGGTTCATGATTAATCTTGTCTCTTTAACAGTAATTGTTTTGAAATGATTTTTCAGTCTGTCATCAACGGTTACATAATATCACAGTCACATACAGCTCAACGAAAGTTTGTTGTGTGAGTTTAACAACTCGTAATTATCATTTTGCGATATACTGCAAAGTCACTTGTCCTAGGATATATCACTTAGTTTTTTGAAATCATTTAGTACAACGTCACTTTCATAATGTTCTCACTACCTACGTGTTACAAATCCATCTCCTAAACTTGTTAGTGTTCATTTTCTCTCGTCAATTTACGAGTATACATAATAAGCGTTCAATGTTTGTCAAAAATTGAGTTCATTGACATGTTATGCAGCTTGTGTAAATATCTTGGAATATGTCAATAATGCTGTTGTTGGTGAGCGGTGCCGAGTGATTGTTGAGCGGCGCTCAGTGCGGCGCGTCGGTTCCGTGTATCACCGCCCCGGTATTGACAGCTATGGCGCGGAGGGGCGTGTAGCTGTCTGGTCTGCTACGGCTTGCTGCGGGCGCTGCATGGCTGAAGTAGCCGGATGCGCGTTGTATATCAGCTCACACGTGTGACATCTTCTTGCAGTGCTCCAGCAAACATGCAACAAGTTCACAAACAGTGTACTATCCTTATGGGCATATTTCCTGCTGTGGGAAAGAACGCACACAGTTATTGGCAGTTTTTATTCAGTAGGCCTTCACTAGCCTGGTTTGCACAATGTTTCGTTGTCACAGTAACGCGTTTTATGGGCACACAATATTTTTTCACCATGTCATGACTTGTCATTAGTCACACGCAAGTTTTCACCTTAGAACAAAATGTGTCTCTGTAGTCAATGCGCTTTCCTGGCGTCCCTTGACACACAAAGAAAATTTTTTTTGTACACACGCACAGTACAAGTTATAGTTTGACACTAGCTTGGTCCACCATCTATTATCGGCTCACTGTTCGTGTCGTGTAAGTTCCTTGTCCACTTGCACACACGGCGATGATACAGTTCCTTATTGCTTGTTCAAAACAACCTCGTGACGTAATGCTGCAGTTTTAATAGTCAATGTCTGTCTCTGCCACACAGTACTGCACTTTTGTTTAAGTTTTTTCAGTTACAATGTCCATTGTGCAATTTTTTGTAACAGCACATACATAACTTCTTTGTTCGCTCTTTACCAAGGTGTGTGATTATTGCGTACATGGTAACAAATATTAAAATTTCGTATTAGTTTGCCCAAAGATCATCTACACTCCTGGAAATGGAAAAAAGAACACATTGACACCGGTGTGTCAGACCCACCATACTTGCTCCGGATACTGCGAGAGGGCTGTACAAGCAATGATCACACGCACGGCACAGCGGACACACCAGGAACCGCGGTGTTGGCCGTCGAATGGCGCTAGCTGCGCAGCATTTGTGCACCGCCGCCGTCAGTGTCAGCCAGTTTGCCGTGGCATACGGAGCTCCATCGCAGTCTTTAACACTGGTAGCATGCCGCGACAGCGTGGACGTGAACCGTATGTGCAGTTGACGGACTTTGAGCGAGGGCGTATAGTGGGCATGCGGGAGGCCGGGTGGACGTACCGCCGAATTGCTCAACACGTGGGGCGTGAGGTCTCCACAGTACATCGATGTTGTCGCCAGTGGTCGGCGGAAGGTGCACGTGCCCGTCGACCTGGGACCGGACCGCAGCGACGCACGGATGCACGCCAAGACCGTAGGATCCTACGCAGTGCCGTAGGGGACCGCACCGCCACTTCCCAGCAAATTAGGGACACTGTTGCTCCTGGGGTATCGGCGAGGACCATTCGCAACCGTCTCCATGAAGCTGGGCTACGGTCCCGCACACCGTTAGGCCGTCTTCCGCTCACGCCCCAACATCGTGCAGCCCGCCTCCAGTGGTGTCGCGACAGGCGTGAATGGAGGGACGAATGGAGACGTGTCGTCTTCAGCGATGAGAGTCGCTTCTGCCTTGGTGCCAATGATGGTCGTATGCGTGTTTGGCGCCGTGCAGGTGAGCGCCACAATCAGGACTGCATACGACTGAGGCACACAGGGCCAACACCCGGCATCATGGTGTGGGGGGCGATCTCTTACACTGGCCGTACACCACTGGTGATCGTCGAGGGGACACTGAATAGTGCACGGTACAACCAAACCGTCATCGAACCCATCGTTCTACCATTCCTAGACCGGCAAGGAAACTTGCTGTTCCAACAGGACAATGCACGTCCGCATGTATCCCGTGCCACCCAACGTGCTCTAGAAGGTGTAAGTCAACTACCCTGGCCAGCAAGATCTCCGGATCTGTCCCCCATTGAGCATGTTTGGGACTGGATGAAGCGTCGTCTCACGCGGTCTGCACGTCCAGCACGAACGCTGGTCCAACTGAGGCGCCAGGTGGAAATGGCATCGCAAGCCGTTCCACAGGACTACATCCAGCATCTCTACGATCGTCTCCATGGGAGAATAGCAGCCTGCATTGCTGCGAAAGGTGGATATACACTGTACTAGTGCCGACATTGTGCATGCTCTGTTGCCTGTGTCTATGTGCCTGTGGTTCTGTCAGTGTGATCGTGTGATGTATCTGACCCCAGGAATGTGTCAATAAAGTTTCCCCTTCCTGGGACAATGAATTCACGGTGTTCTTATTTCAATTTCCAGGAGTGTATATTTATGTTCGAGTAGATTTTTTTTGTGCATTCTACCCGGAATAAGGCATATTGTTCAATGACTCCTTTGAAATTATGTCTCACTTAACTTGCAAGGTCCTACGCAACTACAGTGTAGTCTCTGTAGGCTACAATTGACTGTATCAGGCTAGCTCTTTTAACTGATTCGATCTGCATATGCTTCAATTGAAGCTTCTTTGTGCGTAACTTTGTGTTACTTAAATTTGCAATAATTTTGCCTCCCATGGTGCCCTCGGCTCACTACTGGGTGCATTACTCTCTTTGATAATACTGGTTTGAAAATAAAGTTCTCAGGGTTTCATATTATTAATATTATTCTGTGTTCGAACCTGTTAATCTGACAGCTACACACACATATATATACATGTAATAGAAAAGACTGTACCAAGAAATATTTCAAGTTTGACACACATATAGAATATCATGCAGTACACAAACTAATCACTACTAAAATGTTCCTCTTCACTGATCGCTGTCACAATTTAACACTACAAATAAGTGCACTAATCAAGTTATCTGTGCAGACATTTATAGCATGTTTAAGCTAACACTAATTAAAAAGAAGACGTAACACAAATAATCATAAACAAAAGAGAAAGTCAATCATATTCTTATAGCTAAATATTTCTACACTAGTACATTATCTCTACAGATCACACATCATTAATGTTCATTCAATTCCAAAAGAATGGTGTACCTTTTTACACATAAAGCATGGGACTATTAGTCATTTACTGTAGGAATATTTTCACATCGTTACGCGGATACAGTCCCCGTACTCTCCCTGATTGGGGATCTGCTAAGAGATAGCTACACTCATGTGGCACACTTACTATTCTAAAAGATCCATTGTACACCAATTGCCACTTGCTATTCTGTTTCAAGGGTGCCCAGGACTTAGAATGATTCGTCACATGCCGATTATATTTTTCTTTCCTTTTCTGAGCGCACCTGGTAAGGTTGCACCCTGCTTTCCTTATCCTCTCTTCCTTAGGCTCAGGAATGACTGGGACCTTAGGCAAAGGTGCCAGCCACTCATTCAGTACTGTATTATTATTCATTATACTCTTGGTTGGTGGATACCCCGTAGAGGCATGTGGGGTTGCGTTGTGAATTTCCAAAAATTTAGATATCAGATCTGGCCATCTTGTGTGCTTATATGCGATATATAACCTGAAAAATTTATTTAACTCTCCAAATGTTCTTTCTACTAAGTTTGCCTGTGGATGAAAACGGGATATTGGTATGTGCTTTATACCTTGTTCGCGTAAATAGTTCTTCCAGGTATGATCTGTAAAATAGGAAGCATTATCTTATATTATCTTATATCATCTGTGTAAAATATTCTTTCCCTAACCATTTAACTATTCCACGAGCGTTGGCTGATTTAAGGCAGTATATTTTTAAGTATTTAGAGAAAATGTCATATACCGCTAAAATGCACTTTAATCCACCCCTGGCTCGAGGGGTAGGGTCTTGCTATGTCTATAGATACTAACTGAAGTGGCCGCTGAGGCACTATACGGTGCAGTTCAGACCTTGTGGATTTATTTTAAAACTTAGCTTTTTGGCACAGAGGACAAGTCCGGATAATGGTGCGAGTCTGCTGGCTTATTCCCTTAAAGTAACAGTATCTGGATAAAATCCTTATTGTCTTGCCTATCCCAACATGACCCCATGCTAAGTGCGTGTGCCACGCTACAGTTGGGGTAGCCTGTTGCGGTGTACACACGACTCCATGGTCATTTGACACACCTGTTTTATAATACAGAATATTATCTACTATTTTGAAGTTGTGCACACTTTTAAGATTAGTACCTTCTTTAATTTTTCTAATGACATCTCGTCAAATCAGATCAGTTTCCTGCAATGTAGACATATTCTTACACATATGTAAAAAGTCCCTCCTATGTACCTTATCTTGTACTAAGAGTATTCGATATTCCTCCGATTGTTCCAAAATCTTTGACACTGAGAATAGCCCTAGTGGGAGCCTCGACAAGGCGTCAGCTACAACATTATCTTGTCCTTTTATGTATATAATCTTAATTTTACATTCCTGCAATGCTAACCTCCATCTTAGCAAGCGGTTATGGTATAATTTGCAAGACATTAAATAGCTCAGAGCCTGGTGGTCACTGAATTCTTTGATTTCTTTGCCATGGATGTAACTGTTGAATTTCTTGACCGCCCAAACCACTGCAAGAGCCTCTAACTCGGTAGTGGAATATGCTCTCTCACAGCTGTTTAGTGTGCGGCTGCCAAAACCGATCACATTGATTGTTGTGTGGTCGTTGCTCCTGTCCTACTGAAACAAACAAGCGCCCAGACTGTATGAACACGAATCTGTCGCTATGCAAAAATCTTTTGTCATGCCTGGGTGTCGCAGTATGTTTGCATTCACCAAGGCGTTTTTTATAGCGTCAAATGCGCGCTGACATTCTTCTGTCCACACCCAGACCGCATTTTTATGCAACAGGCTCAATAACGACTCGTTATTCATTACTTGGTTAAGAACAAACCGTCTAAAAAAGATGCAAGACCTTAAACGCTTTGAGCTGTCTCTTAGTTCTCGGGCTCAGAAATCCACGAATTGCGTCAAGTTTTTTGCTGTCATGTTTGATGCCTTATGGTGTTATTATGTGACCTAGAAATTTAATCTGATTACGTCCAAATTTGGATTTCTCAAGATTCGCTGTTAATCCCACTTGCTCAAACCTTTCTAAGACTCTACCCAGTAGTTCAACGTGCTCCTCCCAGGTGGCAGTAGCAATCACCAGATCGTCTACATTTACTGTTACCCTTTGCAGCAAATCCGGACCCAAAACCGCGTCGAGGGCTGTTATGAAAACTCCTGCATTTACATTTAGGCCAAAAGGTAGTACCCTAAATTGGTAGCTCCTTCCCCAAATATAAATGCAGTATATTTCCTCGATTTGCGTGTGAGCAGGATTTGCCAGAATGAACTTTTCATATCAACAGATGTCAAATATTGCACTCCATGGAATTTTTGGATTTGCTCATCTAAGTTTTCCGGATGCATCTAATACTAACTGTACCTGTCCGTCTGCTTTTGCCACCGCCACCAAAGGACTACTGTAAGGGGCAAAGACAGTTCTATTATTCCCCACTCGCCCACTCAATCAGCTTTCTAAATTCTTTAGCTACTATTTCCTTCTTGGACCAAGGAATGGAGTATGAGGCTTGACAGTAGGTTTTGTGAGGCTTCACCTCGATATTGTATTGATATCCCTTAACAATTCCCGGTCGTTCTGAAAATACATCTGCATAGTCAGATAATAGCTGTACCAAATCCTGCTGTTGCATTGAGTTCAAATTTTCGGACTGTGATACTTTGTTCACAAATGCGTCCACATTTGCTTTTCATTGATCACCTTGTACGTCTGGATAATAGAGATTTTGTCCTAGAGAATGATTGTCTAAATGTAGTATCCACTGATTCCTACATTTTATGTTAATACAGGGTGTTTCAAAAATGACCGGTATATTTGAAACGGCAATACAAACTAAACGAGCAGCGATAGAAATACACCGTTTGTTGGAATATGCTTGGGACAACAGTACATTTTCAGGTGGACAAACTTTCGAAATTACAGTAGTTACAATTGTCAACAACAGATGGCGCTGCGGTCTGGGAAACTCTATAGTACGATATTTTCCACATATCCACCATGTGTAGCAATAATATGGCGTAGTCTCTGAATGAAATTACTCGAAACCTTTGACAACGTGTGTTAATACAGGGTGTTTCAAAAATGACCGGTATATTTGAAACGGCAATAAAAACTAAACGAGCAGCGATAGAAATACACCGTTTGTTGCAATATGCTTGGGACAACAGTACATTTTCAGGCGGACAAACTTTGGAAATTACAGTAGTTACAATTGTCAACAACAGATGGCGCTGCGGTCTGGGAAACTCTATAGTACGATATTTTCCACATATCCACCATGCGTAGCAATAATATGGCGTAGTCTCTGAATGAAATTACCCGAAACCTTTGACAACGTGTCTGGCGGAATGGCTTCACATGCAGATGAGATGTACTGCTTCAGCTGTTCAATTGTTTCTGGATTCTGGCGGTGCACCTGGTCTTTCAAGTGTCCCCACAGAAAGAAGTCACAGGGGTTCATGTCTGGCGAATAGGGAGGCCAATCCACGCCGCCTCCTGTATGTTTCAGATAGCCCAAAGCAATCACACGATCATCGAAATATTCATTCAGGAAATTAAAGACGTCGGCCATGCGATGTGACCAGGCACCATCTTGCATAAACCACGAGGTGTTCGCAGTGTCGTCTAAGGCAGTTTGTACCGCCACAAATTCACGAAGAATGTCCAGATAGCGTGATGCAGTAATCGTTTCGGATTTGAAAAATGGGCCAATGATTCCTTTGGAAGAAATGGCGGCCCAGACCAGTACTTTTTGAGGATGCAGGGACGATGGGACTGCAACATGGGGCTTTTTGGTTCCCCATATGCGCCAGTTCTGTTTACTGACGAAGCCGTCCAGGTAAAAATAAGCTTCGTTAGTAAACCAAATGCTGCCCACATGCATATCGCCGTCATCAATCCTGTGCACTATATCATTAGCGAATGTCTCTCGTGCAGCAATGGTAGCGGCGCTGAGGGGTTGCCGCGTTTGAATTTTGTATGGATAGAGGTGTAAACTCTGGCGCATGAGACGATACGTGGACGTTGGCGTCATTTGGACCGCAGCTGCAACACGGCGAACGGAAACCCGAGGCCGCTGTTGGATCACCTGCTGCACTAGCTGCGCGTTGCCCTCTGTGGTTGCCGTACGCGGTCGCCCTACCTTTCCATCACGTTCATCCGTCACGTTCCCAGTCCGTTGAAATTTTTCAAACAGATCCTTTATTGTATCGCTTTTCGGTCCTTTGGTTACATTAAACCTCCGTTGAAAACTTCGTCTTGTTGCAACAACACTGTGTTCTAGGTGGTGGAATTCCAACACCAGAAAAATCCTCTGTTCTAAGGAATAAACCATGTTGTCCACAGCACACTTGCACGTTGTGAACAGCACACGCTTACTGCAGAAAGACGACGTACAGAATGGCGCACCCACAGACTGCGTTGTCGTCTATATCTTTCACATCACTTGCAGCGCCCTCTGTTGTAGAAAATTGTAACTACTGTAATTTCGAAAGTTTGTCCGCCTGAAAATGTACTGTTGTCCCAAGCATATTGCAACAAACGGTGTATTTCTATCGCTGCTCGTTTAATTTTTATTGCCGTTTCAAATATACCGGTCATTTTTGAAACACCCTGTATCATTACAATTAGGCACAGGTACCTCTTCAGATCTGAGCATGGACAATTCTATCCTCCTACCCATGTTCATCAAACTTAATTTTCCCCGAGAAAGGTCGATTACTGCGTCCCTTTCCCTAAAAAAATCTACCCCCAAAACGCAGGCTACCTTTAAACCCTTTACTACCAGGAACGAGCACGCTATGGCTTCTCCCCCTATATACATCTCTACCCGCACTTGGAGTTTAATTGTTTGCCTCTGTGCACTGATGGCTCCAGTGACTTTGCAATTGTTCACAGGAAAAGTCAGCATATGTTTTGTAAGAGGTCCGAGCAGATGTAATGTCGATGTATTGCTCACGCGCTGCCTGCAATATGCAAGGTATTAGAAAATCTCTGACCAGAGAGCAGTGTTGATTGCAGTAGGAACTGTGTAGCTGAAGCAGTAAGTTGTTGCTAGTCTGGAGTCTGCTCTGGTCTGGTCTGGTGTATCGTGTTGGCTGGCCCGGTCGTGGTGCAGCGATGCCGGAGCCTGAGTATTATTGTATAAGGTAAAAAGCAGCCTCGCGCATATGTAGTAATGTTATCGCAAGTGCCATGTAAATATTTTTTAAAAAAATCTCGTAATAATAATCTTCTTCATAAAAAGTAACTTTTAACAACCATTCATTTCAATTTAAAGAATTTACTAATTTCTCCCATCCATGATCATCCCGATTATTGCAATAGAAAAATCAGTTGCTTCCTTTCATAAATGACAGATAGGTCGGCCAGCATTGCACAGAGCTGTGCCGGAAAAATTTATAGTAAGAGCAGATATATCCGGCGACTTCATTGAGGTAAGAATTTTTCCTTTTTCTATTCAGAATGATCTTTCAGGACCATGACGCATCACTGTTGTCGCCCAAAATTTACCAGGTTAAATTCACAGTTAATTATTGAAAAGTCATAAGTGAGTGACAATTTAATTGAGAGGTTAGTTACATTGTATTATTACCAGGTTACTGAATTTAAATTTTTTATTGGGACGTTACACTGAATGTGAACGACATAATTATAATATTTTTACTGTTGAGAGGTTTAGGAATTCTTCTGGTGTGAGGTCACGCTAAATGTGAATGAATTTTGAGCTTAGATTAAATAGGAACGAATTTTTTGTGGAGATTAAATGTAAATGAATTTTGTGGGGAAGAATTCTGTTTTGAGGTTACGCTTTTATTTTATTTTTGTAGAGAGGTTACAAATGAGAAAGAATTTTGTTTTGGGGTTACACTAAATCGGAATCATTATTCATATTATTTATTTTATTTTGTGGGAAGGTTACACTTGGCGACAACCGGCCACGATCGTATTTCTTTGTGAATCTCTGAGAAGTAGTCATATATCTGCTCTTATTTACTTAAATGTAGTTTGCATCTGGCGCAACGCATTTACTAATTTGTCACTTTTTCTTTCACAGATCATCGGCAATTTATTGCTCTTTGTTGAAATAGTGTTTGTTCCATTTTTGTTTTGTCTTTGTTTCATTTTGTGCTTAATTTTGATTGGTGAAAATGCAGCGAAAAACTGTTAACAGTACATCGCGATGTGCAATGAGTGAAATAGCCGACTCTAATAATTTGACCGATAATTCTTGCGACACTCAGTGTAATAGCGATAACCCTCTAATTGCTGATAATCAGTGCGTACCGACCACTAGTAATGATTTTGTTCCTAATGATGAACAAACAAATTCAATTATGTCCACAGTAAATGTAAGAATTGATGACGCGGCACGTTCCGTTACTATGAACGCTGTCCAGTTTGACACGCCTAATTTGCAAAATTTACGTAGTGAACAGATAATTGTTTCTAACGAAGGTGAACAATATTCACAAAACACGTCAGATTTATTTGACTCCGGTGTAGTGACCAACAGTGCACGTCCGATTGGCAAACCTTTTCAAGAATCACAGAATAACCAAATGATTACACAAAACGTGACACATGCAGATCCACTATCACACAGTACAGAGAATAGAGCCGCTAATTTTGGCTGGGACCAAGTTATGGCATTTTTGCTACAATTTAATGAAAATGTCAAACAACAACTTATTGAAAGTTTCAAACAGCGGAATGAAATACTAGATAACCATTACAAATAACTTAATGAAAATTTCAAACTGTTGAATGAAAAACAGGACAAACTTAATAAATCATACAAACAACTTAATGAAAACTTCGACAACCATTTCAAACAGCTTAATGAAAAACTAGACAATAATTATAAACAACTTAATGAATCGTGCAAACAATTTAATGAAAGTTTCAAACCGTCGAACGAAAACACGACAACCTTAATGAACAGAACAAACAACTTAGTGAACAGATTACAGCTGTTTCCGTGCAACGTTATGACACTAAAGAACAATTAAGGAAAGTAAGGCTTATGCTAGGAACAGTAGTGAAGAAATTAGATCTGTTGTACAAGAATTAAGTAGTACACGTGTAGCCACAACGAAATTACTTAGAGATGAAAGTAGTGCAGTCACTGAACAATGCTCTGAAAACGCAACACAGTTACGCGACGAGTTTAAATTAATGTCAGCAGAATTTTCACGCACACTGGATGCGAAAGTAGACGCGAAATTTGACCAACAGAACAGCGAAACTGACGAACGAAATGAAAATTGTTTCAGTCGCTAACACGTCACAGCATACGCCACGTTCCGAACATTTGTCACACCCACACAGCCAGTATAACTTAAGTAATTTACAGAGACGACGCGACTTAGAATCCGAAAAGACACAGACAAATAGATTCTCATGCAATCCTGAACCTGTTCACACATTCAGGGACGATAACGTTGACTATAAGCAATTTTTATCCGTAAAAAAATTTAAGGTACTTAATAATGACAGAACACAGGTACACGCTTTGGACTGGATAAGACAATTTGCTTTTGTAATTTCATCAGTTTGGCCTGTAATGCAGAAACTAGAATTGGATTGGATACGACAGTTTCTTTTTGAATTTTCACCGGCATTGCCTATAACGCAGAAACTAAAATTTATTTGCAGCGCGTAATAGACCTCAGGGGATTCATTACGCCTCGATGAATATGTGCCGTAGCGTGCACAGGGCCCCGAGCCGTAGTAGTGCTATTTCATCTTTAGTTTTCTGCACTGCTGCCTTCTCTTCTACTATCCTTTATATCTATCAAAACAGCTCTTCAACTATCGATCTATCTAGGATTAGAAATGAGTAAAGAAAACCTGATATGACAAATTTTACCGAAAGTGACAGTTTTCTTTAGACACTCCCGAAATGACAACTACCGCCGTAATTTTAATAACAGATAAAATTTTAATCATCAGTATGTACAAAATTTTCAGCAATCGCAGACACATTTTGGTAACAATACAGGTTTTTCTCCACAACAGCATCAAAACCAGCCGGTTAGCATACCTAACCAACAATGTAATGTGCAAGGGCAACCAAGCTTTAATGTTTCGCCGTCTACACGTATAGCGTCGGCTCCGCCAAACAGTAACGCACAGCAACAAGGAAATCAGTACGTACAGAAAACACACCATTTCAATTTCTATCGCAACGCGCCGTATAGCAATGACTATCATGACAGACGTAAAAGTAATGAGCACAATTTTCAGTGTAACAGTCGGTCTTACCAGCAGCAAAATCATCCGCAACAACAGATTATCATGAATGAACCAGACAGTCGGTATCATACCGAACGTAATGCGTCAGGACGAAATAACAGAACAGTACAAATAGTTGAAATGCCACAGCATCCTCCCGCAAATAATAGCACGTCAGAAAGAATTTGACTAAATACAGTACAGGTTGCATCGTCCAGCAACGCAAGAAATACTTTTGACACAGAGAATCTTGTTCACGAAAATGTTATTACTTCTGACGACACCCAAGACACTCTTTTGCAGGAAAAACCAGTTATTCAAAAACCATTTCACACCCTGTCATTGAAGTAAAGATTGGATCACCTAAAGTTCCAGCAGTAATCGATACTGGATCACCTGTCAGTTATAAATGAAGAAACTTTCAACGAATGTAACAAAGAGAATACCTATCCTACGTTACCATTAGGCAAAACTAAAGTAATAGGAGCAGTATCTGGTAAAGGAGAAGACGTAAAATTACAGACACACTTATCATTTTGTATTGCAGGTCATACGTTTCACTCAAATTTTGGGACTGTTCCGTTATTGACAACAGACGTTATTTTAGGTACGATTTTTTTGGTACAATACGACACAATTATTGACTTTCAAAATTCCTATTTAATGTTAATGGATGAAAATGTACAACTGGCATTAGAATTTCAGCACTCTTTATCTGCAGAAGAACAAACAATCAATCGGATAGAGGTTATTTCTGCATCACGTAACATAGACTGTCATTCCACATTGTTCACAGATACGTACGCACACAACTATAATACTGCAGACGAAGCCGACTATGACGTTATACAGATGATTTCTGATAAAGTTAAACAGAGCAATGCAAATACAGACGACGAACGTACTCAACTACGCAAAATTCTTTTACAGCAAGCTCCAGTTTTTTACAACATCCCTGGTACTATGTCCAATTTTATGTATGAATTTCAAGTTAAACAGCACGACACATTTAAAGCCAAACATTATCCCATTCCTTATGTTCACACAGAAAAAGTTAAGAAAGAATTGCAAGCTATGCTTCACCAAAGAATTATTGAACCGGCAGTTAGTCCGTACATAAACCCGCTGCATATTGTTAATAAAAAGGACGGTTCACTACGCCTCGTACTTGATTCGCGTCATATCAATGACATTATTATTAATGAAACAGATCACCCACAGTCACTAGAGGAGCTTCTACAGATATTTCATGGTACTGCTACTTATTCCACATTAGATTTGAAATCGGGATTTAGGCAAATTCAGCTCCATCCGAACTGCAGAAAGTACACGGCTTTTCTCTGTTTTGGTGACTGTTACCAGTTTTGCAAATTACCGTTCGGTTTAACTATATCTTCAGCAGCATTTATTCGCGGTTTGAATACTATACTTCCGACAGAATTAAAAGACAGAATCATAACGTATGTAGACGACATTCTTATTGCAGAAGCTAACTGGTCTGAACACAATCTGATTCTTGAACAACTGTTGCAAACTTTTCGTGCACAAGGACTCACAGTTAATGTTAGTAAATCGCACTTTGGCAAAACTTCTATAAAATTTCTTGGACATGTAATTTCAGCAGAAGGCATTTCGCCTGACACGGAAAAACTTCAAGCTTTACGTGACATTACTGTACCTACGACGAAGAAACAACTACGCAGCTTTTTGGGTTTAATTAACTTTTTTCGTAAATTTATTCATTACTGTGCTTTAGACACCCCTAGATTATGTCAATTGACAGGTAAAAACACTATTTGGTCCTGGGATAGCCAAGCACATTCTGAATTTGTCAATCTGAAACAAGCTTTGTTGAATGCACCACTTTTATCACATCCAGATCTTACTAGAAATTTTTCCACTGCCACCGACAGTTCTAACACCGCTTTAGGCGTACACATTTTTCAGGACATTGAAGAAGACGGTTCTACAGTAATTAAAAACATCGCTTTTGCGAGTCGCATTCTGTCACCTGCTGAACGCAATTATCCTGTTACAGAACTTGAAACATTATGTGTTGTATGGGCATTTACGAGATTCAGGCATTTTCTTTATGGAAGACACTACCGTTTACACAGATCATAGAGCTACACAGTTTTTACTTTCAGCAAAATTTACACACGACAGGTTAAGCAGATGGAAACTTTATTTACAGGAATTTAATTTTACAGTTGTTCACATTCCCGGTACACAAAATGTTGTTGCAAACGCACTATCCCGTTCTCTCAGCAACAATCAGCAAGACATCGGAACCAACTTCTGCCAAGCAAATTTTAGCGTCATGTATATTCAACAAGTTGCATTCGAAAATTTTATTTCGTCATTATTACAAGACATAGCACAAGAGCAAAGTAAAGACAACGTATGGAAAGAAGTTAAACACCTTTGGCAAGATAGGAATAATGTTACCATCAGAAACTATTAAACTGTACGCAATAATATTCTGTTTCGCCGCTCTCACCCTGACAGCAACAATTGGTTACTATGTATTCCTGACGAGCTTGTTAACAAATTAATTTGGTATACTCATTTAAGTTACGCACATTACGGAGCCAGAAAATGTTTTCTTATACTGAGACAGAACTGTTATTTTGCCAACATGGAGAAACGTATTCGACGAGTTTTAGCGTAATGTAAAATCTGCCAGAAAGCTAAGTCAGACACGACTTTACGCATTCCTTCGTTACATCCCATTGTACCTGTTAAATTGAGACACATGGCCGCTGTAGACAGTTTTGGTCCGATTCCCCGATCTAGTAGAGGTTTTTGTTACATCTTTGTCGCTGTTGAACTCACTTCGAAATTTGTAACCTTCACTCCGTTACGCAAAGCTACTGCTAAATCTGTTTCGAAAGCACTTGTAAAACATTTTCTATTTCATGTAGGACATGTATTGAAAGTAATTTCCGACAATGGACCACAGTTTCGATCTGCTGTATGGACACGTATGTTACGAGCTAGAAACATTTCTCCGATCTATATATCCAGGTATCACGCTTCTTCGAACCCTTGTGAACGACTAATGAAAGAAATTGGTAAACTATGTAGAATATACTGCCATAAAAAACATATTGATTGGGATACACACATACTGTCATTCCAGGATGTAATTAACTCGATACCAAATGAATCTACTATGTTATCTCCGACTGTTATATTGAAAAATGTTGAACCACCTAACAAAATTAAAGAATTAGTAACCTTTCCTACATCTCGTCGACTACGACACCATGAAATAATTGACATTGCGTTGAACAACATCAAACGTGCCGCAGAGCGCCGGAGAAGACAGCAAAAATAGGTTTGTACACGCCGTGACTTTCACATTGGACAGAAGATATTAATACGTACACACTATTTATCCAACAGAGGAAAGAGTAGATGTAGTAAATTTGAGCTTCTATACGCAGGTCCATATCGAATTCGCAGCATTCCTCACCCCAATGTAGTACACGTCGAAACTTTGAGAAACAGAAAAAGTAAAGGCAAACACCATGTCTCCAATATTAAATCCTTTATTGAATGAACATACTTTATGATTTATCACTCTGTAATGCCATTTTCTGATTTTTATATGACCACTTATACAATTATATTTATATGAACACTTACTGATGATTATCATATTTTTTTCTTGGCAAGTGCCCGGTAAGGTAAGGTTAGCAGGTCGCTTTTCTTGTCGTTACACATCAGACTGTGCACATTTTCCATTTTGCGTGTATGTATGTTTGTTTTCCTGTTTTATTTGTATGCTGCTTCGGTTGCCCATAATGCAGCATCTCCTTGTATGTAAGACATAACGAACTGTATTTTCTGTGTATGACTCCAAACACTAGGCAAAATGTTTCTAAATCCCCTGATAAATACTACAGAGTGAACAGATTTCTTCTCCGTTGTAAAGATCTGAAACTGTCGGTTTTTAATCAGGCTTTCTTCAATCACTATTTTGGAGTGACATTTGTTTGTTTCGCTAATACTGATGGCCTGTTCTGTCTCGCAGTCGCAATTTTTCACTGCTGCATTTATAAACCTATCATTGTTGGACCTGACTGGCGTCACATACGCTTGTGTGTCGCCGTGCAACAAGCTGTTTCCAGCTCCGGAAGCCGAAGGTTGACATTCCGCTTTGTTCGCCTGTTCGGACATTTTCTTCTCTATTGCTTGACTTGTGTCAATTTATAATTTTCCATCCTGTTAGCCAGTACACTGATTTAATCTACGATATTGGCAGTAGCCACCTGGATATTATCTACTCCTTCGGTCAGTTCTTGCACCGCTTTGGGTATGGTTTCATAGTTTTGTCTCAAACTAACAATCTCAGTTTGCATAGCTTCCAAAGATTGCATTAACTGCAAGTCTCTTTCATGCTGGCATCGATCACGCTCTGCTTGTTTAGCATCACGTTCCATTTCTCGTTCTGCATGCATAGCATCACGTTCCTTATCGTGTTCTGCTTGCTTACGTGCAAATTCAGCTACCAATCGCTGGTCACGCTCTGCTTGTTCATGCACAAACGTAGCTTGGAAATTGAGCATGCGCTCAAACATAACTCTTAATGGTTGCACTTCTGACACCTCACCACTCTCTGGTCCGTGTCTAGTGCGTGTGGGTGGCACAGTATTTCTACTTTCAACTGAATCACTGGCTGGCAGTGGCAACATTTCTTGCCCTTCTGCCCCCTGATTCTCACATTGTACTCCCTGAACTACGCCACTAACATTACTTTGTGCCCCACTTTCTAACTCAGTATCACTGCTTCCTAACTGTTGTTCATTATCCATGTTTACATTTTTCTGACTATGCAATCTAACCATAGTCAACAAAAGAAACAAAATCTGAACTATGTAAATATCGTAACACTCAGGTTTCACTGACATAATCACACAAGAAATGGTCATTTGTTGAAACACACTTATTATACACTACGATGACTAACTACTCAAATGTCCTATTATTTAAAAAAAAACATTAACAACAAGCACACCACTAATGATCCGAGAACACCGCATTGAGGCTACTTTACTACCCACAGGACAACTACACTGTAGCTTTACCTTTTGGTGATCTATCTTGGGTGCAGCTGCCCCCTGGTATTGTGGTAGGTAATTAATTATTTGATATAATGAGCTCTCTTCTTCAGCTTGCCTCTAGGTATACAGTGTTTTCATGCAAAAAATCATATACAGGTATTACCACACAATATTGGTTAGGCAATACATACAATACATGAAAAAATTTTTAATTGTTCTCCAACAAAGTTCGAATACAATAATTCCCTAATAATCTCATGGGTATTTTGTGCCCACTGCTTATTCGTGCCCCACGTTTGGCGCCAGTTTAATGATATTCGAACTTTGTTTGGAAAAAATATTTATTATGTAAAATGAATGGATGAAAATGGGGAAGAAATGGCTTTAAATATATTTGTTATTTACTCTTTCAGTACAAACTTTGTTGTAGAACCCTTCTTTTTAGGTGTGGAAATAAAAATTCATTTAGACAGAATTAAGCTCATTTAAATTTACGTGAACTTTAGCAACCCTCACATGTTGGTAAATTCAAACTAACTGATTAATAACATTTATGACTTTGAAAATTATTTAAATTAAATTTCTTACGTATTTCGGCCTTGGCACACATTTTCTAAATGCAGTGGGTTTTTAAATATTTACTGAATTCTTTCCCGGCGTTAGCTATGGAACACAAGACCGTCTCTGTTAGCATAAAATGGTTGAATATTGCCATGCCGACATGAACGTTTAATTATCATCGACAAAACACACTTCACTATACGTTTAAGTTATCTGCATTAGAAATTGAAAGAACCAACAGATTAACAACTTCAACGTTAATTATCCGCCTATGAATGCACAAATGTAAAACCAGTAATAAATTCAGTCAGCCTCAGGATCGCTGTAAAAGAAAAATATTTCGTAATTCACTGCTCGTTTTACCTGCTCCCGATTTACGGGATTGGTTAATTTTATAACGGACCAATTTTTTAAATGTGCCGCCGCTGCAAATCGTTCGGTCGCGGCACAGCCCAGCAACACCAACGATAATCGCTAAAAGTGCTGAAAATTCTTTAAAGAAATATTATAGATGACATGGGCAAGCTAATTTACATTAGTAATACACAATTTTGATAAATTATAATGTATTTAGACCACAACAATAATTAAAATTACACACCTTTATAATTTCTCCTCTAATGGCGACTACAGACAGATACAGACAAAAGAAGTCTACTCATGCATATAATGCTACGTCACAGGTCCCTCTCTCTCTCTCAGCTCTCGAGGAAGACGACAAAGAATGCACATTATGTGGTGCTATTTATACTATTGCTGATTATTAATATCTCTTTGTAATCTTACAACATTATTTTCCTCTGTGGCTATATTTTACATTTTTTCATCGCAGATATTAACATATTTCGTAATTACATTATGAGTATAGGAATATTACAGTCATAAATACATCGAGAATATTATTACAGAAAACATTACAATAATAACCAACGTCCTTTATACAAAATTAAATAATATTTTTGTTAAACAATTACAGTACATACGAATTGCTTCATAGCGGCGTACATAGTACAATTAAACGTCATTTCAGTTTATTAACAGTGTGTGTGCTGCCAGGGAACGTTACACACTCTATTAATTACAAGACAGTACGTTTCTGACTTCTGTCCGTATAAGTGCCCAACTATTTGCAACAAATCTGGTTAAAAAATCTCAAAATATGGCAATGTATCGTGTATTAAGCATAGTATATCCTGTTGATTTTCATACCTGTGATTTAACATGTCATGTCGTGACTAGTGAACAACATATCTAATTTTAGCCGATGAGCATCTCGCCGATGTGCCACAGAATATTATTTTACTATGTTTCGGAACCTGTTTAATCATAATGCTTTGGATTTGTCGCTGGCGCCAAAAGTGCGCCACACTCTGTCACTGTAAATGTGCCTTCATTGAAGGTGTACACTATCCGCGTGCATTATTAGACGATACTTAAGTGAGTAAATTAGATAATGTTATTGTATAGTTGTTTCTTGCCTATGTCTATGTGGAATTGTAATTTAATATACGGTTTAATTTAATGATGTGGACATTAACTGATCTCATGGTCTGAAGAGGTAAAGGAATTTGTAACACGTAGTCAATGAGTGATGCTGCTGTATTGCGTATGTCCTGGCGGAATGTAATTTCAGAAAAAAAAGTGAACAGCTGCATCTGAAGATGAGCCTGATAACCCCAAAATCTATCATGAGACAACAAAAATAAATTGAAGTTAATTTCTACATTCAGAAGCACATTTATTTCTAATCTCAGTTAATCGTTTGCATGTCCAAGTGCAACATTAATGTTAAATTTCCCTATGTGATAAGAAATCATTGTTTTCAAAGCCAGCGTAAGTTTCTGCTACTTTGGTGGTCTACTGTACTGGGTGCTGACAGAGAAAGATTCGCATCCTGCTGGCGTTTACAGGGCGAACTGGAATGTGCTGTGGTAATGACTGAGAGCCCATCGGTAAATCTCACTACGTCAGCCACGCCCCCTTGCGATAACCTTCGCCTGAGTCTGAACGTCCCGTACCATACCATTGAGTGTTGGGAAGCGGCGTAGGTGAAAGGCGGTCTGGCTCACCATCCTATGTAGATAAACTGGGAATGAAAATCTGGTTTCTCTGCGTCCGCTTGTTATTGTTTGACACTCCAACACCAGTAGGAGCGTTTAAATTTTGGAGCGGTTCCGCTCCAAAAATTAGATTCACTCTATGAGATTACGTAGTCCAGCCTAGCGTAGGGTGTGGATGGAACGACCAATCGGAATAACATAGTTTCACACCAGTGCCAATTACGTGGAAGTAAAACGTGCATCATGTATGCAGAGAGGTGGAGGTTTGCTGTCTTTTCCTGGACTTATCGAAGCTTTTGTGACATTTCTAGGCAGTCACGTTCGCACACCAATTGTGATTTGTGATGAGTTGGAAGTTGAGTAGGAGGAAGAAACTTCTGGAAAGTTGAGGACGGAGTTTTAAGGAACGCGGTAGGTCATAGAGGAATGTGGTGACTTGGAGTAGAGGTAAGGTATTGCAATCAGCGGCAGTGCAATCCAAGATCGGAGCGTCATGTTTAGTGATGTCTCCTTCAAAGTAGTTCCCTTCTGATTGCACACACTTTTTCCAGCGCTTCTGCCATTGATGGTAAGATTTTTGGAACTCATCTTCAGTAATACCCTCGAAGACCCTCATCACAGCTTTTTGGACATCTTGTGTTGTTTGAAAATGGTGTCCCTTGACCGCCGTTTTGACTCTTGGAAATAGAAAAAAGTCGCATGGAGCAATATCTGGTGAATAATGTGGCTGTGGTAGTACTGAAATTTGTTTTGAGGCTAAAAATTGCTGTACGGACACAGCGGTATGGGATGGAGCAATATCGCGATGCAGAATCCAGTTATCAGCAATATTCGCACGGACACGAAGAACTCTTGTACAAAGTCTTTCTAAAATTTCTTTGTAGTAATATTGGTTAACTGTTTGTCCAGGAGGCACCAACTCTTTGTGAACAATTCCCTTGGAATCAAAGCACACAAGCATGCATGGTCATCCACTGCGGTCTTCATCTTCAACATTCATTCTGCCTTTACTAAAAATTTTATGCCAACAAAAAACTTGAGCTCTTGACATAACCTCCTCTCCAAAAGCCTTCTGAAGCTTACCGTAAGTTATCGTCGCGTTTTCACCCAATTTAACGCAAAAAGAAATGGCATACCGTTGCGCAATATTATGCAGTTCCATTTCCATGACGAGAGACATAAACATGTGTTAACTTATTACAGCACAACTCACGACTGAGCAGTTGCATCGATGTGCTGCTTGGACTAGAAGCAGCTTATCGACCAAGGTCAAAGTTATTGTGCCTACGCAAGCCTGCAGGGTTGCCACATCTTGCAAAGAAAATCAGTCTCATACTTTATTGTCGCACCTCGTATTCACAGTAGCCGACACCCCTCCACGAGCTTGTAATGCACTTCATGTCAATTTGGCAATTGTGGATTAACAGCTAGGTGTGTAATAATGTCAGACTCTATATTAGTAATATCAGAGATGATCATTCTAAAAATTATTTAGTTTCGTGACAAAATTTTAATACAAAGCTTTTATGTTTCAAATCATAAGAAAAATTCATTTGCTCCCGGTGGGATAAGTAACATATTGGTCGGTTATCGTTGGCTTATGTAGGCCAGTTTACCATGACTAATATCCTCCATCTTCAAGGAACACGTTAGACTATTGTGTTATTCCATATTGTATCATACAGACAGCGCCTTCAGGTAGCAGCCTGTGGCACGCTTCTTACAAGGGAACCTCCCCATCGCACCAACCTCAGATTTAGTTATAAGTTGGCGCAGTGGATATGCCTTGAGAAACTGAACACAGATCAATCGAGAAAACAGGAAGAAGTTGTGTGAAACTATGAAAAAATAAGCAAAATATACAAACTAAGTAGTCCATGCCCAAGATAGGCAAGAACAAAGAAAGAACAAGCATAGGAGTGCCGTGGTCCCGTGGTTAGCGTGATCAGTTGTGGAAGGAAAAGTCCTTGGTTGAAATCTCCCCTCGGGTGAAAAGTTCAACTTTTTATTTTCACTTTATGTGACAAACGCTTATGTTTTCATCACTTTTTTGGGAGTGATTATCACATCCACAAGAAAACCTAAATCGGGCAAGGTAAAAGAATCTTTTTACCCATTCGCCAAGTGTACAAGTTAGGTGGATCGACAACATATTCCTGTCATGTGACGCACATGCCGTCACCAGTGTCGTATAGGATATATCAGACGTGTTTTCCTGTGGAGGAATCGGTTGACCTATGACCTTGCGATCAAATGTTTTCGGTTCCCCCTGGAGAGGCACGTCCTTTCGTCTACTAATCGCACGGTTTTGCGGTGCGGTTGCAAAACACAGACACTAAACATATTACAGTGAACAGAGACCTCAATGAACGAACGGACAGATCATAACTTTGCGAAAATAAAGTAAGTAAACTTTTCTCCCGAGAATAGACTTGATCCAAGGACCTCTCATTCCGCAGCTGCTCACGCTAACCACGGGACCACGGCGCTCCTGAGCTCACACCGTCCTTTATGTTACCTATCTTACACATGGACTACTCAGTGTGTATATTTTGCTTATTTTTTCAAAGTTCCACACAACTTCTTCCTGTTTTCTCGATTGATCTGTGTTTAGTTTTTCAAGGCCTATCCACTGTGCCAACTTATAACTAAATCTGACGGGTGTGCGTTGGGGAGGTTCCCTTGTTAGCTATCGTTTCTGCTCGTGAGGCAGTGGTACCAGGTGCAGAAGTAGTGGCTAGTTGCGAACTGCGTGGGGGTGACACCCGAGGGCGCGTGGCGGCGCCTCAGCTTCCGCGAAGTAGTTAGCAAGTCTAATTGCGGGCGGATGATGGCGGCAGGTAAACAGCGGCCGCCAAGCGGCTTGTGTGCCGCTGCGGGCTCGGGGCGGGAGCTGCGGACGTTGTTAACGTTGTCGGCGGCATTATTCACCGGCCCTCCCCGTCAGCAGACGCGACCCTAATTGCGATGAATATTTCAGGCCTAGAAAACAGCTGGGCTGTTCACCTGCGGACCGGACCGTAGCTGACCGGGCACGGGCTGTAAGCGCGCACATAACGCGGCCCTAATTCTGCGGCCGCCGCTTAAAGTACTATCAATCCGGCGCGGCTCCATTATCCAATAGGGCTACGCACCGTACGGCGCGACCGCTGACGACTCGCAAAGCGCTTTACGCCCGCATTAGCCTCGATGACCGATTATCCACTAAATTTCTATTAACACGATTCGGTCCTGATATTTACGACCAGAGAAATTAAGTTTCGCCCTGGCCTTGCCGTTAGGAAACTGCATCCTACGGGGAGTCTGTCCTCATATTTTTGTACAGCAGGTATTATCAACATTTCAAATAAAATGGCCGGGGGCGAGTAGTACTCGTTCGCTGAGTAGCAGTATGGTATTCTGCCTTACGGCAGGTCTTGTCATGGGTTAAGCCTCTTCCACTTTTGTCTGTCCATAGCCAGTCTTTTCATTTTTGAATATTTGCCTTCTTTGATGTTGTCCAGCATTGGATATCTTCTTTTTCATCTTCCCCTTTTTCCCTCCATCATTCCTTCTATTCCGTCCTTCAATACACAGTCCCTCCTCAAACACTGTCAAATCCAGTTCCGTTTTCTTTTTCTGATGACTTTCAGCATGTATCTTTCTTCTCCAACTCTTCTTAATACTTCTTCATTCCTTACTCGGTCTTCCCATTTCACTTTTTCCATTCTTCTCCATATCCGCATCTCTAATGCCTCCAATCTTCTTTCATCTTCCTTCCTCAATGTCCAGGTCTCTGAACCATACAGTGCAACGCTCCAGATGTAACATTTGGCAAGTCTTTTCCTCAGATTTTTGTTTAGTGGTCCACAAAGTAATTACTGTTTCCTCTTGAATCCTTCTTTCGCCATTGCAATTCTTTTCCTAACTTCTGTTGAGCAATACACATCATCCATTACTACACTTCCCAAGTATTTGAAGTTATTCACTTGCTCTATTTCCTCTCCCCCTATTTTCATACAGCATTTTCTCTCCTTTCCTTCAGTTACCATGCTTTTCGTTTTCTTCTTGTTAATCTTCATTCCATGTTCTTCTAATTTTGTGTTTAGGTCATCTAACATTTGTTCCATTTCTTTTGCACTCTCTGCCATCACAACTATGTCGTCTGCAAATCTTATAGCCGACCAGTGTGGCCGAGCGGTTCTAGGCGCTTCAGTCTGGAACCGCTCGACCGCTACGGTCGCAGGTTCGAATCCTGCCTCAGGCATGGGGGTGTGTGCTGTCCTTAGGTTTAAGTAGTTCTAAGTTCTAGGAGACTGATGACCTTAGATGTTAAGTCCCATAGTGCTCAGAGCCATTTGAACCATTTTGCAAATCTTATACACTCCACTCTCCTACCCCCTATACAAACTCCTCTCCTTCCGTCAAAACTTTCGCTAGTAATTTCCTCCAGATGTATATACCGTAGAACAGTGTTGGTAATGCTATAAGACTGCTGGTTGGCTGTATGCTTGTTCTTTATATATTTTTAATTTATATTGAACCTGTGTGACCATCTCCTCGCGTTACCTTAGAGAATTTTTCTCGACGTTGCGTCCTGGCTGCTAATATACCAGGCCCATAAGAAATGGTACCTATATTTTGACCCTTATTTGATTAATTTAGTAAACAAATTAATTATTTTAGAAATGTGCGCAACGGAAACTGGTGCGAGTTTCTCTAAGATAGCACGGTCTGGGGTGGTTGTTCTTAAAGCCGTCACCATAGCAGCTGGTAGCCTATCTAAATTCACATTGCAGATTATTTCTGTCTTTCATTAACTTTAGAAAATCGAACTGAATAAGATACATCCTACCCATTTCATGTGTCAGGTGTCTGGGGGAATATTTCTTAACTGAAATGCTGACTCTCATTTAATAGATTTATTTTCTACTTTGATGAAAACTTTAGAAGCCGACACATTACAATTTTTCTTTACTTACAAAACTTCAGCGTTACCTCTCATGGGTAGGACAATGACAAAACGAAAACGCTACCCGAATAATTTCATATATGACACATAATTTCATAATAACACAAAAAATATATGACACATAATTTCATAATAACACAAAAAATATATGACACATAATTTAATACTAGCACAGAAAATACGTAAGTGGGCCACACCGTCTTTAGCGGGAAAATCGTCATTCATTCTTTAAGACTCACTTATCGTCATGCATGAACTACACCACTAGAAATTTGAGGTAGGCCACTGCTGAAGGTAGATAACCTCTATCAGAGAAAAGATTCTGGGCAAAAATGATGTACTATTGGCGCCAAAATGAAGTGCGAACTTAACTCACAAAGAAAGTACCAAAAAGAATTAAATTTCGCGACAGAAATTTCTCGATCTACCATCCGATACGCAATCTGCACTCATTGAGCTAAAAGTGAAGCTTATAACTCGGGACATAGCTACATGAACTGATGGTTCCTGTTGCATGCTCACCACCACAAAGCAAAATTTCACAAACACATTTCCGAGAAAACTATTGCAAATAAATCAAAACCGTAACCTGTACCGATGAAGGTATGTTGAATGCATGCTATGAGCATACCCTGTCGTGAATTTTTAGCCATATTACCTCATTTATATCTCACCAAATCTGCGAGCTGCTGTACTCCCGCGTCCGGTCCGTCTCATGGCTGGCCTCACCGTGCTCTCCACGCGCCAAAATCCGACCAACGTTCCTATTCAGACGCGGTGGTGGGGAGACTCACCTCACCCCCGCACCAATGTTGTAACCTACCCTCATGCCTGTTTTCATCTTTGCTTGCTGCTCTGGCCTACCGGCCGTTATTCTTGTAATGTTGGCAATGACTGCTATTCCCTTAAACTGTTCCCTTTGGTCCACGCTCCCGCTACATTTGACTTCCATTCATACCCATGCACACTGTAACCTCCCACACAAAAAAAATGATAAATAAAAATGAAAATGAGCCAAGCGTAAACTCCCCACAAAAAATGTCAATGATAATATGAGCCAAGTGTAGCCTCCCAAAGAATAACAATAATAAAATGAATTTCTCTAATATTGTAACCTCTGAACAAAATTGGCTCCGATTTATAGTCTGTGTGCAGAAATGAATTCGCATTTAATGTTACCACAAAAATGCTTTTCTCATTTAATGTCAAATTCGAAACAGAAAAATTCCTAAACACCAAAATAATAAAAAAAAAATTTGTAACCTGATAAATTTTATGAGGACAGCAGCGCTGCCCTTCGGCCCTGTATTCTGACTAAAAAAGCAAAAATTCTTACCTCAATAAAAAACTGCAATTATATCTGCTCTTAATTCGATATTTTTCGACACAGCTTCGTGCAATGCTGGCGTATATATATTTTTTTTGATTCTTGGAAGGAATGATCATGCATTGGAAATATTCTTTAAATTGAAATTAATGCTTTTCTTTAAAGGAGTTACTTCATATCACAAAAATTATTACTGGGGCATCTTTTTGGAACAAATTAAATTACAATTAACATACATTAGTAAATATGCGCAAGGCTGCTTCTTTACCTTCTACAACAATACTCATCCTCCAGAATCCTGACCAGAGTCGCGAGCAGAGCACCCAGCCGACACATGCCGACTCCACCAGACTACTACTCGACTACTACTCGACTACTGTCGACTCGCGCAGACAAGCGCAGACTAGCGACAAGCAACAACTAACGATAAACTACTCTCTGGTCAGAGATTCTGTCATGTCTCGCCCATCGCCGGCGAAGCTACAACACTCTAACAGGATGGAACAAGGAGTATACATATAAACGGCGTGTGACCTCTTTGTGAAATGATGAAAACAAATAAACAAATGTTTCAAAGATTCCCTTCACCCAGCGAAGTTTGAAGCTGCTAGCAATCAAAGAAAAACTTATATCTCGATATATAAAACGTAATTACTTCCTACTGTAACCTGAGGCAAAACGAAAGTAACGCCTCAGTGATAAACAACAACCTTGTCTTACACCTCTTCCCAGTTCAGTTTCTTCACTCATCACACCCCCTATTCTTACTCTTGCTCTCCAGTTCAAATATAAATTTGTAATTAGCCGTCTATTCCTACAGTCAACTCCATGTTCCCTTAGGATTTCCATCAGTTTGCCCATCTGAAACAGTCAAAAGCCTTCTCAAGATCAATGAACACAACATACACCTTCCTTTTCTTCTCCATGTTGTAACCTCCCAACAGATAAATTCCGTAACCTTGTAACAATAAAATGTAACTAATCTCCTAATAATAAAAAAAATATGACTCATAGATAACCTTTCAATAATTGACTGTAAATTTAAACTGGTAAATTTTGGACGTCAGCAGTGCTGCGTCATGGTCCTGAAAGATCTTACTGAATAAAATGGGCCGGCCGGAGTGGCCGAGCGGTTCTAGGCGCTACAGTCTGGAACCGCGCGACCACTATGGTCGCAGGTTCGAATCCTACCTCGGGCATGGATGTTTGTGACGTCCTTAGGTTAGTTATGTTTAAGTAGTTCTAAGTTCTAGGGGACTGATGACTTCAGAAGTGAAGTCCCATAGTGCTCAGAGCCATTTGAACCATTTTGTGAATAAATTGAAAATTCTTACCTCAATGAAGTCGCCGGATAACGCATATATACCTGCTCTTATAACAAATTTTTCTGGCACAGCCAAGTGCAATGCTGGCCGATAGATTTGTCATGTATAAAAGGAAACAACTGATTTTTCTTTACAATAATCGGGATGACCATGGATTGGAGAAATTAGTAAATTCTCTAAATTGAGATGAATGATTGTCAAAAGTTATTTTTTTATAAAAAAGATTATTACTAAGAGATTTTTTTAACCATATACATGGGACTTGATAGAACAATACTACATATGCGCGAGGCTGCTTTTACCTTATATTATATCGCTCAGGCTCCGCCATCGCTCCCCACGACCAGCCCAGCCAACTCCATACACCAGACTGCTCGCTACTACCTACTCCTACTGCCACACAGTTCCTACTGCAGTCAACACTGCTCTCTGGTCTGAGATTCTCTTATAGCATACATATAGCAGGCAGCGCACGAGCAATCCATCGAAATTACATCTGCTCGAGTGCGCTAGCAATAAATCCCTTAGTCATGGACCTCTTAAATGTACCTCTTCCCTTTCACTCTCTCGCCGGACGCGGTGGTCTAGTAGTTCTAGGCGCGCAGTCCGGAACCGCGGGACTGCTACGGTCGCACGTTCGAATCCTGCCTCGGGCATGGATGTGTGTGATGTCCTTAGGTTAGTTAGGTTTAAGTAGTTCTAAGTTCTAGGGGACTGATGACCACAGATGTTAAGTCCCATAATGCTCTGAGCCTTTCACTCTCAATAGCCCAATGGCATCTCTAGTTGCCACTCCTCATTTCCTACTACGCAATTCAGCTTTCCATATAGCCTTCTGTTGAGCGTCCCCAGCAAGACTTTGGCTGCATTCGATATCAGGCTCGCTGTTCTGTGTACGCTGAGTGATCCGTACAAATTTAATTACGTATGTAGAGAGTTCATCCATTCCGGGAATCAAGAATCTCGTCCAGTTTTTGCCTGTTACCGAGACTGGTACTGATGGAATATCGGTCCCAGGCATTCCAAAATTTTAGAGAGTTCAAAAATGAAATTTTCACTCCTTAGTGGAATATACTCTAATATGAAACGTCCTGTGCCGGACGAAGACTCGCACTCTGGAGCTCTGCCTTTCCCGGTAAGTGCTATAACGAGTCAGATGTCCTAGCACGACTCCTTGATATGTAAGCGCCTATTCACCACCGCGCAAGCACATCGTAATTACGACAGAATGAACGAGCTTTTCTTCGTGAGCGAATTCATACAACGCGGAGAGACTTGGCAAGAACAGATCATGAACTTTTGGACATTTTCTATCAACTAAGTAGCAGAATGCATCGAGACGACTGGGACAAGATCGACAGCATCACTCAAATGAGCATGCAGAACGAACTCGAACGCTCCACCGAGCGACAGAAGAAAAAGTTTGAAAGATGCCGGAAGCAGACCGACAAGGCTATTCCCGAGATGTCACACACAGTGGTCAACCTCACTGAACGACAATTGACCGAAGAGGAAGTGTCTGTTCTTCAAAAAGGAGGGAATTTCGCTATAGTCCCGAGAACTATACCTAAGGAGGACATCATTGCCAACACCGAAGCGGCCATTCGGACCCTTCCTCGTAAAAGGGCAGAGGAAATACGCTCTGAAAAAGCCAGGATACTGCACCAAGCAAAACCACAAGCTTGCAACCTGAAGAAATAAGAGGTACAAACCATTAAGAATCTCATCGCCGACAAGAGTATATTGGTACTTGCCTGCCGGTAAGGGGAATGCGACCGTCGTAATCAAGACCGAAAATTATGAGCAAAAGATTCGAGACCTATTAGATCCGACGACGTACCGAAAACTAAGAGCAGATCTGACGTAGCGTATCACACGGAATATGAATCGATTAATCAAGGCGTCTTCTCTGCCGGCGGACGTACAGAGAAACCTGCGCAACACAGAAGCTCTACCACCTCGGCTGTATGGATTACCACAAGATCCATAAGAACAACGTTCCACTCGATTGTTAGCGCTCCTGGCTCACCGACGGATGAACAGGCAAAACACTTGGCCTCTCTGCTCCAGCCACACGTGGGGAAGACCTACGCGCCAATAAAGGACTCAGGACATGTCACTGAGACGCTGATGAAACTGAAACTTGCACCAAACGACATCCTGGTCAGCTTTGATGTTGTTTCGTTGTTTACGAAAGTGCCAATCAGTGACGCTCTGGACCATATCGGTTCCATTTTTCCGTAAGACATCACACAGCTCTTCCATGCATGTCTCACCACGAGCTATTTCACGTGGAATGATGATTTCTACGAACAGTCTTAATCCAGTGGTGGCTAACTTCTTCATGGAACAATTTGAAGCACAGGCACTGGACTTGGCGATTTGCAAACCTAGGGTGTGGTGCAGATACGTCGATGATACTTTCGTTGTGTGGAGCTATGGTGAAGAATAGCTCAGTGATTTCCTAAGACACTTGAACAGCCTCCATGCCAACATAAAATTTACCATGGAAGAAGAAAAGGACAAAAAACTGCCATTTCTAGATGTGCTGGTCACAAGGGATGGCGAAAACCTGGGACACAGAGTGTATCGAAAACCGACGCACACGGACCGATACCCGCACAAACTACCGAACCACCATCCGAGGTAGAAAAGAGGCATGATTAATACGCTCGTAACGCGAGCAGGACGAATATGTCAGCCGCAGCACCTCAGAAGTGAAATGCAACACCTGGAAAGTGTTCTGAGGAGCAATGGGTACTCCACAATTTATATTAGAAGTGTAACAAAGCCAAACACTCGGCGATGTAAGGAATCAGAAAAATAAATGTCGGGTACGGCCTTTCTGGCATACATTCCCAGAGTGACGGAAAGAATCGGTCATATATTGCGCAAACACGGCGTAAAGACGATTTTCAAACCAACAAGGAAGATCAAAGCGTGTCTTAGATCGGCAAAGGAGAAATGGGACCCACTTGCAATGTCAGGAATATACCGTTAACCATGTACATGCGGAAGACTTTATGTCGGAATGACTGGACGATCAATCAACACCAGGATCAAAAACCATAAGCGACATTGCATGTTGGGGCAGGTGGAGAAATCGGTTGTGGCAGAGCACGCACTGAGTGAGACCGACCACGTAATAAAATTCGCCGACACGGAAGTTCTGGCAATTTGTCAACAAGTGGCCACGAAAGCCACTTTGTAATACTGCAAGTATAATGTAAAAGTTGTGTTTCCATTTGGTTGTGAACGATTTAACGTGTTTGATATTGACGAATTGCTTATCAATGATTTAAGTTTGCGAGAAGACGAAGTTAAACGTTTAAATTACGATATCTTAGAGAAATCTATGTACATTCGGCTAAAAGACGACGAAGTGTGTCACTGAATTATGAGAAACCCAAAAGGTTCATCCAATTTTTGTGCGTCGAAAGTGGACATGATGAATGTCATCATTAGTTATGCTGGGTTTGGTTTGCGAACAGTTCGTATATTTAATTTACTGTTCGAAATGGTGTTTGATCATATCAAACGTACTCAGTTCGTAACGGTAATCCAGTATGTGATGAGAAGCAGCAGAGGCTGCGACACTTCATCGTTGACAGAGGCGTGAGGAGTGTCAAGTTTGATGTGAAGAGCCATATACCGTCCATGATCGTCGTGAGCGGATTTAAGGCACTAGAAATTTACAAAGATCAACCTCGAACTTGTATTACTTGTGGGTTCCCCGAGCATATGAAAGCTCAATGCGCGCGTATCAAACCACAACTTAGAGACCCTCGCACCATCCACTCTGCGGAAGGCAGCGACGTGGCCGAAAGGGGGACGTATACTCAGGTGCTGGTAGAACCGCCGTTACTGGCTCGGGACTTAGAGCAGCCGACACCAGCGACCACGCTGGAACTCGATCCGTCCGCCAATAACACCGCGCAGGACCTGGCAATCTCCACCGAGGAAACCGGTAAGCAGGAGAAGGTAACGGATCACCACGACCAGCAGCAGGAAAATCCGCCTGATGCGAGGGCTAATAAAAAATGAGCAATTTCGAGAAGAGATCGACGCTGACCGGCTCTACACTCAGTTTCCCGCCATAACGAAAATAACCCCCGGGGTTGTAAGGTTGGGTTCCCAGCAAGGAGAAAAGTCGCGACAGGAGTGCAAGAACCACATCACTCGGTGATTCAACACATGGTGACAAAACTGCTCCGAGAGACATAACTTCCATAATAAAACAGCAGCTCGTAAGCAGGGCTCGAAAGGAACCTGGTACACACAAAGAAGATCACGAAGATAAACAATTCAGGAGTTGACCCTAGAAGAAAGTAGAAAAGTCAGTGGCTGTCACAACAGCAAGAAGTCCCCGTCAATGTCGACAGCCCCTCAGAGAAACCTATTGGAAACTGCGAAACCATATGTGGCTGAGACGACCGTGGTAAGAAGACATCGACCAAGACAAGAAGCTTCTAAGATGACGCTAGTATACAAGACTGCGACAATCAGCATCAGCAGGAATGAATCTGAGGTAAAGTGGAGAGGTCTACTGCGGACATCGATATAGCCAGAAATTGGTTTTAAATAATACATCAGTTCTTTTGGGATATGAAGCAACAGCGAACCTAGGTTACAAATGTGGAGCGGCGGTAGTACATAAAGCAGGCATACAATATGAAGCTGAAATTGTTCTTGAAAGTGGACGAGGAGTCAGGTAGCAATTTTCATCGGTATGAATATAAGGTTGGTGTTCATGAACGTAAATACCATGAGGCATTCTGAAACGTAAGAAAATATTACTTTCCACGTGAACTTATGTTTCATTTTTATGGTCAACCCACTTTGTTACACACGAAATCAATAACGTGAAAAATCACAAAAACAATGGCGTTGGTTGCATCGCAGGACGTCAATTACATCCGAAGACTTGCAAAATGAAGCTCACACTTCAAATAAACGAAACGCGCCGCTATTGCACATCCCGATACGTAAGCGTGAACATCGCGTTGCTCGTAACAACGATGTGGTTAACGTACTTCAATGCAACAGTCGCCGTCCTTATAGCTGTTTACACTAAGTGGAGTGGAAATAATACGGATGTCAGGTCACACAACTACCTACTACTACTGTTATCCCCTCTGTTAGATCCCTGGTCAGCCATTAATTATGTTTTTGCTGGCCAGTGATATCGGTTTTGCGTTACCGTTATGTCCATTGTATTGGTACAGTAAAGATCAATAAATCGCCAACGAGTATACCCATTCCTTATTTTTCATTGTGTGTGACTGGACGTCTGTATTGTTTCCAGTCCACTTAATAATAGTGTAAATAGCAATAACTACAGCGTTTGTTGCATCGTAGTACGGCACTCACAACACTATTACGAGCAACTCAGGGTTCACAACTGCATCTCGAGATGTGCATTACTCAGGCGTTTCTTTTATTTCAAACGTCATCTTCGTTTTGCGATTTCTCGGTATGTAACAGATGTATTGTGATGCAAACAACGGCATTCGTTTCGTGATTCCTCATATCACTGATTGCGTGAGAAATAACACGGGTCATCCATACTATTCTACTTTCACCAGCCCCTGTTTTACATTCACACTCTTGAAAGTCGGTTTTCAATATCTATAGTAGTTCTAGAGATATTCGCGCTAAAACGTTGAAACGCGTACATATTCAGTAGCAGCGATGGCGAGGCATGACAGAATCTCTGACCAGAGAGTTATTTATCGTTGCTAGTCTGCGCTTGAACGCGCGAGAGTTCAGTGCCGTGGCGGTCGAGTTGCGAGAGAGTTCAGTTGTACGTAGCGAGTCGCGAGAGCATGTAGTAGCGCGCGAGAGACAGTCGCTGTTGTGTGTGAGGAGTCGGCGGGCGTCGACATGGGCCTCTGGTCAAGATTCAGGACGAGGTATATTTTTTTAAATAAGGTAATGAAGCAGCATTGCGCTCATCTGATAATGTAACGTATCTTAACTGTAAATAATTTGTTCAAAAATCGCCCCAATAATAATTTTGTTTTCAAACCGAGCATTTTAACAAAACAAACATTTTATTGAAAGAAAATTTCCCATGCATTTCCTTAAAGAAAAAATTTACTTAAGTTCAAAGAATTTTTGCGATGCATTCCCTCCAAGCCATGGCGAAAAATAAGAGCAGATGCAGTTTAACTGAGGTAAGAATTTGAGTTTAATTAGTGAACGGGGCCTAAGCTCGACATTTCGGTCTATTTACGTTTTCATCGTCACTGAGATTTCATTTTTTTAAAATTGACTTTCATTTTTGTGGGGAGCTTACACATGGCTCAGATTGCTAGTTCTCACATTTATTGTCATTAAATATAATTGCTGGGAGGTTACAACGTTTAAGTGCGCCACCCTGTGTATGCACCAACTGGGTCCATTGGTAGACTTGGCCGAAGCCGGTTTCTTAGAGAAATATAACAGGGTTGTTAAGCAGTTTCAGAGTTACCATTATCTTAGGAAAGGACTGTAATTGTACATTGAGTCAAGACAAGAAGAATATAATAATTACAATCCCAAAGAAAGCAGGTGTTGACAGATGTGAAAATTACCGAACTGTCAGTTTAATAAGTCACAGCTGCAAAATACTAACGCGAACTCTTTACAGACGAATGGAGAAACTGGTAGAAGCCGACCTCGGGGAAGATCAGTTTGGATCGCGTAGAAATGTTGGAACACGCAAGGCAATACTGACCTTATGCCTTATCTTAGAAGAAAGATTAAGGAAAGACGAACCTACGTTTCTACCATTTGTAGACTTAGAGAAAGCTTTTGACAATGTTGACTGGACTTCTCTCATTCAAATTATGAAGGTGGCAGGAGTAAAATACAGGGAGCGAAAGGCTATTTACAATTTGTACAAAAAGCAAATGGCAGTTATAAGAGTCGAGGGGTATGAAAGGGAAGCACTGATTGGGAAGGGAGTGAGACAGGGTTGTAGCCTATCCCGGATGTTATTCAACTGTATATTGAGCAAGCAGTAAAGGAAACAAAAGAAAAGTTCGGAGTAGGTATTAAAATCCGTGGAGAAGAAATAAAAACTTTGAGGTTCGCCGATGACATTGTAATTCAGTCAGAGACAGCAAAGGACTTGGAAGAGCATTTGAACGGAATGGACAGTGTCTTGAAAGGAGGGTATAAGATGAACATCAACAAAAGCAAATCGAGGATAATGGAATGTAGTCGAATTAAGTGGGGTGATGCTGACGGAATTAGATTAGGAAATGAGACACTTAAAGTAGTAAAGGAGTTTTGCTATTTGGGGAGCAAAATAACTGATGATGGTCGAACTTGAGAGGATATACAATGTAGACTGGCAATGGCAAGGAAAGCGTTTCTGAAGAAGAAATATTTCTTAACATCGGGTATAGATTTAAATGTCAGGAAGTCGTTTCTGAAAGTATTTGTATGGAGTGTAGCCATGTATGGAAGTGAAACGTGGACGATAAATGGTTTAGACAAGAAAAGAATAGTAACTTTCGAAATGTGGTGCTACAGAAGAATGCTGAAGATTAGATGGGTAGATCACATAACTAATGAGGAGGTGTTGAACAGAATTGGGGAGAAGAGGTGCTTGTGGCACAACTTGACTAGAAGAAGGGATCGGTTGGTAGGACATGTTCTGAGACATCGAGGGATCACCAATTTAGTGCAGCGTGGAGGGTAAAAATCGTAGAGGGAGGCCAAGAGATGAATACACTAAGCAGGTTCAGAAGGATGTAGGCTGCAGTAGGTACTGGATGATAAAGGAGCTTGCACAGAATAGAGTAGCCTGGAGAGCTGCATCAAACCAGTCTCAGGACTGAAGACCACAACAACAACAACAACAACAACAACATTGAGTCAAGAAGGTCAGTGTCCGAATTTTAAATTTTGTGAGGAATTATACGTTTTAACCAAGGGCCTAGAACTGACAGATACTTGTATCTATCGTCGCACGAGGATACACAGATGTGTACAACTTCGCTAGTACACTAGATACGATATACGCTGCGAATGCCTTTCTGTTTAAGTTCATTGATTGCGAGGTTCGGCCTGCTTGTTTTTCAGATCACTGCGCCTTCCATATAAAGACAAGAACAATAAACAGAAAACCTACTTTGGGTTGCGGTATGTGACATTTCAGCCCGTCACTGTTGGAGGTGATTTGCAACAAGTCATCAGAGATGCTTCATCCAGATCCATGCGTCATCAAGCATGATGCACAGAGTGTGTTACCTGGTGGACCCAGTGAGCAATGCTACAACTGAGGTAATGTTTTATACAGTATGCCCGAGAAGGAGGCTACTGGACAAAACGCTCATTAGAATTTTACTTTGCATGTTTTCGCGGCCTGTATAATGATACGACCTAGATCTTCGGCAACAACCTTAGAATAAAGAGCACCAAAACTAAAATTACAACCCTGATGCGGCAATCGTTCGATGTACGAAAATAAGGGCACGGACTGGGACGGACATTAGTCATGAAGATATTCCATCTTTTACCAGAGACCAGACGTGCAAAGCAAAAGATACTCCAGAAACTTCGAGAACATGACCAAACAGAAATTAATGGTTATGTAGCCACGTAGTGTGATAATCTTTACGCAGAACCTGTAACAGATCCATCGACAGCAGAAGTCCTTTTATCTCATACGAACCGACAGTCAGTGCAGACGACAGTAATGACCTCCTAGAAACTATAACAACTGAAGAACTGAAGCAAATAATAGCGAGGCCGTCAAGCAACAAAGCAGCTGGTTTAGACGGTCTCCCCGTAGAATTCTGTCCTAGATTTGCGGCATCTTTGGCGATGAACTAACTACTATGCACAGTGATCTTACCAAAGGAATTTACGGAAGGTCTAATAGTACTGATTCCCAAAAAACCGCGCAGCACATCTTTGCAGGAGTTTCGACCGATTACTCTTTTGAACGCCTATTTCAAAATATTCACATGCTTGATAAACAGTAGAATTCAACCACTTTTCTCATATATTCCTGGACTTCTCAGACGAGTACCGGCAGAGGACGATTATGATGACCATTTTATGCGCATACACAGGCATTTTTTATTTATCTTGGATCTGTAAATGTAATCTTGCGTTTTAGACTACATGGCCTTATAAAGGATTAGAAACAAGTTCTTAACAGATGCCACGCACAGAATGGGGCTTAGTAATCAGCTCTAACATCTGACAGAAAAGTGCATTGTTGGAACGACGTCAGGGGTAAAGGCGAATGGTCAGCTAACCCGTCGAGTGCCGATAAACTAGTCTGTTCGACAAGGTTGCCTGTTATCGATTACCACGTTTGTTTGCCCATGTAGTCGAACCGTTGCTGTTAAGTATACATTCAAAACTAACAGGTCTCGCGGTCTTAAAAGCTCTGATATTAGTGTCAATACTATCAGGAGAAAGAAAACTGGTGTTCTACGGGCAGCAGCGTGGAACGTCAGATCCCTTAATCGGACAGGTAAGTTAGAAAATTTAAAAAGGGAAAAGGATAGGTTGAAGTTAGATATAGTGGGAATTAGTGAAGTTCGGTGGCAGGGGGACAATACTTCTGGTCAGGTGAATACAGGGTTATAAGTATAAAATCAAATAGTGGTAATGCAGGAGTAGGTTTAATAATGAATAAAACAATATGAATACGGTTAAGCTACTACAAACAGCATAGTGAATGCATTATTGTAGCCAAGATAGATACGAAGCCCACGCCTACCACAGTAGTACAAATTAATTTGACAACTAACTCTGCAGATGACGAAGAGATAGATGAAATGTATGATGAGATAAAGGAAATTATTCAGATAGTGAAGGGAGACGAAAATTTAATAGTCATGGGTGACTGGAATTCGATAGTAGGAAAAGGAAGAGAAGGAAACGTAGTAGGTGAAGATGGAAAGGGGGTAAGGAATGAAATAGGAAGCCACCTGGTAGAATTTTGCACAGAGCATAACTTAATCATAACCAACACTTGGTTCAAGAATCATGAAAGTAGGTTGTATGCATGAAACAAGCCTGGAGATAATAGATGGTTTCAGATAGATTATATAATGATAAGACAGAGATTTAGGAACCAGGTTTTAAACTGTAAGACATTTCCAGGGGCAGATGTGAACTCTGACCACAATCTGTTGGTTAGGAACTGTAGATTAAATACGAAGAAACTGCAAAAAGGTGGGAATTTAAGGAGATGGAACCTGGACAAACTGACAGAACCAGAGGTAGTAGAGAGTTTCAGGGAGAGCATTAGGGAACGATTGACAAGAAAGGGGGAAAGAAATACAGTAGAAGAAGAATGGGTAACATTGAGAGATGAAATAGTGAAGGAAGCAGATAATCAAGCAGGTAAAAAGACGAGGGCTAATAGAAATCCTTGGGTGACACAAGAGATATTGAATTTAATTGATGAAAGGGGAAAATACAAAAATGCAGTAAATGAAGCAGGGAAAAATGGAATACAAACGTCTCAAAAATGAGATCGACAGGAAGAGCAAAATGGCTAAGCAGGGATGACTAGAGGACAAATGTAAGGATGTAGAGGCGTATATCACTAGGGGTAAGATAGATACTGCCTACAGGAAAATTAAGGAGACCTTTGGAGAAAAGAGAACCACTTGCATGTATATCAAGAGCTCAGATGGAAACCCATTCCTAAGCAAAGAAGGGAAAGCAGAAAGGTGGAAGGACTATACAGAGGTCCTAGACAAGGGCGATGTTCATGAGGACAATATTATGGAAATGGAAGATGATGTAGATGAAGATGAAATGGGAATTAGGATACTGCTTGAAGAGTTTGACAGAGCACTGAAAGACCTAAGTCGAAACAAGGTCCCGGGAGTAGACAGCATTCCATTAGAACTACTGACAGTCTTGGGAAAGCCAGCCCTGACAAAACTTTACCATCTGGTGAGTAAGATGTATGAGACAGGCAAAATACCCTCAGACTTCAAGAAGAATATAATAATTCCAATCCCAAAGAAAGCAGGTGTTGACAGATGTGAAAATTAACGAACTATCATTTTAATAAGCTGCGACTGCAAAATACTAACCCGAATTCTTGACAGACGAATGGAAAATCTGGTAGAAGCCGACCTCCGGGAAGATCAGTTTGGATTCCATAGAAATGTTGGAACACGTGAGCCAATACTGACCCTACGACTTTTATTAGAAAATAGATTAAGGAAAGGCAAACCTTTGTTTCTGTCATTTGTAGACTTAGAGAAAGCTTTTGACAATGTTGACTGGAATACTCTCTTTCAAATTCTGAAGCTGGTAGGCGTAAAATACAGGGAGCGACAGGCTATTTACAATTTCTACTGGAACCAGATGGAAATTACAAGAGTCGGGGTGTATGAAAGGGGAGCAGTGGTTGGGAAGGGAGTGAGACAGGGCTGTAGCCACTCCCCGATGTTATTCAATCTGTATATTGAGCAAGTTGTAAAGGAAACAAAAGAAAAATTCAGAGTAGGAATTAAAATCCTTGCAGAAGAAATAAAAACTTTGAGGTTTGTCAGTGACATTGTAATTCTGTGGGAGACAGCAAAGGACGTGAATGAGCAGGTGAACGGAATGGACAGTGCCTTGAAAAGAAGATATAAGATGAACATTAACAAAAGCGAAACGAGGATAATGGAATGTAGTGGAATTAAATCGGGTGATGCTGAGGGAATTAGGTTAGGAAATGAGACGGTTAAAGTGGTAAATGAGTTTTGCTATATGGGGAGAAAATAACTGATGATGATCGAAGTAGAGAGGATGTTAAATGTAGACTGGCAATGGCAAGGAAAACGTTTCTGAAGAAGAGAAATTTGTAGACATCGAGTATAGATTTAAGTGTCAGGAAGTCGTTTCTGAAAGTATTTGTTTGGAGTGTAGCCATGTATGGAAGTGAAACGTGCACGATAAATTGTTTACACAAGAAGAGAATAGACGCTTTCGAGATGTGGTGCTAGAGAAGAGTGCTGAAGATTAGATGGGTGGACCACATAACTAATGAGGAGGTATTGAATGCAATTGGGGAGGAGAGAAATTTGCGGCACAAGTTGACAAGAAGAAAGGACCGCTTGGTAGGACACATTCTGAGCCAGCAAGGGATCACCAATTTAGTATTGGAGGGCAGCGTGAATGGTAAAAATCGTAGAGGGACACCAAGATATGAATACACAAAGCATTTTCAGAAGGATGTAGGTTGTAGTAGGTACTGGGAGATAAAGAAGCTTGCACAAGATAGAGTAGCATGGCGAGCTGTATCAAACCAGTCTCTGGACTTAAGACTACAACAACAACAACAACATCAGTACTACAGAAGATGTGGAAAAGGTACGAGGTATAAAAGCACTGTATGCAAGGTCTTGTGGTGCGAAATGGAAATGAATGGAAATCAGTATTCATCCCTCTTTGACCTGAGCGCATGGAAACACGCTCAATACAAAAATGCGACAGGACAAAACAACAAGGAATGATCTTGCCACAAATCTGTGCGAGATGATAAAGACGAATTGGAAACTTAAACTCCCCAATGTCAGAGCAACGCTTCACGATAGCAAGATCAGGTCGCTCTGTCGTTTCCAGAGGGTGCAATTTATGAACCTCTACCTGGTTAGCGGAGTCTAGCACATATCTGTCGTATAACCGATACCCAGTGTTATTGTTCGAAGCATCCTTGTCACACTATTTTGGCAAGTGTGGCGTATCGGTATCTTGAGAACCTGTCTTCAAACAACAACATTGGCTTTCCAGCTTCCCTGATGGCGTATTAGGTATGAAGGATGCTTCGGTGACTTTCTCAATCGAACTTCACTAATAATCCGAAGCAGTCAGATCGGTGTTCCAAGAGCTTATTCGTCGCCTTACAACACCAGGATGTTAGGGTACCAGTCAATATCGGCATCATCAATGCTTCCTTGAGATGTTGTTGTTGTGGTCTTCAGTCCAGAGACTGGTTTGATGCAGCTCTCCATGCTACTCTACCTGTACAAGCTTCTTCACCTCCAATTACTACAGCACCCTGCATCCTTCTGAATCTCCTTAGTGTATTGATCTCTTTGACTCCCCAGCCGGCCAGTGTGGCCAAGCAGCTCAAGGCGCTTCAGTCTGGAACCGCGTGATAGCTACGGTCGCAGGTTCGAATCCTGCCCTGGGCATGGATGTGTGTGATGTCCTTAGGTTACCTAGGTTTAAGTAGTTCTAAGTTCTAGGGGACTGATGACCTCAGACTGTGTTCAGAGCCATTTGAACCAACTTGGTCTCCCTCTACGGTTTTTCACCCTCCACGCTGCCTTCCAACACAAGCTTTGCGATCCCTTAATGTCTCAGAAACTGTTCTACAAACCGATTCCTTCTTCTAGTCAGGTTGTGGCAGAAATTCCTCTTCTCCTCTATTCTATTCAGTACCTCCTCATTAGTTACGTGATCTAACCCTCTAATCTTCAGCATTCTTCTCTAGCACCACATTTCGAAAGCTTTTTTTCCCTTCTCGTCTAAACTATTTGTCATCCATGTTTCACATCCATACAGAGCTACACTCCGTACAAACACTGTTAGAAAAGATTTCCTCACACTTAAATCTATACTCGATGTTAACAAATTTCTCTTCTTCAGAAATGCTTTTCTTACCTTTGCCAGTCTACGTTTTATATCCTCTCTACTTCGACCATCATCAGCTATTTTGGCCCCTAAATAGCAAAACTCATCTACTACGGTACCTTAAGTGTCTCATTTTCTAATCCAATTCGCTGAGCATCACGTGCTTTAATTACCCTACATTCCATAATCCTCGTTTTACTTCTTTTTATGTTAATCTTACTTCCTCGTTTGAAGACACTGTCCATTCCGTTCAATTGCTGTTCCTGGTCCTTTGTTGACTCTGACAGAATTACAATGTCATCGGCAAACATCAAAGTTTTTAATTCTTCTCCACGAATTTTAATTCCTGCTCCAAAACTTCCTTTGGTTTCCACTATTGCTTGCTCAATATATAGATTGAATAATATCGGGAATAGGCTACAAGCCTATCTCACTCCCTTCCCCACCGCTGTTTCCCTTTCATGCCCCTAGACTCGTATAACACTCATTTGGTTTCTGTACAAACTGTAAATAGCATATCGCTGCCTGTATTTGACACCTGCCACCTCCAGAATTTGAAGAGAGTATACCAGTCAAAAGTTTTCTCTAAGTCTACAAATGCTAGAAACTTAAGTTTGCTTTTCCTTAATCTATCTTCTAAGGTAACTCGTAGCGTCAGTATTGCCTCACTTAATGTAACATTACTACGGAATCCTAACTGCTCTTACCCAAGTTTGGCTTCTACCAGTTTTTCCATTCGTCTGTAAAGAATTCGCGTTAGTATTTTGCAGCCGTGACCTATTAACTGCTTTCTTTGGGATTGGAATTACTATATTCTTCTTGAAGTCTGAGGGCATTTCACCTGTCTCATACATCTTACTCACCAAACTGAAGAGTTTTGTCTGGGCTGACTGGCCGAAAGCTATCAGTGGCTGTAATGGAATGTGGTCTACTCTCGGGGCCTTGTTTCGACTCAGGTCATTCAGTGCTCTGTCAAATTCTCCACACAGTATTATATCTCCCATTTCATCTTCACCTACGTCCTCTTTCATTTCCATAATACTGCCATCGAGTATGTCGCCCTTCTACAGACCCCCTACTCCTTCCACCTCTCTGCTTTCCTTTCTTTGCTTGGAACTTGTTTTCCATTTTAACTCGTGATGTTCATACAAGTGGCTCTCTTTTCTCCAAAGGACTCTTTAATTTTCCGGTAGGCAGTATCTATATTACCCTTAGTAACATATGCCACTACAATCCTCCATTTGTCCTCTAGCCATCTCTGATTAGCCATTTATCACTTCCTGTCGATCCCATTTTGGAGACGTTTATATTCCTTTTTGCCTGCTTCATGTAATGCATGTTTTTATATTTTCTCATTTCATCAATTACATTCAATACGTCGACTGTTACCCAAGGATTTTTACCAGCCCTCGTCTTGATCCTCTGCTGCCTTCACTATTTCATCTCGCAAAGTAACCCATTCTTCTTCTACAGTATTTCTTTCCCCCTTCTTGTCAATCGTTCACTAATGCTCTCTCTCTGAAACTCTCTACAACCTCTGGTTCTTTCAGTTTATCCAGGTCCCATCTCCTTAAATTCCCAGCTTTTTACAGTTTCTTCGGTTTTAATCTACAGTTCTTAACGAATAGCTTGTCGTCAGAGTCCACATCTGCCCCTGGAAATGTCTTACAATTTAAAACCTGGTTCCTAAATCTCTGTCTTATCATTATATAATCTATCTGAAACGTTCCAGGGTTTCTAGGCTCTTCCACGTATACAACATTCTTTCATGATTTTTAAAGCAAGTGTTAGCTATAATTAAATTATGCTGTGAACAAAATTCTACACGGCGACTTCCTCTTTCATTGCTTACCCCCATTCCATATTCGTCCACTACTTTTCCTTTTCTTCCTTTTCCTACTATCGAATTCCAGTCCCCATACGTAATTAAATTTTCGGCTGTTTTAACAAGCTGAATAACTTCTTTTATCTCATCATACATTTCTTCTATCTCTTCGTCATCTGCGGAGTTAGTTGTCATATAAACTTGTACTACTGTGGTAGGTGAGGACTTCGTGTCTATCTTGGCTACAATAATGCGTTCACTACGCTATTCGTAGTAGCTTACCCGCACTCCTATACTTTTTATTCATTATTAAACCTACTCTTGCATTAACACTATTTGATTTTGTGTTTATAGCCCTGTATTCACCTGACGAGAATTCTTGTTGGTCCAGCCACCGAACATAACTAATTTACAGCATATTTTACTTTAACCCATTAGTTTCCCTTTTTAAATTTTCTAACCTGCCCCGTTGAGGGATCTGACACTACACGCTCCGATCCGTAGAACGCCATTTTGTTTCTCCTGACAACGACGTCCTCCTGAGTAGTCCGCGCCCGGAGATCCGAATGGAGCTCTATTTTACTTCCTGAATATCATACCCAATAGTACGTCATCTTCATTTAACCGTATCGTAAAGCTACATGCCCTCAGTAATAATTAAGGCTGTAGTTTCCCCTTGTTTTCAGTCGTTCGCAGTACCAGCAAAGCAAGGCCGTTTTGGTTAATGTTACAAGGCCACATCAGTCAATCATCTAGACTGTTGTCCCTGTAACTATTGAAAGGGATACTGCCCCTCTTTAGGAACCTCACGTTTACACGGCCTCTCAACAGATACCCCTCCGTTGTGATTGCACCTACGGTACGGCCATCTGTATCGCTGAGGCACGCAAGCATCCCCAGCAACGGCAAGGTCCATGGTTCATGAGGGGGGGGGGGAGGTAGGGGGAAGTGGAGGGGAGGGGGGGGGGTTCCTTGAGATACGTACGCGAATACTGTATGGAAATCACTCACTTGCACCAGCCAAATCAGCAGTTCACAACCTCTTCATTTTGCAATGATAAAACGACAGCCGCGAAATCAACCGCACCCTCACTTGATAATGTAGCTTCAGTGTGCTATGATGTTGTTAATGAAAAGATCGTCATTGGCGAGAAGTTATATAAAATTAAACTACTTCCTGATCCATATTGAAACCACTGGCAATTTGTCTAAACCGTGAGAGGATAATGATCTGGAACTGCGGAAGATAAACCCAGCAAGTATCAACAGAACGACAGCACATAAAATTTGTGTTACTCCCAGACTGAAACGACTTTCCCATGGCGAAAAAGAATACTTATGCCTCTCTTCTTCGAAACTGCACTTACTATATAGTCATGCGAGAACCTGCTGACCTACAGGAATTTATCCTGTATATTCAGGAATAACATTATAGTCTAAAGAAACATCCGAAATATAAACAGTTGTTCCAAAACTTTCTTATTTGTACATTGTCACCATATGTCACATCATATTACATTATGATGTGAAAGTTCTTAGTTAAAACGGAAGTGCTTATATGGAACAGTGGGGTATGTATCTGGTATCTGTAGTAACTGGAGCCGTCTAAGAAGAAGATTTTATTTCTTTTATATATTCGTCTATTATTATTTTCACACAAGATGAGAAGCTAATACCCAAGAAGGAGCAATTTATCTATGCTCATTAGGTTTTTAATTGTGTTGGTGATCGTGACAAGAATTTCAGTTAGAAGAAGAAACGAAGGTACGTAAGCAGTATTTTCATCGTCCTCTGCAGCACACTGCTAGCAGACGGGAACATTCGGCGAGCGTTCATGCTCTGCGTTGAGAGAAGAGAAACACAGCAAACACACATCGGAAAGAAACGCCCGGAACCTTAGCGACACAATACGGAAAATTGGAATTGTTTGAGAAGACGAACTTCGTGGACATCGTCATGCCGGTTAGTTCCATGTGCTTCGAAGGGCAGGAAATAGACGGTCTGTATGTTCTCTTTGTCGCCCCAATGTAATTTAATAAGCGGGTGGTTGGAAAGTTCTCGAAACGGAATAGAAACATATTTTATTTTTCAATGTAGTCTCCTTGTAGACTAATGCACTTGGTCCAACGATGTTCCAGTGCCTTGATCCCACCTCGAAAATGAGTTTCCTACACACCTGCAAAATAGTTGTCAACTCTGGCTTTCAGTTCTTCGTTTGAAGTGAATCTTCGTTCACCAAGACAAATTTTCAGTTTTTGGAAGAGGTGGAAGTCTGACGGAGCCATATCAGGTGAATAAGACGGGTGTGGCTACAATTCATACCTTAGTTCTTGGTTCAAATGGCTCTGAGCACTATGGGACTTAACATCTATGGTCATCAGTCCCCTAGAACTTAGAACTACTTAAACCTAACTAACCTAAGGACATCACACACATCCATGCCCGAGGCAGGATTCGAACCTGCGACCGTAGCAGTCGCGCGTTTCCGGACTGAGCGCCTAGAACCGCTAGACCACCGCGGCCGGCCCTTAGTTCTTGTAATTTTACCATGACACGACGGCACATGTGTCCAGCGCTCATTGTCCTGAGGGAACATGACTTTCTTCCTTGCTAAACCTGGCCTTTTTTCTCGTATCTTTTGTTGCAATTAGTCCAGAAGGTTAGCATAGTATTCTCCAGTAATTGTTTGCTCAGTGGGGAGAAAATCTACAAGAAGAATTCCCTTCGCATCCCAAAACATTGGTTCCATGACCTTTCCCACCGAACGTATTGTCCTTGCTTTCTTTGGTGGCGGAGAATCAGCTCTGACGGTTGTTTTGGCTCTGGGGTATAGTAGTGCACCTAAGTTTCATCTGTGGTCACAAACCAGAGCAAGAAATTTAGTTTGTTTCTCCTAAAAAGGAACATACATTGTTCCGATATGTCCATTTCCATGTGTTTTTGATCCAGCGTCATGAGTCGTGGCACCCATTTTGCAGATAATGTTTTCATTTCTGATTCTTCAGTTAAAATGTGATATACCCTTTGAATGACATCTGGCAAGTGTGAACCATTTCACGTACTTTCAATTGGCTATCCTCTATGACCATTTTGTGCACTTTTGCAATGATTTCTGGAGTAGTGGCACATCTTGGTGTGGATCATCATCTAAGCTCTCCTAACCAAAATTAATTTCATTAGTCCACTTCGCAACAGCTGAATATGAAGGAGCAGAGTCCCTCAGTGTATTCTGGATATCTGCATGAATGTCCTTTGCTTTGCCGTGCGGTTCTAGGCACTACAGTCTGGAGCCGAGCGATCACTACGGTCGCAGGTTCGAATCCTGCCTCAGGCATGGATGTGTGTGATGTTCTTAGGTTAGTTAGGTTTCATTAGTTCTAAGTTATAGGCGACTGATGACCTCAGAAGTTAAGTCGCACAGTGCTCAGAGCTATTTTGTCCTTTGCTCTCATACCTTAATTTACGAAGTACTTAATCATTGCCGGCCGCGGTGGCCGGGCGGTTCTAGGCGCTTCAGCCTGGAACCGCGCGACTGCTATGGTCGCAGGTTCGAATCCTGCCTTGGTCATGGATGGTTGTGATGTCCTTAGGTTAGTTAGGATTAAGTAGTTCTAGGTCTAGGGGACTGATGACCTCAGATGTTAAGTCCCATAGTGCTCAGAGCCATTTTTTTAACTTAATCACTGTTCGAATGTCGACTTTTTCCATCTTCGCAATTCACTACGCGGGAACAACAACAGAGCCACGTCACAGTCACAGCTGTCTTCCAAGAGCACTGACGTGGCACGTGTTTACAGGCAACAGTCCAATAAATATCACGTGAACAACTCGCTGCGCTAGCGCTGACCTCTCGTGGTGATTCCGAGAACTTTTCAAACCATCCTCGTATATACATAAATCAAAATAAATAAATAAAAAACAATTAAAAGCAAAAGAAATTAATTAGAAAGGAGCTGCATTGGAAATAAAAGGATATCTGTAAGCAAAAGCAAAGCAATTGGTGGCAGGTATGGTGAAGGCATGGGGACGAGGTCTCAGTTCTTTTACCACTGTTTTCCTTGTCTCCATCTGCCTGGATACTGACAAGCTTCTTCTCCATAAGACAAAAGAAAATCTTTCGATTGTGTCGAACTCGAATAGTAAAACTATTTAAAACAGTGGCAGAGCACAAAAAGAAGGTCGGCTGAGCCCTTGCACGGGGAAGGCGAAGATCTCGAGTTCAAGTCTGGTTCATGCCGACGGTTTTAACCTTCCAGGAAACTTCATTTTCTAGAACGTTTCAAATTCAGTAATATAAATGCGACATAAAGACACGCTTGAAGAAAGTGACCATTATGATAACAGTCAGTAGTTCTCCATTCAGGCTAGCTGGATCGCAATGTCAAGAGTCAAACATCAGGAATGGAATGGCTTTATTGCTCATACGACTCGTTTCGGAATGTATTCATCATCAAATAGGCCTTTCCAGGAGCTATTACTGACGTAGATGTGGCGTTTCAGGTTGTTGTGAAACAAGAATTCGCAAACTAGTCTTAAAACGACCTATCTATATGCAGTAATCGCAGACTAGTCTGCAAATACACTGATGAGCCAAAATATTAAGACCAACTTTTATAGCTTGTTTGTCCATCTTTGGAACAAAATTTATCACTGATTATATGTATCAGGTGTCCGACAGCTTTTTGGTTGGTTTTTGGAGGTTTCTACGCAGAGGTCATGTAATTTGCGTAAATAACTGGCTGCTGATTCGCGTACGTGGTGATGGCACCAGATAACGACCCAAATGTTTTCCATAGGATTTACATCAGACGAATTTGGTCGCTGAGGCATCGACGTGAGTTCATTATAATGCTCCTGAAACCACATTATCACGGTTCTGGCACCGAGACACGGAGACGGTTATATTGCTGACGGATGACGTCGCCGTCGGGAAAGATACCGAGCATGATGGGATGCAGGCCGTTCACAGCTGTCAGCGTATCTTCGATTACTACCAAAGGTCAGCGCAGGGTGGTATACTGTCTCCCAAAGCATACTACTGCCCCCACCAGCCTGTGTCCGTGGCGCTGAACGTTTCGAGGCAACGTTCTCCTCGATGACGGCGTTGGGGAAGACGATCAGTAACCTAGCGTAGCAAAAATATGATTCACCCGAAGAGTCGACTCGTTTTCATTGATCGACGGTCACATCTCTATGGTCCCGTGCCTACTGCAATCGCGATTAACGATGTCGTTGGGTCAACATGTTGAAACCTTCCCGTCGAATAAATAAAACAAATAATGATTGAACATATTGCATTTAGACGATAACCTTCCCGTCTAGAATAATATAATTTAACTTACTTTCCGTCTAAAGAAAGAATGAAAGAGAATTGAACTTTTTGTGCCTTACAGCTTTCCTGTCTGGACTTGCTTTTGACAACGTGTCTGAGCTGATAGCCTTTAGTGTACACAATGTTGTACGCCTTGTGCCTTTATTGGTAACAATATCTAAGTGACTGATCAAAAGAAGATTATTTTGACGTGAACACACCAGCTTATGCCGTGGCCCTTAGTACTGGTTGTCTATGCAGTGAACCTGAAAACATACATATACATTTTCTTTACCTCTTATTTTACTGGGTCGCCTCTGGATAACGTCAACTGATTGAATGTCTGAATATACTCACTCCGCTCTATTGTTGATATTTATTTGGGTTGGCATTCATTTACTGGGATTGCTAATATGTGAGCTAAAACTGTACTTATTATTCATTTGCTTTTTTCATTGAAGTTACTGGTGAAAAATTCAATGTCATTATTAAATAAAAAAATTGAGAAAACTCAAAAACAGTTAAATCTTGTGGTTACTGGGTACAATGAAAAATAATACTATATTGACTGAGATAAACTGATCTATTCTGAAAATGATTGCATATAAATTTTTAGCTCATTATAAAGATTCAAGTTACAAAACTTTAGTTTGGGGATTGTTTACATAAAACAGATTAAAAATGTAACAACGAACTTACAATATGCAGTTAGCGCTTAAATACCTCTGATGTCTTCATGACCTCGATTTTTAATAATTCATAAATAATTACCAATTCTATAATTACACTATACTTCAAGTAATATACAGCTGGTGGCGAACAGGCACACCGCTCTCTCTCTGCACACAACTGCACTGACAAAGGTTGACACAAGAGTGTTCTATCGACAATGCTGCGCACTTCTTGCCGTGCTCAGTAAGTATCAATGCGCGGGCTCTCCCGCCAACAAAGAGCTTGGTGCAGATACTTCACTGTCACATGCAAATAACTTAAATAAGTTTTACAAAAGATTTTTCTTAACATTTTTCTTTCACACTATAATTGTTATTTACATCTTTCTTAGCTTATAAATATTTTTCATCAGTTTATTACTTTGATTTACTGATGTTTTGGCCTGGTTGATTCTCTATTGAGATATTTCAATGTGAACACATACAGGTGGTGTACTGCGCTTTTCGTCATGCGATTCTAAACTGGCACTGGACAGAAGTACCGACTAGAAATATCATGTGTTCTATTTACACTATCTTCTAGATACTCCTCTCTCCCCTATAAATAAGGTAAGGCCAGGATGGCTTGCCAAAGAAGGCAACAAAATGGGGCGTAGATTATCGTTGACATAAGGCTGTGTTGTCAGGATGCCGTGGATGACATACAAAGGAATTTTGCTGTGAAAGGAAATGGCAGCCCAGCCATCAATTAACTGGCAAGCCATCCTGGACTCACATCTCAGCAGAATACTGTACGCCCGCATATGTAGCAGTTTCTACTGCAGTAGCGGCAAATCTCCCACAATTCCAGAAAGTGTGGAGCATCGTGGGAAGGATACTGCCCCTAGCTCCAGAGTTTGACGATCTAAGGCACAAGTTGACAGAATTTTGCGCGGTATCCCTCTGGAGCACATCTGACATCTCTGTCAATCAGTGCCAACAGAATGACTGCTTGCATAAGGGCCAGAGGGGGACCAACGAGTTATTGACTTGCTGAATTTTTAAAGCTCTTTCTCTTGAATAAATCTTCAAATTTTTCTGAAATTATAATCATTGGTTTGCCTGTACATGTAGATCACATCTACCCATTTCCGTCCCATTCGCATAATTACTTCGTTGTGGGCTTTTTTTTTTTTTTTTTTTTTTTTTTTGTCTTACAGGGTACTTTGATTGAAACGGTTCCTATTGGAGGTGGCATGCACTCTTATTTCTCACAATCTTCAAACTTAATTGGCCTAATACTGGGAATTGAACCTGGTAACTTTGGATTTGTCTTATGACACGTAGTCGCTATGACAAAAACCCCTTATTGTTACATAAAACTAGGATACAGACACATTTCGAGCAGTTAGTTCATGTGCCCGCGAGAATAGTAAGTGGTTGTGAAAATCCACTTGACCTCTTAACAACAAAAAATCCTTAACTAATAACGAGCATCAAAACGGATACAAGGATTAGTGAGCATAGGGCTGTCCTAGGCAGACTGAATACGGATAAAAGTTCACTTGACGCCTTCCTGAGAGACAATCTCCACTGTTTCCAAATTAACAACGTAAGTGCTGACCCTGTGTGGCTTGAGTTCAAAGAAATGACATCGTTAGCAACTGGAAGATTTATACCAAATAAATTAACAAATGATAGAGTTGACCCTCCTTGGTACACAAAACGGATCAGAACACTGTCACAGGAATAATGAAAAAAGCATTCCAATTTTAAACGAACCAAAATCTCCAAGGCTGGCGGTCTTTTACAGAAGCTCGAAATATAGCGCGGACTTCAATATGAGATGCTTATAATAGTTACCACAACGAAACTTTGTCTCGAAACCTGGCACAAAATCCAAAGAGATTCTGGCCATATGTAAAATCTACTAGCGATAAGACACAATCAATGCCGTCTCTGCGTGTTAGCAATGGAAATACTATCGATGGCACTGCTGCCAAAGACAGTGCTGCCAAAGCAGAGTTACTGAACATAGGCTTCCGAAATTCCTTCAACAAAAAAGACGAAGTAAATATTCCAGAATTCGAATCACGACCAACTGGCAACATGAGTAACTTTAGATATCCTCGGAGTTGTGAAGCAATTTAAATCACTTAATAAAAGCACGTCTTCCGGTCCAGACTGTATACCAATTAAGTTCCGTTCAGAGTATACTGATACAATATCTCCATAATTAACAAACATATACAACCGCTCACTCGATGAAAGATCCGTACAAAAAATGGTTCAAATTGCTCTGAATACTATGGGACTTAACATCTGAGGTCATCAGTTCCCTAGAACTTAGAACTACTTAAACCTACCTATGGACATCGTACACATCCATGCCCGAGGCAGGTTTCGAACCTGCGACAGTAGCTGTCGCTCGGTTCCAGGCTGAAACGCCTGAAACGCCTAGAACCGCTCGGCCACAACGGCCGGCAAATCCATACCGAAACACTGGAAAGTTGCACAAGTCATACCACTATTCCAGAAAGGTGGAAGGAACAGTCCACTAAATTACAGTCCCGTATCATTAACATCGATCTGCAGTAGGATTTGAAACATGTATTGTATTCGAAGATTATGAATTACCTCGAAAAGATGGGTTTATTGACAGACATTCAACACGGATTTAGAAAACACCGTTCTTGTGAAACTAGCTCTTTACACACACGAAGTGTTGGGTGCTATTGACAAGAGATTTCAAATTGATTCCGTATTTCTAGATTTCCAGGAGACTTTTGGCACTGTACCACACAATCGACTTGTAATGAAATTGCGTGCTTGTGGAGTATCTTCTGAATTATGTGACTGGCTTCGTTATTTCCTATCAGAGAGGTTACACTTCGTAGTAACTGTCTCAACGTTTTCGAGTAAAACATAAGTGATTTCTGGCGTTCCCCAAGGCAGTGTTATAGGCAGTCTGCTGTACCTCGTTTATAGAAACGACTCAGGAGATAATCAGAGTAGCCGTCTTAGATTGTTTCCAGATGATGCTGTCATTTATCGCCCAGTAAAGTCATCAGAAGCTCAAAACAGGTTCCAAAATGATTTAGGAAAGATATCTGTATAGTGCAAAAATTGGCAATTGACCCTAAATAACGAAAAGTGTCAGGTCATCCACATGAGTGCTAAAATAAATCCGTTGAACTTCAGTTTCACCATAAATCAGTCAAATCTAAAGGCTGTAAATTCAACTAAATACTACCAATTATAATTACTAACTTAAATTGAAAAAAACACATCGAGAATGTTGTGCGGAAGGCAAACCAAAGACTGAATTTTATTGGCAGAACGCACTGACATGATAGAGGATTTGGATCGACATCATTTAAACAAACGCGCATTTCGCTGCAGTGGAATCATCTCATGAAATTTCAATCACCAACTTTCTCCTCCGGAAGCGAATATACTTTGTTGATGCCGACCTGCATAGGGAGAAACGATCATCACAATAAAGTAAGGGAACTCAGAGTTCGCACAGAAGGATAAAGCTGTTCGTTTTTTCATCATGATGGTCCAGATTGGAATATTAGAGAATTATTGTGAAATTGGTTCAATGAATCCTCCGCCAGGCACTTAAGTGTGATTTATAGAGTATCCGTGAAGATGCAGATATAGATTGTAATGAGGATTAATGCCGACGAAATTACAGCATGAAAGGAGTTATTCAGGAAAGAGAATGGCGATTGGTGAATAATTGTCCCTAGATGTTTTCCACGTAATGAGGCTTCGCCTATAAGAAATAATCGTTTCTCCCATTCTTCGCTGTAGAGAAGACAGTGATGCGGACTAAGTTGGGACTACATTTCACCTTGTCGGGAAGTATTTGGCATAATTCCAACGGAATTGCAGAGATTTTGTATTCGACGAGCAAGCTTTCTTTAGTGGAAGGGTAGCAGAGACATCATTCAGCAACCATAAATACGTCTTTGCAACAAATAATCAGGGCAAGCTTCACAACACCAGAAGAAAAGTAGGGTAATTCGTTGAGATATCGGAAAACGGGGTTCTTTTCATTTACAACGCCGTTATAATAAATATATTCTATGAATTCAATGTAAAGTAGACAATTTTTAGCAGTACCTTAAACAGAAGTATTCACGAACGAGTGCTGGTCTGATACTTTAAAAAATATATATTTGTCGATTTCAAATGCACAGACTATCGCTACGTCTGACATAAACCTAATGTTACAGTGTATCCGCGTTTATCTGTGAAGCAAATTCCTCTTATTAAATCGCAGATCTTGTTTCCTTAGCTATCAAAGACGACCGCAGCACAGGTTGTTGCAGTAAATCATCTGCCGCATTCAACGAAAGAAGAGTTAGTCCCGAAATGCAGCAGCCAGTTACACACACCCTCAGGCAGTCTCTGACTTCTAGAAGGCGGATTTCTAGATAGCGTTGATTTATGTTATAAAAGATCACAGAAACAATCTAAGAAATAACGAAATGTGGGTAGTTTAACATTGCAATCTTTTCTTTGAAAGGAGTTATATGTCAGCTTGTAACGTACGAGTGAACATGTGCACCTTTTACGTTACATGCTTTTCACTGTTCCCAAGATTGTTAATTTGTAGACTTTCCACTGATTTGAATCTACACTCCTGGAAATGGAAAAAAGAACACATTGACACCGGTGTGTCAGACCCACCATACTTGCTCCGGACACTGCGAGAGGGCTGTACAAGCAATGATCACACGCACGGCACAGCGGACACACCAGGAACCGCGGTGTTGGCCGTCGAATGGCGCTAGCTGCGCAGCATTTGTGCACCGCCGCCGTCAGTGTCAGCCAGTTTGCCGTGGCATACGGAGCTCCATCGCAGTCTTTAACACTGGTAGCATGCCGCGACAGCATGGACGTGAACCGTATGTGCAGTTGACGGACTTTGAGCGAGGGCGTATAGTGGGCATGCGGGAGGCCGGGTGGACGTACCGTCGAATTGCTCAACACGTGGGGCGTGAGGTCTCCACAGTACATCGATGTTGTCGCCAGTGGTCGGCGGAAGGTGCACGTGCCCGTCGACCTGGGACCGGACCGCAGCGACGCACGGATGCACGCCAAGACCGTAGGATCCTACGCAGTGCCGTAGGGGACCGCACCGCCACTTCCCAGCAAATCAGGGACACTGTTGCTCCTGGGGTATCGGCGAGGACCATTCGCAACCGTCTCCATGAAGCTGGGCTACGGTCCCGCACACCGTTAGGCCGTCTTCCGCTCACGCCCCAACATCGTGCAGCCCGCCTCCAGTGGTGTCGCGACAGGCGTGAATGGAGGGACGAATGGAGACGTGTCGTCTTCAGAGATGAGGGTCGCTTCTGCCTTGGGGCCAATGATGGTCGTATGCGTGTTTGGCGCCGTGCAGGTGAGCGCCACAATCAGGACTGCATACGACCGAGGCACACAGGGCCAACACCCGGCATCATGGTGTGGGAGCGATCTCCTACACTGGCCGTACACCACTGGTGATCGTCGAGGGGACACTGAATAGTGCACGGTACATCCAAACCGTCATCGAACCCATCGTTCTACCATTCCTAGACCGGCAAGGGAACTTGCTGTTCCAACAGGACAATGCACGTCCGCATGTATCCCGTGCCACCCAACGTGCTCTAGAAGGTGTAAGTCAACTACCCTGGCCAGCAAGATCTCCGGATCTGTCCCCCATTGAGCATGTTTGGGACTGGATGAAGCGTCGTCTCACGCGGTCTGCACGTCCAGCACGAACGCTGGTCCAACTGAGGCGCCAGGTGGAAATTGGATGGCAAGCCGTTCCACAGGACTACATCCAGCATCTCTACGATCGTCTCCATGGGAGAATAGCAGCCTGCACTGCTGCGAAAGGTGGATATACACTGTACTAGTGCCGACATTGTGCATGCTCTGTTGCCTGTGTCTATGTGCCTGTGGTTCTGTCAGTGTGATCATGTGATGTATCTGACCCCAGGAATGTGTCAATAAAGTTTCCCCTTCCTGGGACAATGAATTCACGGTGTTCTTATTTCAATTTCCAGGAGTGTATTTGGCACCGACAGAGGTGGCGTAATGGTTAGCAAACTGGACTTGCATTTTGGAGGAACCCGCCAGGTTAGCCGAGAGCGCTAACGCGCTACTTCCTGGAGTCGGGTACTCGCGCTGGCCCCGGATCGAATCCACCCGGTGGACTAACGACGGGGGCCGATGTGCCGGCCAGCCTGGATAAGGTTTTTAGGCGGTTTTCCACATACCACTAGGTGAATACCGGGCTGGTCCCCATGTTCCGCATCAGTTACACGGCTCACAGACATCTGAACACCTTCGCACTATTCCATCGATGAAACTCGATGCAGACGGTTGGTGTACACTAATTCTGTTCCGGGGGTACGAGGGGGCGGCCGAAGGGCATCCAGCCACCCCTTTAACATTAACATGCCAAATCCGATTAACGATGGCTGACCCTGCGTAACTGCAGGACAAGGCTCAGGCGATAGATAGACTCGCATTCGGGAGGACGACGGCTCTGGATTTAGATTTTCCAGAATTTCTCTCAATCGCTTCAGGCAAATGTCGGGATGGTTCCTTTGAAAGGTCACGGCCGAGTTCCTTCCCTAAACAGATGAGATCGATGACCTCGTTCTTTGGTCCTCTACTCTGAATCAACCAAACCACCAGTCCTATCGTTCGTCGGATATCTGCGTAGCTACTACACTCAATATCCTCTGAAACTCTAGTATTTGTCTGGCGCTGTTATTACCCCACTCTACTGTTCCTCACAGCACCAAAAATGGCTCACTAATTTGTTGTATACAGGCGTTTAATAAGTAATGGAAGACTTTTTCTTCTGAAAGCAGGTTGGTTTTATTCGTGACTCAATACTCCATATTACTCGCCACTATCTGGCTACGAAACACTATTTTCCAACACAATCTCTGTTCAGTGCGACAGCATTAAACCACCTTATTGGGAGGGCCTATTTGCCCGCATGCAGGTCGTTTCTTCAATTTGCTGAGGCGAGTACAGTACATTTCCGAGCTGATCGTTGCACGAAAAGGGAGGACTTAAAACAGAATAACTCCTTCAGAGTGCCTAAATATCGTCGCCATAACTCTACTGGCTGAGTGTACGACTTTCAACTTTCGCTCCGGAGGAGAGGTGGTGTGGCGGCACTCCAAGGATCACGGTTTTTATTTTTCCGGTTCGAGGTATGGAGAGATGACACATCGCCTGTGACGATGTTCGGCAAAATATTGCTACGATCATCCGCGTAACGTGCAGGCAGTGCCTCACAGATGGTACCTCGCTCCACTTTATGGTTTTCTATTAAGTGGTGAGAATCGCAGCTGGCACACACCTTTGAGTATTGCAGCCAGCGGACTAGTATGTCAGCACCACCAACAGAGCCGGCCATTTGTTCAAAATGGTTCAAATGGCTCTGAGCACTATGGGTCTTAACATCTGAGGTCATCAGTCCCTTAGAACGTAGAACTAGTTAAACCTAACTAACTTAAGGACATCACACACATCCATGCCCGAGGCAGGATAGGAACCTGCGACCGTTGCGGTCGCACGGATCCAGACTGAAGCGCCTAGAACCGCTCGGCCACAATGGCCGGCCGGCCATTTGTGCAAAAAGGTATTTGATCATATTCCGTCAATCACTTCGAATGAGAGTGTCCACCGGCCGGAGTGTTCGAGCGGTTCTAGGCGCTACAGTCTGCAACAGCGCGACCGCTACGGTCACAGGTTCTGTGGTGTCACCGCTAGACACCACACTTGCTAGGTGGTAACTTAAATCGGCCGCGGTCCTGTAGTACATGTCGGACCCGCGTGTCGCCACTGTGGGATCGCAAACCTAGCGCCACCACAAGGCAGGTCTCGAGAGACTGAGGAGACCTCGTCCCCAGTTGTACGGACAACATAGCTAGCGATTGGACGTGCTAAGCCTTGCTCTCATTTGCCGAGAGATAGACAGTAGAATAGCCCTCTGCTAAGTTAACTGGCGACCACCTAGCAAGGCGCCATTTGTATCAGTGCCTATAGCTTACTAATATTCAAGAGAGATGTATTCCAAGGACTAATTAAAAGTTAAGTAACAAGCATCTACGTACTTTTCTTCTTATTCATTTATAAGTCTCATGTTCCAGACTTCACGCCCGTCTGCGTTAGCATTGCATGCCCTATCGGCTACAGCATTGTGTCTAGGCTGTATGGTCTAGACACAACATTATTGGCGACGAGAAAAAGAGTTTGTATTAATTCGTTTGTGTCATGGCTTCGCCACAATCTCCGGATGTACTGTCCGAATTTTTTCGCTTGCAGAATCAGCAGTCGCAGGCGTTATTGGATGCCCTGGGACAGCTCGTCCAGGGTCAACGTGTGCTGCAACACGATGCGGCAGCCGCCACTTCATCGCTACCACTGCCACAAAACGCTGTTGCACCGCAATTTAGACCATTCGTGGCGGCCGATGAAACATGGCAAGAATGGTCCCGCCAGTTCCAGTTTCATCTAACAGCCTACAGAATTCAAGGTAACGAGCGGCAGCCGTTTTTGCTTTCTTGTGTCGGTGTGTCTACCTACCGTGTGATAGTGAAATTGTTTCCCCGACGCGACGTGGCAACTCTGACCTACGAAGAAATTTTGTCTGCTTTAGATGCCTATTTCAAGGAAACAGTTAATGTAGTTGCAAAAAGGTATACGTTCTTTCGTACAAAACGTACGGCCGGTCAGACTAATAGGGAGTGGGTTGCAACTTTGCAAGGACTTACTAGGGAGTGTGCCTTTGAATGTGACTGTGGCCTTCCTTATTCAGACACTATGGTGCGTGATGCAATAGCACAGAACGTTTCTGATGTTCGCATACGGGAACAGATTTTGAAACTCGTTAATCCCTCCCTCCAACAAGTGATAGACATATTGGATAGGCAAGACACACTTGACTTTGCTCAGGACTCATTTGAAACTTCGCCAGCAGTGTGTCACATTAACCGGCCCGCCGGGCCCGCTGCACGGGACGCTATGCGGCCCTCGCGCCCGTCACAGCAGCGGCAGCCTACCTTGCAAACACGTGCGCCGCGTAAGCAAGCAACTGTAGTGAAATCATGCCCGCGGTGTGCAGCTAGACATTCGCGTGAAAATTGCCTGTCACGCCAAGCTATTTGCTTTTACTGTCAAAATAAAGGACATGTTCAAAATGTTTGCCAGAAAAAGCTTAGATCAGACAATCACAATAATTCCAGGCCCTTTGCTTCGCGCCGGAATCGAACCCAGGACAATCAGGCTCGTGGACCTTCGCCCATGGACATTCATGTAGTTCATTCCCACCCGTTCAGTGACACTTTAGCTAACAGTGACTGTGTTAGTCCCACAAACAGAGTGCGTCGACGTCGCCGAAAATCCCGTAAAGTCGCAAGTGCTTCTGTACCTGTATCAGTTCAAATTGCACGTGACAGTCGCTCTTGTCGTCAGCAGGACAATAAACTTTTTGTGGACTTAAACTTTGAAGGCAACGTGATACCATTCCAGCTCGATACCGGAGCTGCAGTTTCATTGCTCAATCACGACACGTACAAACAACTGGGCAAACCGCCATTGCGTGCCGCAAATGTTAAGTTACATAGTTACTCTGGACAGCATATACCTGTGTTAGGACAGTGCAGCCTTCTTGCCACATACAAGGGACAAACAAAATTTGTATCATTTTACGTTCTTCGTTCTACTTCTGCAGTGAACTTGTTTGGTTTAGATTTATTTCAATTGTTTAATTTGTCTATAGTAAATCAGGTCCTATCAGTGAATCAGACTGTGCCTTCCGCCAGTGTTTCTAGTCTTTGTGAAGAATTTGCAGACATTTTTGCACCGGGCCTTGGTTGCGCTAAGGACTATGAAGCGCATTTGGAACTGAAAGAAAACGCTCAACCGAAATTTTTCAGAGCGCGCAATGTTCCCCACGCATTGCGTGATGAGGTCGCAAGAACATTACACGATTTAGTATCACAAGGTGTAATTGAACGTGTGCAGGCTTCTCTCTGGGCCTCACCCTTAGTAATTTTGCCAAAACCTTCCGGTAAACTGAGACTTTGTATGGACTTCAAGGCAACAGTGAATCCACAACTTGTGACTGCCGCTTTTCCTTTGCCCCGCCCGGAAGATCTTTTTGACAAACTGTGCCCGGGAAAATATTTTTCCAAATTGGACCTAGCAGATGCGTACTTGCAAATACCTGTGGACGAAGAATCCCAGCGCGTCTTAGTGGTTAACACGCATCTTGGCTTGTATCGCTTCAAAAGACTTCCGTTCGGGTGTGCATCCGCCCCTGCTTTGTTTCAGCAATATTTACAAACTGTTTGTGCGTCGGCCCCTACTGCTGCGAACTATCTGGACGATATTGTGATCTCAGGAAAGACAGAAGCCGAACATTTGCAAAATCTCCGAACATTATTTCAGGTCTTGCGTCAGAATGGTCTTCGCTTGAGGAAGGACAAATGTGTGTTTTTTGCTCGGGACTTACCCTACCTGGGGCATGTCATAAATGCCCAAGGTATACATCCGAGTCCAGAGCACCTCCGTGCCATACAGGAGTTGCCTTCGCCACGGGATGTTAAACAACTACAGAGTGTGCTGGGTAAAATTAATTATTATGCAAAGTTTGTGCGCAATGCTTCTTCCATTTCAGCTCCGCTTCATCGCTTACGCCGTAAAGGTGTTCCGTTCGTCTGGACGACGGAATGCGAACGCGCCTTTCGCCAGTTGAAATCGGCGTTACTTTCAAATACGTGCCTTACGCCATTCGATCCCCAGAAACCCCTTTTGTTGATGGTGGATGCATCGGATTTCGGGATCGGTGCTGTGCTTGCGCACAAGGATGGCTCGCATGATCGCCCTATTGCCTTTGCGTCCAAATTGCTCTCATCTGCGCAAAGAAATTATTCCCAGATAGAGAAAGAAGCTTTAGCTCTCGTGTTTGGTGTTACAAAGTTTCATGATTTCTTGTATGGTCGTCACTTTACAATCATCACGGACCACAAACCTTTGACATCGCTTTTTCATCCGAACAAGCCTGTACCTCCACGTACAGCGCAGAAATTCATTCGCTGGTCTCTTTTTTCTCTCGCAGTACCGCTACGATATCTTGTATCGGTCCACTGCTAAGCACGGAAACGCTGATGCATTGTCCCGTTTGCCTGTTGCTGAGGATAAAGCATTCGATTCTTCCGAACTTGCTTGCATGTTCATTGATTCGGAAACCGATGACGTGGTCGAATCGTTTCCGATTGATTTTCGTCGTGTAGCTACAGCCACAGCTGCTGACCCTGTCCTTGCTACTGTTTTGCGTTTTGTTGCTACGCAATGGCCCTTGTCAAAGTCACGGATCGAGGATCCTTTGGTTCGCCGTTTTTTTGCCCACAAGGAGAGACTTTTTGTACGACGTGGTGTTTTGTTGTTGCGTTCTGATAATGATCAGTCCAGAGTCGTGGTCCCACGTTCGTTACAGTCCTCTGTCTTAAAGCTTCTCCACCAAGGACATTGGGGTATAGTGCGTACGAAACAACTTGCTCGTCAGCACTGTACTTGGTTCGGAATCGATACTGCGATTATGAATATGTGCTCCTCTTGCGTGGCGTGTGCCGAACAGCAATCCGCACCGCCGCGGCAATTCTTTGCATGGCCGAAAGCCACTTCCCCTTGGCAACGCTTGCACATCGATTTTGCTGGTCCATTCTGGAATGCTCGATGGTTGGTTGTGGTCGATGCTTTCAGTAATTTTCCTTTTGTTGTCCAGATGTCTTCCACGACGTCTTCTGCCACAATCCAAGCCTTGTCTGCTATCTTTTGCATTGAAATTCTTCCGCAGACTATTGTTTCCGACAATGGCCCACAATTCATGTCCGCAGAATTTCAGTCCTTCTGCGAGGCCAATGGTATTCAACATCTGACATCCGCGCCGTTTTCGCCTCCGTCAAACGGTGCCGCTGAACGATTGGTCCGGACTTTCAAGTCACAGATGTTGAAATTGAAAGAGTCGCATTCTTGGGAGGACGCTTTGTTGCTCTTTTTGTCTTCGTATCGCTCTCAGCCCCGTGATGGTCGCTCGCCGGCTGAATTGCTCCATGGTCGTTCTCATCGCACCTTGATGTCTTTGCTGCATCCGCCACATCAGGTTCCTGTGCAGCGGCAGACTCCTGCTTTTGCTCCTGGCGACGTTGTCTATTATCGCACCTATCGCGGTTCACGGCGTTGGCTCGCAGGGCGCATTCGTCGCTGCCTCGGCCGCGCGATGTATTTGGTTTTGGGGGCCTCTGGTGAGGTGCGTCGGCATCTCAATCAGCTACGCCTCTGTCGTCGCCTGGGTTCTGCCGCTCCCCGTCTGCTTTCAGCGACGGAGCTGTCCGGTCAGCGCCTTGGGGACCCACCTACTGGCTCGTCTCATCCCCAGGTGTTACCGACGCTGCCTTCCCTTTTGCCTCATGGCGTCGCGCCGCCGCCGCAGCCGCCGCCGCCGCCGCCCGCAGTGGACGCTTCGCTGCAACCGCCCGGCGCCTCCCTGGGTCACGCGCCGCCGCTCGCTTCCCGTGCCCAGCCGTCCTCCGCCATGGCCCTCTTGCCAGCTCCGGACCAGATGTCGTCATCGCGCGTCGGATTCCCCGACGCAATGGAGGTTGACCCTTCAGCCCCTCCTGTCTCATTACGGGCGCATACACCGCATGTTGACGTGCACCCTGGACTAGGTTTTCAGGCGTTTCCTAGCTCCCCTCGGACCGAATGGCCGGGTGCGGGTGGCACAGCCTCGCCTGTTGTTAGGCTCCCCACCTCATCGCATACGTCAACATGCGGTCCTCCCCATGGCGGGCGGAAGCCTTCTCTCACGACCGTTCGCCGATTTGCGGGGGAGGAATGTGGTGTCACCGCTAGACACCACACTTGCTAGGTGGTAACTTAAATCGGCCGCGGTCCTGTAGTACATGTCGGACCCGCGTGTCGCCACTGTGGGATCGCAAACCTAGCGCCACCACAAGGCAGGTCTCGAGAGACTGAGGAGACCTCGTCCCCAGTTGTACGGACAACATAGCTAGCGATTGGACGTGCTAAGCCTTGCTCTCATTTGCCGAGAGATAGACAGTAGAATAGCCCTCTGCTAAGTTAACTGGCGACCACCTAGCAAGGCGCCATTTGTATCAGTGCCTATAGCTTACTAATATTCAAGAGAGATATATTCCAAGGACTAATTAAAAGTTAAGTAACAAGCATCTACGTACTTTTCTTCTTATTCATTTGTAAGTCTCATGTTCCAGACTTCACGCCCGTCTGCGTTAGCATTGCGTGCCCTATCGGCTACAGCATTGTGTCTAGGCTGTATGGTCTAGACACAACAGGTTCGACTCCTGCCTCGGGCATGGATGTGTGTGATGTCCTTAGGTTGGTTAGGTTTAAGTAGTTCTAAGTTCTAGGCGACTGATGACCTCAGAAGTTAAGTCCCATAGCGCTCAGAGCCATTTTGAACAGTTCTCTGTTTGGAAAGCACCTCCGCTAAAGACGCCATTTTGAAGGCTACTTATTGTGCCGCCACCTATCGGAACTTCAAGCAAGTAAAGGGACTGAAACTAGGCTATTATACGATCCACCAGAACAAAATCCACATTTTTGAACGAAAATTGGCCGAAAATAAGAGTGTAGCATCACTTATTGAAAGTCACTTGTAACGGTAACCTCTCCGTCATTTACGAATTCTGCCTCGTACGATTTGCCATCACAGTTTGTTGAATCATAGCTGTGTCGCTTTCCCGCCTAGTTATAGAAGCATTGGTGAAGCGTCTCGCCGTTCCTTGAGCCTTCTTGTCAGTCTCCCCTGTAAATCCTTCTGAGAAGGGTCTCTGATTGATAAAAAATACTTTAGGATCTATCGAATTAGTGTCACGTAAGCCAACATTTTTCTACATAAATTAGTATTTTGGATACCTTCCGTGAATTTCAGTTTCGGATCTACCGTTGCTGCAGCTGTGTTTTGTGATAATTAGCCTTTAGGGTGCTCCGAAGGATACTCCCTGTTGTTCGGCGATTTATACTGTTCCCAGTGGTACGATAATGGAATAGATTAAGGTCTTCTCACATCTTTATGTGCAGTACACGATGTTTATCTAGGTTGAGAGTAAGCTGTCACTCTCAGCACCAAACATCGATCTTCTGCAGGTTCCGTGCACGTTGCTGCAGTTTTCTGGCATTTAATTTTTCTATTCGTAACAACATCATCATCTAACTGACTCCTAGAGATTTCTAGGTTAGCCACGAGACCGAGCGTGTAGAGGCACTGAACGGTAACGACCTATAATACCGCTTACAATAACTTTTACACTTAAAGATTGAGTCCCTATTCATTCTCATGAGGAGAGCAATACTCTGCTGTCCCAGTTACGGAATTCTAGTCACTGTGTTTGGCCGATCTATTACTGCGATTATAAGGTGCTACCAGACAGGCATACAATCTACTTATTTTGTAGTTACCCGATGGAAGCAAACGTTCCAAATATGCCTGCCTATTTCTCCTTTGTTGTTCTGTTATGGCAACTACTGTGCTCTACCATAGAGGTATAATCATAATATAAAACTGTGAAAAACGTGGCCGTCCGGAGTGGCCGAGCGGTTTTAGGCGCTACAGTCTGGAACCGCACGACCGCTACGGTCGCAGGTTCGAATCCTGCCTCGGGCATGGATGCGTGTGATGTCCTTAGGTTAGTTAGGTTTAAGTGGTTCTAAGTTCTAGGGGACTCATGACCTCAGAAGTTAAGTCCCATAGTGCTCAGAGCCATTTTTTGAAAAACGTGTTGGCTGTATGGGTTAAGCGAAAAACGGCACTCAATTACTATAAATTTTGCAGGCAAGCAACGGATGAAATGTTTTCGAACAGAGTTCCATAGTGTAGCAGTGATATACAGAGCTGAGAACTGGTTTGTAAACTAAATCTGTTTGCGCAGTTAACTAGGGATGGTTTCTTCATTTGTTTGTACACAGACTGCAGCGTCACAATGTTTGTAACCACACACTCAGAGTTATGGAAAAGCTGAAAACGGCACGGCACTGGTTTTCAGAAAGAGTAATGTTACAAACAGCTCCCAGTTCCAACCTGTAGTCATGAACTGGCAGTGTTATCTTCTTCGCGGGCGTCTATAAGAATTGGTTAAACATAGCAGTAATAACTGTAACAGTATTTCTTCAAAGTGCTTTACAGTGGTTCCACTCGTACCTTATATCTCACCAGCAGTCACAATGGAGGGATGTAGTCTCAGTGTCCAACAAGGATCAGTTAATGTTGTAAAAACTATTCTCTCCTATTGAGAATAACACCTAAATGCTGACGACATCCAGTTATACCTACGTGCTAGTCCTACAAGCCAGAGCACAGCCATCCAGCAAGTAAATGCCGATTTATTTGCCCTATCATTGTGGGAGCACAGTATACGTCTGAAATATAACCGATCTGAAATGCAAGTAATTTTAAGAAGTCCCTCATAAAATACCTTACGCCTCAGATCAGAGAATCACTTCCACCATTAATCCTACGACAAAGAAATAGCCTTTTTCTTTTTGCAAAGAACTTGAGGATGATTCTGAACACA